>NC_139347.1:102160363-103360363 GCF_055883805.1 Amblyomma maculatum | reverse complement strand
GGAAAAAGAAAATTGCATGTGGATGCAGCGTAATGCCGTGAAATTTTCCCAATGTCAGATGACATGCCCCTGATCATCGCAGTACCAAGTGCGCAGTCAAGAGAGAGAGAGAGAGGAAGTTCGTCAGTACACAAATTTTAGTGAAAGACTCATGTATAATTAGAACGGCTATCGGTCATATATACCTTCGGCCTCAACCAATTATTGTAACCTTCCATCCTTACTTGAATCTAAAGCCGGGTATGAGTTGTAAGTAACTGAAAAAAAATATGACATTGTACAAAGGCTTGCCGCAATAAACACATGCCTAATTCTTTTAATGTGGAACTGCTTTGCATTGGCCTAGAATTGAAAGGAAATTGACATTGGACACAGATTTGCCATAATAAACGTATAAAATAAAGAGAGGAAGTCAAAAATTAATCGAATATAAACAGGAATACTGGGAGCGAACACCTGCGCTCACGTGAGCACGCGCAAAGCCATGAATATCAGCTCTGATTATAAACACGCATCATAACGAAACACAATCCATCGCGCTCCAAATGGAACAATCAATTGTGTGTCAACTTTCCCATCTAACGTACTAATTTATCAGTTTTCATTATCTTGTGAAATACCAGTGGAAGCTGATTCGCATTTTTGCGTCTGTTTAGTTGGCTGCGCCAAACCAGACAGCTGGTTCCATCGACGATAGCTATACACAGTGAACGTTGCGGAGTTAGCAGTAGCTGCGTGGAAGAGAGAGATAGAGTAGTAGTCCTTCCTTCAGAGGCTTAAAAAAGGGGGGGGGGGGGGGGGGGGGGGCTAGTAGAAATGTGCAGGAGGGCCAAGAAAGTATCACTCCTTTACACAATAGTGCACATGGGCTGCTATTTCTGTCCAGGGACGCCGTGCAGCGCGAAACGTTGTAAGCAAAACGACAGCGGCCACGAGATTTCGCTTTATCAAGCAAATACCAACGACCAAAATGCAGTGCAGTGCAGTTATTTATTTTACTTTACTTTTCCTGGCGAATTTGTGTTTGTTGTTGTAAAAGCAGAAGAGATCCATTTATTTTATTGTCTATTGACAGCTCTCCTAAACTGTGAGATAGAATAACCAAATGCGGCACAATATCGCACCGACTGGTAAGAATAAAGTTATCCGGGCTTCACCTACACAATGAAAGTTTGGGGCAGTACGCAAGAAAAATGCGTAATTTTCGCCCGCATTTATTACAAAAACAGGAAGAGTAAACGACTGAATTAAACTTTACTGGCTAGAGGAAAGGCGTTTTATAAATTGTTTTTGCAAAATAAATTGCCTCGTGCACCAAATGCTACCGTGCTTGAGAAACCTGAGGGCAGGTGGAAGGAAACTCAGTAAAATATATTGGAACACTGGGCGTCCCCTATTTATTCGCTTAGCGGTGAGAAAAATTACACTTACTGGTGCAAAAAAAAAAAAAAAAAAAACAATACTGCTTCTCCTTGCTACAAACGCAAGCGGTGTCAGCCCAAATATTATATACAGAATATCTTCACCAGCTTATTCCAATGCGAGACGTTGCGCCCACACCCCAGACTTCAACGGTTCGTTCCATGACATATGTGATTCTACCGTTTTGCAGCAAGGCCTTAAACGCGTTCAGGATACCAGACATCTTTGAATTTAGAGCTGCCGTCCCAAATTCTATCCTTTTTCAAAGGCGTCTGTTTTTTTCACTAGGTGTTGTTTATTGTACATTCCATTTATTCTCATTCGAATTCCATGATGACATGGCAGCAGAATGTGGAACTTTTGCTTTTTTGCCAAAATGTCTTGACCTTCGGAGGGAATGGGAAGCTGGGGTTTTGAGGATTCTTTATCGAGTTAATATCCGTATAAATATTTCACCTTTTATTGCTGATTTCAGGCGTTCTTCTTTTTGAAGCAGCAAAACACTCATACCACCGGTTCCAAAGGCTGCTAGCGCCCCTCCACAGCTTTCTTCTTCTTTCAGCAAACTATTCCGTATTCACTTTGCTTTTGCTTGCATCAGTTCTAGTTGTCCTTCATAGTGAAAAACAAAAGTGCTCAGCCGTAAATCAAGAAAGAAAAACATAAATATTTACTTCATTCACTTTGGACAACAAGCGCCTAATGTCATTCTGTACGCCTAGGCTCTTGGTGCAATCGTTCTCGAAACATGGGGGAAGAAAACTCCCTTAAACTACTCCAAAGAGAACGGCAGTAACTAATAATATTAACCTGAATATTACGGGGATCAAGGACGCCAGACCATTTTAGCAGCACAGTTCGAGAATTGTGGTATGCTTAATTTTGCTTCTTTACAAATTTTTATTCCAGGAAAGGGAATCTGCTACACTTCACAATGTACTGTGGAGGGCAGGCTATGTTCCATGAGAAAAAAAATTCAAGCCAATATAAAGGCGTATTTAAACGTTAGTGGGAGATAAATACCAACACCTCTAAATTTCCAACTCGCTTTGATACTAAGGAAAGCGATCGTGAACGGCTGAGGTTGAATCCGGCTAGCGCTACATATGAGGATGTCGTAAATTGAAAATACAATTTTAGAGTAGAAAACTGCCTATGCGGAAATAATTCAGTCTGCTCTATAGCAATCAGGCCATCATCAAATGTTTACCGCCGTTTTACTTACAAGCAGCACACGATAGAGTTTTATTGTTCTAAAATCACTACTCTAGTGACCGATATTTCAGGGAAAGCACTGCGCACAATTTAACTGCAGGGAAACTCTCCCAGTTTTTACGAAATATATGCCAAAGCAGCGTTCAAAAACAAGTATTGTGCAGCGTGAGGTCTCTTCCTCGTCGTGCAGCGAAGCAGGAGAAGCGTACTGATCTCTCTCCAAAATCATGATTTATAAGAAATGCGCGGAGCGAGTTCGAAGAAAAATCTCCAGGCATGGCTTTTTATTGCCTACGTTGGAAAATAGTACCGAATCATTCCACTTACATAAGTGTGTATGGTGCTTTGAACTGAGGGCAGCGGCCGCATTGTTTGATATGATTTAATTCATCCTTAGCAAGATGCTGGCCTTCACGCTGCTCTACTTCTTTATTTTCGACTTGCTCAGATCTACACCTCGAAATTCACGCCGGCGAGATCGTGCACACTCTTCTACATGCTGTTAGGTGCACTGGTTTGCTCGCAGGCATGAGCGTGTCTTCCTGGCTGCTACATTCCGCCGTTTGAACTCTCGCCCCTTTTACACAACCTAAGATTCTGGGTCCTCGGAAGTCGCCTTCATCGCAAAGGAAATCAGTGAAGGCACTCCTTGAGTTTTCAAAGGACTCAGCGTTGAGTTTAAGACTATGTGTACGCTGTTATAGATGTCTGGGCATGTGATAGTCTCCTTTGCTTGCTGCTCTTTCCTTTTTCTTTCTTTGTTCCCTCCCCCCGTGTAGGGTAGCTTACTGGGCATCGCTAACCTTCCGTCCTTTCTCTTCTATTTCTCTCGCTCTCCGCCTTGTTTGGCGGTCTGGCGGGAAGGTGCTTTTTTGTACAAGGTCTTCGCTGGTTCTGATATCGTTTTTCTTTTATTTCTGTTTACCTGCATCAACTTTTTTCGGCTTCTCCCTGAGAAGGCGGTGTCTCTTTCGGTGCTGAACATCGATATTTACAGTGTTTCAATTGACGGCGGACATTTTATTGGGCACACTTGACTAAGAGATCTATTTCAGATGCAGGCGAAGCTACCTGGTCCCGTACTTGCGTTACTTTGTGCTCTGTAAATAGGTAAAATGATGTAATATCTCGTAACCGTCGCTCCGCTTCATTAAGGTCAAATCTCTTCGTTTCAGTCATTTTTTTCGGCAGGAGGCTATAACCTCTGTCGGCTCTCTGATTCCCTCCAAAAATATCGAAAGTGTTCTCAATGAAACATCGCTGTGCCGTGGCAAGCGGCGCGCTTTCCTTGCCTATTGCTTCGTATAAAATCGTGCTTATCACTCTCTATGGCTGTATTGAAAAGCCATTGTGCTTATGAGTATGAGGCTTTCGAAAGGAAAAGCAGGTTCATGTTTTAGTGGTAGACAAAAGGGCTTACTGCGCACAAAGAGGCACGGATATTATATTTCCTCTTTCTGTTCATCTCACACTCTTCGGGTCTTATGGTGGTCCCGAGTCCGCGAGAAACGTGGGCCGAATACGCGTCGGCGCTTTAATATAAGCCGGCTGATACGCTCAGTATACGAGAAGTGAAGGTGGAAAGGTGCGCGAGGCAATAAAAGAAAGCAGCCGCGATTGCTTCTTTTATATAGCAATCCGCGTTTCCTGCACTTCCCTTGCTTTTTTTTCCTTTCCCTGTTCCAGTTTATCTATTCCTTTGCGATCTCTCTCGTTGATTTCCTCCCACCGTCTCCTTTTCTCTCCGTAGTTCTTGTTTTCTACCAATTTACGAGAGCTTTCATCTCTCAGTGAGCGGTAGCTCTCTCACAGTGCGTGGTTGTGTTGAATGGGGTCATCAATATATGAGTGTTCAGTGACGATAAATAGAGTGGGAGAAATGAAAGTTCGCGGAATCGTGGAAGTGTTAGGCGGCATGGAAAAGGTAAATGCTCCATGCATCGAAATTGTAGAACTGTGTGTGTTTTTTGCGTATACGCGTATATGCTGCGGTTGTTTCATTCGTGAACGAGAGCGCGAGCTGTGGCCGCCGTGCATTTGAAGTAGTCGAAGACAGGCCGCTATTCATGCAAAAGATCTGTTTCCCCCGTTTTTCCTATTCTTACACCGCTTGATGTTTTACTTCAATTCTTGATCTTGCGAGCTTGTGCAATTACTCGAGGCATGGAAACCAAGCTGGTTGAGACAACTGTCCAGCTGACACGACGAAAAGTAGGAGTAGAGAAAGAGATGCTGCAAAGACGTTCAGAAGCAGGAAATAGCGCCGGGACAAAGATCGTTCGATGGAACGGAGAGATGAACGGCGAGAATTTCAAATGCTTTCTTTCCTGTCCTGGCACCCCGCTTTGGGAATTGGGGATGCTACGATTCTAGCTTGCCACAGACATTGCTTTCTCCACCTTCCTACTTTTCCCTCTTCTAGACTTTTATCTTTCTACCTATCTCGCAGAGTGATAGTTGTGTTTTTGTACTCCGGATGGCACTCTAAAAGCCTCTCTATTTTTTTTTTTACTCCGTCTCGCTTCTTGCAATACGGCTTTTTTTTTTTTTTCGCTCGTTTCAGCCCATATGTATGACTTGGAAGAATGCCTCTCCCGTCTTCAACATTCGTCGTATTCACAGCATTTAGAAACAGCAACCTATTCGACAGGAAGTCAACACTGCTCAAGTCTGCAAGAGGGGGAAAAGGAGCATGAGAACCGGAAGATAAATGCATTCAGCTAAAACCGCCACTTCGCGCACAGGGTTAAGAAGCCTTCTGGGTCGTTCTGTGTGTTCACTCGTCAGGCTTCATTGACGCTGCTAGTGGAAGGGGGACAGGCAGAGAATATGAAAAGGGAGAGCGGAAAGCTAGGGATATTCTGTGAGAGACGAGTGCTTCCTAAACTGCACGGACGAAAGGAGCATTAGGAGAGGAAGGAAATCGAGATAAAAGTTGTCAGTGTTCCGTATACGTCACTATAGGTCATTACTGCTAGGGTGCAAAGCGCATGCACTGAAAATAAGCAGCCTTGGACCGAGTACTTTAGTAGCCCATTCGTAGCTTTCGTGTGGGTTAAAAACCTATCCAAGTCGTCAGAAACAGGGCTTCCTTCATGGGAACATAATTTAAGTAGAAGAAACGACACTGAAGAATATGGGAACGCTGTGTATACCGAAACAGCAACAACGGCGCTCCGTTATGAAAAAGCGGTCGAAAGCGAAATATTGATAACATTCGATGCAGTTCAGAGCCTAGCACAAATAACAGTGACCAGGAAGCAAGAAAATCAGAGGATGAATTTCAATGCACGGTATGTAAAATAACGTGGTGCGGTAAAACGTGTTCATAGTGCTTTTATAATCTCCGCTACAGTTTAAAATATTAACTTTTGAGCCTTAGTTCATCATGTTTTCTAACTGAATCCGCTTCGGTCCACTATTTCTTTGCTTCCCCTCCCCTGAAATTTTTCAATTTCTTCTCTCCCTCTGATTTATGGGAAAAGTGTACCAGATGGCCGGACGATAAATGGCATTCTGGTGGCCAGACAGACTTTGCAGAGTTGTATTATTTTATCTGGCACCGGCCAAAAAGCGAGAACCAACCCACATTTGCACCTACCCAGCTCGCGTTCCATCTCTGTCCTGCATGGTGAACCTTAACCCCGCCAGTCAGCGCTGAGACCATCAGCGAGAAAATAAAGGCTACAAATGGCTTATGCAGAGAGTTTGCTGTCGGTAAAAAGGGTAAAGCTGGTACAGGAGATTCCACCAACTTTCTTCATTCAACCACCGCTATCAATCCAGCTTAGCCGGCATGCTTACCACCGATTAAGGATTTTTTATCACTGCGCTGCCCGCACAAGAGAACTTCCATTCTCACAAATTCTGCATATTATCTATATATACATTCTGCACTAGAACCTCTTGTCTTCCTGTAATGCTCGTGGGATAGCAACACACTAACGTTGCTTTTCCCAATTTCCCCCAGTTGCCTGATTCGCTCGCCGTTTCAATAGGAGGAGGTCCCCGGGTCATCCCGGTGATATATACCTCGTACCAAGCCTTGGACCGCTTCATTCCTGGGACGACTACTTGTCAAGCCTTCTTCAGTTACCAACTGAACGAAGTAGTTATCGTTTCAAATGCATTTTCCGAACCACACCCGTGCACAAAAGGGCCTCACCTTACTCCCTCGTTCCTTCAACCGTAAAGGTAAGGTCGCCGTGGTACAACTGCATTGTAACTAGATGGAATGGACAGCATAGCGTTTACTCGAGCTGTACCACCTTTAAGACCTGTTCTGTGCCACATGTGCTACAAGTGCCACCTTTTAACACAAGTTAGAAGCCAAGTGAGCTTTCTTTCAAGCAAAATCATGTCACTTCCGAGCCAAGCATGCCCAGTCGTCAAAAACGAAAAACCCCTGTGCCCAAATACACAATGCGTACTTACAAAAAATGTATTTTCTATGGTTCAGCACCATCATCATCATCAGTCTGACTATACCCACTGCAGGGCGAAGGTCTATCCCATATTTCTCCACTTAACCCGGTTCTGTGCTAGCTGCATCGACTTGACCCCCGCGAACTTCTTAACCTCATCCGCCCACCTAACTTTCTACCGCCCCCTGCTACGCTTTCCTTCCCTTGGAATCCGGTTTGTTACCCTAAGCGACCATCGGTTATCCTCTCTTCGCACTACATGTCCTGCCCATGCCCATTTCTTCTTAATTTCCACTAGAATGTCGGTAACTTGAGTTATTTCTCTGACCCAGTCTCCAATTTTCTATGGTTGCCGAGTAGACATTACAGTACTGCAAATTTTTTCTTCCTCACATTTCGGAAGCGCAGTTCCGTAGTCCTTCTGTGTAGTAACTACAGAAATTTCTGTCCTTATTACAGGTATTTCTGTCATTAAAAAAGATTCACTTCCAAAAAGCGCGCATTTTGTCGTAGCGAGAGAAACATTCGATTTCTTTTTATTTTTTACCTTCGTTCACAGCGACATGCCAGTCAAGGACAGGTATGGTAATCGATAAATGAAAGATACCGGCGGGCTCATTAAAAACAGTCCCGCGAATCGTCACTGCGGGCTCAGTGGATATACGCCTTCCTGTTTATCTAATTTCTTTAGGTAATAGTAAAAAACCCAGAATTGCCGGAAAACCACTTTTTGGTTAGTAATAGCACCGGCGATTCTCACGTGCTATATATGAGAGCTGGAAAATGTCCTTGTTCAATTTTCTGTTGAGTCACCATGCTTTCCGCACTAGAAACTCAGTAAGGCCGTAGACGAAGGGGAGCAGAAGCAGCGGTATTAATACGACAGATAAGGAGGATTGCTCGACGAAAAGGCTATCGCCGATATCAAGGATTCTCCAAAAGAATACAGTAGACAACGATGTCCATAAATTTGAGATGGCGGCCGGTACGAGTCTATGATTTTCGAGCAGTCATCTCTTGACGAAGGGAGAGAAGATACAAAGCGAGACGACAATTCGGCGGGCAAAGTGGTGCTTGGCGAAACGGTTGTGAACTTAGAGGTCTGGAGGGTGGGGGATGATTACGAGACGCGCTAAAAGGCCGAGCACGGGTGGTGGCCGAAGATAGATGACAAAGCTTGGGCTTCGGCAGTGTAGAGAGCTGAGGACAACGCTGGAGCAGATAACAAACACCGGGACTCTTCAATCATCAGGCGCTCTGCAATCAACTAAGTTGTGGCCGCACCTTTGTCATCTGGCGATGCTGCTTAAACCAAACTTTTTGCAATCCCCTCTTTACATGATCCTAAAACGTCGACATGTTTTTGCTGTATGGCATTTTGAAAACCAGTTAAGTGAAGTGAAACTCAAGAGACTTCTGATGCGCGTACAAGAAGAGAGTGCGAAGTTTGGGCTTAAACTGAACATTAAAAAGACAATGATCATGGCGTCTTGCCCTATCAAGTCCTGGAGCATCAAGGGACAAGAAATGGAAGCCGTGACAGCTTTTCTCTTCTTGGGCTCCAAGATTACCCCGGAGGGAGACTGCAGCCATGAAATCAGGCGACGCCAGCTTCTGGGAAAGAGAGCCATGGTTAGCCTTGACCGTCTAGTAAAGAGCAGAGACATTAGTCTGCCAACCAAGATCCGTATAACTCGTGCTATGGTCTTTCCAGTTGTGATTTATGGATGCGAGAGTTGGACTGTGAAGAAGGCTGACCACCGAAGAATTTACGCGTTTGAATTGTGGTGCTGGCGGAGACTCTTGAGAGTTCCTTGGACTGCCAGAAGATCAAATCAGTCGATATTGTCAACCATAAACCCTGACGACTGCTCATTGGAGGGTCGAATTCTAAAGTTAAAGCTCAACTACTTTGGTCATCTGATGAGAAGAGAGGAGTCGCTGGAGAAAGATTTGATGTTGGGAAAGGTTGAGGGTCGCCGAAGAAGGGGTAGGCAGCGAACGCGATGGTTAGATGGCATCCTCGAGGCGCTGCAGATGAAGTTAAGTGATGTGAGGAAGATAGTGAGAGACCGGAAAGCGTGGCATCACATGGTCCATAGAGTCACGAAGAGTCGGACACGACTGAACGACTGAACTGAACTGAAATCAAGTGCACCAAAGTGCGATGGGGTAGTTTCAAATCATATGTTCTGTTCATTTTGAACGGTTTAAATGAGGCGAGGAAGGTACATAAAAGGCATTTATTTTAATTTCCCTATACTTGTATCTCGAAGACATAACGCCTTTTACTGGGAGTCACACACTATACCTAAAAAAAATACATTACACCTTGCAGACGCATTTGCATATCCAGCGATACCGGGTTGCTGCGCATACACTGTGGCGGTTGAAGAAATCATAGTAAAGTAAAAGGGATGCAGAAAATAACGATTTTCTTATCCTAAAAATGTTCCGGGACTTCTAGACGTCAGCCTGTGATAACATTAAGAATCACTCAACTACGAACACTATCACTGTTTTACTTCTCCCCTCCTCGCAACACGATGTCTTTTTTGTAGTCTCTAGTCGTGAAGGAAAAATAGCGAAAAATATAAAAAGATTATGCAGCGATTGCTGTGCTATCCGCCTTCTTGTTCTTTCCCCATTTAGTCTTCTCGTCGTTGAGTAATATTTGCTCTCGCATAATTTTCATCCACGGCCCATTTCAGGCAACTTTTTGTAAGACATTTATATTGTTTATATTCTCCCACCAGCACAAAAAGGACCAGGCGCGGACACTCGCAGAAACTGTGGTCCTTCCGGCTTTCCTCTTCATTGCATTGCCACCATGTAGAAGAGTGTTTCTCTAAAAGTCGATAAAGGCACGAGTGCAGCGCGATGGACGCAAGCACGTTCTCCAGGAAAAGCAGTGGCCGGCTTTATATCGTTTTCTTCGACCCGCCGCAAAAAAAAAAAAAAAAAAAAGAAATCATAGCAGCACTGTACAATAAAGAGGAAGGCATTTTCCTCCAATGTACTCTGAATAGCTTCTTCTGGCTCTTCGGCGGAAAAATTTTTGTGCTGCTTGTGAAGTTAGGCGTAAAGTTAAACGCAACGGGTGGAGAAAGATTGTGCTGTTGCCGCAAGAAGAGTTAATAGCTCAGGCGGTAACCTTATGTCTCGTTTTTCCTATGCGCAAAGTGCAGTCAATGCGGCGTTACCCGTGTTATCTCTAGCTCGGATCAGAAGCCGCAGCTTCCTATATTTTTATTCCCACAAAATGGCACACTCGTTTCGCGTCAGCGGCTTCCATGCAATTAAAGCGCACCTGGCGCGTCAAGAGGTGTCGAGTTTAATCACTTCCATCCTGTACAGCCTTCCGCTCGCCGGCTGTGCGGCAGCAACGTACCCTACGCCCTCCTTTAAATGCGCGGGTGTCCCGTCAAGCTCCCTCACTTCCTCTTCCCTTCCCTTTGTCACCCTCTGTGTGTGCTTTTCATTTCTGGATCGCGGGTGACGTACAGGTCAGCATAAGTGCGCTTGGTGCAATTGGGGTCGCAAGAGCTTGGCAACGCTAAACCGGTTTATATTGCTTAGTGAAGTGGAACCGTAACCAATCTGCTTTTCTGCAGCTTATGCGATAAAGAAAAATGCATTTCTCGGTCGCACCGTCTCACTTTCTTCTGAGTACTAGGCTCTTCTGCACCTCTCGTGAGGAAGATATCTGGGAGGTGCGTGACGAACAGCGAACCGATGTAGTCATGGTTCAAACAGGTGGCCTAAAATTAAGAGGCTTTGAACTCATCCGAAGTAAAAGCCTATTCACTCCAAGAAGCCAAACGACGGCGTCGAGGTTGTCTACTGTTGGCTTTATCGCAGCGATCAGGTTGGAAACTTTTACTGCGGAAAGACCAAATGCTTCAGTTTCGATCCTTTCTTAGAAAAGAATATGAAGCATTTATGAACATTTGATGTTCAAGTGAGTGGGACGAAATATGTGAGCAAAATGAGCTCTAAGGATGACGCTACCTAACTGACCGTTTTGTGTTTAATGCATTTATATTTGATGTCTCTTTTTAATTTTTGACATAACATTGCTTTTAAACTTCAAAAACAATTTCACGTAGTTCGCCTAAGCTTGATGACACGTCAATAATTTTAAACTCGTGTTTGCTGCACCTACAGATCACTTTTCGTGGCCGCCTCATTACCTTTTTAAAAGACGTTTTACTGGTCCGCAAAACAACATTTTTTATGCTTGGGTTTTCTCCATTAATGACCCAACTTAGACTCACATAGACCTGAACCAAGTTTACAGAGTGGGAGCTCTATTAAGCATGGTGAGACACGATTTGCTATGGTCTGACACCTCTGGTAAAGAGGCGAGCGAGATGTACAGTGTTGGGGGTGGAGGGAAAGTTTAGGCAGGGGTCTGGAATACTGTGAGGCATTTTGTGATACAAAGTTGTATATTTGTGCAATAGCGCGGTAAGAATAAAGTTTGCCAGGTGTATGAAGAGGAAGATGCAGCAAGTGTGAGAAGTGGAAGAAGAAGCGAATGCGCAATGTTTTCAAGATGCCGACAACAATGTTGTATATTCGTGGAGGTATGTGCCCATAGGAACGAAGTTTGCCAGGATGTCCGAAGAAGAAATCACCAGGTGTGCGAATTAGAAGAAGACGCTAGCAGCAGTAGAAGAAGAGAGCGCCGATGGCTCTGCGCGGTGCACCTACGATGGAAATGTACGAGGCCGGCCCCTCGCACCGCGCCTCCGCAAACTGCCGGCGCCAATTACCTTGGCTCGGCGACGCTAGTAATGCTTCAGCTTTAAAACAACAATATGAGAATTTAACTACACTTTATTTGCGTACAATGAGCTTGCAATGTTTTCGCATTAGGAACCCGTAAGTACTTCAGGTATCCGTAGTAAGTTTTTGTTCTGCGAAATTTCTTCAGTTGTTTCCAATGACGGCGAAAAAAGAAACTCGCCATTGAGCGCTGGAATAATGACATGCATTTAAGCATGAGACAGAGTGAAATAATTAACATCTGAACATGTGTTCACAACTTTTATCCCAGGGCGTAGGAATTCGTTAGCACATTGCGTACTGTGAGCGGGTTGTGTACTTTATATTTTTGCCGATAAGTATGAGAGGCATCTCTTGCCACTGCGCTCTTCAGGAGCCCAATTCTGAGTTTGGTTGGGCGCCGAATGGCTACATTATTCGCACTGTAGGCAACGATTCTTGTGTCCAGGTGCCTATTGACATGAGTTAATCCCTAAAGGAGCCGAGACCAGACCGATAAAACCCCGCTTTTTCTGGTCAGCGGCAAAGCGGTGGAAATTTCAGCAAAAGAAAAAGAAAAGCAGTGGTGTCAGTGGATGGATTTGGGATTACATAGCCGCTTAATTCTGCCGAAGACCTCTTACACAACGTTCCATTTTCTGCGTTCTCTCGAGAGAGAGACGCGTTAAAATGTTGAATACAAAAAGTCCACAAAAGAAGGTAAATGTCTTGTAAGCCTTACTGTTTGTTCGCTATTTTTGAATAGTTCCAACCAAGCATGCCATACATTTTACGTATCTACTAGTTATTATAGCATCCAGGAATTTTACGACATCCCGCCAACGATACCTTAATGGAAAACTAAATGGAATTACTAAGTCAAGCTACGCTATACAACGGTACCGTTCAGGGTAGCGGATATGCTATTTCTTAAGCAAAAGGTTAGGTTAGCCAGAAAGTTGAGCAAAAGCAAAGTACATCGCAGCCACAACTGGCGGATTCTTGTAGAAATAGTGATGTATATGTTATACTGCTCGGGGAAAGCTATTTTGCCATCACTGGGGAGCTGCAGTCGAGATACGAGAAGGCCAAGGGGGTGAGCACCGCCATGCATGTAGAGTCTCATACCAAAACCACCACAACGAAGTTTTAAGGATACGTTTGCACTCATACACAAGGTATGAATCTCTCAATGCGCTTTCAGGGCACTGAGTCTCTACGTGACCTTGTAAGCAGTCGGTATAGAACCACAGGTTCTCGACTCCATTCAGTCTCTCAAGTGTTTGCTAAGTGTCCGATGGCGAGATTCGCTTCTTACTTCAAGCGTCCTATCAGAGTCTTCACGCAGTCTGCGGCTGGTCTTAGTTTACAATATCTCTTCTTATTGTTATTGTATTATCTTTCCTTGCAAGAACACGTGGGCATGCATATCGCCACCTGTGGAGTGTGGAGTAGTGGATATGCTTCATGCCGTTATGGCGTATCGGGGTTAACGTTCCGAAGCAACCAAGTCTGTTAGAGGTGCTGCAGTGGAGGGCTACTTGGAGCCTTTTGACGTAGGCATGATATGACACGCACGGTGCATTGGTGCCTTGCGCTTTGCAGATGTAGCTCGAGGTAGGCTGAAAAATATATGAGAACTGCCGTAATTATCTCTTAAAACAAAAATGCTTTTTGGGGCAGGTCGTCATGCATACAAATAAGCAGTGAAGCTAGCTATATTGCTATAAACGGTATACACCATTTAGCGAGTTTAATGATAAAAAAAATGGCATTGGCTTAACGGGATTACAAAGCGAAAGCAGTAGTACATAGTCGTCGATGAGACCGAATTGTTTCGCTGTAGTTCTTGTCGCTCCTTCTTTTCCAACTCCTTGCGTACTCGTTTTGCAAGTCTCTCTTCTCGCTCTTCGGGAATTTGCACAGCTCGTTTTGCTCTCTCCGCTTCATGTTTCCTACGCGTCGCTTCTTCACGGCGAGCTATGTCGGCATTATGAGTAGATTCGTCTTGTAGACCAGGGTAGCGAGTGCTCACACTAAACGTTGTTGCCTCATTTACGGCATAGCCACCACAGACTCGCCGCACTTCTAAGCGTATATATACGCCTCTGACGCTCTGCCTCACGAGAGTAGACCCTGTGCGTTCTAGATACTATATGATACGTGTTCTTGGCCGTCTTCGAACAGAATTATTTGCGCACGACGTCTCTATTGTGGCAGTAATGATCAAAATAAGTGCTTCGGTAGTACGAAGGAAACTGCCGTACAAAATTTCAGAAGATGGCTTGGCTGTGTTTAATTATCAACTAGAAATCTCGAATTGCAACCAGTTGCTTATCTATATAAGTTAACAAGAACTATTAGGATTAAATTAATGAGCTCTTAAGTTAATGCTGTTCATGTGTTTTCTGATATCCGCACCCAGAGCCATTGAAATTGGTACGCGAGCCATCTTATTACATAAAGTGGCTTATTTAATTACTATCAGAGGGCTTTCCAGTGACAACTAGCGTATGATCATGCGAGATGACCGTGGAAAAAGTTCTCCTTGATTGTTGCTTTTTTTACGCGTGGTTCAGAAACAGAAGTCAAGCAGCCTAACATTGTGACAGGCACTTTCTTAGGATTATAGTCGTACTGTAAACGAACGTCGAGAGCATGCGGTCTTCTCAAATTTAGGAGCGAAAATCCTCCGAATTTTATAAACAAAACATTCTATGTGCTTTTACGGTTTCGTGCGCAATACGACTGTTTTATTGGTGTGCAATTTCGCAGAGTCTCTGATTAGCTATATAGCAGGCTTTTAATAGATTTTATCGTACCAAGACTGTTTATTATGATTGCTTTCTCTTAACAACATCCGGCGTGAAACGTTTTCTACGAAAAATTACCTCACTGGTTTCAAAGCAGGGAATGGGTGCAGCGATTGCTTCATTCATTGGTTGAGGTAGTAGAATAATCGATCACCATTATGGACATCATGAACAATTTTATGCCGACATAATCTTGCAGGTTTTCTTGCGTTTTTGTCCTCTTTGAGCACAAAAATAAGCCCACAATTTTTTTTTTCCTTGCTCTCAAATAATGTTTCTGCATTTAAGTGTTTAAGTTGGAAACCGAAAGTAGGTGGTGATAAGCCAAAAGAAGTTCAGCTGCTGAAAAATATGCTCTCAGGAGTATCCCACGCAGTACAACGCGTCGAGTCGCGTTACTTGAACGTCATTCTCTTACGTGATTACAAAAATACGTACTGAAGAAAACTAAATGAAACCCAAAGAGATAAGCAAGTAAGCGATACCTTGGATAGGCTGAGGAGGGCGGCTCATGCTTGTAGATACTTCAGCCAACATTTTCCAGGGCGAGCAGCAAATCGAAAGTGCCTTGTTTAGCAAGTGCGAATTCCGCCGTATCTTGCGCGCTCAACGGTCATTGAAAAAGACATCCGAACTCATAATATAAGGGCCCTGTTTCTGGCAATGTGAAATAAATGTAATGGACCAGGCATAGGCCGGAGCACCTGCAATTGACTAAAGCGGACGGTACTTTTTCCTTTGAGAACCTTGCGCACTTTTGTGAGAATAAATGCTCCTCATTTTTCTATTTCGTTCGCCCGTGCTCGAAGGGAGAAATATTTATTTTTGACTTGACTGTACCTATTCACCTTTCACTGGCGTTTCACAAAAACATAGCCAGTCTTCGCCTAGAGCCCAGGAAAATCCACGCCACCAACAAACAACACTTGCCTCTGTCTCTTGTGTTCCCTTCAGCGGCTTCGGTTTTTTCACAAACAGGCGGAATATGTCACTCGTCTTTTGTTCTTACTTCTCTTTTACTTTTGATTCTTGTAGTTGCATGAAGCTTGAAGTAGACGTTCGTTCTGGAATTGAGTGCCTCGCCAGTGAAACATGCCTCGAGGCCATGCGAGTGCGTGCCTCTAGGCAGTGTAGAGGGAAGAAAAATGAGGGCTCTGCAGCAGACCGGTGCCGCAACCTTTTCTGACATGCGTTCGTACCTTGCGTGCAAGCACAAACCCATTCACGCAAATCAGAGCCAAGCAGATTTGTGGCTTCGTCTTTTTCGTTTGAAGTGGATGCCTTTTGCTTCTTGCGCTGTCAGTTTTGCGTGCATCCGCATATGAATGCACATTCATTTCTCCATTGATACTTTACACGACATCCATGCCTTCGAGGGTGTAGCGTCGGCACGTGCTTCGAGCGCACAGCACCTCATATTTTCGCGGTACTTTGTTCCTTTGCAGCCACTCAGGGGAATCGCATTTGCCTGCGGAAGCTCTATGTGTGAGCATAAATGGGTGAGAAGTTTGGTGCAATAACGGCTGCTGCCTGCTGAGGCCCCTCTCTACTGTGCTCTAAGGGTGTCTATAAGCTTTTCGTTATTTCTAATCTTCATTTTTCTTGGTGCTACAGAGGGCGTACTGTTATTTTATTTCTTCGTAGCCGCCTAAGAAATGCTTGCACGCGAATAGTCTGCAACTGACGTTTCCTGTCTGCGTGCGTCTATATATATAATCTTCCTTTCGCAATACGTTCGCGAAGACCGGCTCTTTATTGTTTTGTCCCTCTTCTCTTTACTTAACCCAAGACTAAAGACAGGTCAGGCGTCAGGATAGCGTGTCTGAATAATTTTGGTATAGTTAGAAAAAGGCATCGTATATCCCGCACAAAATAACTTGGCTTGGTACGCAGCTTAAAAAAAAAAAAAAAGCTGACCGGTCCTTTTATACAAGTGTTTAATTAAGTACAAGGCCGCTACATGCGTCATTGCTGCCATGGCTATTCGTGAAAACGTGTAATAAGCTGCTAACAAGGGGTGATCCGGCAATCACGTTGAATGCAAAGAGTAGGATATCAAATTGCGACACAGATAGAGCTTAGAGGGAGAGAGAGACTCTCAAAAGTGACATGCAGAGCTTCTTTCCCAGGGGTGCTTATAACGTGACGTTACCGTATTCAAACAATCAAATAGGTCCCCAGTGACAATGGCGAAAGGGAGAGTACAATGGCAACAAAGAGAGAGGAAATTTTAAACACGAAACAAGCATATCAGGATATCAGAATTTGAGGGAGTACAAGGTCGCACAACAGGTTTCGACACACTTCCAGAAAGCCAACGACGGATTCTGCGCTATATGGGCATGCAGAACTCGTTCAAACTTCTGTAACATATTGGAGCGAAAGTAACTCGCTAAACGATTTCCCGAGGCCGCACACATTGAAGCAGCCTTCCTGCTTAGGAAGACATAAGCACTGGCCCGAGATTCACTCACCGTTTCCAACACCCCTCGTCCTTTTTCGAGCTCTCTGTCGTGGTCTGTCACGCCAATGACGGGGCCTAGTTCTCGGGAATCACCGGTCGGCATAGGTATATCATGATCGTTTTCCGCTGCCAGTCTCCGTGGTTATGACTCGTTGAGACACGTCTCTCGTGTTCTTTCGTCTTGTTCTTCTGTCCTCTCTTAACATGGCACAACACAGGGGGGTATTGGTCAGGTTTTACAGCAGGTACAAGAAATAAATACATGATCCGGACTTAGGCTGCATAATGTATAAAATGAATCAGGAATCAGTGTTGGTGAAATTTTTATAGAAAAAATTTAGGTCAGTCGCGGCGTTCCACCTTCCTCGTCCTGCACAGCTCGCTTGTGGACGCCATGTGCACTTCCTTGTCTTTGCGGTCGCGATTTTTCTGCACCTTCTCCTAGTCTGCAGAAGCACGAGTGTAACATATCCCCCTTTCGAGGCATAGCGAACGAGAGAAGAAAAACGATGAATTCGGCGAGTTCAACCGACTATATATTCAGTTTGCAATAAGAAATAATTACCCACTAACATCCACCAAAGTGCAGCCATGCGAGTACAATGCAAATCTGTAGATCCTGCCCTGAAATTTCGTAGCAAAGAGAATATTCGTCCTGGTTAGTGGCACGAACTCGGGACATTGGCTGTCCGGGATAATAACTCTATAACTGAGTTAACCAGGACGATAAGGAAATCTTTTTGTACGCCAAGAGAGAATTCACCTATAACACGAATTGCAGCCTCGGTCGTCCAATGATTCCCTAAAGCACTGAATACACGCCATTCGCACTTCGATTTAGAATCCAATCGCTCTCAGCCTTCCACATAATGTGCTAGCAGTCCTCTTAGCTAAGGTAGTTCAGGTAGCTCAGGTAACAGAGCAGCAGCCCCTGAGCGGCGGTGGTCCTCAGTTAACGCCCCTGACAAGGACGAAGTTTTATTTGCGAAATTTCTGGACTGCTGTATAGCTTCCCTTAGTAGTCGCATGGCTGCGCTTGGGCGCGTGTTAATGGCCAATTACTCACTTATTACAAATGTGTTCCGCAAATGAACCCCTTGAAACCCATTTGATTTGATTTGTCTTGGGACATTTGTGCAACTCTTAAAAGTGATGTTTGTGGTCAACGGCGATATCTCATTCAATAAACAAATTATGTAGATTTACTGAAGGCTTATATTTTACATTAAGAGTAAGCATCTGAAAATTTTCTGTTTAGCTCGACTAATATGCTAGACGTGTTTCAACATACTATCGCGTAATCATGAACATATAACTTAGGGAAAGTTTTTGTGCCTGTAATCATGCAGAACAGCAACATCACGTTACGCATGCCAGATGGCAGATTCATCGAGAGAAATCACTACTAGAAGGCTGTGCGAAAATTCTGCACTTATTAAAACCCATTTTACAATCTAATATGTTTATTGTGAATCCGTATGATTAAACTCCCGCTTTATTTGAACTACCAGTTTGCATTCTTAGCAGCTCGTGTATACAAGCTTGTCCATTAATTGTAATTGCACATTATTCATGTTAACAGTTTCGAGGTTCAACAACATCGTCATCATCATAATTCATCAGCTAGTCTATAATCACTACAGGGCACTGGCGTCTCAAATTTTGACCTAATTAATCGGGTCCAGTGCGAGCTGGATTGAACTGACACTGGTGAACTTCTCCAATTCTTCGACCGACGTAACTTTCTTCCATCCCTTTTGGCCCAGCTCACTTACGATTCATGTCCGCGGCAACAGCGAGGCTGCCTTGACCGAAAATGGCAAGAGGGAAACCCAGCAGTACCTTGAGCTGAACACCGCAACCATGCCAGGGATCAAGAGACTATGGAGTCAGTAAATTATTTCATTATTCCCATCATCAACAATCGTACGGACACCGAACACGCTCCATGATCCTCGTCCTCGCACCTGGGTAGATCGTAGTACTCTTTATAGTTTGAATGTCTTAGGTCAGGTGTAATTATGCGACCAATTTCTAGACACACTTCATACCCTTTTCTGTAGCTTTCAGGACAGTTTCCATGGTAGTATGTTCCACCGTGAAATTTTTGCATTAAGCAATCACCTAGGTCACCGCGGTTAATGGATGCACTTGTTAACAAAACTCAGAAGAGAACTACTACGAGCAACCTCATCGATATGCTATTTGTATACGGCATTCATCGGACCCATCCGGATGGGACGCTTAGAGAACATGATAAAGAAAATTTAAGTATCGACTAACCCAACAACCTGATGGTGTAACCGAGCCTACAGAACGCACTGTAACTGTAGTGCAAAATAGGAAGACCTGAGTGAAGTACACTTTACGTCACACTACTTCTCCTCAAAGAGGACACAAAGCCTTTTGCGCCCCTCCGGGGTGGCGCAGTGCTCACGGCGCTCGACTACTGTTCCCAAAGACGCGGGATCGAATCCCGGCCTCGGCAGCCGCTTTTCGATGGAGGCGAAAATCAAGGCGCCCGTGTGCTGTGCGATGTTAGTGCTCGTTAAAGAACCCCAGGTGGCCGAAATTTCCGCAACTCCACAATTTCGTTCAGCTCCTCGGGCTCCCAGAAATCTGGCCTGTATAATGCTCGCTTTTTTGAAGTGATATTGAAAAGCATGAAGGATAGAAGTGAAAGAGGGGTAAAGTGAGATAATATGGCTTCACTTGTCAACGGGGAATCGCTGGCGGTTGACTTATGTACGGTTATAAAAGCACCTCTTGTACGTAACAGCATGTCCTTTCATGGTATATCTCATCACATTTTATCATAGCCGCTCCTTGTATATGATGGAGTTAATATACGTTTTTGTATCGATGTCTGGAAAGGAACTCGACGTTGGAGCTGCTCAATCATAATTGACCTCATTTGTGATTCATTAGTAAACCCCAATTCGTATAAACAAATTGCCTTCGGGCTGCTCGAATGTTGCTTGTTTTTTCTGTGGCAAGGGCCCCTTTTAAGGCCTGAAGAACCAAAGTGTCCAACAGACGTTCATGCGCGGCTACGCGGCAAAGTTTTAAGACAAATGCTCGTGACGGTAGCGCGGTTGTCAGCTACCTCAAAGCAGCAATGAAAACATCGGTGCCAGATAGCGAACTTAACTAAAATTTGTGCCCTCGTAATTTCTAAAATAAATATTACAGCATGTAGATATAAGCTCCCCACTGCATTGTGCCTCATCAGAAATATGAAAGGCCCTCAAATATTTTCACCGCCCACATTGACACACTTGCGCTTTGCTTCCATCCTCCCACTTTCGATGGTCGTCGTTTGATCGTCTGTGCATTTTCTCTACTACTCCATGTAAAATCCAGCCTTTTTCCTTGCTTTGACACGGTGACCTTAAAACCATACCAAGGTCCCACCAAGCACACCTTCAAAACGAACATTATGTGCCATGTATGGTTGAAAATTGGTTGATAAAAAAGGAAAGGCGCCGTAACTGTCCCATATTCTCTGTGGACACTTAAACCGCAACATAAGGGAAGGGAGGAAGGTGTGAAGGAAAGATGAAACAGGGCCCGTAAGTTCAGGGCCACATGATTCCGGTGACGTAAAAATATCAAACATGCTCTGGCACGCACAACATGAGGACAATTGCCTTTCACTTTCAATGAAACGAAAAACGCAAAAGCACCGAGTGCTGTGCAATTGTCACTGTAGGGAACACGACATTGCTAGAAAGGGTGCTGAAACTCCTGAGCGGCACGAAGCCAGATTCGAGGGTAAACGTGAGGCTTACCATCCACGGAAGGGACCCAAGACTAAACCAGACGGCAAAACTAAAATTAGGAGAACTTTCATTCATTATATCGAGGCTTAAATAGTGTTAAATGTCCGCCATTTCTGTTTTTGTGGTGCTTCATATTGTCATCTCTTTTTGCAGTCATAGCAACGAATTTCAGAGAAGCGTATTTTAAACAGGAATTCGCGCCTGGACATATTTAATAATGCATTTTTATGATATTGTACCATAAACATAAATCGAGAGCCTCTTAGACAGCGCTGCAAACAGCCATCGTGCCGAAACAATTATAAGCAAAGCAGGACAGCCCCAACGTTCCCACACGTTCACAGACAGCGGCAAGTTTGGCCGATCGCGTCGTGCTTCAAGCTGTGCCTCTCAGCCTCGACCGAAGAGAGCAGCAGGTGATCAAGAACATTCGAAAAAAATGCAACACATTTCTCATCCATCCATTTGCCTTGCCCGAACCCACTGCCGAAAGCATTCGCAACAGACGAATATATATAGCATCATATACCCCACTTGGATTGAAAATTGCTCCACTGTTACTCGCAAGACCCATTTCCCAAACTACTTGGTTTAACATGTCAAATTTGTCAGGGACTATATTAATGGCCCACGCCTCCAACGTTCCATTACCTAGATCAGAGGGGCATAGTTTAAGTCGAGAGCACGCAGTACTCCCGGTCTTGCAATACTTCTCTTGCGTATCGACAGAAAACGAATGGCGAGACGTACTACAAAATTGGTCGGGCTACGTTCTACTTTCTGCGGCCATTATTTCAACCGTCGTCCTCCGTCATTTCTGATGTTACAAAAAATACATCCAGGGCTCCGAGCCTGAAGATAGTGCTGTGACAAAGGAAGTTCATCCAAGAATTCTCAGGAAAAGAGCGCAGGTTATGAACTGTAGCAACATACCGGATGGGTGAGTTTATATGGCATCTCAAAGGAACCAACAGAGAAACTAAACTTAGGCCCAGGGAAGAGAAAGACAGGCAGAAGCACTTTACTTACAACTGGCAGCCTCATCAGCAAAAAATGTTATCTGATTTCCACGGGGAAATGTAGTGTGTTCTTCAAAGAGAAAAGTGGCACTGTTCCTGGCTTTTTTTTTTTGTTACTGGTCCTGTTGACATCGCTTTAGAGTCGTATTGAGAGAGGGAATACAATCCAATGTAAAGCCGCAACAGTAATGTTTAACTTCAAGTTCGATGTCTTCGACAGGAAATATAAATAGAACGCTGAGGTGTGTGTACATTTCTTTGTTCGACAACCTGAACAAGGAGATCAATCGAAATTTTAATTGGATCAAGTTAGAAAAGAGTACCAAAAAGCATCAACACCTAGCTATACGAGAAGGCTTGACTGATAAGATGTGGTTTGTCCTCGTGCACGCTTCTTCACGGGGACTGAATGCATCTATCTTTTTATCTTTATATGCTCTTGATGTATTCTAGAGCAAAGATTTGATCTCGATTTCTGCCGTTAATTTTCAAGTAACTCGAGCCCACAAAACTTTAGTATTCATGCCACTCTGTCTATTTTGTTATCATGACGAAATAAGAAGAGCGGCCTTTTGGTGTTTTATTCCAGTTTTTCTTAAAAACTGTTTCGAGGTGAGAGGGGTTGGGCGAGGGGTTCTAGACAATTGGGCATGCTGCAAAGATAGACCAAAGAATATTTTGCCGCTATTTGTCGATATTATGTCGAATATATATGAGCTCAATAGTTGCTTGTCACATTTTTTTTTTCTGAAAGTAAATGGTTTAGGAAGCTGCCTAGCGCAAGTTATTATGTTGATGTCAGAGTAGATTGCGTGTACTGTAATTATTATGCCTAAGTACTTGAAGGCTTCACCATTTTAGTGTGCTTGTCTGAACAGTGTATAGGAGAATGCCAGCGCACTCTTCTTATTAGCAACATGCGTGTATATTTATTTTGTGTAACTTTGACCTATCTCCCATTTTCGCATTAGGCATGGAAATAACGAAACAATAGGTTAATTTTAGTTTCATCCGCCGCTTCTTTAATTCCAGAAAAAGGTTGAGCGCAGAGCAGAAACTGCAGTGGAGTAATGCGAAAGCCTGAGCGTTGCTGCTACACACGGTACATCCCGCGCCACTTGCAAGTGTGTGGTTCGACGGTACACCATTGCTACTGCGGCGTGAGGTTCTCATAGCCACGGTAAATGCTCATGTAACTTAAATGTCACGTGACCCTATCAAGTGATACGCTTATACTAGAAAGCATGACATTTGCCGTACTTGAAGTACTTGAACCCACGACCTTCACGGAACCCGAACTCACAACCTTTATGGGACTCGAACCCACTCATCACCAATCCCGTTACCACTATTATTATATAAGTATTCCCCTTTCAATAGTTCTAATACCACCAATCTCTTACCGTTGTTCTATTATCACATTTTGTATTACCCCTAGCCCCTTTATCAGTAGCCATCAATAACCAACCCCCTAACTTCAATCACCAATTACTAAACCCTTATGACTAATTATAATCACTAGTTTCCTCTCAGCAGTCATCAATCAATACTCACAAACCACAAAACCTCTATCAATACCAACCAATCACTAATCACCAACCATGTTGTCTCTCCCTACCGCAAATCTTTATTCACAAATCTCTTATCACTACACTATGTCACTTGTCACATTAGTCTCACTTTTGAACTGTCATTTTGTACACTCATTACGGCACACCAGCCTAGCCTAGCAAGACTTTTACCTTAAAAATGAAACAGTCATACACAAAAAGCAGCTAGTCTACAGTCTCGGTAATGTTGATAATATAAATTAGGAACATAACGCAGCCCAAATTGATCTTTCAGAAACAGGACAAACCTATTCTAAAGGAGAAAAGAAACACTCCTCCACCATCACGATATGCCGTCGATTTTACACATAAGTTCCAAAAGACTTCAGATTATTTTCTCTAATCAGTCTTTCATAGCTGCCTTGCCTACAGGCGTATATCATAGCATGATATTTTTTACCGCGGCAAACGAAACTCGGGAACATTCCGGCTTCATTTAAATGCACAAGAGATTATGATAGCACCACGGAATGGTGTGGCATGCGTCACGGCAGTCAATACGTGCAGTTCAAGATCGGCATGGTATAAAGCGTACTGGTCACGTGTGGATATTTTAATTAATGGCAAACAGGCAAGTAACTCAGTCTACTCCTATCGGAGCACGAAAAATTGTTGGAAGGCTCCTAATATCGAAAGTGGTCGCAAATTGCAAAATCAGCCAATTCACTTCGTATTTCGGCGCTAACATCCACCTATTTGGCACTGGTTGATGTCAGAGTCGAGGTACGAAGTGGTTCTTTTTAGTTCACATGATACCTTGAGGGAAGCAAACTGGTGCGCGAGAAGCACTTCTGTTGCGCCGATTAAGTGCAAAATGGGAATTTTGGTAATGAGATGGATTCTTGTAGGTCTTTGAGAATTATAAATTTTTTTTATGATCTAAAGTTTTCTTTTCTTTTGGCAGATGACAGTTGCCTGTGCCGCTGCGATTAAATTTTTTACTGTTCTTTTTTCGACTAAAAAGCTGTTTATTTTAGGGTTAGCGCTTGTACGTGTCTTTTTTTTCCTCAGTTCTTCGTTTTAGTTGCAGTGTTTCGTTCTTTCAATATTGCAAGTTAGTAAAGTTTGCGCCGTAATAATATGAGGCGCCTTGCAGTTTGGCGCATTTATTGAAACTGTCCCCTAAAAAGTTTACTGAAAGGAATCTCATTGTGCACGATGGTCGAGCGTAAACTTTATGGGAAAAAAATATCGGGGGGTGATGGGGTCGAACTAGTTGACTTTAATTCAGGTTTGATCAGGCAACGTGTGTTCTCTTAGCCAACCCCTGAACCGTCTCCTTTGAAGCTTAGCCTAAAGTTTATTTTTTCGCGTATTGTGGCACGTCACTTTGTCTGGCGAAGGCCATAAACAAGTTTGTTATTTCGAAAACATTACCAGCAAAGATGAACGCAGGATACAGGCTTCAAGGTGCGAAAAGCGAGAGTCTTGAGTTAGCAACCGCGTAGTCAGCTTGTCCAATGGCTCTAGAAAAGAAAGGTTTCGCATAAATCACACACTTCCTTTAAAAAGATTATCATGTTTTCTAATTCAACCATGCAACCACCGCGGTAACTATATTAGCAACGGGTGCATAATATACGAAGCACACAGCGCCTGTCATCGGAATGACTAATTAGTGCGATAAACTCTTCAAAGTTAGTTAAACTTTGGTGAACCTGGATCTGTTTAGTCCTCTCATCATTCTTTATGCTGATGGTGTTGTATTTGCGTTATTTCCTTTCTCTTGTTCTTCATCATCGTGTTCGTCTCAACAGGTGTAATGATCCAGTTTAGCGCGCATGTGAGGCCAACAAGAGTCGTCGACAGCCGATATCTGCTGTTAAGGCTGCGGAAAAATGGGAGCAGGAGATTGTTGAGGTTTTGATATAGGTTTACTGCTACCGCCGCTATTTCTTATGCATATCTAAGAAGAGCACTGCCGTTTCTATCGAGTTGGAAGCTTCGTTATTGAATTATTTGCCCAGAATGTTCTTACTCTGTACAAACCAAGGTGAGTGTCATTGATATTGGGTATTTGTTGGGCCAGACATTTAAACATAGTTTTCAAAATGGAAAACAACCATTGCCAGAACGCGCGTGTTATTCTCTTCTGCATCTCGTGCTCGATAATTCCATGCAATCTTCCAATTGTTCCGGTCTTATGAATCAAAACCGCTTAATCTTGAGTCTGCATGTAGTCAATAGCAATGCACGCCAGGTGAGCAGCTGCAATGCGGTGAGCCATTGGCTACAGACCTAACGAAGCGGTAGAGGCACTAAGTGATCTGCGCCATTTTCATTAAGTGGTTGAAACGTGTCTCCTCAGGAGAGCGTATGCTGGATATGGTTCGTCCCAACAGAGGAAAAAGGAGTGATCAATGGATTCTGGCTGAGTACGGAACGGGAGACAGCGAGACCACAACAATTTAGATTGAACATAGTGCCGCAGTACACGGCAGCGTAATCGCATGAAGCACGCCTCAAACGTGCATTATTTTCATATTTTACTGCAACACATAAAGAAGGATGTTAGTAGTCGTTAGCGAAAGTTAGCGTTGTGCTTCTAAAACTCCTGCACTGGCACAATATACCTAAGAAACCCAGCCGTCGTGAATTATGCGCGGGTAGGGAAGAGAGTAATGACTGAGTCACGGCATCTTTATCTGGGAACGCACCGGAAAAACCTAGTTTAAATAGATTTCTTTTTTCGCAAACTCCAAACTAGCCTAGCAAACCTTTTTTTTTATCCCACCAAAAGCTTGAATATGCTTGAGGACTGTAATTACACCGGCGCGTTTTCAAAGTAATGCAGTCCGTCATACTTATGGAAGAAAACCCCGCTGCCTCGTTTCCGTGACGCGAATGCCAGTGCTAGGAATTCGGCCAAACAAATGGTGGCAACTTGATAAGCAAAGCGAGAATAGAATTACGAGGGGCAGAGAAACAATGGCACCTGCCTTTCCTTTTAAATCGTCAGCCGCATGATTAAATGAGACCGAAATGCACGATATAAGTTTGCACAACGTTCAGCAGCATACGGAAGAGTAGTAGTCGTGCACTGTTCATATTAGCATCGTCCCTAACAAACTGAGTAGATGTTGAGGGTACGCACTGTAGATTAATTTCCACCATCCAGATATTTAAAGGGTGAGCAAGAGACTCTACAAAGGAAATTTACCGAGCACGTGTTCGAGATCCATTATTCGAGAAAACTGGTCAAGGCTAAATAAAAAATCCACACCAGAGGGACGAACAAACGAGCCGCCGAATAATAAAAGGATTTGAGAGTTAAGATCCCAACGAGGCCGGAATGCGCGCGTCTGCTTAAAGAATAAAGTTAGAAGAGTTCAACGCTGCTGAACCGAATATTGAGCGAAAGCAATAGCTGCGGGTTACCGAGCATTCTTCTAATTCTTCTTCTTCTTCTTCCTCGGCCCATACATAAAGCACCACTTTAACCAAGCCGTATGAATGTGCCTTAGTGGCCTAGAGGGATAACGAAATGCCAAGGTCCTGGCAGGCTGATTCTAACATAAGCGTCTCATGTGAAACGAGAGACCCAAGTTGGTAGCTCCTGCCAGCCCACATACAAAGCCCCACTTTAACCAAGCCGTATGAACGTGCTTCAGTGGCCTATAGGGATAACGTGAATGCCAGGGTCCTAGCAGGCTGATTTTGACATAACCGTCCCATGTGGAACGAAAGACCCAAGTTTTCCGGATATCGTACATCAGAAGACTCTTCGGTTGACAGCATCATAACACTCTTTATTCAAATAAAATAGTGTAAATGAGTTTAGGGCTGTTCTGATCTATATATGACGACACAAAATTCATAACAAATTGACCCATGTGCATATAAGGAAAGGGATCCGACCTTCCTCAATGGGCAGGTTGCAAAATTGGTTTTTGTTCCCTCCTCTGCTTTGCCTGTGCTAGGGAAATACACTAGAGAGTGGTGACGCTAGAAAACGAGAGACCAAAAACCCAAGTGGTCAAGTCGTATTTCTCATATATTATCTGAGAAATATGACTGGATTAGGACAGGTCTCTGGAGATATGGATACCTAGATATTTGATAGTGCAGTTTGAGTTATAGGAAAATCGTAAAGATGATAGGGAGAAGGTAAGCAGTTGCGCCGACGGTGTAAAGAGACATGAAACGTTTTATTGACATTTAATTTCATGAGCCAGGTGTCACACCATTCTTGCACGTTAAGCAGATCATTTTGTAGGATAGCGATGTCAGATTGGTTATTTATGGGGCGGTATATTACACAGTCATCGGCAAACAGCCGTATGTTAGATGTTATGCAATTTGGCAGGTCATTAATATAAATTAGAAAAAGTAAGGGGCCAAGTACAGTACCTTGAGGAACACCTGACCGGACTTGGGAAAGAGTAGATGAACAGGAGTTGGCGACAACAAACTGGAGACTATTTGTTAGAAAATTTTTGATCCAATTCAATACACAAGGGTCTAAATTAAGGGTAGACAGTTTAAGCAGCAAATGGCGATGCGGGACTTTACGAAGGCTTCTTTGAAATCTAAAAAAAAGGCCTCTGTGGGTATGTTAAGGTCGAGGTTCGTGTTAATATCGTGAAGGAAAAGAGCTAGTTGAGATTCGCAAGAGTAGCCTTGACGGAAGCCGTGTTGATTAGGATGGAAATAGCCAACAGATGAAAGGAATGTTGCAACCTGGGAATGAATAACATGCTACATAATTTTTGATCAAACACTGTTGAGAGATATTGGTCTGTAGTCGCTGGGTGACGAGCGATTACCTTTTTTGAAGAGAGGAACTACCTTCCCGGTCCTCCAGTTCATGGGAATGGTAGCGGTGCTTAGCGACTGCGGAAATATGAGCGATGAAACAAGGCTACTGACGTGTTTAGCGTTCTTAAGCACCTTTGCATTAATGCCGTCGGTTCCCGCCGAGGATGAATTCTTTAGTTTATCAATGATATTTGAAATGCCGTTTGGGTCAAAAGTTAGAGGATACATTTGGGGATGAGCACATTGCCATGGGGGGCGGCATCGCCAGCATTGCGGACTTGTTGGCGATGTATGTCGACGTCCAGCACAAGACTTGGGATGCTATCCTACCATATGTGACATTCGCGTACAATACGGCAGTCCAAGAGACGACACGCTTCACGCCGTTTCGCCTAGTTTACGGCAGGGAGGTTCGGATTATGCTGGATGCAATGCTCCCTTGCGAAACAGATACCGAGCTTTCTACCGACGCTGAACACTTTGCCCAAGATGCTGAGCAAGCACGCCAACTAGCACGCGTCCACATCGCCCAGCAACAGGACAAGGATTGACGCCGGTACAGCCTCCGCCACAAACAAACTTCCTACAACACCGGGGACCAGGTGTGGGTGTGGACTCCTGTTCGACGCCGTGGCCTATCAGAAAAGCTGATTTGCCGTTACATCGGACCATATAAAATCTTGCGGCGCCTCAGCGGCGTTAACTATGAGGTGCTCCCAGATGGCCCAGAGCAGAGAGGCCGTCGGCGACCTCGTCCAGAGACAGTTCATGTCCTACGCATGAAGCCGTATTTTACGCGGTAACTGAAAAACGGCATCTGCAAACTTTTTTTTTTCGTTTGCTTTTGTCCACCTGTGTGCACGTGTGCCGTGTGCGTCACGCTTAAGGAGGGAGGAATGCCAGGGGGCGCACGAAGCGAAAGACGTTGAAGTGGCGCTCGGAGAAAAAGGACGAAGCGAATCGGCTCCGGACTCGCGGGACGTACCCAAAGCTTGGACGGTGTAATTCCACCTACACCGGCTCTGATAGCCTAGCCCCAGTCGCTAATACCATGACAATATTCTGCTGGCGAAGGGAGGTCGACAGTTGTCTCTTTAGTGAAAACCGTACAAAAAGTGTTATTCAGCATGTCAGCGACTCCATGATCTTGTGCATTGCTGCCGTCGCTACGAAGCAAAAAAATATTGGTTGGGACGGAAGGACTGATTGTCTTACAAAACTTTTTGGGGTCATTATACAGCATAGATGACAGAGCGTTATTGAAAAAAATTTGTTTAGAAGAGCGTAATTGTCTTTTATACTCTTTAGCGGCGCATAAATACTTATCCCACGCAGAGGCATTGCTTGAGCGCTTATCAGATCGGAAAAGTCTTTTTTTCTTATTGTTTAAACGTTTTAGGGCCGAGTTGAACCATGGCGACTGCGCACTCTCTGTTATTGTGATAGTGTGGATGTACTTTGCGATTAGACGGAGAATTTCGCTTTTAAAAAGTTGCCAGTAAACGTCAACAGGCCTCTCTTGATAATTGGCTGCAAAAGTGTCACAAAAAGATTCTAGCTCAGAATTCATACTTGTATAGTCAGCTCTATCATAGTGTGTTAGGGTTTTCTTAGTTTTTTTTTTCCTGACCAAGCTGCAGTGGAGCGAGCCAATGATTACAACGTGATCGCTAGGGGAGGGAAGAAAAGCAAGCGAAGAACAGATATCGGCATGTGTTGTTAAAATTAGGTCAAGAATATTAGACGAGTGCTGTGTAATACGAGTGGGCTCATTGACAAGTTGCGTTAGACCGAAAGCCATGCACGCGTGCTCACGAATTCACTTTCACTGTTGCACTTTGACATGGTAGATAGAAGCAGGATTGATCCAGTTTATGGAAGGATAATTAAAATCACCGAAAATACCGACGGGGGTATTATGATACATAGTCGTTAGCGCTTGCAGTGAGTTATGAAATAAAAATATAAAGGAGTAGTGATTAGAGGGAGGGCAATAACAAACCCCAATTAGCAGGCGCGGAAAGGTAGCATTACAACAAATCCAAACCATTTCTGGCGGGGTAGGAACACTAACTGGTGTGCAGCGCAATGATGGGTTAGCTGCGATAAGAACACCGCCGCCATGTGTATCTCCAGGTCTATCTTTGCGAAAAATGTCGAAATGAGGGAATGAAGGCAAATTCTCGAGGTCAGTTATTGATGAATTAAGCCATGTCTCTGTAAGAAGCAGCAAATCACAAGTAGAAGAAGATATGAGGCTGCACATTTCATCTCATTTTGGTATAATACTGCGGATACTAGTGTACAAAAAATTTATCAGGGAATGACTAACAATGGGAAATTTGCATTGTACTTTCACTTCGCGCTATGATTTTTCAACCACTTTTTGTGCGACATGATCATAAATGAATGTCATGCTGTTCGCGATCAGTTTGTCTTGTCGTAGTTTGATTTTATAGTCGTGTTCCTTTGCAAACTGATAAAGCTTTTTCCGTGCAAGACGTATTTCAGGGGAGAAGTCTTCACTGACACTGCAATTCGTTCCCTTAAAATTTTTGCACAAAGAAAATACCTGATCTTCGTCCTTGCAATGGCCAAACTTGACAATGATGGGCCTGCGTTTGCCATTTGAGTAAGTACCCAATCTGTGAGCACGTTCAATATCACGTGACTGCAAGTCAACGTCAAGGAACTGATGACAGTGGTCAATGATTAGCTTCTCGCTTTCTGACCAAGATTCATTTGGGCTATTCGTCAAACCGTAAAACACTAGACTGTTGTGGCGGGACCTATTTTCAGCATCTGCAACGCGGGCAGACAGGGCAGATACCTAGGCCACGCACTCATTTGTTGCCGACTGCATATCGCTCAACTCGGACTTCAAGGACGATAGATACATGAACTCTGTTTCAATTTTCTCTAGTTTGGTTTTCAGGTCTTCGAAGGTTTTGTCATGATCACATAGTTTTGCATTAATGGTTTTAAGCTCGCCAAGTATTTCTGATTGCCCGCACTGCAGATCTCGTAATACTTTGACCAGTTCAGAAGAAAAAGCGTCACTCGCGTGAAAAGGCCCTGGGTTCGTCTCGACGTATCCCGCAAGCAAGAGCAAGTTCATAATCACTCGAGCACTGTCGGAAGCAATTTTACGCGAACAGCGTGGGCTCGGCAGCACAACAATACCTCTAAAACTTTTTTTTTTTTTGCAAAAATGCAATGCCAGTTAGATACCTGCATCAGGAAGACGAAAGGCGACTTAGCCGGAGCCATCGATGTGCTGCGGAACCCACTGAAAGGCAGTTCCGTGTGAGTTGGCTTTATATCCTGGTCAGCTGTGACGCCCGTCGCCTGATAACGTTGAAGTAATCGTATCTCCAGATACGGGGATGGGTGTTGGTCGGGTCGGGTAAATCGTGTCGAGAAGCCGTCCAGCAGTGCGCCCAATCCCGCATGCAGTGGCTCGAAGGGGTACGTTCCAGGAGGCCAAGTGTGCAGGTTAAGTGGCAGGATTCCTCTCGCGCCGGCATCGGCCAAGCCAGGCGGAATACCAGCCAGGCCAAGTAACACGCAGAACTGCATCAGGAAGGCGAAAGGCGAGTTAGCTGGAGCCATCGATGTGCTGGCGAACCCACTAAAAGGGTCTTTTTTTCATGACATTCGCCATAAGACCACGACGCACCGCACCACTGTAATCTCCCTCTTTGTTCTTGTCCACGGGCGCAGGCCAACCTGTACATCGCATGCTCTTCTTCCCTATCATCCTGATGTTTCTGACTCGAAGCCACTGTCCTACACTACCACGTACGAAGAAGCGTCAGCTAACCTGCTCGCTAACAGCGCAAACTCATTGGCAAGAGATAACACCGTGGTACAGATGAGGCTTCATTATTAACGCCTGACTTTCTGGTGTGGTCCTGAGTACCTCTCGCTATTCTCGGAATTTTCAGGATGATGCTGGTGTCGGATCCCGTTTCTTGTCGAGTCCTTGCAGACTTACTTGTAGACTTCCATCGCCGTGGATGCGAAGCAGTTCATGTAACACGTTTGAAGCCATGCTTCGACACCTCTGTACTTACAGTTTCATAAGTCTCATCCGCCGCATAGGTCTTTATTGTCGGGAGTAAGTTGTACTTTGTAAACGGTGACCGCTTTAGCCACTTGCGTGCGTCGTCTCTTCGCTGCGCCCAAAAAAGAAGTTGCCGCTGGTTTCATTGTGACACTCGGCTGTCATATCTGCCTGATTATTCTTACTCGTGGATAAAAAGTGATTTAAAAGCACTTTTGTTTTTTGCTCGTGTAGGCTGAAGTTGAAGTCATGCTGGTTCGGGAATCAAGTTTAGCTTCGAGGCAAGTAGAAATATTGCAGGGTACTGTGCCGTAAACTGAGAATGGTCCTGTCTTGTAATGTGCAGTAAAATTGTGTACTATCAATTTTAGTTCGAAAGCACTATATCACGGGATCTAAGCGTGCCTTCAGGATGTGCTCCACAGATCCCACACCTTTCTTCTCCCGTAAACTGATTATTATTATATTATTCAGATGTCCATACAGAGCGTGAAAGATACTGCGTCTTTCCTTTCTTGTAAACGAATTACTAAGGGAAACATTAGTAAGGTAATTAGGATATCTAAAAATGATAAATAGTAACGATAATTAATAACAAACAATAATAAAATAATAATGCATGGTAATTAGCGGGATAAAAGAATAATATAAAAGCTAGAAAACCCCCCACAAATAAACGAAATAATATCTTACTGCGCGCCATAGTTGCCGCAATGTCTACGGAACTTCACGCCATGATGGTGAGTGAGTCGGATTCCTCTGCTCTCTCCGCCGTAGAAGCGCACGATGTCCGGCGGGCTGAGATGGAGAGGGAGAGAAGACGTGGTAAACGTGAGCACGTTGCCTAAGTGTGTATATCCTAGAGCCTAATCAAACCAAATTTTGGAGCAGAAAAACAGAAACAAATGCCAGCCAAGAGCTAAACCAAAATATTTGTGCGAATGTATTCGTATGCAGTAGAGAAATACATCATATGCAAAAATACTGGGCTCATAAGCGGTTTCCCATTGAAGATTTCGCTTGCCCCGAACAATTCTGTGTACGCAACATGCTGTTGCTTAATTCCGAGACTATTATTAACGCCAAACTGAGATATGTGAGTAGTGACTCGTTATGTTGTCAGAAGGTTAGGGTTATAATCGAGGTCACAAAATGTAGTAAATATGTCTGACAAATGTTATGCGTAGAATATTTATCACGGATATAACGCGAAATTCCTTTAAAGAGTTATTTTCACAGGTGTCGTTTATTGAAAGAAATTTAGATACTCCATAAGCCATACCAGTTGAGAAAATATTTGATGATAAAATTTTATAATGCGCAATTTTACTTAAACAGATGTCATATAAACGCAGCTTTTTTTTTTTTTTTTTTTTAAAGAGCGCATAACTACGCTTACAGCGTATTCCGAAATTATCTATTGTAGCCTACCAGGTAACCTTTCCTATAGCTACTGACTCAAGATCCAGGTTGGTCATTATAGTACATATAGTACAGTAATGCTACATCACATAAGTAAACTGGGAGTCACAATCACAAAATAAAGAGTCATAATAACAATAATAAAAATGCGCCTCTCGAAAATCCCAAAGTAATAAAATACTTTTGTGGTGGTTTCCTGTTTTTTTATTTTTTTTGCGGTGCACTTTCTGCAGTTAAGCTGCGCATGAAAGCACTAAACCCTTTAAGGCTCTTTATATAACAATATTAAGAAAAAAGAAAGCCACAGGTGCGGCGTTACTACCTAGACGCCTCAGTATGTTATAAGGCAGCAGCTCAGTGGAAAGCATTGCCATGAAAAGGTAGCGCAGCGTGCACCTTCGCAGCATTTAAAACAGGAACGCAGAAATCAGGCTTGTGCCGAGGGAGTATTTCACCTTCTGTGAGAAATATTATGCGGGACCGCATAATATTTCGTGTTCGCCAAAAATCTAGCCTGCCCTTCCCTCGAGGAAGGATTCTGCCGCTCTGCCACTCCCCCTCCCACCGATACTGCAGTGATGCGGCCGCGGTGGCCGCCTCAGGTAAACCCTGTGTGGATTACGAAGTGTCCTACCACGTCGCCATGGTAACGACGCTTACGCCTTGACCCCGTTTGAGCGCGTATCTGTGCATATAGTACTTCCCTCCTGCCAGAAATGAGAGAGATATCGATGATGCTGTGGCTCGTTCTAGGTGCCTCAGAGAAGCACCACGAGATCATTACTCTCGCTAGCTTAGCCGAAACACTAAATTTGGAAATTGCTCTGACCTAGCGTTGTCTGAGCCTCAGCTCTTTTTTTTTTTTAGCTATCTGCTTGCCTTAGAACCACCGCCAAAATTTGCTTTTCTCTCTGGGCGTCACCTATGTCGCCTATGCTTAGCAGCAACGCAGCTAACGTCGCTATTTTGGTGTTATAGAAGACATTATAGAAGTTCCGGTCCCACGTTGCGTCTTTACAGTCAAACATGCCCACTAGCGCCTCAGCGCCAATGTTCCAATAAATGTACAATTCTCTGTGTGTTTTATTCATTTCTGCGCATTAGAGGGCAGACGCCTCAATTCGCAGCACTACGAGACACGCAGCACAATGCCGTCTTGGTACAAGTGGACATGTAATAAAAGATCTGTAATTACCGTTATAATGCCTTCTCAGAAATTATGCATCCGCCTCCATCGTTTAATATTTGGGATGGTATGTGTGCTCACTCTCAAAAGCGAAATTACAAGCTGTCGAATACCTATGAACGAGAAGCATGCATGGACGCGGCATCCAGCCTCAAATACGAATACATTTTGTCTGGTCCTCCTTTCAGGTGCGAATCTTTTACAGATCATTTTTCCACCCTCCGCAAAAAAACCTACGCCAGATCAGCCGCCGCCATTGTACTTCAAATCGCCTCCCATAACATCGAACCAAAACATATCCATCAGCTTGTGAACGACCGAAACACCTCCGCAGGGGGAGTGAACACAATCGTGTGTGTTTGTGCCTCAAAGACTCCAGGCATTATGGTGATGGCTCCCAGCCCGCCGTCCTATTTTTCAGCTTTGCTGCTTTGTAATCACACTTTCTTGTTTCTTAATTGTTGTTTCTGCAGCCCCTGTTTAGAGTTTTCTTTTGCAGTTCTTGCCTTTGCTTCACCGAAAATTAGTTTTGTCAAGTCGTTCAATCTCTTCAAGTTCCCGAGGCGATGCACGCCAAACTAGATCTCTTAGCGGAAATAAACATGTACGGTAGAAGCAATACGTTGAAACAATTTTATGGCAAGCAATTTTCATTGCATTTTTAGAAAACTTATGAAAATCGTTAAGCGTATCTTTTTCTTTGGAATCACGTTTCCGAACATGGGTAAAGTAACAATATTCTGTCTCTGCAGCCAATGATAATATTTTGTTTCTTTTTCCGGGCTTTTTATTTCGTGTCATCTGCGCTCATATTTGACACTATTTTTAAGCGCGGATGAAATGCTCTTTGTTCCTTGTTCATTGACTGCTCTTCGTGCCTCTTTTTGAAACATCTCGCAGATCTGCCCCCCCCCCCCCCCCCCCCCCCCCCCCTGTTTGAACAAAAACACCGTTTATACCTAGGGAGTTTTTAAAATTTTACTTTGTCTGGCTAGCGAGGATAGTATTCAGGTAGCAATGCGAAGAGCAATGATGAAAAGCGAACAAATTGAAAGCAAGGACATAAAATCCGCGAGGTAGTAATCCCTGGCGATGCCTTCAGACCTCACCAAGAAAGGATGTGGTGTTTTTGTAATTTGTATCTCTAGTCTTCATCCGTTCTTATTTGCATATTTTTATTTATTTACTGTACACTATAGTGAGCTACGAATTACAACTTTCTTAATAATATGATCCTGTCAACTGAAGGAAAGGGGGATGGTATGGGAAAACATACGGACCATGTATGCCCACTCGAATGCGAAGGCAGACAATTAGCGTCATCCTCGGACGCCAGCTGTTGCTAAAAGACAAAACAAAGCGAGTGAGATACGTGATATCACTTGCAGCATTTCTGACTTTGTATGGAGTTCGATTATTCTGATTTCTACAGAATTCTACAAATCTTTAACAATGTACACTGGAGCCTACAAATTTTGTCGCGAAAGCCCTCCCCCAGGTTAAAGATAGGCGTAGGTGAAAATACTAAAACGGGGAATTTCTGGCTTGGGGCAGTTCATTTATTCATTGCTGTCATCTTTTCTACTTTCAAAGACTGCGCAGAATTTGTCTCGACGTCCCGACTTTTTATCGAACCGTTTGAAATACACTCTAGTTTTATCTTACAAAGTTCTGCGTTTTATTGTTTACTTCTCACAAAGAGAATGCAGCAAAACGAATGGTTTCGTTCCAAGCTGTGTCCACTTTCATTTTCCTAGTCAAAAGCAAATATATCAGGACTGTCACACACATCTGCGCCCTTGCAAGGTCGGCAATTCACCCGCGCCTTGCAGTTGGATGCTGTGATAAAGCCTCGTCGACCCGAGCGCAGTCTTTTTTCCCACCACGCACACAAAGAGCATTTACCTTCGTACCACGTTCCCTGTTTTTACAGTTGTTCTCTTTTTGAGAGCGATTACAATTTTAAGACCGGCTGCTTTATCTTATATCTACATGGTTCCTTAGTGGCGTTTACAAACGCTTGCCATCTCATGGGAATGGGAGACTCTCCAACGTATGAGCAGTGCAGGTGTGTAGAAATGATTGCGCATATACTTTGCGACTGCCCTCAATTTGAGAGCCAGCGTGCCTTTCTGGCTGCTACACTCAGCCGTTTAGACCCTCGCCCTCTTAAACAAGCTAAGAGTTTGGGCCCTTGGACGACACCTTCATCAGCAAGGAAAGCAGTCAACGCGCTCCTTAACATATTAAGGTACTCGGGGTTGAATTCAAGACTTTAAGTGTACGCTCTCTACCCTTCATTCACTTTCCTCTTTCTTTCCTTTTTTTCCCTTTGTTCCCCTCCCCAAGTGTAGGATAGCCTTCTTGGTATCGTCTACTTAACCTCCCTGGCTTTATATTCTAATCTCTCTCTTTCTCTTTACATGCTTCCTTGGCGTTTCTTATGCAAAATAATTTCACTGCCTTTTGGGATAATTTTATTATAGCTATTCTGTGTTTTTATTATTCATGTTCTGGGGGGGCCGCTGCACCTCTTTTTTTCGTTGCGTCACGTGGACGGACATAAGGGTTTACAACACATAAGGAAACGTTCTGATAAGCCCAAAGTAACAATCGGTTAACTTGCTTACTTTTATCTACTTGTACGCCACAGATACCAGAAAGAAATGCCCGAGAGGGCTTAGAAAATGTAATAGAGGCATGATCAGGTTCAAACTGTGACTAGCCATAGGGTTTTCTTGGCAGGAAATACTGGAGTGGGTTGCCATTATCTCTCCAGGTTGAAAGAAACCAAATATAATTTTACTGAAGTATTTCCTCGCCGAATTAGTGACATGGCAAAGATGCTCACAGGCGATGACAAGCTGCGCTACAGTGCAGCTGCTATACCAAGAAATAGTTGTCCATGACATTCGGACGGGATGAAGAGAAAGGTGAACGCAACTCTACCGCCGTTAGCAGATTTAACCCGAACGGTCGACAGTGCGGCCTAGATAGACGCCAGCACAGCGTAGCGTTGGCCGCTGACATAGACTCTGATGCTGAGCCTGTGTATGTGCCTGGCGGCTGATGATACCTAGACAGCAATTTAATATCCGTTGTCGCTTGCTGTCTTTGTCACCGCACTCATGACGCACCCGCATCACTGCGGCTTGCTTGTAGTTGTGGTCAAACAAACGACCTCAGAAAACATGTTGCAGTTTGCTTATCGGGCAACCGGACATGGCTGCTTGTCCCCAAGCTTTCAAGCTTGCCCCCAAAGTTCAAGAATACAAAAATGTGAAAATACTGATGCGTCTTATTAATCTGTCATCCTACATTACAAACACCACACGCCTGCTCTTGCTCTTTGTTTGTTGCTATCTCCAGCGAAAAGCTTAAGGCTAAATTTAGAAGTCTCGTGAAGAGTCGCACGCCATGTCAGGTTGGCGTTATAGCGTAGTGCAAAGTGTTTTCTTTTTATAAGCGATGTTATAAGAACAACATGGTAGGGGTATGTGATGAATGATGAATAAATGTATAAATTCAATGAAAACGGTTTACTGATTTTATGAAGTCCAGAATTGTGCGATGATTTGCTTCTGGCGTCCAGGCCATTTATGACGCGGTATTTCCCGCTGAAAGACTCGCTACCGTATCGTGGCCGGTTTCTTGTCTGTTTCAGTGCGGGGCAGTCCCACAGCAGGTGGTGATAGTTGGCTGCAAAAGTTAAGACTGTCCATAACGGGCACCCAGGGCGGGGATATAAATATTGGAAATGAGGCGACGTCCTAGTGACGGCAGAGTGACGGAAGCGCCACCTGCTTTGAAAAGACTAAACCCCAGGGGAGGATTACCACAGACGAATAAGTGCATGTGGTGCGGTCCTGGTGGTGCATCTTTCTTAGATAAAAGATTGTAGATGGCCCCACGTCTAAGCGTATGACGCGATAGCGTAGGCTACCTGCTCACATATAAAGCTCTGCTTGAAATAAGCCGCATGAACGTTAGCAAAGCTAATTTTGATTCCTTGGTAGCATGTCCGTCTTTTTTGCGCTTCAGTCTTCGCCAAAATAATCGCATGAACGTACCCGCGTGCCCTAGAGGTAACGTGAATGCAAGGGTCCTGGCAGGCTGATCCTGAATCACCCTTCAATATGAAAGGAGAGGCCTCTGTTGGCAGCTCTTACTAAACGTAACGTCAGGCACCCCTACGACCACCCAGTGTGCAGCCATGTCAGCAGCCAGCTACCGCCTGGCAACGTTATGCTCGTGATCTTTCGCTCACACCGCCAATACCAACGCCGGATCCCGGTTTGTAGGACATAACACCGACCAAATTCCTGCATGATTAGCACAAAGGTCCGTTGTTGGGTATTTGAGGACAGATCCAAAATAAATATAGGCTTTATGTGGGAAGGCCCACATCGATACAAAACGGGGTCGTCCACGTTAAACGCTGTGGTCGCTATGTCGTCAGTAGCGGGGCAAAAAAGGGGCACCTCCGCATGCTGCCGCAATCTGTCCATTGTAAATTACGTGAGGGTAGAGGCAGTCTGAATTAGAGTTATCCATCTCACAACCCCAGGGAAGCCCAATGCGGACGCCAATACGATAACCGAAGTAAGTCCCACATGTGTCGTTTTCCCCACAACAAAGAGGCGTGTCACGTGCTACTCAACCGGTTCAGGTAGGAGTTTGAATGCACTTGGAACAGCAAGGTGGGCTTTAATAAGGTTCGAAAAACGTCATCCAGCGCAATTGGGGCTGGCCGCGCCAAGTTTCATATTGGTATTGGCGGGGATCGAAACTCGAGGCTATGCTGCAAGTAGCATGGAAAAAGACAAGGGACAGCGACAGAAGGCAACTGATGAGACAACGCACGATTACTATCCTTCTCTCTATCATGCTATTGCAATGTTGCAGTCTGTACCTCAAATGTCCCAACTAACTCAAATCTCTTCTTTGAAACGCGGCGCGTCCGCATGTTGCCCATACGTCAGAAAGGTTAAGAATATGAGCGCCGACGCAATCTAAATGAAGCCTCTATTCGCGAAAAATAGCCCCAGCCTAAATGGAGTTATAGAGTCAATGCCGGAGTCGGATCTACATTGGCCGGAACGTGGCTGCCCGCACGGGAATGCCAATATATACTATCGTGCATACATTTTCGATTTTCTGTTTGTATTATACGTTGCCTTAAATTATTATTGTAAGGGGATTACTATACGAATTATAAGCATCTTTATCGGTTAGAAACATTTAATCTGTTGAATCAATCAGCCTTTAATTTCCTCTAAATTAGAGAAAATAATGATCCTCGCGCTCATGTAAATTGCGAAAAAAAAAAAACAATGGCTCTACCATAAGCACAGTTGGCTGCGAATCCTTAACATGTTGTCATGGACAGCCTGCAACTCGCCGTTCAGAACAATCAACATAACTGCCCTACTGACACAGCACTCCGCTAAGAAATAATAAAGAGCTATCGGCGTAAACGACGGGACCTGTAGCGATAGATATAAACAAAATTCTGAACTAGGATGGCACCTTGTAATTTGTCTCCTTACGGTTGAGTTGATTACCTAAAACTTCCCTCTTCTGCATCCTCCCTACACGGCACATTTAGCTCGTGTGAACTTCACCCTCTTTCCAAAGGGGATGTAGCATCCAGGTCTTGCCGATTCCACTGCGGAGAAAATGAATGGCAAAAGGCACCTGAGGCATTTGGAAAAGATTTCCAGGAAGCATTCCGGCAACGGCACTGAAGCAAAGGGTAATTTATAGCTTCATCAAGATATTTCTAAGACACACGCAGATAAATCAAGCTGTGCCTCGTAAGCAGAGGTCGTCCTAACCTTTTGGATGCTTCCCCTCTAAAAACAAAAGCGCGCCTTTAAAAATGAACGCAGGACCTCTCAAGTACAAGGATCAGGCAGTCGGCAAGAATTATCACCTTAAACACCCTAGGCTGAATGCATGCGGCCAAGCCAAGCACAGCCATTTCGAAGTGTAGATACCTCCAGCGTTTTGTTATGATTTTGTTTCTTGCTTGGACTTCAGACATCTTTGCAGCAGCACTAAATCCGTATTACCTTGGCCAGTATGAAACACCACTGTTTTATAAGCCATCCGCGTTATTTCTGCTTACGCATCCAATATCATATTTTATTAAGGACACTGCGTTGTCTGTGTCGTCGACGCATCTAGTTTCTGGCCCCGGAGAGACTTCCGGTGAATGCATTTCTTCGCATTTCGGGCGCCTCCGAGCCATTCGCTCGACTATTCATGACAGCGACCCTCTCAGCTAACCGCTTTTGGCGGCTCTATAAAGGCGGATGTGGTATGTAAACAAAGACCGTAACTCTTGTGTGCTGGCTCAAAGAGAGCTCGGCTACAGAGGAATTTTAGCGTCTTGTTTGCAGCGATAAACTCTGAAAGGGACATTTAAGTGGAAAGTGCCTACTGTTGCCTTCACCCCGTGTACGTTACGCAGACTGTACAAACAGGCTGTAATACACCGCGTATGGACACATGTAGTAAATAATTGCTTCGGCTATAGAGTCAAGGATATGAACATGTGAGGTCACCACTGTTAATTTTCAATGACAGGTCCCTGTCCTACCTTTCTGTGACTTCACCGCAAGAAGTAGAAGCGCATTTTATGCTTTTTTGGAGGATTATTTCCGATATGATATATGCGATGATTCGTAATCTGTAATCTATAATAACCGAAACTTCGCGCTCAGAGGACCGCCAATTCAGACTATACAGCCTCTTCAAAGCGGATGATGAAGAGCTAGCGCTGGAATTTAAAGGATAATTTTAAGCGACCAAAAATTGTCCACGTTAGGATTCTTATAAATCCTTCGCGACCTGAATATCAAATTGTTGCACCGGCCAGTGCTTTTGTGCTGCTGAATGGCGTAATATTCAGTTCGCGCACGCTCCGTATAGTAAATCAAATATTGTTTACAAAATATTACTACCAATAGCTCGCCAACAAAAGGCATCATTAGTTTCATCCTTTGCGCATATTGTGTTACAGAGTACCTTGTTGCTCCCTAACTGAAAACGAAGAAGTGATGTGAACACGCGCGTATATTGTGTTACAGGGTACCTTGTTGCTCCCTAACTGAAAACGAAGAAGTGATGTGAACACGCGCGCATATTGTGTTACAGAGTACCTTGTTGCTCACTAACTGAAAACGAAGAAGTGATGTGAACACGCGCGTATATTGTGTTACAGGGTACCTTGTTGCTCCCTAACTGAAAACGAAGAAGTGATGTGAACACGCGCGCATATTGTGTTACAGAGTACCTTGTTGCTCCCTAACTGAAAACGAAGAAGTGATGTGAACACGCGCGTATATTGTGTTACAGAGTACCTTGTTGCTCCCTAACTGAAAACGAAGAAGTGATGTGAACACGCAGGTCCAATAAATCTATCCTAATATTGTGGTTGCTCATCGCCATTTATAATTCTGTGGATGAAAAATTGTACACACAATGGCCACGTCCCTAACAAATGCTAGACACAAAAGTGCAGGCCGCAGCCGTCTGTTGCTTCTCTATTGTTAGCAGTTGGCTACTAAAATTGCTGACACTCTTCTGAAAATATGTCCCAAGTAGGAGCACATTCAACCTAAGAAGACTAGGCGGTTCGTCGAGGTGCTTGGACGGTACCTCAGTGAAGCACAGGAGACCGACAGACGCACGCACAGTTCTTTCGCAGTCGAAACACGATGGCTCGTTTCAGAACATTGTGGTATGGACCACCTCGCTCCCGGACTTTTATGCTGCCAGGGATTCACCTCGTCGTTGCCAGTTCCCTCTACCAGGCCTTCATTTACCACCTTCCATTTTTCTCGTCCCTGCCCGCCATTTTCCAGCAGCGTGACGTGAATTGCCGTTGGCTGCGTCGTTGTGTCCCTGTTATACAATGAAACTGGAGGCACGGAGCATTCGCTGAAAAGCCGCAATTGGGCGAATAGATCAGCACCTTCTTTAAAGAGCGTCGCAAAGTAGGGCTGCCATTTGTGCAGCGAACACGGGCGCATACAAAAACTCTGGCTGAGCATTGCGGTGAAGAAGGCACCGTCGCTGTGGATGCGTATAGAGAGCGGAGAGAGGCATTTCAGAAGTCAAATAGGAAGAGGAATGAACCAATGACATTACGCCAAAGGACCCATTTTATCGTTATGATCATTGCTGCAACAAAGAGCGAGAGTGTGTTGCGCCAAGATCATCATTGTGAATTAGCGGAAGAGATTTTGATATACCCAGGAAGAAAACGCGTCATGACAGCGGCTGACGTGGGTAAACTAACATTGTCATGCCTTGCCATGCCTAACATTGCCTTAGAAACAATTAAAATGCAGCTAAACGAGCAAAGGAAGGAACGAGGGGATTCGAAATCGTGGGGGGTAAATAGAGTGTGCATATATACGCTTGACAGAATAACAAAACGCTGCCCCCAATGAAGACAGATTCCGGAAAACAGATTGTAGCGAAGGTTCACAATTTGCGAAAACTTCCTTACTGTGCGTTCGATTAACCGTGAAAAGCACAGAAAACGAAGAATATTTTTGCGTTTAATTTTACAAATTATCGCTTAAGACGCCAACGCGAAATTAGTATATTTAATCCTGAACGAATCATGGAATAAATATAAAAAGGGGGAGTGAATTGGTATAAAATAGCAACCCGACAATATACAGAGAGCGACCAAAGGTTCTAACATAAGAAATGACTCCAGTCCCCTTTAGTTTCTCACAGGCACAGTGAGATTTCTCACAAGCCCCGAAAGAGGGCTAATTTTGTAGGTGCCCAGCTGCCGATTCGGTGGAGAACAATACAGGAATAACGATTTGTTCAAGAAGACGAGCGGTTATATAGGTAGCACGAAGGTGTTGTTCCCGGCAGGCTAAGCGCGTATGCAGAAATGAGCACTACGCCACAATAATAAATAAATCTGGCGCTACTGTGCCCTCTGATAAAAAATAAGCAGGAGATGTCGACCCTCTCGTTTTATATAGCAGCACCTCCAATACGCTTTTGTTCTCTTTACTTTAAAGGTTCCCTTTTCCATGCCATTAACAAGTGGCGACTAATTTTACTTATTACAATTAAGAAAGGAGCATCCGTTTTTTTTAATTCGAGATTTTTGCAGGAAGCTGTATTAAAAACGATACTTACATTATATAAACATTCTGTGGCTATGGCAATGGTGCATCTAGTTTTGGGTGTACATGTGGTGCAATTTGGGAACCACCGCGTCGAATGGTGAATGTTTACCGCTACTGAAACCTGGCTTAAAGAGCGAACTTTAAGTTGTCGTTTGTGACGGTTCATGAAATCTATCTGAATAGTTAATGTAAAGGAACACATCTTCAGTGCAATACAGGTATCATGCTTAAAAGAGTGAAAGCTCCCACTGTGAGTTAAGACGCTTAGCTAGTGAACCCGAGTGCCAGCTTTCGAACCAGGCTGGTTGCAATGCGCTCGGATGGTTTTGCTAGTGTAAAAGCACTGTAAGGCCTCGTGGTCAGTCAATGTCATGTCGTAGGCTCCATCAATCACTCTCTGTAGGCTGAGGAAATGGAAGACCTGTCGGGGAGACTCATTTGTTGGAGCTGTTATACCAGACTTGCATTACGCGTGCGATGCCACGAAGTTGTGGCATAATGAAACAGCTTAGCCGATCAAAACGGCGACCGAAAGAACATCACACAGAGTTCTTGGTTTATGGTAGCGAGCGTAAGAGTGTTTTCACACTAATACTATACTCAAGGGAACGACACAAAGTGAAAGAATGCACCAAAAGTGTTATCATGTGGGTCATATTTGATCAGCTGCACACGAAGCCTTGAAACGCCGCCGAAGTTATCATAGTGATAACCTCAGAGTGACTCTACATAAACAAATGGAACTGGAAGGCATTCTGAGAGTTGAATTCAATATACTGAAAGCAGTCGTTTACTCATTTTAAGGCGTCTGCAAAGCTCGACAAGATCGCGTGTTCGGCCGTACTCAGAGCCTTGCATGCCGCCTCTGCTCTTGATCCTTACGGTTAAGTGTGAGAGTGTCGAATTTATTCCAGTGGCCTGCACATATGACACCCACTGATCATGTTTCACTTTTTGAGTTCGAAAACCAGCGTTGCTGAAACATGACCGGGACTGAATTACCATCTGTTTGGAAGAATGAGTAATGGTTGCGCTTGATAAATGTGCGCTCTGCCGACCTTCCAAATCATTCTTGTAAATATTGTTGGATGGCTGCAAGTTTACGTTAAATCAAGGGACAGTTGTTCAACGCAAGTGGCTTCAGGGACACAAATATAAGAATAATCATGCGAAATGTTTTCATTGCTCAATGGCAACCAAACGGCGTTGCCCGCGAACCCTGCGATACCACAGCAACATCACATCGAGGGGCAATTTCACACTTCTCTCCGCTGACGTTAAACCTGATGTCATGTATGTACGTGAGAAGTGAAACGTATTTAAACATGACTTCGAAAGCGAAATAAAGGTACTCGCATATCGCAAGGAATTTTGCTCTCTAACCTAATAAATTCTCTGAGAGACATCTTAATTTTCTTGTTCGATTCAAACGACTGACCCTCGGTTTGTTACCCAGACAGACTAGCGTTTATGCCATAAAAGTACTTCTATTCTTTAAGCATTATGTTTATGGCAATGACACAATGTTATTTCTACACAGGTTATTTATAGAGCCTTTAGAAAGAACCAGCATTAAAATCACCTCAATAGGCAACAGTTGAACGCAACAGTAACAAGATGCGTGGCAGGTCAGAGCATCCCTACCAGTGGGAGTGTCAGTCTGGTTATAAAGTTCCTGGAGGGAAAGAATCATTTGGCTGAAATATGGTTCTATCGAAACGACAGAATCAGAGAAAGCACGCTTTTACAGCATGAAAACAAGTAGGGGTTAATGATTATGAATATAGTGTGGTCAGTGAACCTCGCAACATGGCTCACGATGAGACATTATTGCTTCTCTGTTCACAGTCTGTAAGTAATCTTAAACGCCCTGCGTAATTTTGTTCTGGGTCAGGTAACCAGAGATTATGGTTTTGTTAGCCAGAACGTGATGAACTGAACACCCGGAATTACCGAGCATCGAGGGATCAAGGCATTCCCATAATTTTACAATAAATTCATCTTTTAGCTCAAGCAGCATTGCAAGCCTCGTTCTGGCAGTAAATGTATGCTTAATCTACGTTGCTTGTAGCGACAGACAGTTATTTTATTTATTTACTTATACTTTTATTTATTTTACCTAAAGGGCTACTGAAAGTGATAGTGAGCACATACAAGAAAATTGTTTGCAGGGTGGTTATAGTCATAGTCATATCAATAATACAGAACAAAATGCTAATGATCAGAGATGGAGGCAGTGAGCCTGCGAAGGTGGTTCCTTTCCTTTGCTCATCGTGGAATGAAAGAATCTGCTTCACATTTCGCTTTAAGGACGGGAATGTGTACCTATGGGAATAAAACATGTGAGATGAGACATGATGGAGAGACGATCGTTACCCAGTCGGAAGTATAATACATTGTTTTGTAGAATGAACACAGACAATTGTACTTATCACGAAAAGAAACATAAAATGTCTGTAATGTAGATTTCTTAGATGCTACGTTAGCGCTGGGGTTAATATTTCGTAAAGCGAGCTGATTATATTGAATTAAGTCGAGGGAGCGTATGGTGTTATCCGTGCTGGGACCCCAAATCAACGCAGCATATTCTAACCTACTGCAACTAACTATTATTAAAAGAGAAGTTTGGATGAGATAGAAGCAGTGAAAAGGTTAGGAAGAAGGTAACCAAGGGCTTGTTTGGCATTGATAATTATGACATTGGAATGAAGAAACCACGTTATATCATTTTGTGTAGGAACGTAGATAGCAGTATGATCTCACATGTTCTAGTGTCATGTCGTCTAGAAGAAAAGAAGTAGTTGGGCCAAACGCGTGAGGTATGCAATATTTTCCTTTTGGTGATCATTAGTTCCATGAGCCATGCGGCACACCAGCCAGGAATTCCGTCAATGCATTTTTGCAAGATGTGAATGGCATCGTTAGGCTCAATAATCTCAGAGAATATTACGCAGTGATCTGCAAATAAATGAACGTTAGAAGTTACGTAGAGAAGGAGATCATTATATATGATAAACAAAAATTTGGAGGACGCTTAAGCTTCGATTTTAAGAATGGAACGCGATAGCGTTATCGTGCCCCGTTCGCACCGTCTCATTGCTTGTCGCGCTTCCGTGCGCCACACGCATGATGGCGCTACGTGCACGCGAAGCGAAGAGGAAGTCAAGCGGAAACGTAATTTGCCACTCGCTTAACTGCGTGTTCTGTAATTCTGTAATTTACACGCTCATAATTATTATCATACGCCACAATACACTTCTCTAAGGGACATTTCTGAGACAACACCGCAAACAATAGACGCGCCTTTGTCCATTTCAAACCATCTAGCTGGCGTGGCCGAGCGATTATCGTGCTGGTCTCGCATCCCGGAGGCCCACGTTCGATTCCTCAAGTCGGCGATTTTTCCTACTTGTTTCTATTAATTAACGCTTCTGGGATTTTTCGCTCTCGGCCAACGCGGGACGGCGGCCGCCGACGACGACACCGACTTTTCTGCGACATGGGGCCCTTAACGCTACCGCGTTAAAAGGGGCCCTCAGAAAGTTATTTGGTAACCTATAGTGCTCGATTGCGAAGGAAATATTTAAGTCTTGTACAAATATTGGGAGGATGGTTCAGCTTGTTTAGTTTACAAAGAACGATCTTGTCACAAACTTTCTCGAAGGCCTAAAGTAGTCTAGGAAGATGCAATTCACAATGATGACTGATGTTTCGGCATAAAGGTAAACAATTAACTCTTGCATGAGAATGATATTTGTGATACGAAAGCTAACTATATTATGGCACAAAACGTGCTCTACAATTCAGCATAAAATGTCGGTTAGCGATATTGGTCGGTAATATAGAAAGCAATTTTTAGTACCAGAATTATGTAGCAATATCACATTATCGATCGTCCAATCTTCCGGAAGCACAGGTGTCTCGATCTAGTGCTGAAGTAATTTAAAGGTAATTATTGAGAAATAACATTCGGTGCTCTTCACGAATGTAGCAGTAATAAATCACGACCGGGAATTGCAGACAATTCAATATTGAGTAATAATGCTCCTACTCCATACTGCGTCCATGAGAATGTTAGGCAAGCTGTGCTGTGGGAAATGTGCCTTGCCATTTTCATTGCTGTTATATATGCGCTACTCGCTGCTTGAAAAGCCTCCAATTTTGAAACAGATATTTTTAAGTTGCACTAAAAACGCTTTTTTGTTTTTACCCGAAAGCGGTTTGATGCGTGTATTATACCCCAATACGTTGCAATGATGCGCAGGGGGACATATTTATGTTACTTCTCTAACTTTACCTATGAAAATGATCCAGTTTGTTTCCTTGCCTTGGATGTCAAAACCTGCCTTAAAGTAAGCTTTATTATAATGGCGAATTCGCTTGACTGTTGTTATTGTTATTAGTTATACTGCTGAAGTTAGAAGAATATAGCAAATGATTGCATATACCTGGCCTTCTGGTAAAGTTTGAAACCAAACTTAGACGCGACATTAATACTAAATCTGATGTGTTAGCAGATGGATCGTGTATTTGGGCTGGTTGTGCTACCAGCTGAGAAAAAGTTGGTTTGGTTTGATCGGAATCATCGAATGTTAAGATTGGATATGGCTAATGAGCAGTACATACGACTATGAAACTTAGATCGCCTATCTTGAATGAAGTAAAGAAGATTTCATCTTTTACAACACAGATCTTCTAACAACGGTGGTTTTGTTGCCCTTATCCCGGAGTTGAGTATTTTTTTCCCTTCATTTCCTGAATGGCACGTAAGCCTGCATTTTTTTGGGAGCTAGATCAGTTGCACGAAAGGTCGTCTGGTAGGCTATAATCGTACTAAACAGAGAAAATCGATCACCGACGAAATAAGGACCACAAAAAACAATAGTAAGGTTATGAGAGGTGCCCAAAACTGCATAATAACGACGTCAAAAACAAAACAAAACTGAACTTTAATGCTACTACCGAGTTATTTGAAGAAAAGGCCAGGACATTGACTGAAACAGGGCACTCGGGCTAGCAAGTGAAAAGAAGTTGTTCCTTCGCCTTCCCCTGAAATGAGTAATTGTACAGGAGACCAGTTACACCCTGAATCGTAAAGCTCGAAGTCCGAGCACGGACGCTCACTTCGCTTTGGTTTCAAAGGTATTTAAGGTCGTTTTTCTTGCTTGCATAATCTAATTGTGAACGAGTCCTGGGTCAGGCGAAGCCATTGTTTTGGTTGTTGTTTTGTTTTTTGACCGGCGAGTACGTTTAGTTAATCAGTTTGATTTCCGTCTTTGCAGGAGAACACGTTTTAGCCGGAAGCAGATATCCTATTAACTTGAATAAAGTTTTAAGATATGCCTACTGCTTGATGATGCACCCATTTAGAAACAGGAATATTGAAGAAATGCGCGTTTCCTTGTCATTAATTTTATGTAACAGCATCTCAATGCAAGCCATTGTCTGTTTTTTAGTTCTTTGTAGTGCTTTCGATTTTATTATGAGCCCCTAACAATGGTCTCGTGATAAAAAAAGACGTAAAACTACCTTTCCATCACGATCAGTATAATGCAAACTGATCTCCTATGATGAAGGCTTATCAATGTTTCGCATTTCACATAATGGCTTTCTGAAAACAGGGAGGAATGCGCGCTGCAGTACAACGAAAGGAATGGTAAGCGAGATGTCAAGAGTCAAAATAATCCCTGCAAAGGCCATTATTTATTTCCCTGCCATCTGTCACTTGGGTAACTGTTCTTTACTGCTTCGATACGAAAGAGTTAATTTATCACTCAAGAGAAATGCGCGTATCCGACATGTCAAGCGCCCGATTTCCCAAGACGGTGATGCCATTTTCTCTAGGACATATACATGCGAATGTTTTGTTTCTCAGGCCAGAACGCTGTCCTTTAATGTTAGCCGATTACAAATTGCCCTAAGGAAGCCCACGTTCTCTGTAAAAACACCAAATTATGTTGAAGGTGGTTCCATTGGATGATTGGTGAAACACGCTGAAGCTAAGCCAAGCTGGTTATTTTTACCGTCGGTACAGTTTTTTAACTATAAGCGGCGGAGTTACATTTATTAGGTATAGTTAAAGAGCAATTTTATATCACTGTCAAACACTCGCTTACGCAGATAATATTATGGCGTAAGAATATAAGGTAATGAATATGCGTTATTGAATATCATCGAAATTAGCAAAACACTCTATACAGTAACGAATTAGTGCTCATAAGTAAGTAGCAAAATGCACGTCAGTGAGCAGTGACTGTAGGCGAACAAGAATTCACCCAACAGCCACTGCAGCGGAAGGCATTCCAACTCTCCCGTCATACGCAAAAATGAAGAGCTTAGACGTCTAAAACGTTTTATTTGTTTTAAAACTGACTTCAATACCGAGCCTATGGTTGTCTGAATGGGCAATTAATACATACAGTGTAGTCTTGGTAGTGTAACAAAGTGACACAGCACTTGAAAAAATGTAAATAATCAATAAATTGGTTTATAAGAAAGGAAGGCGCAGTCCGTCTCATACTTTTTTCGTTTACACCTACATAACCATGCCGTAAGGAAAGGGAGAAAGGTGAAACTGAAAGCGGGAAATGACAAAGTGGTGCTGTAGTGAAGGGCTACAAAGGCATTAATGGAAACTGGTATATAGGAAAGGAAACGTGTCGTATGCGTCATTTCTCGGCGGACGTCTTACTCGCGACCCCGGACACAAAGCTCCGGCTCCTCTTCGTTCGAGTGACTGAGCAGAGATCACCAAGCAAGAACACCTCGTCTCCCAGTCCCCTTGGGCTTAGCGCCGGAGGGGGAGGAGGGGGGGGGGGGGGGGGGGGCTTTTGTGTTGGACAGTAAGTTGTTTATTCACTCACTCTCGTAGAGGAAAGGTGCAAGGGAAAGAGGGAAAGACGAAAGAGATGAAGAGGTGCCACAGTGGAGGACTGCAACATAGTTTCGACCGCGATTGATGGCCCACTGTGATAGTCTCAATATGGCGTGCTTTCCCGCGCATATCGTCGGCGTTGCTTATGCAAAGCCCTTTTCTTTCTCTGATAAATTGAGGGAAGAATTGACCGGGGGAGAAATAGCTCAGCCATAGCTCAACAACCAACTTTTCTGAAGTGCATTTAAATATTGATTTCTGCGTTTTTATTATGTGTTCCTCGCCCACCCACTTTGGGCGCCCTTTTCTATGGTTTATTTTAGTGCGGCAAAGCTGCACTCGCATGGACACTCACGGAAACGGAAGAGGAGGGGTGGGGGAGGGGGGGGGGGCGGAGTTCCGGGCATCCCTGTACGTAGAATGGTTTTACGACAGCCGCCCGTAGCAAGGGCGCAGAACAAAGTCGTTCTCCAACTGTGAACGTGAAAGCGCAACTAACTAAAGTCAAGGCATCGAGAAGGTTACGCGTATAGCGCGCACATACATAGAGATGTCCTTTCATATTTTGTTCAGAGATGGAGAAGCCATGTTTATGGTCAGTGCGTAAAAACACCCCCTGTATAGTGCAATGAAAAACGCACTCATCGTTAGTAATAATTCAGTGCCGCTTTTTTGTTTTTATAACAGTCCAAACATTTCCTGAAACACTCAGTATGAGCTAGTGAGAAATAACCTTCTCGATTACTTAAGTCGTTTAACACTGCTGTCCTAGCTTTAATTTATCGCTCATACTTGCTTAGTTGTCAATCCCGTCGTGCCCTAATTCCTATAACTTACGAATTGCGGTCCAGGGTAGCTTCAAAGCGAAAAGGAACTTCCATCTCAACACGTGAACAGAATTGTAAATGACATTATGGGTCTCCATTCACGGCGAGAGTGTTCGCTGGATCGAAGCTGCCTTCATTATCAGCAGGCTGGAGTTCAATCTGTCTATAGGCAGCCCCCGTCTTCGAATAGGCGTACCTGCTCTTTTCTTGTGCTTGCCGTTTCTTACATTAAGCCCGCGATCTCTTTTTCCCAGTTTCTGCCGAACCGGCATATCCATATTAATGAAATTTAGTACCAGCTCTTGCGCCGAGTTTCATGACGACTCAACGAGAGATGGTTTGAGCATATTTTTCTTCATTGCAACCTATCGTGTAGTTCATTTCTCCTTATCTCTCATTCGATGACGTGTCGGTAATCTAGTTGTAGGCACTGCTACTGATTCGCATCCCTTTGCAACCTCATCCAAAGTTTTCTATTCCTAAGCGGATTGGTCGCAGTCTCAAAGGATTCGCATTCAGCATCATGGAATATTGATTTCTTAGCTCCTACCAGACACGCACGCACTTTTGATTTATTCAATGCTAGAGATTCTTCGGCACCACCTCGATCACATCCTAAATACACGTAGCCGAGGTCGCACCTTTCAGCAACGTCCGCATGCGCTAATATGAAGCTGTTGTGCGGTGGTCTTTGCTATTATCTCGGCTGGCATCGATACATAACCGACTCTTAAAATGTTGAGAACAAATGGCTAAGGCTTAGTCACTTAGGTCTACTTATTCGAGCGTACCTTCTGTTTAGCATGGCTATGAGGTCATTCTGGCATTTCTTCTCCATGCGAGCTCCTCGCTTTTCAACGGTGTCTGCCTCGAGCCTATCACGCTTTCTCTTCTCTCCTTTTTCTCGGTGAGCTGCATCGGCTAAATGATCAGACCCATTCTGATGCCAGCGCCGCAGCGTTGACGCCATTTGACCATCGAATATTATCCATGGCGAGGCTGAGAAACCAAGCGCCGATGAGGCAGCTGTTAAAAGCCTCGCAAAGTCACGTGTCATCACAGAGTAGAGCCTCCGTGTGTACGATCGCGACCATAGCTCGATGGACCCGGCTAGTGCTGCGGACTAGGAACACGAAGTAGTATTCTTGGTTGGCCCGCTACAGTTTCTCAGGGTAAAACGCGTGAGTAATCGAACTTGGGGATTGCAGTGCGAGTAGAGCTATGACCTATCAAACGTTTGCTGAATATAAGCTGTCGAAAGAAGAAAGAAATTGGAAGGGGCGCTTTGGACCTCTAAGTGCGGTGAGGCGGAAGCCTTTATAGTGCGGTGGAAGTGCTTGAAGCAGAGTCGACGCCCACGACCTTTCTGTCTTTTTTCCAATCGCGCTACCACTCTCTCCTCACGACTCATCATGCCACCGCCTTCTCCCATGAAGTCACTTTGTTGCTAGGATGCGCTATGATGTCGGCGGTGGCGCTCTCCGTGGCAAACGTGTTGGCATGATGCTCGACAATGAGACCTGAGGTATTTTTCTCACGTGCCCGACGTGGCGAAGTTTGCTAACGAGCTTGGGTGGTGATCGGAGGGTCAAAAGTTTGATTCCGGCTTGAGCACGATTTTCTTAAAGGTTAGATGGTGCAGCATTTGAAGAAGCGCCAAAGAAAAGGGGCAGAGTGATTGACAGCTATAGTGTGATGTACAGGTTTTGCCAGCGCACGGACAACGGTGAGTCATTAAAGGCTTTCACCCTAAAGTTGAGACAACACTCGAAAAGTCCACTAGCCTGAGTTTAATCAAACGCTTCCAAAATTTTAACTTGATGTGCAGGCTATTGGTGTGGCTGAAGGCAAAAAACTAGCCCTATTTCTGACTTAGTAGGACCTCGAGTCTATGAAGAGGTGAAAAATATGCTGATACCCTACTTTCCACAGACAGGAAAACGTACGTCAAGATCACTGCTCTACTGAAAAAAAATTCAGTGGCCGGAAGGCTGTTATCGCGTGAAAGTACCGATTTAAACAAAGAATGCAACTTGAACAAGAGCGGCAGCTCAATTTATTCTTCAACTCAAACACCTGGCCAGAAGTTGCGAGTTCGTCAAATTTGTTTATTGTCTTTCACGTGCTCAAAAATAGTATGAAATAAAAACGTTTCTTTCGCCTCCGAGAAGTTATCGCAAGCTGAACGTGGCTACGCCCACAGATAGCGAGAAGCACTGGTGATCATCTTTGGTCTAAAAATGTTTCACCCCTATCATGTGCACGAACATTAACTTTGGTTACTGACCATCAACCATTGCGAAGCATCTTAGGGCCACGGAAACCGGCTCCATCTTAGGGTGCTGCTTTCACGCAACGATGGGCTTAAATATTGGTTTTTTACCGTTGCGACTTGTGATATCGAAAGGGATCTCAAATGTAAGTTACTGATGCGCTCTCCAGACTTCCTGTTACAGGAAAAAACAATGTAGATGAGACATATAACCTCGCTGTTTTTGAAACTGCGCGTTTGAAGGCAAGGACTATGCTAAAGCAAGGAAGTATGACTGCACGATCAACAAGGTGTAGCAACATACACTTAAGGAATGGCCAACACAAGTACAAGACGTAGAGCTCCTACCGGACTATAACAGGCGTGCGGAACTATTGCTGGAAGCCGGACGCATCACTTGGGGGAGCAGGGCTAGTGTGCCAACAAAGCGGCAAGAGTCGCTGTTGGGACTATTGCACGAGAAACACCCTGAAGCGTCACGTATGAAGTTGCTCGCACGCAGCTAGCTATGGTGGCTACGGTTAGGCTCGGACATCGAAAGAATGGCCAAGCGATACAAAATAGTGCTGTCTGTGCTCCGCTCAAGCCATGGCCATTTCTCGCCCGCTGCTTGCAGCGAGTACATGCGCATTTTTTTTTTAATTAAAAAAAAAAAATCTTTCGTGTATCGATTCGTTTTCAAAATGGATCGAAGCGTTTACTATGCGGCCAACTTGAGCCAGGACGGCTCTCTCTCGGCTGTTTTCTACTTACTCGTTCCCTGAATAACTAGTTTCTGATAATGGCGTGCAGTTTTCATCGATTCCTGTGGCACCCGACACACGTATATCCCAACGTACCATCCGGAGTCAAGCAGGGCAGCTGAAAGGGCAGTGCAAACTGTTAAAGGAAGCTCTCTCAAGCCACTGCTCTACGACAACAAGGGGGTCACAGCAGACCCTGTGGGAGAGACTGGAACACTTGTTGCTGGCGTACCGGATAACACATCACAGGGTAACAGATAAGTGCTCCGCTAACTGTTCCCTGTCGTTGCCAAAGTCTTCATTAAAGGATGATATGCAGAGAAAACGAAGTTGTAAAAAGACAACTTGGCCAACAGACATCAACTATTACATTAATTGTAGAGACAAGGTGTCGTGGACGGAAGGGCATATAGGGCAGGTAGTCAGCCCAATGACGTACCTGGTTGAGACCTAGAACACAGAACCGCATATTCATATTGATTATCTGCGCGCACCAGGTTCTTTCCAGCATGCACGATCGGACACCGAAGCAGGGACCCCGAGTTTGCTAGGGACGAAGACATCGAACGTCGTCAGAGTGACCTCGCCGCACCCCACCAGACGCATTGTGAGATGTACAGGAGGACTGTGATAGTACCGAGTACGTGATTCACCACTTGCGCATCAGGTGAACAGATGGCAGCAGCTGCTAAGCCTCCGCTCGCTATAAAAGCAGGTGAGAACGAATAAACGTTTCCTTGTCCTGTACAGGCCTCTCTTCGAGTATGGAAGCTCTACTGCCGCAACCTACTACACTGACGAGGTTCGGCCGCGAGTGAGGCCGTCTATTAAGAACTTTCTCATGCGTTAACGTCAAGAGGCTGCTGCCTGTCGCTTGGCCTCGTATGATCAAGATGTCTGAGTCGGCTTTCATGAACGCAGATTTTACTTCATCGGTCAGATGCAAAGGTATGCAAGGTTGATGACGGGGAGTTAGGCATGAGCATGAGGAATTTCGCGCACCACTTGTCACCGGATACAATTTTAGTGTATTGTTACGAAATCACGCTTATGCCTAAACAACACAGCTAAGAGCTTCAGGCCCGCGCCCCGCAGACTTTCAAGCACCGTTCGTAGCCAACAGGTGCTTCAGGCGAGGTGGCATGGCGAAGCTCGCCGACACTTGAAATTCCTGATTGAAGTCACAGCCGCGGTGAAAACAGGTGTCGTCATATACTGCTGCGAGTGCTGTCTTTTGATCGAGTCCAGGTGGGGAGCAGTTCAGTTCAGTCGTTCAGTCGTGTCCGACTCTTCGTGACCCTATGGACCATATCACCCCACGCTTTCCGGTCTCTCACTATCTTCCTAACATCACATAACTCCATCTGCAGCGCCTCGAAGATGCCATCTAACCATCGCGTTCGCTACCTACCCCTTCTCCGGTGACCCTCAAGCACCTGCATGCAATTTCTATAGTTTATTTGTGTTGTCTTCGTGTATTACACACAAGAACATTTTTTGTTGACCGCTTACAAATTCGTGTTTTGAAACAAAATTATGTGCTCTCTCAGCAGAGGTTTTTGCAATAAACAGGACTTCATCAGCGCAATAGAGTTTGATAATTACATGATTATTTCAGTATAATTAAGCAAACAAGTTTGCAATTGTACTAGTAGGGGCCAATACTTCCGAATTGAAGGCCGTGGAGGTGAAATGTGAGCCCCGCTGCTCCATTTTCAGACCAAGAAGTTAGGTTTGCGGGCGCATTTAAAAACACATTGGCGTTTATTATGTTTCTTAGCCATCAATACAAATTATGGCTGACTAATCTGCGATGTGGAAGAAAATGTCCTCATTCTAGGGATATTGCCGCACTTAACGCCCTCATTACAGAAAGAAGGAAGTGAATCAGAAAGCAAGCAAGTGGGCGGATGAGTTAATACGTTAGACGAGATGTAAGTAATAAATATGTAAGTAAATGAGGAAGGAAGGAGGATGGTATGGGGGGAGGGGGGAGGAGTGAGTAATCAAGCAAGCATGGAAGCAGGAAAGTGAGCAAGTGAGTCAATCAGTCCGCATGCTCTAAGTAGACGAAGCACGAGATCGTCTACTTGGAGCAGCCAGTCCTTGTGGCATTTTATCACGTGCTACGTACCTTGCTTGAGTTCGTCACTTATTACGCTTGCCCTGTAGCACAGGATCAGGTGCGGTATATATTTGGAGCCCCGGACCTGAACAAATTCGGCTCAATATCTCCATTATTGCAAATATCACTGCACTTTGTCGGATTTTTCAAATATTCCACCAACATTTTTTTAATAACGTTGTTTATTGCCTCAGGGCATAACGGAATGTCTAAAAACACTAAAGAGAATATGTAAAAACACATGTGAAACATTAAACATTAAAAGAAGTAACATTTATTACCCCATTTAATTTTTTTTTTACATATTCTATTATGCCCTGAGCCAATAAACAACGTTATTTAAAGACAACGCAGGATATTGGAACGCCATGTTATGATAAAATAATATAAACGGATATAATGGGCCACTAATGAGGTATATCTCATTCAAAATAGAAATCGTATAGACACGTGTATATATCGAAGACATGCAAGAGAAAGCGCTGCAAAGAGGTAGGGCTATAATTAGGGGGAAGAGCGGAAATTTCCGCTCCATCAAAAAGGTTATGAAGGTAGATATCCAGCATTGTTTACTGGTATATATTATTCCTCATTACAAAGGAAGCGCAGCGGAAGATTAACTAAGCTTATTCAACTACCGGACCAGATTTCGTAGATCATAGTTGCGTGTTGCCTGACCTCTGTTCTTCGTTCACTGCGCTTTACTTCTGCAACGAAGGAAGCGGTTTATCAGCTCAATGTGAATCCAGCTAAAGAAGCCGCCTAGGTATGGAGTGGAGCTAACTGGAACAAAATACATCCCCCAATACATGCAACTTTTATATTCCTCTGGTAACTTGATGCCTGAATGCGACATCGCAACCAGCTATCGGCAGCGCATTTGGATCATGGAACAATTTCTATGCAGTCCCGAGCCCATTCACTAAGTGCCCGAGGTCAGACTCCTAGGTGGACCTTCGCCACGTATCTTGGACATGCCAAGTAATGCAGACATCAAGAACAAGACGACTAGAAGAGGTTGGAAGAGTTTCGGATTTCACTGAACAACGCTATTTGCTTCTGCTTGCGTGCAAAAGGATATCGCGGTGCGCCTCGAGGCATGTCGCACGACTCGCAAAGTCGCCACTGTCTCTCTCCTATTTACAGAGAGGAACACGCACACACAAATGCCCCCAAGGCACAGGACTCGTCGCCATGGTGACTTGCGAGAAAGGTTCTCAATCTGCGCGGGGTGTGTATTCGCCGTCTACCGCGGCTGCTCTCCTCGGTTATCGGCAGAAGCCCCGGGAGGCAGCAGGCGTCCTGCCGCAGGAGCCCAAGCCCGATATTCGGCGTAAACTTGTAAAATCTGGAAGATTCGGCAGCCCTGCAAAAACATTTTCGCCAATTCCCGCCTCCGTTTCAAGCTTTTTTTTTTTATATATATACTGGGGCCACTCCTTGAAGCAGGCGGTATAGTGCTGCTCAGACCGGCGCTGTCCTATTTTTTGGATATCTACGGCTATTTCTTTCCGCTAACATCAAACCGTAAGGCGGTTTGAGCAAAATCCCGTGAAACACGGCTGTGGAAAACCCATCCAGGTTGTTTTGTTACAGCTTACGGCTCTGCAAAAAAAAAAAAAAAAGAAAACCATGAAAGTATTTTACTCTGTCGGCACATTTAGGTTGCGACTTCCTCACATTCTTTCTTTTTGTGTGTCCTCTCTTTTGGTCCCCTCTTCTCAATTCAAATTTTTGGTTCATTTTGAGTTCGATTGCCGACCGACTCCATACTCCTTAGAGGCTGGACTAAGGATATGCCCAGCTAGATCAATCACGTAACAAGAGCCGTGGTGAGCAACATAACGCGGGCCACCTAACATGTACGAACGTGCGAAGTGGCTTGAAATTGGGAGCCACGGTAGGAAGGTTTTGGCACGTAGTCGAAAATATTACGAAAAAAAGAGCTTATTGCATTTGAAGGTTTTCTCGGGCGTGGGCTGGAATACACGTTACGATACTGTTGTGTTCCAAGTGCTGTGTCCTCGTCCGTTTTGTTGTGACTGGGGCAGTGCGCGTTAATGGACACACGCCGCACCTTTCCTCGCGCTTCGCCGGGAGAAATCGCCGCCTGCCTGCGCCCAGCGGGACGCCCCTCACGGCGGGCTCCCTCGCCTTCCTCTAGTTCTGGGAAGCAAGCCCCATCCCCATCTTCGGCCTCCGTTCCCTCCGTTCTTCGCCCGGCAGTTCGGCTTACGCCTCGGCCGACGCTGGTCGCACCCTCTTGTCTGGTGAATAAACAAAGTTAACAGTTTAACAGTAGCGCGTACGTCTTTTCTACATCGACGACGCGCAAACACGACATGAAACCTACAATATTTTTTTTTTATTCTACAGAGATTAGGGAGCGCCTACGCGGACAACCACATGGCTACCGCAACGTAGTCATGACCCTTAAATGCATAAAAGTGTGAAACCTCATTAGAACAAAAGAAATGAAAATCGAGTGCGCACTTCTGAGGATTCAGTACTTCATATTGGCAGACTTATCCAGTCCGCTGTTCGAATTTCTGGCCTCCGCGAAAGCACCCGGGTGTTCAAAACACAGACGTTTATCATATAACGTGACCTATATCAAGTTTTGCAGCGGTGGCGTAGCGGTAGAATATCCGCCTCGCATGCAAGAGGACCGGGGTTCAAATTCCGGTGCAGCGCAATTCTCCACCGGATTAAAAAAAAAAAAAAAAACATCCGCGTGTCGATCCAATTGCATAAACAGGTTTGGGGTTCGACCTGATGCCGGTGAACACCTCCGGCAACGCACTCCCTCACCAGAACAGGATTTGGCCACCCCGGTGCAGTAATTGGCCACTACCTCTCATGATAAGCTCCATAAAACCCCGGCCCTCAGTCACCAGCGGCTGCGGAACAACTGACCACGGCGGCGGTCAGACCTGTGGCGCAGCAGGGGGTGCTAAGAACTTCTGGCTCCGCTGGACAGGCCGCCATTGGAAACTGACCCTGGTAACGTTTAACGTTAGAACCCTAGCTATTGAAGCTAGTTTGAGCAGTGCTGTTAGAGGAACTAGAAGGTATGAAATGGGATGTCATAGGTCTTAGTGAGGCTAGGAGGCCGAATGAGGCATATACTGTACTGAAGGATGGGCATGTACTGTGTTATCGAGGCTTACCAGAGAGGCGACAACTGGGAGTAGGTCTCCTTGTCAATAAGTATATAGCGGGTAATATCGATGAATTCTATAGTATTAATGAGATGATGGCAGTTATCGTAATTAGGCTTAATAAGCGCTATAAACTGAAGGTTGTACAGGCCTATGCACCTACAGGGAGTTATGATGACCAGGCAGTTGAAAGCTTCTACGAAGATGTAGAATCGGCAATGTGAAAAGTACTAATGGGCGACTTCAACGCCAAGGTAGGGAAAAATCAGGCAGTAGGTGACTATGGCATTGATTCTAGGAATAACAGCGGGGAGTTACTAATTGAGTTTGCAGAGCGTAATAACTTACGAATCATGAATACCTTCTACGGCAAACGGAAGAACCGGAAATGGACATGGAAATGTCCTAACGGGGAGACTAAAAATGAAATTGACTTCATAATGTGTTCAACCCCCGATTTGTGCAAGATGTAGACGTAATCGGGAAAGTGACATGCAGTGACCACAGGATGCTGAGGTCCCGAATTAGCCTGAATCTGAAGAAGGAACGCAACAGACTAGTATAAAGAAACCCATCAACGAATTAGCGGTGAGGGGAGGCAGAAGAATTCAGGATCTTGCTACAGAATAGATATTCAGCTCTAACCGAGGATGGCGACATTACCCTAGAAGCAATGAACAATAATTTCAGAGATATCATTACTGAGTGTGCGGTTGAAGTAGGCGGTAGGATAGTTAGAGAGGATACCGGTAAGCTGTCTAAAGAGACGAAAGATTTGATTAAGAAACGCCAAAGTATGAAAGCTTCCAATCGAACAGACCAGATCAAAGTGGCCAAGATATCAAAGCTAATCAATAAGCGCAAGGTGGCTGATATAAAGAAGTATAACTTGGAGAAAATTGAACATGCTGTAAAGAACGTGGGAAGCCTTAAATCGGTAAGGAAGAAATTCGGCATAGGCAAAAACCAGATATATGCGATAAGGGACAAGGCGGGCAACGTCATCACGAATATGGACAAGATAGTCAAAGTAGCCGAGGAGTTCTATACAGATCTCTACAGCAGCCAAAGTAGTCAGGATCGTAACGAGATTGGCGGCAGGGAAAAACAGTCAAACGTTCCACCAGTGACGAAGGACGAGGTCAAGAAAGCATTGGAAACTATGAAAAAGGGGAAATCAGCTGGAGAGGATCAGATAACTACAGATTTGCTAAGGGACGGGGGGGGGGGGGGGGGATATCGTGCTAGAGAAACTGGCCACCCTGTATACGCAGTGCCTGGTGTCATCGACGGTACCGGAACCATGGAAGAAGGCAAAAAACATTATCCTCATTCATAAGAAAGGGGACTCTAAGGACCTTACAAATTACAGACCAATCAGCTTACTGTCTTTTACGTATAAGGTATTTACTAAGGTAATAGCTAATAGAATCAGGACAACCTTAGACTGCAATCAAGCAAAAGATCAAGCAGGTTTTCGCAAACGGTACTCTACTATCGATCATATCCATACCATCAATCAGGTGATAGAAAAATGCTCGGAATATATACAGCCTTTACACATAGCATTCATTGATTACGAAAAAACATTTGACTCAGTTGAAACATCGGCGGTGATGCCGGCATTGCGAAATCGGGGGGTAGACGAGCCATACGTGAAAGTGCTGGAAGATATATATAGTGGCTGCACAGCAACCATTGTTCTGCATAAAGAAAGTAACAAAATTCCCATAAAGAAAGGTGTTAGGCAAGGAGACACAATCTCCCCAGTACTATTCACAGCTTGCTTAGAGGAGGTATTCAGAGACTTGGAATTGGGATCAGTTAGGAATAAGCGTAGATGGAGAATACCTCAGTAATCTGCGATTTGCTGATGACATTGCCTTGCTAAGCAACTCAGGGGATGAACTGCAAATAATGACCTAGACAGGAAAAGTAGAAAGGTAGGCTTGAAAATCAATATGCAGAAGACTCAGGTAATGTTCAACAGCCTCGGGAAGGAACAGCAGTTTACATTAGGTAGCGAAGTACTGGACGTAGTAGGCGAATATGTCTACTTAGGACAGGTAGTAACCGCTGATCCGGACCATGAAAAGGAAATAACAAGAATAATAAGATTGGGATGGAGCGCATTTGGCAAGCACTCGCAGATATGACTAGCATCTTACCGGTATCGCTCAAGAAAAAAGTATGCAACAGTTGCATCTTACCTGTACTCACCTATGGGGCTGAAACGTGGAGGCTAACCAAGAGAGTTCTACTTAAGTTGAGGACAACCCAGAGGGCTATGGAACGAAAAATGGTAGGGGTAACATTGAGAGATAGGAAGCGTGCAGAGTGGGTCAGAGAAATAACTCAGGTTACCGACATTCTAGTGGAAATTAAGAAGAAGAAATGGGCATGGGCAGGACATGTAGTGCGAAGAGAGTATAACCGATGGGTTCTTAAGGTAACAAACTGGATTCCAAGGGAAGGAAAGCGTAGCAGGGGGCGGCCGAAAGTTAGGTGGGCGGAAGAGGTTAAGAAGTTCGTGGGGGTCAAGTGGATGCAGCTAGCACAGAACCGGGTTAAGTGGAGAAATATGGGTGGGGCCTTCGCCCTGCAGTGGGTATAGTCAGGCTGATGATGATGATGATGTCAAGTTTTGCTGCCATAAAGACGCAAGCTCAAGGACATGAAATTCTCGGATGGGACCGCGCTGTTTGCTTTTCATTTTATCACGACAGCGTTATGGCTTCCCTCAAGCGAAAGCCCGGCATTCGTGTTGTCGTTGTCAGTGTTGTAAGTGAAAAAAATTATGCTTGACGTTTAAGATACGCCTTTGAGGTATGGTAAAATAACATTAATTGGATCGTGTTTGCATCTCAACTATGGATTCGTTGTTCGCGTATTTGTAGCCTTTGCTTGCTAAGAACCAATCTCTTTATGTGTGCATTTAATATCTCACACATTCTTTATAGCATACCCTTACAGAAATGAACATTAATGCGCAATTATTTCTTTACTGAGTATTTATAAGGCTATAAACACACTCTAAATTTTCAAGGGCAATTAAGTAATGGTATCTAAGTCAAGCTGCAGCTTTTATCCAGGAAACCTTCCAGCAAAAAGCAAAACTGAAAAATAAATAAACTGAAAGTTATAAAACGCCAAAATGTTCTTTATTCATATGCAGGAATGGGTCATTCATTGACACAGTTTAATTGAAACTCAAGCATTACAACATCGATTAAGAGTCGATTTCTCCCTTGGTCAATGAAATATTTATATATCATTGATTATTATGATGAATCAAAGGTAACTGGCTAGAACTTCCACCAAATGTGGAATTTTCATTGGCACCTAGGGTATTTAAAAAGAACGTAAAACAATATTTAAATGAATATCCCCTATCATTTCAAGGGTGGTAGTCACTGTAGTTTTCTCATATGCAATCTTTTTTGTGTAAGTATTTTTTCTATGAAATTTATGTTACTGAGTGCGTGGTCTGTTGATTTGAATATCTAATGAATACTGCATGTATTGATACCGTTTATACATCGTATGCAAGTGTTGCATAATGTTTTTTAATATTTTATATGCACTAAAGTGTGTGCTGTTGTCTGCTGTTGTCTGTTTTGGGAGCCAAGGCCCAGTCAGGCTTGTCGCCTTTTGCCTTGGCTTCCCCTTTCTTGTAAGAAGAAAGAAATTAACTTCAACTACAACTCTAACGTAATGGAATCTCTATTAACAAGAATTCAATTTAGAGTCGATTCCTGAGTGGGTCAATAAAAAGTTGATATGTCCTTGACTCATATGACCAACATATAGTTAATTAACAATTTAATAAAATTCAAACAACAAAATATCAATTTCTTGCAAATCATTAAACAGTCAATACGTTTTTAGTGATATGACCAAATTTAGTCATATGCTAGGAAGCGCTGCCGAACTGGCATCTGAGGAACCGCGGACTACCAGCCCTTGTGCTACCATGGTGGCGAAGTTGGCCATGTCTGGCATCGCTGCCCGTAAAAAGAGATGGGTCTTCGCGGGTTCACCTTCGGTGCTCGCTGCCCGCAGCCACAATCCCAGGAGAGCGCCCACGAGAGATTGCCGACAACCTTAATAACTCGGAATCAGTTCAGCGCCACCGATCACCTTCGCCCCGCCGCTACGATTCCTCCGAGCCGCTGAACCAGTATAGACATTCCCGTAGGGGAACTAGAAGCAGCAGCCTCTGGAGGTGTGGCTGCTCGACGACAAAAAGTACAAGACCCCTCAACGACGCAAATCCTTTCGCCGACGCCGAAAAACCCAGAGCAAACGATTGCCAAGCCGCCCAAGTTAACGACAAGCCGACAACCCGACCAACTGCGTAGCCCGACTGCTCCTGTACGACACCGCACCTCTTCGACGTGCCTTAGCCGAGACCGGACACCTGGACATTACCGCACCGATACGTCACTGGCAGCCGATTTAAACCTTTCCGTTGACGGCATCGCCGTAACCGCTTTGGTGGATACTGGGGCCGATTATTCCATACTCAGTGGATCATTTGCCGCGGCACTCAAAAAGGTTACGACAGCTTGGGACGGTCCACAGATACGTACTGCTGGAGGACATTTGATTACATCTGGAGGAACGTGCACAGCGCGAGTCACAGTTCGAGGGCGAACCTTCCCGGCAATGATTGTTGTGCTAGCGGATTGCTCCAGAGACGTTACACTGAGTATGGACCTCTTGACGGAAAACGGCGCCATCATCGACCTGCAATATCAGTTGGTTCAGTTTTTGACTGAGAATGCCCTAGAAGTTAACTGTATTCTGCCGGAGCCGCTCCACATTATCGACGAGCACGTGGCTGTTCCTTCCCGCTCCAGTGACCGTTCAGGTGACCGTCGGTGCGCACACACTCTGGGGAAATGAAGGTGTCGTCGAGAGTAAACCGCCTTTGCTTCTCGACCGCGGCATTGCTGTTGCTCGGGCTGTCGTCATCCTCGAAGATGGCAAAGTCGACTTCTCACAAATTTCACCAACGAATACCGGTATCTGAATAACGGAACAACGGTCGCTTATATTGATGCCATCGCTGAAACTAGGTGCCTGCAGAGCTTAACTTGTGATTCTCGACCGTAACAAGAGGAAGTTGCCGCTCTGAAGTACGATATCAACCCGGCACTACCGCAGACGGAGCAAGATATCCTGAGGAACCTCCTCAATCGCGACAGAACTGCGTTACCGTCGCTGCCGCGCGGCAGTCGTAGACACCTTGTAAAACATCGTATTATTACTGACAATACAGTGCAACCACTCCGACAGTCACCCTATCGTGTCTCATCTAAAGAACGTGCCGCAATTAGAACTCAAGTTAAGGAAATGCTTGATCACGACGTTATTTGATCATGTCAGAGCCCCTGGGCGGCACCTGCTGTCCTTGTAAAGAAGAAAGACGGCACATTACGGTTCTGTGTTGACTACCGATGATTGAACAATGTAATTAAAAAGGTTGCTTACCGCTTGCCCAGAATCGATGGCGCTTTAGATCGCCATTGCAACAGCAATTATTTCTCTTCCATGGACCTCAAATCTGGGTACCGGCAAATCGAGGTGGACGAGAAGAGCCGCGAGAAGACTGCATTTATCACTCCAGACGGGCTGTACGAGTTCCAGATTATGCCGTTCGGCCTTTGCTCTGCGCCAGCAACCTTTCAAAGGCTTATGGACAACGTCCTCGTGGATCTGAAATGGAAGACGTGTCTCGTATATCTGGACGATGTGCTATACTTCGTCCCAAGTTTTGCAGAGCACATTCGTCACCTCGAGGCGGTACTGCAAGCTGCAAAGTCCTCCAGCCTTACATTAAGTGTCACTTCGCCTACGAAGAATTGAAATTTTTAGGCCACGTTCGTCAACAAGGAAGGGGTCCTTCCTGATCCAGAGAAAACTGTTGCCATTGCGAGTTTCCCGCCGCCACGAGACCAGAAGGAACTTCGGCGCTTGCTCGGATTATGTGCGTACTATCGCTGCTATCGCCGCTTTGTGCCAAATTTATCAAAAATCGCCGCGCCCCTTACGTATCTCACCAAGGCAGATGTACAGTTTCAATGTGAAACGCCGCAGCAGCAGGCCTTTCAGGATCTTCAGCACCGCCTTCAGTCACCACCAGTTCTGGCGCACTTTGATGAACACGCTGATACGCAGGTACACACCGATGCGAAAAATTTCGGTTTGGGCGCTATCCTAGTTCAGGTCCAAAAGAGTCAACAACGTGCACTTGCTTACGCAAGTCGTTCTTTGTCGAAAACTGAGGGCAAATACTCTGCTACTTAAAAAGAGCGCCTCGCCATCGTGTGGGCAATTATGAAGTTCAGGCCATACCTGTAAGGGAGACCTTTCCAAGTAGTGACGGATCACCACGCCTTATGTTGGTCAGCCAGCATCAAGAATCCATCAGGGCGCCTTGCACGATGGAGTCTGCGCCTACAAGAATATGACATCACAGTGACCTACATATCCGGTCGTAGACATTTGGACGCAGATTGTCTTTCCCGGGCTCCCGTCGAGCCTGCCCCAACTGACGCAGGCGAAGACGACGTCTTCGTCAACGCAGTGCGCTCTACAGACTTCGGCGTGCAACAACGTATCGATCCTGATCTTCAGGGAATAATTTATTATCTGCAAACTGCTAGCGGCAGAGTTCCCGTAGCTTACCGGCGCGCTTTATCCTCTCTCTGTCTACACGACGATGTGCATTTCAAGAACTTTGCCCCCAAGAGTCGACATTACTTGCTTGTCGTTCCTACGAACATACGCAACGAAGTTTTGCATTCCTGCCACGATGGACCAGCTTCCGGCAACCTTGGAATCACTAGAACGCAAGCCAGAATTCGAGAAAAATACTATTGGCCTTGTCTGGGACAGAACGTTACGAATTACGTTCGCACTTGCCGTGACTGTCAGCGCCGAAAGATCCCCCCTGTCAAGCTAGCCGGCTTCCTAAAACCCATAGAGCCTCCCTCCTAGCCATTTCAACCAATCGGGATGGATTTGTTAGGGCCATTCCTTACCTCAAGCTCCGGACAAAAGTGGATAATAGCCGCCACCGACTACCTGACACGTTACGCGGAGGCAGCGGCTCTTCCGAGTGGAACTGCTATTGAAGTTGCAAAATTGTTTGTACTGCAAATCGTCCTGCGCCACGGTGTTCCTCGGATTGTGAACACAGACCGAGTTGCTGCCTTCTCTGCTGAGCTTATTCAGCATATTCTTGACTTAAGTTACACAAGTCACTGCAGGACTACTTCCTACCATACCCAGACGAACGGATTAGCCGAAAATTTAAACAGAACGCTTGCCGACATGCTTTCAATGTATGTGGACGTTCAGCACAAAACGTGGGATGCAGTCCTACCTTACGTAACGTTTGCGTATAGCACAGCCATCCAAGAAACGACCAATATGACGCCGTTTAACTTAGTTTATGGCCGACAAGTCACCGCAACACTCGACGCCATGCTACCCCATGTCGACGACCACCTCAATGATGACGTTGTGTACTTTATGCAATGGGCCGAAGACGCCCGCCAGCTCGCTAAGCTGCCCATCCGTGAGCAGCAGGTGCAGGATGCGCGACACTACAACCTACGCCACCGCGAGGTTGAATATCAGACGGGTGATTTTGTCTGGGTTTGGTCTCCACTTCGACGACGCGGACTTAGCGAAAACCTCTTGCGTCGCTACTTCGGTCCTGACAGAGTTCTGGGCCGCGTTGGCGCTCTTAACTATTGAAGTTCTTCCTCACGAGGCCCCACGATCAAGTCGCGCCGCAAGCCCAGAGGTGGTCTACGTCGTTCGACTCAAACCTTATCACTCCAGGACGCCTTCCCTGTGAGTCCGTGAATTGTCTCGTGCATCGGGTCGATGCTTCCTCAAAGGGGGAGCTAATGATGCCAGTGTGATAAAGACAAGGAAGAGAAGCAGAAGACGACGAAGTTCCTCTCTCGCGCTCGGACCGTATGTTCCTGGACTTCACCAACACCGGGAAATATGTGTTACCGGCTATGCGGCCTTCACACGCCTTTTGGCAAACGTCACAATATAATGCAGTCCCGTTACGTCATAAAAGCCATCGACGAATCAGTGTCCGGCTCCTCACCTAACGATTACCAATGCCCGTTAATTCTTGCTAGAAAAGCCGACAACGCTGGACTATCTGTAGAGCAATTGGAAACGAAGACGAGAGGGCGGAGTGGACATGAAATGCATTATAATGAACTTTCAAGTTCTCCTTGTTTGACCTCGATGCCTGCGGCGTGTACGCGGAACAATGAAGCCCTAACAATGCGTCACTACGGATTTCCCAATCTCCCACTGCCAGGTTGCAAGAAGGGGTGTTCAGTTCGCATTGTATGATTTCAGTTTAAATGTACGCAATAGGAACTCAATAAATGGAATGATCTGCAGTGCAAAAATAGTCACAGTGCTAATTTTCTGCGGCAAGGACGAACCAAACTCAACGTGAAAATGACAGGGCATCATAACAATTTTTTTTTCACTTTTATTCTTCACAAGAAAATGGTCCCGAAGCGTCGCTGCTTTCATTCGCCGCATCGCACCAATGGCTGTGAAAGACACTGTGCAGCTTCTATTCTCCTGGAAACCATGTTTAACAGCTCTCAGCCTATTATAAGCACCAGTAGATCGGATATTACTACCCTATGATCCTATGTAGTACTCACGCTAATCGCTCATCGCAAAATGTTCAACAATGGCGGTTTAATTAAAAATATGTTCTTAATTGTTCTCTGTGCACCTGACTGAAACTGAACTTGAATCGTCTGATATCATGCAAGCTTTAATGTATTCAACTGTTTTAGTGATTTTTTTATCCTTTGACGTCATCCGTGCAACTGGGAATAACAAGACATGCCTGAATGTCGACAAATATGACTCACCAGCAACACTGTTGGTTGCTGGTGAGTAGACTAACATTTCCAGCTATCTTGGTGACCAAGCAGCAATGAAACAAACATCATAGCCTCCAAAGACGCCTCCCGGCATATTTGGAAGAGAATAAGGACTTCATACTTGCGTGTCTTCTGCGGCCTTGTCCAAGTCATTCTTTCTTATACAGAAGAGGCACACAATGGAGTTCAGATCCTTCTAAAACGCCTCTGCGGTTATCGAGTCTGGAGAGAAAACATTGTCCAAGAATTAGCTTTATTTCGAAACAGAGCGCCTCTCAACCCCGTTACAAGAGATATGACGAAAGGAGAAACAGATTAAAAGAGAAATACTGAGGGACACGATGGAAAATGCCCTTCTCAGCGATCGAAAAGACAAGTATAAGGAACTCAGTTTCGAATTCTGTATTTCTCAAACATTCCGAGCGAAGAAATGGAAAATAAAAAGGGACGTCTTTAAATGACCCCGGTTACTAGAAATGCGGTGTCAGTTTTTCTTCTTATCTATAACTGTTCGGCTTCTTTCAACTGTGGGAAGAGGGTGCAATGTATGGCGGGGCAGCACGTTTCATACACCTCCATCTCTTTCTCATTTACTTCCCCAGATCTCGACACTGGCTTTTCGTTTCTGTGAGAGATCTTGCACCCATTCCTACGCGCAGTAAATAAATTGGGTCTTCTCCGAAACCGGAAATTGCTTGGACTGCGTTTCGATCAAAAAAGCGTCTTCACTAGCCAGACCAGACAATTTTACCGATTTGACTCAGATATTTTACTTCCCTTTTCGGCTTCAGTTTTTAATCTTTCACTCGCTTAATATACGGCGTAATGGCGAATGTTGAACGCTGATTGATTGTTTCGTCATTTTAAATGCAGGTTGACGGATTCTGCTGCGCAGCGTCCCGGACATCTGAGAACAGATTTCCTGGCTACAATCTGTACTGCCGAATGTTCACTACAAAGCCCTTTCAAATTCCGTTTGTTCCGAGGCGTCATAAATGCGCAACGACGGGAACAGTGCCAGACTGACTACAGCTATATTATTGTTGCCCATGTGCAGGTATCTTCGATGCTTAATTTGATATCTTGAAGATTTAAAGGTGGCAAGGTGTACCTGTGGAACACGCATGCCAATGTCTACAATCCGCTCGATAAAAGTAACGGTAGATTCGTAGAAATAAATAAACTACTGGGAGCTTTAACCTCCCACAGGGACGCGTAGGTCGTGAGGATGTAGGAAAGGGAAAGGCCAGGTGGAAAAAGCGGACACATAACTTTGGAATGCATCAAAGTAGAAAGCATTGGCCGGCATTCGTTCTTTTGAGACTAACATATCAGTTGGTGTTTACCACCGCACAGTTGTCATTTTACACGTTCACCGTGTTCCGCTGTGCAGTAAATGCAAATACCTACGTGTCAACATCGGGTTTGATTATTTTTGGACCCTTACCAACATTTCTTCTGTGCGAATAGGGGATGCACTGCTGATAAAAGTGCAAAAGAAACTCTTGGCTGGGGGATCAACAGGCGCGACTTTCTAGTTCACAGGGAAGGTTTGCTGAGGACCTCGTAGGGACCCTACTACGCAGCTAGCTGCCCCTCCCGACCAGTTCGCTATTACTGTGGCATTAGAGCACATATATCCCGCTTTTGTCGTTGCCGCCTTCAGAACGAGCGCCGTAGTTACGACTCCTTGGAAAGTGACATACCTTCAACTTCACATTATCAACGCCGATTTATTCCAAGCCCACCTCGGCGATCCTCCCCTCCTCCAGAATCCTAGTCTCAGCCTCGTGGAATCCATGCATCCCGACGCCGGTCCCCATCCCCATACCGCCGCTCAGTTTCCCCTCTCCGACCCGCACCAACTCTCCCTGTCCGCCATCCGGAAAACTAAGTGTTCCAGTTTCCGGAGGTCAAACTCCACTCTGGAACTTACTAAAAGTTCTCCTGATCCCCCGTGTAATGTGATTTCTTTTTTCGCTGATGGATTATTGGTCGAAGCTTTAATTGATACAGGGGCTGCAATTTCTGTCATTCATGCTGATTTGTGCTACCGTCCTTGAAAGGTGACGACACCATATGATATGGCCGTCTTCCCACTACAATACCCGACACTTCCTAGTTCTCAACGCCCAACTACTCCACATCAGTACCTACTCAGTTATTATCTTGTGTGGCCAGGTGCCGTCATCTTGCCCGTCTCAACATAGCAGCGTGCAGGAAGACCGCAAGAGTCGCTACGATTCTACGCATCGCGTGGTCTCTTTTCGTCCTGGTGGCGAAGTACTGCTTTATACACCACTGCGCATCCCTGACCTTAGTGACAAATTCCGTCACCGCTACCTTGGTCCCTACGAGGTCATCAGCAAAGCTTCCCCTGTGAACTACAAAGTCGCACCTGTTGATCCCCCAGCCGATAGATGCCACCGTGGAACTGAAATTGTTCATTTTTCTCGCTTGAAACAGATTGTGCATCGCGGTGCAGCGGTTAGTTGGGAGCGGCCAGGCTGGCCGCTTCCGACCCCCCGGGTAGATTGTGTGAACCTTCCATAGAACTTCTTTCATTTGTACCATGCCATGATCTTCTTTCATTTGTACATACCATCGTCATCGTCCCGCGGCGCCGACTCCGGCACGCGCCTGAGTTTGTGATCAGATTAAAACGCTTGACAAGGCATCGCTGTCCTTGCCGTCACGACCTAGCCGTCTCGACCTATCCATCTTTCACAATATTGACAGATTATCGTGAATTGCGGTACTACGTCTCTTTGAAAATGAGTTGCCACCATTACACATTAAATTTAACTCAACATGTTATATGCACAGCGTAACAGCTAAATGTAACCAATGTTTAAAAACGTTAATGTGAGCCCAAGCAAAGGGCATAAATATGAAACTGAAGCAAAAAATTAGCTATCTTTGAAATTATCGGCTCTAAGACAAACAAGTATTAATGCAAAAGTACTGTCTTAAAAGCGGCTAGGTAAGTAGATTCAAACTACCGTATGCACAATGCATGTTTTCCGGCTGGTGACGCCACCCTTCAGGCGCATGAAAAATTAGCTGTGGTTTAGTTTGAGGTGAAACATGGAGTTATGCGACAACAGATTCCTCGTGCCAGCAGCCCCATTTGAAAATTCCGAGACGTGTCCCTGATAAAAAAAAAATTCAAAAGATGCTCTTACTGCTCCTTACGTGCGGAAATGCGAAAACATTCGAGTTTTTTCACGCCTCCCGATCGATTAGCGCGGATCTCGGCCGCAATAGCACAGGCGGTGTATTGTATTTGGCGTATTTACTAAGTTGAAACGATGGAGCGGCGCATGATGGAACTTCATGAGGACGACGATGTTTCTTGCACAGCCATGGAGGAAGAAAAAAATTAGGAGGGAGCGACGCGGAGCAAAAGTGAAGCCTAGTCATAAAAAATATAATGGGAAGAATCATGGGAAATTAGCCGCCACGTGATACGGCAAGCAGTAGCCGGTAGCTGGTTTCGGTTGCGGTTTCGCACGCTTCGCTCTGAAGGAATGCCTTCGCGTGGCCTTCGCTACGCGACGCCTGCATTAGAAACCTGTGGCGTGCGCTGCGAGCAGGCGCTGGATGGAACTTTGGACTTTTAGACGGGCCGATCCCGTGGGGACTGCCGTCGGCGCGCAATGCAGCCATGTATTTCGCGAAGTATGGCTGGGTCCCCTCAGCTCGCCATATGAAATGCTTGCGGGGCTCGGCGCACAACGACGAAGCACGCGAGAACAAGAAGGACGAGCGGACGAAGCGCTGATCATCGCTTCGTCTTGTCGTCCGTTGTGTTCTTGTGCTCTGTCTTTGTGCGCTGAGTCCCGTAAGCATGGAATCAAACCAACTAGCCCAACAAAAAGTACTGCCATATGAAATGCTGCGTGCCGGTATGCAAGAACTACACGGATATCCCTCTCGGGGCTGTCGCTCCAACGGTGAGTATCCTGTTATGCGCACTCCTCGAGAAACGAAACGTTTGCTTGTCAGGGCATGTGCATGTATTGTTCGAGACGAAAATCGTTTGATTCATTTACGAAAGGCAGACCTCAAATACACATTGTTACGCTGAAACCAGTTCCCCAGGCATGCAATGTTATGTCGAATTCGTAGTCTCCCTGACGAAACCAAAGATGAAAAGGCCACCTGCAGTTCTCACTGGTGTGCCTATAGACCATTTTTCCGGTGAGGAGGAAAATATCCTCGAACCGCAGCGCACGGCGCAGCTCCTTTTCTCTGGTATGTGGGGACGCGGTGATAGCAGCGGGGGCGCCAGGGCATTCTACGGAGAAAGCGCACGCGCTGCGCACTCTTTTGCACACAAAGTGTCTTTAAACACGAAAAGTGTCTCAGCTGGTTAGATGATGTGAGCGATGCACTATCTTTACAGCCTTTTTGTATATTTTCTACGCCTTTTACATACTCCCTCCCTATTATTTCTTTTAGCTCCTTTCTTCCGCCTGCCGCAGTTCAGCTGCTGAGAGGTGCCGCGGCTAACAAAATCTTTTTCTTTATTTTGTTGTTCGAATTACCAGGAAGATAATAACCAAAAGCAGATGATTAACAAAAATTAAATGTTAAGAGCGGTGATATTCGCGTGCGTCGCTCTATGCTGTTTCAGTTGCAACTCTTTCATTTGGACGAAGTGAGCAGCCTCTGAATGTCATCGCCCAATCGACAGTGTTTCGCCTTGGCTGCCTTTCGTGCGAGTTCGAAACACTGTGTTTGTAGAGAATACCAGTGCAACAACGGCAGCCTTTGGGATGATATTTCTTGCGGCAAACACTTACGAGATGCCGCCTGGGAAAAATAAACAAACTATTTCGATGTAGTCACCTGAGGTTTATGAAAGTATGAAAGAACGTATCCCACTTTAAGAGAACGATGCCTTATAAATTGGTTGTCAACTTATTATTTATTGAAACAGCGCGAAATTGTTTTTGAAAACACGCATCTCGTAAGCTTTTGCGGCCGATAATTAATGGCAATATAGTCATAGGAACAGCAGCGATTTCTTGAAGTAAGCAAATCTTTCGACGACAAATGGCATATAAAAGCAACTTTCGCTCAGGTCATTATGGGACATAATATAAGGTCCCTATTCAATAAGTATTCTATTTTTCGTTTCATCTGGATGACAGCATGACGGCAGCTTCAGACAAACACAGCTAGCGGCCAGTCAAAGAAATTGCAAGATAGCAGCTCCCGCCGTCAACAATTCATCGCCACTCCACGCACATACCGGCAAACAGGTAGTTGAGTCATGTAGGAAGGCTGAAGTGCGATTTATTTATTTTAGTTATTTTACCTTCAGGGCCAAAGTCATTACAGACGGGAGTAGGCTACATAGAATACAACAGTACATACAAGAAAGGGAATGTTATAAGAGCGCAAGCTCAATTTCCTTGAGAATAATCAAAATTAGCTAGTGCATCGCGAAAACGCTACTTATCTTCAACGGTTACAATGTTGGATGGAAGGCGGCTCCACTCGACAATGTCCGGGGAAGTTAAGACTGAGAAGAAGCTTTGGTACAGCATTTATTGGTTCCGACCTTCGGTGCGAACGGTGATCGATGCGACGCGAAATGTATTCAGGTGGTGAGATATAGTCGCCGTGTAGCGTGTCGTAAGGATATATCTTGTGTAATAGAGTTAAGCGATTGATTCTTATACGCGATTTTAAGGGTAGATGGGAGATATTAGCTTTCGTGGCTGTGATGCTGGCGGTACGGTTATAATTTGAAAGAACTGCCGGGTAGTGGGCGCTTAATTGAACCCCATTGTCACCCAACAAGAGTAGCCTAGGGCAGAGTAAATGAATCCGAAATGGGTAATGAATCCTTAGGAATCGAACCCCAGCAGAGGTGTGAGAACCCCAGCAAAGCCGATCAAGCAGTAAACAGTATATGAATGATCAGCTGATGAAACAAATGTAGCGCGATTAGCATTACTTCTAAATACGACATGAAACGGCGATATTCACTTGCTTGTATTGCTCAAACCTTTACGGTAGCTCGTCCCTAGAAATGATTTAAGGATGAAAAATAGGTTGAAAGACCCTTCCTTGCTTGCTTCACCGCGCTCGCGGCCAGTGGGGGGGCGCCACCGCTTCTCTGTTCCACATAAAAGTTACACACTAATTGTAATCAAGCTTGTAGCCTGCAGCCGACCTGATCAGGAGCATAAATATTGGTTATTTCTGACCGAATGGTTCGGCTGCTGCTGAAAAGCTTTTTTTTTTTCGTTCAGCCAGGCACTTTCAGGAAGCAAAAAAATGCGTGCGAAAGCTCCGAAATGCCGATGTGCGCTACTTGTCGCGTGTTCTGCGGATGGGATCGCACATACCAGCATGGCGGTTGTACTCAACTTGGCCGGTAGATGGCGCCACGTACACAAGTGGAAGCGCCCATGATAAAACGGTCTTACAATGCAACAATTGTAAACAAAGTAACTTATGTGTTACGACGAGATGCACAACTTTCGGCAGTCCATTCCGGTAGGCTTTCTGCAGGGACATCCAAAGTCCCTAAAAAATACCATGTACCCTGCTGCTTTTGAGTCTGGCAACTATGTTGGCTAAATTCTCAAGAATAATTGCGAGCAAGCGAGAGAAGGGAGCGGCGTCAGAGGAAGTTGGCTTGCGGAGGCTGCGCGCGCTCCTAGTTTTTTTCTTCCTCCATGTGCACAGCTCGAGAGTGAGTTGCAATTTTGAGTGAGCGGCTGATGTAGCTCAGTTGGAAGAGCACCGGACGGGATGTTCGGAGGTCGTGGGTTCGGTTCCCAGCATGGGCACGTTGTTTTTATTTCTACTTTGTGTTTAATTATCTTTCCCCTGAACAGAATACATTACTAATTTATGTGATTATCGAAGTAAAATTAAAAAAAAAGGCAAAGTACAATCCCCAATGCTTTCCTTGGCCTCGCCGACTGTTGGCTTGTTTCCTTCATGCTTTATAACGAGCACCTTCATTTCCCCTTCATTTATCTGCTTGCTTACGGGGGTCTCGGTTCTGGCAGTCTTGAAGTCATAGGTAGCGTAAGAGGGTTCTAGCACAGCTTTCGCCCTCGCTCTTGATCACGTTCTAAGTGACGCTGGTGGTAACACAGGACGTTCCACGTCCACCGCTATGGTTGAGGGTTGCGCTGGTGAACACTCTCAAGGTTCGTATACAGACAACATCAATACCCAAGAAAGTACCAGGCGGGACAGCGGTCGATGTAGCTCAGTTGGAAGAGCACCGGACGCGATGTTCGGAGGTCATGGGTTCGGTTCCCAGCAAGGGTGCGTTGTTTTTATTTCTACTTTGTATTTAATTATCTTTCCCCTAAACAGATTACATTACTAATTTATGTGATTATCGAAGTAAAATAAAAGGAAGACATAAAGTACAATCTCCAATTCTTTCTTTGGCCTCGCCGACCGTTGGCTTGTTTCCTTCATGCATTATAACGAGCACCCTCATTTTCCCTTCATTTATATGCTAGTACTTTGCATGACATTCATGATGTGAGCAATATTTTCTTGAAAATGAGATCTCATATATGCTTTTCTTCTCATGCTCTGAGTCCTGCGCAGTCAACGAATGGCTTCATAACTGCCGTCTCGGTCTTGAAAAAGAATAGAATTGAAAAGTGCTGGAGCTTATAAAGGAGCACGAATCAGAGCACTGCAGTATGCGACACGCAACGCAACTGTATACATATCAATGTTCTGAAGTAATCTATGGGTTGAATATGATGGAGCACATCCAGCGACATGCATAAGCGAAAACAGTTGGAACCTTTGGCCGGTATAGCGGCCCCATTTGTACATTCCATGTGCTCATTGCAGCTCAGAAGACAAGAGCCTGATTGCATCTCGGAGCTGCCTCTAAATTTGAGACGACCTTTCGTTCTGTATAAAACAGTTCGGAGTTACTTTATTCGCTCTGCTCTGGTCGCATTCAACCTTCTTGCATCTACTGAAACCTAATAGTAGCATAAGGTTTAGTTTGCCTCATTAATTCACATGCATAAGCGAAAGCAGTTGGAGCCCTTGACCTGTATAGCGGCCCCATTTGTACATTCCATGTGCTTATTGCAGCTCAGAAGACAAGTGTCTGATTGCATCTCGGAGCTGCCTCTAAATTTGGGGCAAGCTTTCGTTCTGTATAAAACAGTTCGGAGTTACTTTATTCGCTCTGCTCTGGTCACATTCAACATTCTTGCATCTACTGAAACCTAATAGTAGCATAGGGTTTAGTTTGCCTCATTAATTCACATGCATAAGCGAAAGCAGTTGGAGCCCTTGACCTGTATAGCGGCCCCATTTGTACATTCAATGTGCTTATTGCAGCTCAGATGACAAGTGCCTGATTGCATCTCGGAGCTGCCTCTAAATTTGGGGCAACCTTTCGTTCTGTATAAAACAGTTCGGAGTTACTTTATTCGCTCTGCTCTGGTCACATTCAACCTTCTTGCATCTACTGAAACCTAATAGTAGCATAAGGTTTAGTTTGCCTCATTAATTCACATGCATAAGCGAAAGCAGTTGGAGCCCTTGACCTGTATAGCGGCCCCATTTGTACATTCCATGTGCTTATTGCAGCTCAGATGACAAGTGCCTGATTGCATCTCGGAGCTGCCTCTAAATTTGGGGAAACCTTTCGTTCTGTATAAAACAGTTCGGAGTTACTTTATTCGCTCTGCTCTGGTCGCATTCAACCTTCTTGCATCTACTGAAACCTAATAGTAGCATAAGGTTTAGTTTGCCTCATTAATTCACATGCATAAGCGAAAGCAGTTGGAGCCCTTGACCTGTATAGCGGCCCCATTTGTACATTCCATGTGCTTATTGCAGCTCAGAAGACAAGTGTCTGATTGCATCTCGGAGCTGCCTCTAAATTTGGGGCAAGCTTTCGTTCTGTATAAAACAGTTCGGAGTTACTTTATTCGCTCTGCTCTGGTCACATTCAACATTCTTGCATCTACTGAAACCTAATAGTAGCATAGGGTTTAGTTTGCCTCATTAATTCACATGCATAAGCGAAAGCAGTTGGAGCCCTTGACCTGTATAGCGGCCTCATTTGTACATTCCATGTGCTTATTGCAGCTCAGAAGACAAGTGTCTGATTGCATCTCGGAGCTGCCTCTAAATTTGGGGCAAGCTTTCGTTCTGTATAAAACAGTTCGGAGTTACTTTATTCGCTCTGCTCTGGTCACATTCAACATTCTTGCATCTACTGAAACCTAATAGTAGCATAGGGTTTAGTTTGCCTCATTAATTCACATGCATAAGCGAAAGCAGTTGGAGCCCTTGACCTGTATAGCGGCCCCATTTGTACATTCAATGTGCTTATTGCAGCTCAGAAGACAAGTGTCTGATTGCATCTCGGAGCTGCCTCTAAATTTGGGGCAAGCTTTCGTTCTGTATAAAACAGTTCGGAGTTACTTTATTCGCTCTGCTCTGGTCACATTCAACATTCTTGCATCTACTGAAACCTAATAGTAGCATAAGGTTTAGTTTGCCTCATTAATTCACATGCATAAGCGAAAGCAGTTGGAGCCCTTGACCTGTATAGCGGCCCCATTTGTACATTCCATGTGCTTATTGCAGCTCAGAAGACAAGTGTCTGATTGCATCTCGGAGCTGCCTCTAAATTTGGGGCAAGCTTTCGTTCTGTATAAAACAGTTCGGAGTTACTTTATTCGCTCTGCTCTGGTCACATTCAACATTCTTGCATCTACTGAAACCTAATAGTAGCATAGGGTTTAGTTTGCCTCATTAATTCACATGCATAAGCGAAAGCAGTTGGAGCCCTTGACCTGTATAGCGGCCCCATTTGTACATTCAATGTGCTTATTGCAGCTCAGAAGACAAGTGTCTGATTGCATCTCGGAGCTGCCTCTAAATTTGGGGCAAGCTTTCGTTCTGTATAAAACAGTTCGGAGTTACTTTATTCGCTCTGCTCTGGTCACATTCAACATTCTTGCATCTACTGAAACCTAATAGTAGCATAGGGTTTAGTTTGCCTCATTAATTCACATGCATAAGCGAAAGCAGTTGGAGCCCTTGACCTGTATAGCGGCCCCATTTGTACATTCAATGTGCTTATTGCAGCTCAGAAGACAAGAGCCTGATTGCATCTCGGAGCTGCCTCTAAATTTGGGGCAAGCTTTCGTTCTGTATAAAACAGTTCGGAGTTACTTTATTCGCTCTGCTCTGGTCACATTCAACATTCTTGCATCTACTGAAACCTAATAGTAGCATAGGGTTTAGTTTGCCTCATTAATTCACATGCATAAGCGAAAGCAGTTGGAGCCCTTGACCTGTATAGCGGCCTCATTTGTACATTCCATGTGCTTATTGCAGCTCAGAAGACAAGTGTCTGATTGCATCTCGGAGCTGCCTCTAAATTTGGGGCAAGCTTTCGTTCTGTATAAAACAGTTCGGAGTTACTTTATTCGCTCTGCTCTGGTCACATTCAACATTCTTGCATCTACTGAAACCTAATAGTAGCATAGGGTTTAGTTTGCCTCATTAATTCACATGCATAAGCGAAAGCAGTTGGAGCCCTTGACCTGTATAGCGGCCCCATTTGTACATTCAATGTGCTTATTGCAGCTCAGAAGACAAGTGTCTGATTGCATCTCGGAGCTGCCTCTAAATTTGGGGCAAGCTTTCGTTCTGTATAAAACAGTTCGGAGTTACTTTATTCGCTCTGCTCTGGTCACATTCAACATTCTTGCATCTACTGAAACCTAATAGTAGCATAAGGTTTAGTTTGCCTCATTAATTCACATGCATAAGCGAAAGCAGTTGGAGCCCTTGACCTGTATAGCGGCCCCATTTGTACATTCCATGTGCTTATTGCAGCTCAGAAGACAAGTGTCTGATTGCATCTCGGAGCTGCCTCTAAATTTGGGGCAAGCTTTCGTTCTGTATAAAACAGTTCGGAGTTACTTTATTCGCTCTGCTCTGGTCACATTCAACATTCTTGCATCTACTGAAACCTAATAGTAGCATAGGGTTTAGTTTGCCTCATTAATTCACATGCATAAGCGAAAGCAGTTGGAGCCCTTGACCTGTATAGCGGCCCCATTTGTACATTCAATGTGCTTATTGCAGCTCAGAAGACAAGTGTCTGATTGCATCTCGGAGCTGCCTCTAAATTTGGGGCAAGCTTTCGTTCTGTATAAAACAGTTCGGAGTTACTTTATTCGCTCTGCTCTGGTCACATTCAACATTCTTGCATCTACTGAAACCTAATAGTAGCATAAGGTTTAGTTTGCCTCATTAATTCACATGCATAAGCGAAAGCAGTTGGAGCCCTTGACCTGTATAGCGGCCCCATTTGTACATTCCATGTGCTTATTGCAGCTCAGAAGACAAGTGTCTGATTGCATCTCGGAGCTGCCTCTAAATTTGGGGCAAGCTTTCGTTCTGTATAAAACAGTTCGGAGTTACTTTATTCGCTCTGCTCTGGTCACATTCAACATTCTTGCATCTACTGAAACCTAATAGTAGCATAGGGTTTAGTTTGCCTCATTAATTCACATGCATAAGCGAAAGCAGTTGGAGCCCTTGACCTGTATAGCGGCCCCATTTGTACATTCAATGTGCTTATTGCAGCTCAGATGACAAGTGCCTGATTGCATCTCGGAGCTGCCTCTAAATTTGGGGCAACCTTTCGTTCTGTATAAAACAGTTCGGAGTTACTTTATTCGCTCTGCTCTGGTCACATTCAACCTTCTTGCATCTACTGAAACCTAATAGTAGCATAAGGTTTAGTTTGCCTCATTAATTCACATGCATAAGCGAAAGCAGTTGGAGCCCTTGACCTGTATAGCGGCCCCATTTGTACATTCAATGTGCTTATTGCAGCTCAGATGACAAGTGCCTGATTGCATCTCGGAGCTGCCTCTAAATTTGGGGCAACCTTTCGTTCTGTATAAAACAGTTCGGAGTTACTTTATTCGCTCTGCTCTGGTCACATTCAACATTCTTGCATCTACTGAAACCTAATAGTAGCATAGGGTTTAGTTTGCCTCATTAATTCACATGCATAAGCGAAAGCAGTTGGAGCCCTTGACCTGTATAGCGGCCCCATTTGTACATTCCATGTGCTTATTGCAGCTCAGAAGACAAGAGCCTGATTGCATCTCGGAGCTGCCTCTAAATTTGGGGCAAGCTTTCGTTCTGTATAAAACAGTTCGGAGTTACTTTATTCGCTCTGCTCTGGTCACATTCAACATTCTTGCATCTACTGAAACCTAATAGTAGCATAGGGTTTAGTTTGCCTCATTAATTCACATGCATAAGCGAAAGCAGTTGGAGCCCTTGACCTGTATAGCGGCCCCATTTGTACATTCCATGTGCTTATTGCAGCTCAAAAGACAAGTGCCTGATTGCATCTCGGAGCTGCCTCTAAATTTGGGGCAACCTTTCGTTCTGTATAAAACAGTTCGGAGTTACTTTATTCGCTCTGCTCTGGTCACATTCAACCTTCTTGCATCTACTGAAACCTAATGGTAGCATAGGGTTTAGTTTGCCTCATTAATTCACATGCATAAGCGAAAGCAGTTGGAGCCCTTGACCTGTATAGCGGCCCCATTTGTACATTCCATGTGCTTATTGCAGCTCAAAAGACAAGTGCCTGATTGCATCTCGGAGCTGCCTCTAAATTTGGGGCAACCTTTCGTTCTGTATAAAACAGTTCGGAGTTACTTTATTCGCTCTGCTCTGGTCACATTCAACCTTCTTGCATCTACTGAAACCTAATAGTAGCATAGGGTTTAGTTTGCCTCATTAATTCACATGCATAAGCGAAAGCAGTTGGAGCCCTTGACCTGTATAGCGGCCCCATTTGTACATTCCATGTGCTTATTGCAGCTCAAAAGACAAGTGCCTGATTGCATCTCGGAGCTGCCTCTAAATTTGAGACGACCTTTCGTTCTGTATAAAACAGTTCGGAGTTACTTTATTCGCTCTGCTCTGGTCGCATTCAACCTTCTTGCATCTACTGAAACCTAATAGTAGCATAAGGTTTAGTTTGCCTCATTAATTCACATGCATAAGCGAAAGCAGTTGGAGCCCTTGACCTGTATAGCGGCCCCATTTGTACATTCCATGTGCTTATTGCAGCTCAGAAGACAAGTGTCTGATTGCATCTCGGAGCTGCCTCTAAATTTGGGGCAAGCTTTCGTTCTGTATAAAACAGTTCGGAGTTACTTTATTCGCTCTGCTCTGGTCACATTCAACATTCTTGCATCTACTGAAACCTAATAGTAGCATAGGGTTTAGTTTGCCTCATTAATTCACATGCATAAGCGAAAGCAGTTGGAGCCCTTGACCTGTATAGCGGCCCCATTTGTACATTCAATGTGCTTATTGCAGCTCAGATGACAAGTGCCTGATTGCATCTCGGAGCTGCCTCTAAATTTGGGGCAACCTTTCGTTCTGTATAAAACAGTTCGGAGTTACTTTATTCGCTCTGCTCTGGTCACATTCAACCTTCTTGCATCTACTGAAACCTAATAGTAGCATAGGGTTTAGTTTGCCTCATTAATTCACATGCATAAGCGAAAGCAGTTGGAGCCCTTGACCTGTATAGCGGCCCCATTTGTACATTCCATGTGCTTATTGCAGCTCAAAAGACAAGTGCCTGATTGCATCTCGGAGCTGCCTCTAAATTTGGGGCAACCTTTCGACCTGTATAAAACAGTTCGGAGTTATTTTATTCGCTCTGCTCTGGTCACATTCAACCTTCTTGCATCTACTGAAACCTAATGGTAGCATAGGGTTTAGTTTGCCTCATTAATTCACATGCATAAGCGAAAGCAGTTGGAGCCCTTGACCTGTATAGCGGCCCCATTTGTACATTCCATGTGCTTATTGCAGCTCAGAAGACAAGTGTCTGATTGCATCTCGGAGCTGCCTCTAAATTTGGGGCAACCTTTCGACCTGTATAAAACAGTTCGGAGTTATTTTATTCGCTCTGCTCTGGTCACATTCAACCTTCTTGCATCTACTGAAACCTAATGGTAGCATAGGGTTTAGTTTGCCTCATTAATTCACATGCATAAGCGAAAGCAGTTGGAGCCCTTGACCTGTATAGCGGCCCCATTTGTACATTCCATGTGCTTATTGCAGCTCAGAAGACAAGTGTCTGATTGCATCTCGGAGCTGCCTCTAAATTTGGGGCAACCTTTCGACCTGTATAGAACAGTTCGGAGTTATTTTATTCGCTCTGCTCTGGTCACATTCAACCTTCTTGCATCTACTGAAACCTAATGGTAGCATAGGGTTTAGTTTGCCTCATTAATTCACATGCATAAGCGAAAGCAGTTGGAGCCCTTGACCTGTATAGCGGCCCCATTTGTACATTCCATGTGCTTATTGCAGCTCAGAAGACAAGTGTCTGATTGCATCTCGGAGCTGCCTCTAAATTTGGGGCAACCTTTCGTTCTGTATAAAACAGTTCGGAGTTACTTTATTCGCTCTGCTCTGGTCACATTCAACCTTCTTGCATCTACTGAAACCTAATAGTAGCATAGGGTTTAGTTTGCCTCATTAATTCACATGCATAAGCGAAAGCAGTTGGAGCCCTTGACCTGTATAGCGGCCCCATTTGTACATTCCATGTGCTTATTGCAGCTCAGAAGACAAGAGCCTGATTGCATCTCGGAGCTGCCTCTAAATTTGGGGCAACCTTTCGTTCTGTATAAAACAGTTCGGAGTTACTTTATTCGTTCTGCTCTGGTCGCATTCAACCTTCTTGCATCTACTGAAACCTAATAGTAGCATAGGGTTTAGTTTGCCTCATTAATTCACATGCATAAGCGAAAGCAGTTGGAGCCCTTGACCTGTATAGCGGCCCCATTTGTACATTCCATGTGCTTATTGCAGCTCAGAAGACAAGAGCCTGATTGCATCTCGGAGCTGCCTCTAAATTTGGGGCAACCTTTCGTTCTGTATAAAACAGTTCGGAGTTACTTTATTCGTTCTGCTCTGGTCGCATTCAACCTTCTTGCATCTACTGAAACCTAATAGTAGCATAAGGTTTAGTTTGCCTCATTAATTCACATGCATAAGCGAAAGCAGTTGGAGCCCTTGACCTGTATAGCGGCCCCATTTGTACATTCCATGTGCTTATTGCAGCTCAGAAGACAAGAGCCTGATTGCATCTCGGAGCTGCCTCTAAATTTGGGGCAACCTTTCGTTCTGTATAAAACAGTTCGGAGTTACTTTATTCGCTCTGCTCTGGTCACATTCAACCTTCTTGCATCTACTGAAACCTAATAGTAGCATAAGGTTTAGTTTGCCTCATTAATTCACATGCATAAGCGAAAGCAGTTGGAGCCCTTGACCTGTATAGCGGCCCCATTTGTACATTCCATGTGCTTATTGCAGCTCAGAAGACAAGTGCCTGATTGCATCTCGGAGCTGCCTCTAAATTTGGGGCAACCTTTCGTTCTGTATAAAACAGTTCGGAGTTACTTTATTCGTTCTGCTCTGGTCGCATTCAACCTTCTTGCATCTACTGAAACCTAATAGTAGCATAAGGTTTAGTTTGCCTCATTAATTCACATGCATAAGCGAAAGCAGTTGGAGCCCTTGACCTGTATAGCGGCCCCATTTGTACATTCCATGTGCTTATTGCAGCTCAGAAGACAAGTGCCTGATTGCATCTCGGAGCTGCCTCTAAATTTGGGGCAACCTTTCGTTCTGTATAAAACAGTTCGGAGTTACTTTATTCGTTCTGCTCTGGTCGCATTCAACCTTCTTGCATCTACTGAAACCTAATAGTAGCATAAGGTTTAGTTTGCCTCATTAATTCACATGCATAAGCGAAAGCAGTTGGAGCCCTTGACCTGTATAGCGGCCCCATTTGTACATTCCATGTGCTTATTGCAGCTCAGAAGACAAGTGCCTGATTGCATCTCGGAGCTGCCTCTAAATTTGGGGCAACCTTTTGTTCTGTATAAAACAGTTCGGAGTTACTTTATTCGTTCTGCTCTGGTCGCATTCAACCTTCTTGCATCTACTGAAACCTAATAGTAGCATAAGGTTTAGTTTGCCTCATTAATTCACATGCATAAGCGAAAGCAGTTGGAGCCCTTGACCTGTATAGCGGCCCCATTTGTACATTCCATGTGCTTATTGCAGCTCAGAAGACAAGTGCCTGATTGCATCTCGGAGCTGCCTCTAAATTTGGGGCAACCTTTCGTTCTGTATAAAACAGTTCGGAGTTACTTTATTCGTTCTGCTCTGGTCGCATTCAACCTTCTTGCATCTACTGAAACCTAATAGTAGCATAAGGTTTAGTTTGCCTCATTAATTCACATGCATAAGCGAAAGCAGTTGGAGCCCTTGACCTGTATAGCGGCCCCATTTGTACATTCCATGTGCTTATTGCAGCTCAAAAGACAAGTGCCTGATTGCATCTCGGAGCTGCCTCTAAATTTGGGGCAACCTTTCGTTCTGTATAAAACAGTTCGGAGTTACTTTATTCGTTCTGCTCTGGTCGCATTCAACCTTCTTGCATCTACTGAAACCTAATAGTAGCATAAGGTTTAGTTTGCCTCATTAATTCACATGCATAAGCGAAAGCAGTTGGAGCCCTTGACCTGTATAGCGGCCCCATTTGTACATTCCATGTGCTTATTGCAGCTCAGAAGACAAGTGCCTGATTGCATCTCGGAGCTGCCTCTAAATTTGGGGCAACCTTTCGTTCTGTATAAAACAGTTCGGAGTTACTTTATTCGTTCTGCTCTGGTCGCATTCAACCTTCTTGCATCTACTGAAACCTAATAGTAGCATAGGGTTTAGTTTGCCTCATTAATTCACATGCATAAGCGAAAGCAGTTGGAGCCCTTGACCTGTATAGCGGCCCTATTTGTACATTCCATGTGCTTATTGCAGCTCAGAAGACAAGTGCCTGATTGCATCTCGGAGCTGCCTCTAAATTTGGGGCAACCTTTCGTTCTGTATAAAACAGTTCGGAGTTACTTTATTCGTTCTGCTCTGGTCGCATTCAACCTTCTTGCATCTACTGAAACCTAATAGTAGCATAAGGTTTAGTTTGCCTCATTAATTCACATGCATAAGCGAAAGCAGTTGGAGCCCTTGACCTGTATAGCGGCCCCATTTGTACATTCCATGTGCTTATTGCAGCTCAGAAGACAAGTGCCTGATTGCATCTCGGAGCTGCCTCTAAATTTGGGGCAACCTTTCGTTCTGTATAAAACAGTTCGGAGTTACTTTATTCGTTCTGCTCTGGTCGCATTCAACCTTCTTGCATCTACTGAAACCTAATAGTAGCATAGGGTTTAGTTTGCCTCATTAATTCACATGCATAAGCGAAAGCAGTTGGAGCCCTTGACCTGTATAGCGGCCCCATTTGTACATTCCATGTGCTTATTGCAGCTCAGAAGACAAGAGCCTGATTGCATCTCGGAGCTGCCTCTAAATTTGGGGCAACCTTTCGTTCTGTATAAAACAGTTCGGAGTTACTTTATTCGCTCTGCTCTGGTCACATTCAACCTTCTTGCATCTACTGAAACCTAATAGTAGCATAAGGTTTAGTTTGCCTCATTAATTCACATGCATAAGCGAAAGCAGTTGGAGCCCTTGACCTGTATAGCGGCCCCATTTGTACATTCCATGTGCTTATTGCAGCTCAGAAGACAAGTGCCTGATTGCATCTCGGAGCTGCCTCTAAATTTGGGGCAACCTTTCGTTCTGTATAAAACAGTTCGGAGTTACTTTATTCGTTCTGCTCTGGTCGCATTCAACCTTCTTGCATCTACTGAAACCTAATAGTAGCATAAGGTTTAGTTTGCCTCATTAATTCACATGCATAAGCGAAAGCAGTTGGAGCCCTTGACCTGTATAGCGGCCCCATTTGTACATTCCATGTGCTTATTGCAGCTCAGAAGACAAGTGCCTGATTGCATCTCGGAGCTGCCTCTAAATTTGGGGCAACCTTTCGTTCTGTATAAAACAGTTCGGAGTTACTTTATTCGTTCTGCTCTGGTCGCATTCAACCTTCTTGCATCTACTGAAACCTAATAGTAGCATAAGGTTTAGTTTGCCTCATTAATTCACATGCATAAGCGAAAGCAGTTGGAGCCCTTGACCTGTATAGCGGCCCCATTTGTACATTCCATGTGCTTATTGCAGCTCAGAAGACAAGTGCCTGATTGCATCTCGGAGCTGCCTCTAAATTTGGGGCAACCTTTCGTTCTGTATAAAACAGTTCGGAGTTACTTTATTCGTTCTGCTCTGGTCGCATTCAACCTTCTTGCATCTACTGAAACCTAATAGTAGCATAAGGTTTAGTTTGCCTCATTAATTCACATGCATAAGCGAAAGCAGTTGGAGCCCTTGACCTGTATAGCGGCCCCATTTGTACATTCCATGTGCTTATTGCAGCTCAGAAGACAAGTGCCTGATTGCATCTCGGAGCTGCCTCTAAATTTGGGGCAACCTTTCGTTCTGTATAAAACAGTTCGGAGTTACTTTATTCGTTCTGCTCTGGTCGCATTCAACCTTCTTGCATCTACTGAAACCTAATAGTAGCATAAGGTTTAGTTTGCCTCATTAATTCACATGCATAAGCGAAAGCAGTTGGAGCCCTTGACCTGTATAGCGGCCCCATTTGTACATTCCATGTGCTTATTGCAGCTCAGAAGACAAGTGCCTGATTGCATCTCGGAGCTGCCTCTAAATTTGGGGCAACCTTTCGTTCTGTATAAAACAGTTCGGAGTTACTTTATTCGTTCTGCTCTGGTCGCATTCAACCTTCTTGCATCTACTGAAACCTAATAGTAGCATAGGGTTTAGTTTGCCTCATTAATTCACATGCATAAGCGAAAGCAGTTGGAGCCCTTGACCTGTATAGCGGCCCCATTTGTACATTCCATGTGCTTATTGCAGCTCAGAAGACAAGAGCCTGATTGCATCTCGGAGCTGCCTCTAAATTTGGGGCAACCTTTCGTTCTGTATAAAACAGTTCGGAGTTACTTTATTCGTTCTGCTCTGGTCGCATTCAACCTTCTTGCATCTACTGAAACCTAATAGTAGCATAGGGTTTAGTTTGCCTCATTAATTCACATGCATAAGCGAAAGCAGTTGGAGCCCTTGACCTGTATAGCGGCCCCATTTGTACATTCCATGTGCTTATTGCAGCTCAGAAGACAAGAGCCTGATTGCATCTCGGAGCTGCCTCTAAATTTGGGGCAACCTTTCGTTCTGTATAAAACAGTTCGGAGTTACTTTATTCGCTCTGCTCTGGTCACATTCAACCTTCTTGCATCTACTGAAACCTAATAGTAGCATAAGGTTTAGTTTGCCTCATTAATTCACATGCATAAGCGAAAGCAGTTGGAGCCCTTGACCTGTATAGCGGCCCCATTTGTACATTCCATGTGCTTATTGCAGCTCAGAAGACAAGTGCCTGATTGCATCTCGGAGCTGCCTCTAAATTTGGGGCAACCTTTCGTTCTGTATAAAACAGTTCGGAGTTACTTTATTCGTTCTGCTCTGGTCGCATTCAACCTTCTTGCATCTACTGAAACCTAATAGTAGCATAAGGTTTAGTTTGCCTCATTAATTCACATGCATAAGCGAAAGCAGTTGGAGCCCTTGACCTGTATAGCGGCCCCATTTGTACATTCCATGTGCTTATTGCAGCTCAGAAGACAAGTGCCTGATTGCATCTCGGAGCTGCCTCTAAATTTGGGGCAACCTTTCGTTCTGTATAAAACAGTTCGGAGTTACTTTATTCGTTCTGCTCTGGTCGCATTCAACCTTCTTGCATCTACTGAAACCTAATAGTAGCATAAGGTTTAGTTTGCCTCATTAATTCACATGCATAAGCGAAAGCAGTTGGAGCCCTTGACCTGTATAGCGGCCCCATTTGTACATTCCATGTGCTTATTGCAGCTCAGAAGACAAGTGCCTGATTGCATCTCGGAGCTGCCTCTAAATTTGGGGCAACCTTTCGTTCTGTATAAAACAGTTCGGAGTTACTTTATTCGTTCTGCTCTGGTCGCATTCAACCTTCTTGCATCTACTGAAACCTAATAGTAGCATAAGGTTTAGTTTGCCTCATTAATTCACATGCATAAGCGAAAGCAGTTGGAGCCCTTGACCTGTATAGCGGCCCCATTTGTACATTCCATGTGCTTATTGCAGCTCAGAAGACAAGTGCCTGATTGCATCTCGGAGCTGCCTCTAAATTTGGGGCAACCTTTCGTTCTGTATAAAACAGTTCGGAGTTACTTTATTCGTTCTGCTCTGGTCGCATTCAACCTTCTTGCATCTACTGAAACCTAATAGTAGCATAGGGTTTAGTTTGCCTCATTAATTCACATGCATAAGCGAAAGCAGTTGGAGCCCTTGACCTGTATAGCGGCCCCATTTGTACATTCCATGTGCTTATTGCAGCTCAGAAGACAAGAGCCTGATTGCATCTCGGAGCTGCCTCTAAATTTGGGGCAACCTTTCGTTCTGTATAAAACAGTTCGGAGTTACTTTATTCGCTCTGCTCTGGTCACATTCAACCTTCTTGCATCTACTGAAACCTAATAGTAGCATAAGGTTTAGTTTGCCTCATTAATTCACATGCATAAGCGAAAGCAGTTGGAGCCCTTGACCTGTATAGCGGCCCCATTTGTACATTCCATGTGCTTATTGCAGCTCAGAAGACAAGTGCCTGATTGCATCTCGGAGCTGCCTCTAAATTTGGGGCAACCTTTCGTTCTGTATAAAACAGTTCGGAGTTACTTTATTCGTTCTGCTCTGGTCGCATTCAACCTTCTTGCATCTACTGAAACCTAATAGTAGCATAAGGTTTAGTTTGCCTCATTAATTCACATGCATAAGCGAAAGCAGTTGGAGCCCTTGACCTGTATAGCGGCCCGATTTGTACATTCCATGTGCTTATTGCAGCTCAGAAGACAAGTGCCTGATTGCATCTCGGAGCTGCCTCTAAATTTGGGGCAACCTTTCGTTCTGTATAAAACAGTTCGGAGTTACTTTATTCGTTCTGCTCTGGTCGCATTCAACCTTCTTGCATCTACTGAAACCTAATAGTAGCATAAGGTTTAGTTTGCCTCATTAATTCACATGCATAAGCGAAAGCAGTTGGAGCCCTTGACCTGTATAGCGGCCCCATTTGTACATTCCATGTGCTTATTGCAGCTCAGAAGACAAGAGCCTGATTGCATCTCGGAGCTGCCTCTAAATTTGGGGCAACCTTTCGTTCTGTATAAAACAGTTCGGAGTTACTTTATTCGTTCTGCTCTGGTCGCATTCAACCTTCTTGCATCTACTAAAACTTAAAGTAGCATAAGGTTTAGTTTGCCTCATTAATTCACAAATCATTCACCTCTACGCAGACTGCACAGATGCAAATCTTTTACAAAAATCCTCGCTGGCTTGCGGTCCTCACTTTGTGACGTTGAATTTTGTTTTTCACCTTGCCGTTTGCTTCTACTTAATTACTTTTGCTAGCGCACTGCTCTTTGTTAAGTGATATTGATCTTGATTTAGAAAAATCGCCGTCAATAGCTGCGCGTTTACGTAATTTTTTCCGTATTTACCATGATCTCGTCATATATGCAACGACGAATAGATCGCGGCTGAATTTGATGTTGAGCGCGCATGCTGTGGCAACTGGTAAGCAATAAAAGGGGTGATTCTGTACTTCTTGCATCCTTCTTGCATCCTTAGTTAACTTCTTTCAAGCTATATATGTGCTACTAAGCCCTTATACACATTTCGAACTTGGCGGCTGCATAATAGTCTTGTTACTATAATGTGTGCCAATTTAGCATGATGTGTAAAATTAAAATTTATAAATATATCCACACTTGCTCGCAGCACACGTGCCTCTTTGACATTAATCTGGTATCACTCTCCAGTGGCCGCTAAGAAAGCAAAATGATGAAAAAAAGTCTTCATGCGTGAGTCTCAGCGCCTCGTTTAGCCACGGCTGAATGGCCCTCGAGGTTGAGTCTTTGCGTTCATACTGATGTAGAGCTCCGTGAAATCTGCCGCAGTGAGGAAGGCTTAGGTGTGGTCTGAAACTTGGCAGCCTGCAATTCTCAGCAAAAGAAGTGATCCCTGTTTACTCACTACTGCCGTTTTCATTCTTTTTTCTATTTTTTTTTTCGTTCAACCACCCGTACAAATGCGCACCAATAAAAGCCAGATTTATCTCGACGTCGGAGTTTCAAGATCTAGAGACCAGTAGAATGAGATCATGTTGCTGGCGTTTAGCGAAAGAGGAACGAAAGCCGTACGCCTCGGCAGGGGCCATTCGGGAAATGAACGTACCGTTCCTGATGTGAAGAGAGCCGGGGTTCTCTTTTTAACAAAGTTATCATAAAATACTACAGGGAGTGTGCTATCTGAGACATGTCCAGAATGATGGGAAACCTGCCCAGAAGACGTCATAAAAGACATGAGAAGCAATGCACATAAGCGCGGTTCTGGCGAGCGAGACATAGGAGCTGTGATGTTATGTTCTCTCCTCGGAAAGTGCACAGACCTAGGCATAACAGACCAGCCCAAACTATATTTTAGAAGTCTAGCAAAGTCCAAAAACGATGACAATGTCATTTCTCGGATGTTTCTCGGATATCAAGTGTGATCCTCAGATAAGAGAAAACGTCGGCATCTAATGTTAGACAGCACTCGAAGCAGAGCGTCCTGTTTCGACAAAAACAAAATCGGCGGGACGAATGCGCCAAATAATGATAAGTTAACTTGGCTCGCTGACGCACGGGCTTTCTCTCCTAACTAGAATAGACTTAGTCGTCGACTAGAGCAATCGCTTTTTGTCCATGCCGCCTTTTTTCCATTCGTCGTCTCTTTGCCGCTTCCACACTTATGGTAAGTGGAAGGATACCAGCGACAGAATCACTAACCAATGATAGAATCGAGTAGTGCTTAAGGCGAAAGAACGGAGGGAACCTGGGCAGGCTCGATTACGAACGTGAAATAATTTCAGGAGCAGAACGACGCTATGCGAGTAGGCGTCAGCGCAATTGTAGCCAGTGTTGCGCCTTTCTTGCACCTCAGTGCGCCTAATCAAAGACTGCGGCGAACCTTCAGAAAAGAAAGATTGACCAAAACTAAGCAGTGTCTAAAGCCAATCTCGAAAATACAGTCTCTTTACCTTCGCCTTCAGTTTGCGAAACTTTTGTAGGTCTGCGTTTTTGACTACCGTGGATTCAAAAATAGCCCTGCGCTCATAGCCGTGAGGCTTGAAATCTTCTACGTTTAGCTCCATGTTCGCGAAGAAATGGCTACCAGCCTCCTAAAATATCTAAAAATGTTCCTCGTAGCCTTGTGCACAGACTGCCTGCCTTAGGCTGGCTATACGAGTTGTGCGTTCCGCGTGACGGTCCCTGTCTTCCGTGTTTTGATCTTACGATGCCACGCAGGATCACCCGATGAATAAAAAACAGAAGCATTGTAAATCAATGAGGTAGCTCCTAGAACACTAGGCATAGATTGCGAGCGTTCTTGAGTGGCCCAAATTTTCTCAAGACGTTTTAGTAACGTCTTGAGGGCGCATAGTGGGATAATGGTTTCCCGTACCATAATTTCCGTTAAAACAGAGAGCTGTATTTTGGTGTGAAGCAATAGGATGCTCCATGAAGCAGTCCTGGGAGGCCACTTTAGATTTATATCTCCCATTTAGTATGCATGCTCTCGCAACCGTACGTCTTGTGCATTCTTGGAAGTAGTTTTGCGGAAGATATAGTGTCATGTACTGTTGGCAAAGCTGAACAGAGCAAACCAAGAGACTGGCGTTTCACTTCAATTACCTGTATATTGGGCTGACTTGCATCCTTAGATAACTAAACAGCTCGGCGGCGGGGATGACAGCAAGTGTGATTGTCGGTTGTTGAACTATGAATCCCTGCTGTGTTCAGCAGCAAACTATTTATTTATATATTTCTTTTTACTTTTAATTTGCCCCTGGAGCCCAGAGACATTACAAATGGGAGTGTAGGTGAAAATGTGAAAAAACAGTAAAACATAAGATAGCAAAAATTGAAAAATATCAAATGGTCATTATACAATAAACATTTAGGTGTACATAACAAGATATATACGTGCAAAATCAGCCGCAAAGCCTGAAAGTAGTGCAAACGTTAATATGAAAAACGAACGGCAATGACAACTATAGCAAAGATACGTTGTTAAAGATTGGATGACAAGAGTATGGCGACAGCAGCACGAAAATCAATGACATCCGCAATTTCAGCTATGGCACGAGAAGGGTAATTCCAGCAGAAGTCATGACAATATTTGGTGCAAGTTAATGAAATTCTTACCTTGTGACAGTGATCAATGCGTGTTGAGGCATAGTATGGTTGCAGTAGACGTTTCTGCTTGAAATATGGATTGCAGTGAAAATCTTATAAAATGAACATAGCCGAAATATTTTTATACGTTCTATTAAAAAAGGCAGTAACAAGGAGCCTTCATACAGGTCAATCCAGATGTTCGATGATAGTTAGAAAATATATAGTGAGATGCGTGATTCGGCGCACTTTCAAGTCTTTGATGACTGAAACAACGCCTGGGTCCCCGACAAAAGCTACACATTCCTGTTTGGGACGAATCAATGTTTTTTACAGACGTTTTAGTGCCTTAGGACAAGACGAAAAGTTTCTTCTCAGCGTTGCCAAGCATTTGGTTAGTATTATTAGCTATTTTTTGATTAACATGTAACTTCGATAATTCGCTATTAGTTGCGTGAACACCTGAATATTTGTATGAACAGAAAGATTCAAGTAGAGCATTATTTTTATAGTATGTGAGACCCGTTGTGCTCATACAGGCAACGAGCATATGTTTACACTTGTTAATGTTAAGCTTCATATTCCAACGCTGATTTTGCCATTTCAAAATGCTGCTTGTCACAACTCACGGCGCAGCCACAGAGCGTCGTGGAGAATGCAGAGGACGAAATATTGTACACGCAGGCCAAATGAGGACGGAAAGGCAGACTGGTCTGTACGCACGAAAAGGCGCTGTAGGGACGCAAGGAAAGAGCACTTGAGCTTGAGAGGGCACTGTAGCTTGACCCACAAAATGGCGTCGTGTTTCCAGGAATGAGGGGGTCTGACCCTTCGGAGGGTGCCTAGTCTTGGGTTTCGCGTTTCACGGCCGCATCTGCCCAGCAGAGTGTTTTTGTCTTTCGGAGTCGCTTTGAGCACCAGGCGACGACAGAAAGATCCGGGCATCGGGCACCGTACATTTCTTTATTTTTTTAGGATAACTAGCCAGAGCGGCGAGCAGCTTCGCTGGTATTTCAGATTAAGTATTATTTTTATTTTCTATATGTGGTGTTATTTCTGGAGAAAGTGGCGGGAGAATTTTTTATTGATTGTGGTGTTGTGAGGGTGTTATTAATTGCAAAACAGTAAGTTTTGACAGGAATTGTTCAAAATCAGGGTGCGCAAATGAAGGCGCAGGGCTTTTGGTGGACGGCAGCGTTTCGGGCCAGTCATGTGTGACTGGTAGTGGCTGCCCAGGGCCGTAGGTTAGGGAAGAGGTGACTGAAGTAGGCGGAAGTGCGTGGCGGTGAACGGTAGAAGGCTTGGCACCAAGTGATGTGAAGTATGCTAGTTTGTTTTTTGCTTTCGATTTAATAAACGCTTATTCAATATGAGAAAAATATTGGACGGAAGTCACTTTTTTGATAGACGACATGCGCTCAGCCCTGCTGTCGTCAGTCTGAAATAAAGTCCCCCAGGGTCCGGCACGAGGTCCTCTTCTCGCACCCATCACCATCTACCGAGAGGGAAGCCCATCCGCCGACTAACCATCAGTCGAGGTACAGGGTGCTCGTTTGTTTGTATTTCTTCTATGTAATTATTGGATTGTAATGAAGAAACCTCGCGATCAACGTTAATTTTACGGTATAGAATACAGTTGTACTCAGAGACAAATTTATGAAGTAATCTGTTATGGCCAGTCATTTGTGTATTTGAGGAAAAGCAGGGGTCCTAAGACTGAACCTTGAAGCATACTGGAATAAAGTGTGGGAAGTGAAAATCAGTATTATTTCCCGTTATGAACTGATATCGGCTAGTAAGTAAAAGTCCAGAAACACCACATATCCAAACATTACTGCCCCTTGTGTCATGTTTTCTGCCTAGAAAAATTACATGTTCAAGGCAGAAACAAGCAGTAGAGCGACACCAATAACATAGGTCTCTCCACACTACTGATTCCTCTCGAAAAAGAAAAAAAATTATAATTTATTATGTCAAACAGACGCACTATCTGTCACGAAATCGACGCACATCATTATGTTAGCACGGTGTGAAGGAAGCGCGCGCAACCTCTACGTAGAATGGTCGAGCACATTGCAGAAAGGTCTGCTTTTCCGCGCGTTTAGAGCGCATAGCCTTGAGGGCATCGATTTCATCGGAAATTGAAAAAAAAACAGTACACGAGTACAGGTAGGCCCCTCTGCCCAAGTTCTAAACCAAGGAAGCGGGTCAACTCTGGGAACTCTATCGCAATTTCGTTCAACTTCCTTGTTTTCTTTTTTCTTGCACAACTGCAACGGTCTTTATCAAGAGTGTCACCTAATTTTCCGTGCTTATCGCTCACAGTTCACACCTTCTGCCATTTCTTAAAAGCCAGCTGAAATCATGAAAGTAGTATCCCGGGACAAATGCATTCTAAACATTGTTTGCTGTCGACTTTTGGTGCTCCAAAATCACACGTATGCTTCAAGTATAGTGGTGCCTCAATAATTATTACCAGCAAGAAATCGAATATTCGCTTCAATATCAAATTTACTTAGTTACTCTAACGTGTCTTGATCGCCAAAGGCGCGAAGCTGCCTACACGTGACTATAAACTGAGAGCTCGCATTTCCATGGCGATCCGTGCAGAGCAGCTGCAGCCTGGCAGTTTATCTTGATGCAGACGTCTTTGCGCCGATATTTTAAAGCTTGGCATGGAATCTATGAAGGGTAATAAATGTCGCTCGACGCAGCGATGACGTCATCTAAGCCTGGAGTCCGAGAAGTCCGCCGTGAACGTTTCCGAACCGACGACCGCAAGCAAAGGGTCACTATTTATGTAAGTGCAGAGATGCTAAAACAGAGGGTGCTGCTCGTGACCTCTTGGCAGCTAACGTTAATCCACTCATGCTAATTAGTTTTCGCTGAATAATGCGATAAGTCGGTACAAACAAGTCTGAGAAGTTTTTTGACACTACCAGTAGGAGGATTATATGCAATTCGCTCAACACAACCTGCATGAATTATGAGGCTTTCTAGCGCTCAAGGCCTGTGTTAATTTTGGCCTGATTTGTTTTGCATCATGTCTTTTTTTTAATCGTTTCTAGGTGCATAAACGCTTACGTTAATTTTGGCCTGATTTGTTTTGCATCATGTCTTTTTTTTAATCGTTTCTAGATGCATAAACGCTTACGTTAGCGCGCCACCCACGTGAGTGCGCAGCACCCACGATTAGTATCATCTGCTAAAGATCTCTCATTAAAACTGCTCTGATCCTAAATTCAACCCCCTGCCGACGCCTTCCCAGAAACTGCTTCCCTATTAGGCTCGCTCTATATCTAGCCCAATCGCCCCACCCAGAATAATGCGCTTATTCATGAACCTAAATAAAAGGAGTTGCCACCGGTTATACGATGACGCTTCAATATACAAGCGTGGCCCGGCTACCAAAACTTTCTTCCTGCAGCACCTTTCCCGTTTATCCGAACCGCATCCTTTTTCTCCCTGACCGCCCGGCTAGCCTAATTTGCATCAGAATATACGCTTTGTGCTTCTTCATTACAAGACGAGAGCTTTCCTTCCACTCTCACTGTCCACATACCATGCTCTCGCGTGTGCTTTGCACTATATGCACCAATAATTATTTTTTGTCATCACCTCCCGCCAAAAGGACTCACCTTTCCGCCTTCATAGGTTTCAGTTCAGTTCAGTCGTTCAGTAGTGTCCGACTCTTCGTGACCCTATGGACCTTGTCACGCCACGCTTTCCGGTCTCTCACTATCTTCCTAACATCACATAACTTCATCTGCAGTGCCTCGAGGATGCCATCTAACCATCGCGTTCGCTGCCTACCCCTTCTCCGGCGACCCTCAACCTTTCCCAACATCAAATCTTTCTCCAGCGACTCCTCTCTTCTCATCGGATGACCAAAGTAGCTGAGCTTTAACTTTAGAATTTTACCCTCCAATGAGCAGTCAGGGCTTATGGTCGACAATATCGACTGATTTGATCTTCTGGCAGTCCAAGGAACTCTCAAGAGTCTTCGCCAGCACCACAATTCAAACGCGTCAATTCTTCGGCGGTCAGCCTTTTTCACAGTCCAACTCCCGCATCCATACATCACAACTGGAAAGACCTTAGCACGAGTTATACGGATCTTGGTTGGCAGACTAATGTTTCTGCTCTTTACTAGGCGGTCAAGGCTAACCATTGCTCCCTTTCCCAGAAGCAGACGTCTCCTAATTTCATGGCTGCAGTCTCCTTCCGAGGTAATCTTGGAGTCCAAGAACAGAAAATCTGTCACAGCTTCCACTTCTTGTCCATTGATGCTCCAGGACTTGATAGGGCAAGATGCCATGATCTTCGTCTTTTTAATGTTCAGTTTAAGCCCAAACTTCTCACTCTCTTTTTTTAGTTTGCGACAACTTTAGCTTCATGTTGACCGACGAAAGCCTTATAACTCAATTGTTGTTCTGCATGGGTAACAATATAGTTTCGCCTACAACCCGTCCAAGGTTCCCGTATTTTTTGCTGTTGTAGAGATATTCTATTAACTGCACCAGTCTTTTCCATTTCATCACGGTCCTTGAAGATGTGTATAAGATATAACTGAATAATCAGTTCAAAACACCGTTTCACATGCTATCCGCAACAAGTCAGAAAGGCGCGTGCAACATGATAACGCTCTTACCACATTTTTACACAATGGTCCTAGCGCGTTGGAACACATTTATGCTGTATATGACGTCATCTCTGACCGAGAGTTCGCTCTCACTTTTTATAGTACTGCAGACACCTGGTGAAACGGGGCATGTATCCTTGAACGTGAAAGGCACCGTAATGCTAAGCAGCAGCAGCTATACAACCACATAGCGCGCCTCTTCCTCGTTGGTCAATGCGCTGCCCCATTTTTTAGGGCTGCTAGCAGCTTGTCAAGCAGAGTTTACGTAAGTATAACAGTCTTCCTATTTTTCACTATGTTTAACGAAACAGTTGCAATACTATCAGGGCCACTGGATCTCTCGCGCATTAAATAAGTTTTTGTTTTTACTTTAGAAAAAGAAAATGGTTCAGGTCTTTAGCAAAGCGCATATAGCAAATCAGGAATCGAGATACGCAGATGCAATTGGATGCCCGGTATAAGGCAACTCCGCTATATTAGCGTCATAGATTCAATAGTTACCGAAAATATTTGTGCAACTACAGTTAAAACTCGACCTAACGAAACCTGATTTAATGAAAGTCTCGATTTATTGAAGATAACCCGATTCCCCATCAGATGTCCGTATTGTCCAATGCTTTGAGTAACTCGAAATAACCAAACTAAATTTGCTATCCGTCCCGATATAGCAAAATTTTGGCTGAATATGAAGGGTAAAAGTCTATTTTTGGTCTATTTCGTATTAAACGCACAAGAATGTATTGGCAGTAAGCCAACGGTAACATAGTGCTGCAACTATGCCCCAATTTTGCTAAACTGTACAGTGGGAAACGCGAGTTATATTGATTATTGATCACCCAGCACCTCCACCAAATGTAACACTATTGATCGTACTACGTAAACCAGCTTTACTCACATAAAACAAGTGCACCCGAGCCAGACGGCACCTGAACGCCCACACAGTCCTTCTTCGTCCTCCTACATTAAGCTCCTCTTCGTCATCCATCTAGTCTGTAACAATAATGATTATATTTCACAAAATTTCGCCAGCGGTAAAAAGCTGGTCTGTCGACACGTTTCTGCAGCGGTGCTCATGCCAACGGGAAAAATTATGTTTGCCCTTAATCTGCTGCGGCAGTTTTCTGGAACACATGAGGGAAGAACGCACGAAAAATTCGAAAAGATGTTGCTTACAAACCACGAGCAGCAATGATCAGCGAAGTTTTTGCTGGGAGAGAAATTTAGTCCCTTGAGGCCCTTCTTGAGGTAAAATTTTCGTTCCCTCCTAATACGCGCTATCGGTGTCTGTGGTTGCGCGAGCCGCAATTTCGTTGTAGCAACATAGCATAGTGGACAATTTAGTAATATATTTAAAGATGACGTAATAGTACTACTTCCCTAGGCCTTAGTTTAAGTTGCGTTATTGCATCCTTCCAAAAGAAGATTTCATTTCCAGCGCATATACGCTTCCCAAATATGATACCGCGATACTTGATACCGTGGCACCATAGAATATTCGATTGCGTCAGATTAAGTGGCCGATAAATGTTTCTCTCGATTTAACAAAGTTCCCTATCTATCGAAACATTTCCCGGCTCCCCTCAACTTCGTTAAATTGGCTTTTAACTGTATTTAGACAAATGATACTGACATAGTAGAGAAATCTGCAAATGCCTTAGCCCTCACAACGTGCAGTGAACATTCCATTACACTCAGCCATTCACAGTCTGCACCCACACCATCCAGCAATTACCAAAAGGAAAAAGGTTTCAACATAGCACTTAAACACCTTCGTCGCAGCACAGCACACAACCTCCCTGAGAGTTCATCACATGGATTCCGCGACACACCAACCTGGAAAGAAACGGGGCCGCCACCTCCTCAGCCCGAGGATACGCTAACCAGGCACCACTCCTCTGAGCTTTCGGAGAAGCCAGGATGTACTCAAGATATGTATACTGACATCCTCCTGCCGTACCAACTTGACAGAAGAAAATAATATCCACCTCGCGTTAAACTAGCCAGAGAGAAGCTGTCACCGTCTGAAAAGTACAACCAACTGTCACGTCCGCTTCATCATACTACTTACTACCCATGATATTGCTCACCATCTGAAATATGAATGCAGATTCAGCAATGTGCCAAACACCATACAATATACGGTGGGGGTTTGCAAGAGACCCCAGGGACCTACGGGAAAAGCAGTGGGATTCCCAGCTGTCAAGGCGCATGACCAGACATGACCAGCGTGGTCTCGTTAACCAGACTAGAGAGATGGTTCGAGTGCATGGCTTCCTCCGCTGAGGAGGTTGCCACCATGGGGCAAATATTTGAAGTATGCTCTTAATAAAAGTTGCTCTCTTTCTTACAAGCAAGTACCTCCAGCCTCTGAACTATGGCAATCCCTGACTGGTATTCTACGTCCTACGTCTCATTATATACTTACTTCTTTATGTTATGATACTTCGGTGCTCATGTACTTCTTTCGTAGCCTCTCTTCACGTGCCCAATGTAAATCTACGTACGACTGTCTGGTGTGAAATTTCGTGCATTGTTTACCCGATCAACTGTAAGTATGTAAATAAACATTTTCTATACAGGCCTTTCGTCTTTTGTTCCTTTCGATTTGACAACGCGGATACCTTCTCAAGTCGTCAACAAGCTCCACGCTCCACAGCCCAGCAGGTAGAACCATGGAGGAAAGGCTTCGACTCACGCCTGCAATGCTCATTGTAGAAATATTCGTACCCTACCGGCACGTTATCTTGCAGTCATTGATTTCCAAAATTGTTGGAGTTTAAGAGCAGCTTGAAACTATAGTGATATGAGCGAGAACTGTGCTAAGAATGGCTGCCCATTGTTGAGCAAGGTTGCGGTGAGAATAAAAGGGGTGAACAAGCTTCTCCTTGAGAATAAAGGCTATAGCCTTTCTAACACCGCCTTTCAATTCCCTGGGGTTTTTTTTTCTTCGTATCTTTTTTTTTAGTCTTGGGAAAGGAAAGCGCGATGTCGATCTCAATTTTGGGGGACACCTAAACCTAATAGAGAATTTTAGATTAGGGAACCGTATTGGTTAAGAGGAAAGAGGAATAGCGGGGTCCGAGTCCGCCATGTCTATAGTTCTTACCACACCCTACGCCATTCAATCACAGAATTCCGCGCATGCCGATTGTCGCCCCTCTATACCCTATCCGCCTAACCGGTTGAGCCCCGTATTCTAAATCTGTCTAATTAGATGAAGGAGGAGCAAGCTTTTCTTTCTGCAATTTTCATTAATATGTCCCAATATTAAACAGTACACAATGCCGAGAGAGATCAGATTCGGCCTCGTATATTAGATTCACAACCCAAACACTAATACCTGCGACCGGTTCTTTCACAGTTCTGCGAAGGACATGCTGCTGCTGCTGCGACTGTAGGAAGCAGGAAAATGAAGGGCCTGCCAAATGGCTCTAGCTTAGGTACCACCGCTAAGAGGAAGAAGATGTTTGCACTGAGACACGCGAAGGAGACTATGCCAAGGGCTCGAGCAGCGCTGCAAGAGCTGCAAGGCCGTGGTTACAACGTCGTCGGCAACCACATCGAGCCTGTTAGCACGTTAGGGCACCGCTACGAGCAGAAGGCGTGATTCGGCTAAGTATTGGGCGGCTAGTCCTCTTTTTCTGTTTTCCCCTGCGCATTTGCGCTTTTCACCGTGTTGATAACGCTCGCAGAGAGATTGTAACTGTAAAGTGATGTCTACGCAGTCTCCCGGCCAGGGGCGCTCCCCCTGGTCGGCTTTCATTACTCCTCAAGATCTACCTCTGGAAGCGTTCCAACGATCTGGCGTTCCAAACATTCCTGTGGCGCTAGTGCCCAAGGATGGCGGATTTATTAAAATGAATAACCCTGGGACTGTTCGAGCTGCTCTCCAGGCAGCCTCTACCCTGTATGACTCAATCACAGAAGTGAGGCAGTTTGGGCGCGGCGGGATACTGTGCCGATCTCCAGATCTCAATTGCGTGAAGGATCTGCTTAAATGCAATTCATTTGGATCGCTTCAGGTGAGCAGCTTTATCCCTACTCATCTTGCATGCACAAAGGGATTAGTCCGAGGAGTAGACTCTTCTTTAACTCCAGCTGAGACCCTCGACCTTCTTTCGGCGGCTGGTGTGGTAGCGGTGTATCGTTGCAGCCGGGAGGTTAATAATACGCGGGTACCAACAGAGTCGGTGATTGCCACATTTGCGGGAACTTCATGCCCGTCAGAGATAAAAGCATGGCCATTGATCTTCCGTGTGGATCCTCTTAAATCTAAGCCACTGCAGTGCACTAATTGCTGGCGATATGGTCACAGTGCTCGTGGTTGTAAGACCTCCGTGCGGTGCTCCAAATGTGGCGATGGTCATCATTCGTCATCTTGTTCACAACAAAACGATAAATGCTGCCTTTGCGGTGGAGCCCACGCTGCAAACTCCTTGGAGTGTCCATCTCGAAAACAGGAGCTGCAAATTCTAGAGGTAATAGATAGAAAACGCTGTTCGCGTCGTGACGCTTTAACAGAGGTTAAGGAACGATTACACGGTTATGCAGGTGTATCAGCCCGATCAGGTGTGCCTCTGGATGCATCAATCTCAAAGGCGATAATGACTGCAGTGGAATCATCAATGACTAAAATGGTCGACCGAATAGTTTCTACTGTCACAGAGTGTTTTTCTAACGTTCTGGCAGTTCAGCTAACGCAAGCCCTGCAATCAGGAACAGCCCCTTTCATAGCAAATATGCCCTCTGAAAGCTCTCAACCGATTGAAAGCACTGCTGTTGCTTCGCCTAACAGGGCTGCTCCTCCAGATGACGATGAAAACATTAATGACGCAGAGATGGTAGAATCAGATGTAAGAATTTTAAAACGGTGTGGGTCTCCCATGTCCAATCATTCTTCTCCGCGGTCCCAACCAAAATCAAAGAAACATCAGCATACATTAAAGCCAAAGGATAATATTTTGGGGCAGGCAGTTGCGGCTGCGAAGATTCCACAATCATAGGGGCACTAAGAGTTATCCAGTGGAACTGTCGTTCAATTCTAACAGCTTCAACAGATTGAGTTTACATTTCTTCTCAATATAATCCACATATAATTATTTTGCAAGAAACTTGGCTAACAGCTGAAAAGCATTTCTATTTAGAAAATTATAATTCATTCAGACAAGATCGCCAATCAAAAGGAGGAGGTTTAATTATATTTGTCTGTACAAAATTCTGTCACAGGGCTAGGATTTCTTTCCAGTTATCGTCTATAGATTGTGAGTTATTGGCCCTAGACTTTGAAATTCCAGGGCACTGTCCGTTTTCATTAGTGAATGCTTATTTCCCTAGCGGTGTACAAGATACAAAACCTCTAGATCTGCTATTAGTTAATTGTCGAAACTCAGTTCTTCTGGCTGGTGATTTTAATTCGCATCATGTGTCATGGGGCTACAAGACAGATAGTTGTGGCAAGCGTCTTTGGGATTGGGTAACAAATAATAACTTTTCCTGTAGAAATTCGGGTTCGGCCACTTTTATAAGAAAACACAGTCAATCTGTGTTAGATTTAACTTTTACCTCTCCCAGTCTCTTCGTTAATAATTGGTCAACACTTGATTGTGGCACCTCTAGTGACCACATACCGATTGCGTTTGAGGTTAATCACCCTGTAACTCCAGCGACTTCTCAGTTGAGGTCATTTATCAACTATAATAACTTTCAGTCAACGTTACGCTCTAATCTTGAATCATTGACTAACACGGATAAAGAACAAAAATCAAAACGCTTATGCTCGGTGATTGAGGATTGCCGTAAGAAGTCTGAGATCTTGGTACGGAGCTCAAAGGTGAATACTTCAGCTGTTTGGTGGAATGCTGATTGTTCCCGAGATTACAGACGTAGAAAGGCGGCATGGAAAAAGCTTCTCCACAACCAGTGCCCGAAAAACTGGCAGGATTACAAGTTCATTGCAGCTACATTTAAACGTACAGTTGCAAAAGCGAAGGACGAGTATGATGCAAAGCATTTTGATTTCCTCTCTAAATCAGGCAATCGAACTGCACTTTTTGGTTTTTTACGCTCGCGGAAAAAGATTCCGCAAGCACAAAATCTACATTCCTTTATTTTGACTCCCCATGAAGCAATAGAAACAATTGAAAAAAATTGCCAAAGGACTGGAGAAACGTTTCTCGTCTGCACTACCTTCGGGCTCGATATCTGTAATGCCAATGGAACCTGTTAATTATGATCCTCAAATTTCCGTTTCTGAGCTTACTCCAATAGTTATGAGATTACCAGCCGCTGCTCCCGGTCCTGATAAAGTAACTTCAAAAATGTTAAAAATTCTTTTTGACGAGTCACCTCAGACGTTATTAGAGCTAGTAAATTATTCCATTAAACATGCTTGGATACACCCAGAATGGAAACTTGCCAAAATAATTCCTTTACTTAAGAATAAAGGCGGTGCCTTGTCTATTCATAATATAAGACCAATTGCATTAACATCAAACATTGCAAAATTAATTGAAAGAGTCATACTTATACGTGTTTCGGAATTCATGAATAAAGAAAATATCCTCAGTCCTTGCCAAATTGGTTTCCGTCAAAAGTGTTCCATCTGGAATGCGCATGCTGATCTCGAGAGTCGAGTTCTTCTAGCGCGGCGCCAAAAAATGCACGCTGCCTTGATAACGCTAGATATAGCCAAGGCCTATGATAGCGTTGAGCATAGCATTCTATTGCAAAAATTAAAATCTCTTCAGTTTCCACATTATTTAGTAGCCTGGATATCCGAATTCCTCCAAAACCGAGAGTTTTACTGTGCATTAAATGGCGTCCATTCTGGCAGATATAAGCAAGCCAGGGGAGTGCCGCAAGGAGCAGTCCTTCCACCAGTCCTTTTCAATATACTACTCAGCTCAATACCTGTTAATCATGACTTTCGCACTTACGTATATGCTGATGATATTGCGTTTTTTGCAACTGCATCGGATATTCAATCCCTTTATCTCCACTTGCAAACGTACCTAAACTCTATTGAGAATTGGTTGTGTGGCTTGCATCTCACATTAAATGTCAACAAAAGCGCAGTCCTCGTATTTAATATAAAAGATTCTGTAAGTCTGTCTGTAATGTATCAGCAACAAATAATACCACAGGTTAAATCATTAAAGTATTTAGGGGTCACTTATGATGATAATCTTTCATGGCAGCCCCACATTAACCATATTGCTACGAAAGGGGCTCGGGCCGTGGGCATGTTGCGCCGAATTAGTCGTCCCAGGTCTGGAATGCGGAGAGATGTCCTTTTAATGATTTATGTTATGTATGTGCGTCGAATTTTAGAGTTCGGTTCAGTCTTGTTTTCTGGATCAGCAGCTTATAAAATTCGACCGCTTGTTCTTTTGGAGCGAGAAGCGCTTCGTTTGTGTATGGGACTTCCAAAATTTGTTGCCAACAATGTGCTCTACGTTGAAGCCCGGATTCCACCCTTGATATGTAGATTACAAATTCTAACCGTTCAGACGTACTTAAGGATATATGAATCAGAGTTTCACCGATCTATGTCTATTTTTTGCTGTCAACCGACCTCCTTTTTCGGTGTCCATTGGTCTAAATTTCACACCCCGCAGGTTGTTATGGTCAAAAATTTGCTGGACCCCTTAAATGTTTCCCTTCCTAGTATTCTACCCATACAAACCATCGGTTCATCTATTAAAATTGTCTTTGACGACATATTCCCGAATAATGCTAAAAACTTATCATCCGTTATTCTAAACGGATTATTAGAAGATCATTTAAGAAGTCTTTCTGCTAGTTTAGTTGTAGCTACTGACGCATCTCAAAGTAATGAAAAGGTGGGAGTGGGTATATATTGTCCACATTTAGACTGGTCTTTTTCTGTCCGGCTTCCGGACTTCACCCCAATTTTTGAGGCGGAGTTTCTGGCGGTGGTACTCGCTCTACGTAAATTAGACTCCTCTTTTTCTAAAGTGGCAGTAATTTCCGACTCTCTATCATTGTGTTCATCTCTCTCTTCGTCGGTGGATTCTGCAATAGTAAAAACCTTTGTCTCCCTGATACCAAAACATTTGAAAATTGTACATATGGTATGGGTACCAGGCCACAGCAATGTGGATTTAAATGAATATGCTGACAATTTAGCAAAAGAGTCCCTTAATGGCCCCGTATTATCTATCCTTCCGGCGACCGCGTACATCACCGCAGCGAGGTTTCGAAGAAACGTTCTATTAAATATGAAAAACGGACATCTTTTAAGATCTGAGGACTACCTGCATCTAAATTATTCTTGGAATAGAAAATTATGTCATTCACGGCAACTTGAGATTTCACTAACAAGGCTGCGATGCCGCATCCCACCTTTAAATTTCTATCTTCACAGGTCTGGTTTGGCAATGTCTCCCGTCTGCGCATTTTGCGGTGAACAAGAAACATTAGATCACTTTTTATTGTTTTGCCGCCGCTTTACTACGCTGAGAAAACAGTTGATGGAAAGGCCATTGCAACAGCTTGGCCTTAGTTTAAGCAGCCCGACATTGTTATCATTTGGCGCCACCATCCTTGGGCACAGTCACAGGGCTATTTTTACCGCCATGCAAAATTTTTTACTGCACTCAAATCGTTTTCCTTGCTAAATATTAAAACATCACTTGTCCTACAAATATAGTGTCAATCTCCCGTGAGTGTTACCACTTTTCATATTATATTTCACTTATTTCCCATTTTGTTTCGTTTCCTCTACCCCTCAAATTATTATTAATATATATATATATATATATATATATATATATATATATATATATATATATATATATATATATATATTTTTTTTTTTTTCTTTTTATGCAAGTATATTAAAAAAAAAAAATTCTTTGCTACCCAATTCTTGGCCGATCCCCCTCTGTGGGTATGTGCCATAAGTTATTTGGACAACAACAACAACAACAACAACTATGCCATGCTGACAACCCATGTGATCGGTGATTAAAAAAGTTACAGGTAGCCTGGTGTCTGCTCTAATTCTTCCCGATTGCATGCGCGATTTCCTTACGTCGCATTTCTCCTCAAAAAAAGAGATCCCGCTCTGCCAAATAATTATTGACCGATTACAATGCTTCCCTTTTCGGAAAAATAAATTAGAAAAACTTATTGAAATAAAGTTATCAAGTTGTATTGAAAACAATTACCATTTGACAGATAGTCAACGCTGCTTTCGGCGCAGACTATAAACAGGTACTGCAATAGCGTCGCTTATCGATTACGTTAGGCTGGCTATTGATAAAGGAATGTTCTCAGGAGCAGTATACATAGATTTTAGTAAAGCATTTGATTCCATCGATCACACTATCTCGTTTTACAAGCTAGAATTATACGGTATCACTGGACCTCCTCTTCTGCTCTCGAAGAGCTTTCTTTGTGACCGAGAGCACATAGTCTATATTAACTACCACATATCTGACATAGCTTTAATTAACAAGGGATTTGCACAAGGTTTTATTCTAGGCCGTATTGTTTTTACTCTGCATGAGTGATTTACCGTCCTGTTTAAAGCATTGCAATACGCAGATGACTCTACCATGATATCATCGCACCCGGACATTAATCAGCTCATACATAACCTACAAAGGACCTTAATTATCCTGAGCGCTGGCGCCACATTAACCGCCTGTCCTTTGAGATCACTAAAACTTGTTTTCAGATCTTCCATCTCCCTCAGAAGCCATTTCCCAATACAACACTACTATACCTAAATTTTGCTGCTATTTCTTTGCTAGGTCGAGGTTCTTTTCTGGGTGTTATCATTGACCACGACTTAAAACTCCATCATCATATAGCTGAAACATGCAAAAATATTTTGTGTGGGATAAGCACACTAATTAAATCCCAAAGCTATTTCCTAATCCAAGCTTTATTAGCCCTGTAAAACGCATTCATCCACAGCCGCTTAAACTACGGTATGTCATCCTGGGGTAACGCCTATCATACTCATCTGTGGCCTTTAACAAAGCTGCTAAAGCAAGCCATGCGCACCATAGCCACTACCCCTCGATTGTAGCCCTCTAGCATTTTGATCGTAGATTTAAACCACCTACCAATCTCGGCGCTTTATATTGATATCTCATTCTTTCAGATTCTTCCACATCAGCTCCCGCTAAGCATTATTTCTCCCGGCGCCGTTATAAGCAACATCGTCACACATTAACTAATTACGGGAAGCAATGCCTTCGTTTTTTATCCTTATCATTTTGGAACTCTTCGAACGTAGACATCAAACAAATTCATACGCTTTCGTTGTTCAAAACCAAATTAAAGCTTTTTCTTGTTAATGTGTGATTTTCATGTTATTAATGCTATATATCGCAGCGTCTGTTGTTTTATTGAAACTTCTGCAACATTATATTGTTTATAATTAAATATATCTGTAACAATTATTACACTATGTATCTATCTATTTATTCTCTGCTTTGTTTAATAATATGTTGTGTATTTTTACTATTTAGTTGCTTACTGAAATCTATTTTCATGGGGGGGCCCCACCCGCGGTTTTGTATCATGGGACCTCTCGTTGTATGCGATTGCAACTCTGTTTAGATTCCCTAATATACTTTCAACTTTCAACTTCTGTACCAATTTTAATGCGAGTCTCAGTTCTGGCAGGATACGGAGGAAGACTTACGCAAATTTACCAAGAACATTTAGAATATTTTCCTTATAAAACACTGGTTTAGGTACCAAGTTTCACTCTGTGATATTTCACGGTAAGTATGAATATTTATATTGGTTCGTGTTAGCAGAGGTGGGAGCCAAGCTGTAATAAAAATATCTCTCTAGAGAGAGATTTTCTGTAGACTCAGAAACACCGCTGCCTCGAAAAATCGAAAGCATGCCTCTGGCGGTGCTAGTTCCAAGGATAGAAGCACCTTGCAGCCTCTCTTGTGTCGATAAGATTTAGAAAATGTCAAGATTCAAGCGATATTAGTACCGCCTTATACCTATCTTTACAAAGCGTAACAGTTTTAAATTTTACGTGAACCGTGCGTTCTAGAAAAGATAAAACATAATAACAATGTTAAGTGTCAGTTCCAGCCAAAAGCATCCGCAAGTGAGAAAAACATAGACCATTAAAGGATATGGACAGAAAATTAACTCTATTTAGAGCGCAATGGAATGAGATATCTTGAAGTTGAGGCTTCACACATATTCTTACTTTGCTATTCAATATATACATGAATTCTATACCGATAAATACTAATTTCCTCGATTAGCGTACAATTTTTGCTGCTTCCTGCAGGATGTCAAACAGTTGAGCTGTTCACAGGAATGAAACGCTGGATGCTTGAAAGTCTGACTATTCCAAATAATAATATAACATTTAATATTTAATTCGGTTATCGAACGTCTGCCCCAAAAAACCATTAGTTTTAACTTTTTTCTTTCAACTACTATGGTCGCATATAACGGCGCTCATGCATGTTACTTTTCCTTCTACTAAGTAAGTCCTGAATGCTGGAAAATCGGCACACGAAAGAGAATGAGGGGATCGTTCTAAAATAAGTATGGAAGGAGAAAACAACTAATGACACCAAGAAAAGTATAAGAGGTATGTTCCTGGCGTTTATCCATATGAATTAATCAAGTGAAGTAGAGATGATTGCAAAAGCAGTAGTATAAAAATAATCGCATGCCGCAGGTGAGGAACGAATATATGTCCGGCGACTTTTACGCTAGGTTGTCTACCAACCAAGCAGTTGTAGACAAGGCTTTCAAATCTTTCTTCAGTGTGCATCCAAAATATTCTTTTTTCCTAATCGCACCAATAGCCGCAAGACGACCCAGTTACTGCCACCAACAACGGACAGATAGAACGTATATAAAAAATACTTGAAGTGATGTTTTCTATGTATGTGGATGCGGATGGCAATGTGGGATGAAATCTGTCCTTACTCAATAGTTGCATACAATAAAGCTCTTCAGGATACGACCCGCAAGACTGCATTAGCCTATTTGCCGGAGAAGTGATCACCATGCTCGACGCCATGCTACCTCATCTAGACAAAGAAATGACGATGTCGCCTCTTTCTAGGACACCCCGAAATGCCTTCCAACTTCGATGAATGTGAATCAAACGCAAGAAAGGCGAGGTGCACAACTTTACACCCTGCAGCGATGAACTGCAGAATACATTCCAGGTAGCCTTGTAGTGGTTTCTCGCTTCTCTCTAAGATCGCTAGGTTAAACTAAAGTCCGCACTTGCGCTCTATCGCCAGGTAGGAATGAACTTACAATGAACTTACAAGGTTGTACTTGGATGCATCGACATGCTCGCGGTCTTCCTTGCGTAGTCTCTCCAGCGGGGAGTAATGAGATGAGCATCGCCGTAAGTATAAGTCTCTATAGTTCGTAGGGCAGCATCAAGTCAAGCATTGTCAGTTCCCTGCTGTGCACCAGGCGGAATGACGAAACCCCAGTGATTCGTTAAATGGTGGTATTGTAAACAAAAGTAATAGAGGGAAGAATGTCCTATGATCTGTGCTTGGCATCCATATCATGGAGACCATGACTGCTAGAATCTTTTCAATAAATACTATGCTTCGTGCGTTTTAGGGTGGTTAGCAGTAGCTCTACGGTGGTGAGTGGGACTTAAACGCAAAACCTCTGCTATGAGTTGGAGCGAATGCGGCACAGCGGTCAGTGATCAGGACCTCTGGAGCCCCATGACGAACGACAATAAACTGGACGTAAACTCCGCTACATCAGCAGATAAAGCTCGCTGTTCGACATACCCAACGGTTCGCCGTCTTAGGCATAGGAAAAATTCAAGTATTTCCGCACCTACTTCTTGTAACGGACTCATTGGCGGCAGGTTAGAGTGAACATATCCTGCAGCCTGCGTGGGCTGAGTGTTGCGTCTTTCACATTCACGACAGGTGCGGCTGCAGTGACGAACAGTCTTAGCTAGCTAAGGGTTAGTAGTACTTGGGGCTAATTCGTACTAGTTTGCGACTGTACCCCAGATGTACCCATCTTTGGTTATCGTGACCGGCTTCCTGAACTTATCGCCTAAGTCAGCCAGAACAACGTGCAGCCAAGACCACCCACCCGCTGCAAACGTTTTTTATAAATATTTGTTGTATAGGCTTAAAGCGACTGACACATGCAATACGTGTGGAATGGTGCCTTCTTGGCCTTCAAAGGGGCGATGATTTCATAGAGTTCAATGTAAAGTTTCTGCCACGCTACCATATCAAACGTGCATAGTGCGCCTTGAAAGGCGGCTTCATTAGCGTCGTCTTGATTGTAGGTGCTGATTATACAGGAGGGTCTTGAGAGGTAGACGGCATCAACGTGCCTGAAACCGCACTTATAAACAATCGGCGCGTCCAACTCTTGCAGCCGAAAGGCCCACTGTGCAATTCGTCCTGCAAGGTATCTGAGAGTTGTAAACACCTTAAATGGATGTACGTACAAGAAGGGACTCAAATTAATGCCCAAACTACAGCAAGCAATCACTTTAACGATGTCGAATAGATAGTCTCGGCCTTTTACAATGTCCGACTCGCCTACGTGGTGACACATTCTGGAGGCTGTTCTGATTCTGAATAAGTACGGCTTTGAGGCCATTCTTGGCAGCGTCTGTGTGGACTCCAGTATAGGTGTCTTGGTCAAAGTTGCTTCGTACAAGGGAGGTCTGTAGGCTCTATTTCAAATGATGGAAGTAACGATGCTGTTCATCAAACCTCTGGAAGGCGACTTTACTTTCTTGAGGCGAGTAAGGAGCGCAGGGACATAACTATGGATTTGTTCACGGTAAACAACCAGAGCCCCGACGTCCGAAGTGTTCAGAAGGGGTTCATGTGGTTTTCCTGAAACCGTTCTATGCTAAAACACTGGGACCACTATTCCGCCCCACAATTTCACTTCAGCATCGAGTTGAGGCTTATCGAAGTTGAGGGGGGGGGGGGGGGAGGAAGAGGGTAGGTAAGAATATTTCTATGGCAGATGAGCAACTTTGTAACTTGTTAGGGGTCAGTCTGCATCATTGGATCATCGGAGAGAGCCACTGCTATGGATATATTCCAGCCTGTTCGCTACGAAACCAAAATCTGCGAGATCGACATCGGCAATCAATTTCTGCGTTAGCGCCACTGCATTGTTGATGTAGATTGGTCAACTACTTCAATGATACCCTCGCTCTCAGCGCGTTTTTCTTTTTCAGAACGTTCTTGAAAGCGCAGTCATGAACTGTAGTAAAATAAGGATAAATATATTATATTTTATTGTTTTTTTTTAATACACAAGCCCAGACTGCGCATCGAACGTTCCAACTGCTTCAACAAATTAGTTCTGTGGCTCCTACCGGGTCTGCACATTTGCCCGTGGGGTCATTGCACACGTTTGTAGACCTGGTTGATTCAATTTCACTGGGAAAATGATCCCAGAATACTCGATTTTTTATTTTAGAAATTTTCGTACTCATGCTGTCAAAATAAACAAAAACACGACACTCGCTCATGAGATATTGGACCATTACTTGCAGGTTGCAATGCATCTACCCCAGCTCACTTAGGCACATGAGGTTATAATGCATTCACGAGCTTCCCAGAGCGTATGGCTACCATAGGCGCTCTAAACAACAACCGCCATTATCCCAGTGCACTGCACATTTTCCTAAATTGTGATGTCTACTTTAAATACGGGGCTTGCTGGAAATACACATAATAAACCACCCAGTCGAGTGACGCATGGTGTAACTGTGTCGGCACCAAGGAGGTTATATAGAACTTCTGGAGTGGCGGTCCCCCATGGCCGCCAATGCGAGCGGGTGAAGCCGGCCGAGCCAGCGGCGGCCATGCTGCAAGGGGCAAAAAGCACGCGGCGCCGGCCAACGCAAGCGCATCGCGCGCGTTTCGCGAGCACTTGAGCGCATGCGAATTTAAGAAAATCTTAATGAAATCTTGTTGTCGTCAAAATCTATTGTATAGACTGCCAATTTCTTCTTTCATATGCCTTACATTGTCACAAGAGTGGATGTTATAGGGGCGGAGCTATCAATGTTCTCCAGATTTTTTCACTGCTTCTTGGACAAAAAAACACTTGCGCTGCGGCGCACATAGCACATCCGTAAACTGAGTTTCAAAATTACAGCCCGCAGTTGACGAACACTGTTTCGGGATGAGAATATGCCCCTAAATCTGCATTGAGGCACGTATGCTCCGCTGACAGCATGAATATTTCTGTCCAAATGAGCGCCATTCGTTGCCTGCTTTACCAATCCTGAATCAACTAATTAAGTCTGGTGCTTTAGTGATATTAATAGCATTTGAAAACGATATTAACACTGCGATTTCTAGAACTAGTGCGACATCTTTCAAACTCTTTTGGGTAGCACTGTGAGAAAAAATGACAGCATTTTAATAAAAATATTTTCAGCTGCAAAAGTGTTATGATGATGCTACAGAAATTATGAAGTGCAGAAAACAAACGAATGATCGTGTCTTCTTTCAGATGTTTCTGCCAATAGCTAACCGAGGGGACGCACGTGCCAACGCCAGGTGTTAGTTTCTTTCAAGCGGTCAAAAAAAAATAAAAAAAATATCGGAAGCCTTTAGCACTCCTTACGTGCTGTGAATCTGTAAACATTGAGACAGTTTCGCTTCTATCACTCGTTTATTTTAACCGAGTGAGACCCGCGTTAGTTCGATTTCACATCGTTTAGCGTAGTTTACCATTTGATTTTGAATTCTACTCGTAGAAAACGTTTAAACGATATATGACTTGCTTTTGGAGCCTAAAATGCAATTGTTAATGAAATCACCTGATTAAAGCGCATTAGCTAATACCAGTAAATCGTATAGTGCAATATCTCGTTCTCGATACAAGCTGTTTAACGATATATGACTTGATGCTGTAGCGGAAAGTTGAATTTTATACAAATAACTAATTTATTTATTTTATTTTATTATTGATAGCAATTAAAACTTACAATAAGTCTAGTGCAATTATACTCGACATAGGCTATTCAATGACATAAGACTTGAGGCTCTCATACTCGAGATAATCAACACAGCACATTTATACACACTGTATAAATGTGCTGTGCCGTAGGATCCAATAATGCTACTCATTAATATACTAATTTCTTTCAGAACTTTTTAGCTGAAGTTTTATCCCATGCGATCCAAAAGAGCGTGAATATATCCATACAAGTGCAAAGTAGCGTAGAGACGCAAATGGGACGTTATATATGGAAGCGCCCCTTGGCGATACCTTCTTCTTACCCCTTGCAAGATGGCGGACGCCGGCTTCACTTTTCACGCACCGCCTCCACTCCAGAAGTTCTATATAACCTCCTTGGTCGGCACTGACTCGACGGGACAGCGGCTGCCTTTCCTACGGTGTACGTGTGCTTCCGCAATTGTTGCGCTATCAATGTCTAAGTAGCATGGCCATCGCGAAGTCTTGGTCATGGAGCGAGGAAATTGAGCATAATGAAATCATAGGGGGATACACAAAGGTTGTGAAGATTAATGTTCTTTCAAAAGCTCTAAAGCCTGTGGTCTCGGCTGGACATTTCATTAGTTTTAACTACGGGGCACTTCACGAGGGAAAAGGCGGCCCCGTTAGCATCGCATCATGTTTTTCCTGAGAGCTAAGCCCGCGTTGGCTGATCCGAGCAAGGTCCTTTATAGGCCGAGAGCTCAGTTACCTCTACCACCCGTCTCATCCTCGCTTGACATTTTTGACATTTGCACATTTATTTTCGTTTTCTATCCATGACACTTTTTTCGTTGTAACTGGTCTTCGTTTTTTCTTTTCTGCGTTCTTGCAGGTGGAACCAATGGACGTCTGCTCTTCTGAAACGCCTTTGGGTGGTTCGAGGCACGCAGTGATGAAGTCAGTAAATGCGGAGGACATTTCGCGAAGTTAAGAACTTGAAGGAAAGGAGCAGGTTCGCGGGAGGCAAGATAACTGCACGAGGATGCACTGAAGCCGCTAACGGCATCGCTAATTTCACTGAAATCGGTCATTTTCGCTCCACTGCGCACTTTCTGTGGATTGTTTTGTAGCATGTCGCAGCACTTTATTCTGAGGGACGCTGTTTGCGCCCCTTTAGTGCTCCCTTATTCATTTATCCTCCAATCGCTATCTGGTAACCGCAATAAGGACGCGGAGGCTCCCCAAACTGGCGCAAAATATTTCCGGCTTCACGCCACCCCCCCTCCCTACGTTTCTTGATACGAGTGAGGGATAGCCGCAAGTTGGCATCATTTACTTTATTTATTTATTTTTACATCTTTAACCTCGACCAGGCTATGAGAAGTGGGGTGCTGTAGAAAAGACGGTAACGCAGAAAGTAAGTATGCAACGTTACGATCAGGCTGCTAAGAATTTCTCTAATGATGATGAACAAATGTTGCCTGGTAATCAATTCCAAGCTTTATTGGTATGATGAAAAAATCAACTGGAAATCGTTAGGGCACGCAAAAAGGGAGAAATACTCAGAGCGTTGGGACTCCTTGTAGGTGAGGACTTCAAAATGTCACATTTTATTTATTTATTTAATTACCCACAGCGCCAAGCAGCATGACGGAGGCGGGGGTAAACATAGAAAACATACATAGCATAAGCAGTGTCATATTTTTGTACCGAAAAAAAGCGACGCGAATTTACTTAACTGTACATAAATTTGACCCTTTCAAGGTGACGACGTTGAGTAATTATGTACTGAGACCTGGTTATGGAAGAAAAGCAGACTGGAAAAAAAAAAAAAAACAAATCGAATATCTTGCAAATGAAACGCACTGCCTTTGTCTATAAAGATTCCGGTGAGAAGATATACCAGCCCGAAAAGGCACGACATAACTTGCCCAAGTCGCAATCCTAATTACATTTTTCATCTACACAGGCTCGTATTCTCTGTATCGCTTATCAACAAAGGTTTTCGGGTTGGGGGGGGGGGGGGGGGCAGTTTTCTTCTGGGTTATTTGGTGTCCTTCTTCGAGGTTTATAAATGCTTTAAAAAGGTCTGTGTTTAAAACGGTGGAGCCGGACCGGTAGATATGCGCATTCATTGAGCGGGAGACTATTTAGTTTTATGCTTATTGTTTCGGAACAACCAGGACACATTTTATGGCTATGGGTGCAGACTAGCAAGAAAAGCGATGTCGGCTGTTTCATAACTGAAAGGCGGACATGAGGGCTTTTTCTCGTGTCGCACTTGGCTTATTATTTGTCCACTCCGGCGAGGCACTGAACTGCAACGCGAAATAAAAGCAGTGCTATTTTGCGTTGAAAGAGATTTCTTGTCAATGCGACGTGTGGTTAGTGGTTAGCCGTGGCCTAGTGGTTAGAGCGCCCGTCTCGGCTGCGGGAGGTGGTCAGTTCGAAACCCACCGCCGGACACCCACCGGTAAAAATGGGTACAAGCGTCCCCCGGCCTGGCGCTCGGCTTTTCCAGGGGTGTGCGCTTGGAAGAGGCTCCGCAAACCCCGCTGCGCTCCTTCTGGGGCAAAATAGTTTCGAACATTCAGCCTGCAAAGGTGGTTCGAGTTACCGTGTTTCACGGGGTTCAAAACTGAAAACGAGTCGTGTCCTGCACACGCGAAAACTCAGAAAATGCCTTGTTTCAAGTGCGCAACGCTTTAAGCCAGCGTGTCGAAAGACGTAAAGGTTCACTGTCACTGATGAAGTTCACTTCTCAGAGATCACTGCAGTCCCACGGCAAGTCCGGATTTCCGGCCTGTCTGACTTTGCGAGAAAAAAAAAAAAAGGGCCACATAATGGGCTGTTGCCGCGCAAGGCGGACTTATTGTTGTCCGATGGCGGAACGAATCACTGCCACATCGGCGCAACTATTTGGGCCGTGACCCCTTTTCCCAAGCATTTCACCCCAGAAGAGCCGAGCACCAGGCCGGGGGATAGCTTGTACCCATTTTAAAACCGGTGGGTACCCGGCGGCACTGGGGATCGAACCCGGTACCTCCCGTCCTCTTGCAAGAGCGAAGGAGTTTACGATAGTAAGCGACGCATTGAGATTTACGAGACTAGTATCAACTGCGGGCGGCACCGTGAGACAAAAATAGCTGGGCGTATTCGGACGGGGCAGAGAGCATTTGGAATTCGCTCGAAGGTTACGATTATCCTGCTACTGGTATACCTTAAGAAGGTATCATACGACAGTTTATGGCCTATACTCACTCAAGAACTGCAAACTTGAGTGTCAAAGAAAATGCTTGAAATCAGGAAATTTGGGAAGTAAAGTCAACGTGAGGGGGCGTCAACAGTACAGGCTAGCTACTGATATATGAGTTAAACACATTCTATCTGGGATAATGCTTGAAGTGGACATAAAGTGTAATATAGCCTGCAACGTAATAAATGCCAAGAAAACAACGTAAAGGCAGGAATGGGAGGGGTGAGATAGCGGGTTAATAGAAAACGAGGAGGAGTTCAACGCTTCTGAACCGATTATCCAGCATTAGCTCAAAAGTTAGAAGATATTTTTTTTTTTCAAGGAACTTTATTGACAAAACCAAATAAAATGTACAAACACTGTTTGGACCGATAGCTCAGTAGGCTAGTGGCCGGTCCAAATACAAATATTACTCTCAGGTTCAGCCATAGAGGATCAATGATTGAAAGGAACAATAATGATATAAACGCAACATTACTGCTACAGTTGCGTACATAGGCAAGAATACAGCAAACTGCAAGTAAAATAAAATACCCACATAATTATGAGTACCAAATAAAATCGATAAGCATAATAGTACTACAATGAAGAAAAGGAAAATTAGAAAGAATATGGTTACAAAGTACAATAAAGTGCAAGCGAAGTACACGATACACTCACAAAAATTATTGCGCACACGCTATTGCATCTGCGCAACAACAAATACAAGTGTAAAGCATGTTTCAAAAACTAGGCTACATATGGGAATTTCACTAAGAAAAAAATTCAGGCAGAATTTGATTAGACTGGTAATATAGTTTACATGTCAATTTAAAATTTCTGGCGGCTTTTACCTCGATCGGCAATTCATTCCATATTTTAACACCATTGAACTCCATCAGTCGTTCACCATACACATTTCTACATTTGGGAAGGTTAAAATTACAGTTAGATGCCTGCCTAGTATTACGCGAAGACTGGACAAATAGGCTTAATGGAAGGGGGGAGTTAGTGCTAATTATATTGTTGATCACAAGCGCAACTTTGTAGTTACGCAAGGTTAGGTACGATAGTATATTGTTGGCATCAAAAATGTTGCTGCTGGATTGATCAAAATTACTAGTTGTTATTGCATTCAATGCCCGCTTTTGAAGACGATGTAAAGGCGACAAATATGTTTTATATGTTTGACCCCAAGATTCACAGCAGTAACTGATATGTGAATGGAAAAACGAGAAGTAGAGGGAACGTAGTATATCGTAAGGAAAATAGTATCTCGCCTTTATGAGCGTGTGGCACCCAAAGGCTAATTTTTTGCATACGTTGTTAATTTGTTCTTTGCAGTGTAAATGGCAATCAAATATAACCCCTAAATATTTAAAAGAAGAAACTGGTTCTATTAACGAGTTACCTAGAGTAAGTGTAAATGTATTGTTAATAGTCTTGTGTCTAGAGTGAAAGATTATATACTTAGTGTTGGCAATGTTCAGCGTTAAGCGATTGTTGAGGAACCAGGAAGACAGCATTGTCAGCTCATTCATTATGATCGTCTGAATTGCCCGAAGAGATTCCCCAGTAACCACAAGAGCGGTGTCGTCTGCGTACAGTAGTACTTGAGAAAAGCGCAGCACTTGCGGGAGATCGTTTAGATAAAGTGAGAACATGGGACCCAAAACAGAACCCTGTGGCACACCACAGGTTACATCGTTCACATCTGATATAAAATCATTAATAAGTACTCTTTGCTTACGGTTAGATAGATAGGTGTGAAAAAATTTGGACGAGTTATCGACAAAACCGTAACTTTCCAATTTCTGGAACAATATAGGATGACATACCGTATCAAATGCCTTTTGAATATTTAAAAAAAACAACAACAGCTATTTTGTTCTGATGCAGGGCAGAATTAATAGCTTGTGATAAAGTTAACACTGCTGTGGAAGTTGACCTATTTTCGACAAATCCATGTTGCTGAGGTGTAATGACATTATTGTTGTCAAGAAATGTTTTTACTTGTTTTGCTATTAGTTTTTCGAAAAGTGTATTAATCACACTTAGTACAGATATCGGCCTGTAACTACCTGGCTGGTTACGATCTCCTGCTTTATATATTGGAACTATTTTAGCAACTTTCAGTGTATCAGGATAGCGATTATTTTCTAGGGAACGATTGAACAAGTGGCAAAGGTAAGGGCAGAGGATATCTATGTTATCTTTGACTACCCTTGATTGAATGCCGTCAAGACCGGTTGCTTTGTTTAGTGCCATCTTACTTACAACAGCTTTTATGTCTTCAGTGGTAATAGCACGAAAATGAAAATTTTTGCATACAGTTGTTGGTACAGATGAACTAGATAGCGATAGTGGGGATTGGCTAGAAAGGCTATTACTAATGTTAGTGAAGTACTCGTTGAAATCATTAGCAACTTGCAGAGAAATGCTATTGGGGGGGACTTCTTTGTGTTTATCTATACCAGTTACATTTCTAACTATCTTCCATAGTTGTTTCGTGTCCCCTTTGTTTTGACTAACCAGTTTGGTATAATACAGTTTTCTCGATTTTCTGATCATGGCTACTGACTTATTCCTGTAATATTTAAACTGCGTTCAGTAATAGTCATTTACTTTGTTTTTCTTCCATTTATTGTACCATGAATCCTTTCTCTTCAGGACGTCAAGTATATCCTGAGTTATCCATGGGCATATAGGATCTTTCTAGTTGCGTTTGACACACTCCCGTGTTGATTGGCTGATTGCATTTTTGATGTACGAGAGAAAACTTTCAAATTCAATATTTACGTCATCATTACATATAGTACTGAAGGTAATGCTCTTAAGTATATTTCTAACTCGCGTGTAATCAATACGGAAAGATCGCTTTGGATGATTTTGACTAGACGGTGACATACAGGATCGGGACAAGAACATAAATGTCGGACAATTGATTGGCTACACCGGGTATGTGTTTTTTGCGCTTGTTTTATATAATTATTTTTTTTTTCGATCTATGCGGACTCCAGCGTATGAATTATAGGCCGCAGCCGCAGTCGGTGCTGCCGCATCGATCTAGGCTCGCTTCCGCGCATGGTAATCTTCTCGGCAACGGGTAGTCTGGAATCTCGTTGTTCAGCGCTCTCGGCGGCCTATATGGCAGTGCTGCGGTCTATGTCTTTAGAGAGGAGGCGTCTGTGTATGTGTGGCATGTTTACCTATGTTGAATGAAGGAGCAGCGCAGATGGAACTTCGTGACGGCGACGATGTTCATTGCAGAGTGCGAGAGGGTATTGCAGCTGGAAATTGATGGCGATGACGATGTTTACCTCATGGCCAAAAAGTATGTTGCAATTTTACACGAGGCGTGACATCGGCTTCTGTAGTAACGAAGGGAATTCGTACCTGGACACGACAATGAAAACATTTGCAGCACAGCGCTAGAGTTCGCGGTAGACATTGCATCTTGCAAGGACCTTAAGGCCTCTGAAAGAGAGGAATAGAGTTGATGCTCTAATGATACGGCTGCTTCTGGCACAGGACAGGGTTAGGGCATATAGGTATACCAGAGATGCCGTTGGACTGTTTACACGTGGTATATATGGCGATAACGGCGCAAAAATTTGCAAACAGTGGTGGGCTACAAGCAGAGCAGTTTAGAATGTCCAGATGCTGTAGAACGCCGCGACGGCGTCCAGCTGTGGGCTGGTACGAACGCTTACCCGCTCTACGAACGTTGTACGAACCCAACAGATGATCAGACGTCTATCCCACATGACTACGAGTGACCATCTTTTAACGGTAGGTCATTACAAACTGCACTGCGAGAGAACGTCGGGTGTCGTCCAAAAGTGTCGCTATAACTCTTATCCTACAGTCATCTGCAAGAGCTATAGGTAAATCAATTATTGGAAGACCGCGAGGAATCCTATTGTCAGTGAATTTCCGAATCCTTCAAAACATGGCATCAAGGCAACCGGCCGCGAAATTTATTGCAAGGTTATAAGGGGAGCAAATTGAAATTGATATAAAGACCCCAATAGCTACCTAGTCTGATTGCTTGCAAAGTGGAGATTTTCTGATCATGGCTACTGACTTATTCCTGTAATATTTAAACTGCGTTCGGTAATAGTCATTTACTTTGTTTTTCTTCCATTTATTGTACCATGAATCCTTTCTCTTCAGGACGTCAAGTATATCCTGAGTTATCCATGGGCATATAGGATCTTTCTAGTTGCGTTTGACACACTCCCGTGTTGATTGGCTGATTGCATTTTTGATGTACGAGAGAAAACTTTCAAATTCAATATTTACGTCATCATTACATATAGTACTGAAGGTAATGCTCTTAAGTATATTTCTAACTCGCGTGTAATCAATACGGAAAGATCGCTTTGGATGATTTTGACTAGACGGTGACATACAGGATCGGGACAAGAACATAAATGTCGGACAATTGATTGGCTACACCGGGTATGTGTTTTTTGCGCTTGTTTTATATAATTATTTTTTTTTTCGATCTATGCGGACTCCAGCGTATGAATTATAGGCCGCAGCCGCAGTCGGTGCTGCCGCATCGATCTAGGCTCGCTTCCGCGCATGGTAATCTTCTCGGCAACGGGTAGTCTGGAATCTCGTTGTTCAGCGCTCTCGGCGGCCTATATGGCAGTGCTGCGGTCTATGTCTTTAGAGAGGAGGCGTCTGTGTATGTGTGGCATGTTTACCTATGTTGAATGAAGGAGCAGCGCAGATGGAACTTCGTGACGGCGACGATGTTCATTGCAGAGTGCGAGAGGGTATTGCAGCTGGAAATTGATGGCGATGACGATGTTTACCTCATGGCCAAAAAGTATGTTGCAATTTTACACGAGGCGTGACATCGGCTTCTGTAGTAACGAAGGGAATTCGTACCTGGACACGACAATGAAAACATTTGCAGCACAGCGCTAGAGTTCGCGGTAGACATTGCATCTTGCAAGGACCTTAAGGCCTCTGAAAGAGAGGAATAGAGTTGATGCTCTAATGATACGGCTGCTTCTGGCACAGGACAGGGTTAGGGCATATAGGTATACCAGAGATGCCGTTGGACTGTTTACACGTGGTATATATGGCGATAACGGCGCAAAAATTTGCAAACAGTGGTGGGCTACAAGCAGAGCAGTTTAGAATGTCCAGATGCTGTAGAACGCCGCGACGGCGTCCAGCTGTGGGCTGGTACGAACGCTTACCCGCTCTACGAACGTTGTACGAACCCAACAGATGATCAGACGTCTATCCCACATGACTACGAGTGACCATCTTTTAACGGTAGGTCATTACAAACTGCACTGCGAGAGAACGTCGGGTGTCGTCCAAAAGTGTCGCTATAACTCTTATCCTACAGTCATCTGCAAGAGCTATAGGTAAATCAATTATTGGAAGACCGCGAGGAATCCTATTGTCAGTGAATTTCCGAATCCTTCAAAACATGGCATCAAGGCAACCGGCCGCGAAATTTATTGCAAGGTTATAAGGGGAGCAAATTGAAATTGATATAAAGACCCCAATAGCTACCTAGTCTGATTGCTTGCAAAGTGGAGACAGAGTGTCTGACAAATTGGCAAATACTCTAGCTGATGTTAGTTTGCAAATAATATGGTCGAGAACTAATTTGTCACTGAGGTGTTTCACATTAGGATTTCATGTAAAATGGCCAGGTATAAAAAGGCCGAAAACGAACGGTGATGTTAGGTTGAATTCGCTTCTTCTATCATGCGGGAAAAAGAAATTAAAATGTCATATATGGGGCACTAGCGCGCTGGGCTGCAACGAAATAATCCTTTTGCAGCAACATTGAGTCTAGTTATAAGACAACGTTCTACATTTATTATGACTGCAGCGCCGGCTCTAATCTTCATCGTTTGCCGTGTCATATGTAGTCTGAACGACCGCGCACCTTCTGTGAGAACTAGCAAAAGAAATGAAAGCACAGCGCATATCGTAGCTCATATCAGCGACACAGGCACGCATAACGCGTACCAGGATGAAGCTGCAATTTTGCCTCCTCAATAAGTCTCCGCTGCTGCCTAACAATAAAAAAATGAAAAAAGAAGGCGCTGTCATTCTTGATTACGCAGCGCCAAATGAGCTTTATTCGCTACCTCAGCCTCGTCGCGTCGAGCTCTTGAGTGAGGTGCGTTGGCCCCGCGCTAACAACTGTGGCTGAGTGAACGGCACGCTGAACAAGCTGCCTGATGAATAGCTCCCTGCAGGCCATGCTGACACTCCGCTCGTTAAGGGGAGAAGCAGCCCTCAAGCAAATAGATCTTCCGCTCGCGTAAGGGCTCCTCTTTCCACGCCATGCACTGAAAGCAGCGGCAACGCAAATGCGGGGATGGAACTCTCGTTCGAGCTGCGTCTTGTTTATTGGCTGCAACATTCAGGAAGCGTGTCAAGGGACCTCCGTGAGACAATCACGTCGTTACCGTTCCTTCGATAGAAAATGCCACGCTTTTTTTCTCATGAATTACTTCTCAATCACGGGCACCGGATTACTGATCTTATCAAATCACCATGCCACTCTCCCCGTCATACTCGCTGCCGCCAAACTTATTGGCTACGGATGCTGATAACGATGATTACCGACTCTGTTGTCGGTTCTGCCGTCCCTTTGTTTTCTCTTGTTGTATGGATTGCTATTTCTGCTACTACGAACATCAAAAATGAAAAGCACTCATCGCATTCTTCTACCCCCGCATTGAAGAGAGCGAAAGGGGCGACGAGCGATAGATGGAGGATGGCTGGCCGAACGTTGCCTTTAATAGGTCTCGCATGAGTGAAGCAAGTTTCCCCTCCTCTTCAGGGTGATTGCATTGTAATAGGTGGCTATGTCTTGGGACCCATTAAATGGCGCTGTGTTCCCAGCAAACAACATCACCCCGTCTCAGCTTGAGCGTTTGCTTGCGCTCACATCCCTTCGATAGTATTCCTCACAGGTGCGTCCTTTTCTAGCGCCTTCGATAAGACAGTAAATCAATCAGGAGAAAGAAGGCGCTTGGTGCACGTTCTCAATTATTCGGTCTTTTTTCACTACAACGCCACTATTTCGCTCCCTCTGCCTTTGGTGTCTTTTAGGACAACTGATGTATATTAATGTATCTCTCCCTCTACGTCATTTCCACTAATTTTCATTTCTTTTTTGGGGACAGCTATACAGGGTTACGTGACTACCCCGTCAATATCCTGTCCTAGTTCAAATTATGAATGTCGGAGGTTTCGCTTTCAGGTTCGTAAGGTGCATTAGTAGCTCAACTTTATATGCACTGTCAGTTGGAAGGTTTTCATTTAACGTGCTGAAAACCTGGGTAACAAAGTTGTCGCAGGAAACTTATCTGCTGCATTTTTGCTTGGTGACCATAATTTTCTGGACCAGCCGTAGAGGTGAGGAAGGCTGAAAGCGCTTATTGAATACGGCTCATAATTTATTGATTTTGACCGCATTATGTCAGAAAAACGCACGGGAACACAAAGGGATCACATATGCTAGAGAAACGCGCGTGCCATAGTGAGGGATGCGTGCATCACAGTGAAACAAACCCAAATACGCAATATTTCCCTTCGTTCATCTTTATTTTCAATTCTGGGGGATAAAGCAGAATGAAATTAAAATGAATTCCAGCACATCGAGGAGGTCTTGCCATTTCTGTTAAAGGGGGTAGCAAATGGCTAGAAAGGTCACCGATGAAAGTTTTCAATGTGCAGAACAAATGCTTCCGGGCATTCGTCCAAAATAAAACTTCTCGGAAGAAATCCAGCGATTTATTATCACTTTTTAAAGACAGCGTTTTTTTTTTTTTTTTAATTCGCGGGCTGCGCCGTTTCCGCGTGGCGGCGAGACTTGGAACTATTCTGCCGTGATTACCTTGTCACAAGTGCCGTGAGTTACAGACCATGACAGGCTGCCATTGGCTGCAGCCGCGACGCTCACTACGTCCCGGACACACTTCCGGTAGCTGCGAAAGTCGTCTGTTTGGGTGCTGCATGCATGCACTGCATGCGTGAACCCGAGCTTGGCGCTTCGATTCGCGATGTTAACCGAAAAGGTTGTGGCGTCCGACTGACAGTGCGCGTAGGTGCCGGAGTGCGAAAAGAGCACGAGCTGGTCCGATTCAACACAGTACTGATTAAAAAGGCAGCATCAACCTTCGTGTACCGACTGACAGCGCAGCAACGTACTGTAGTCCCGTCTCGTCTTTGCAGCATCGACCATCTTTGCGGCTTGTTGATAATTAAATAACACGTGAGTCAAAAAAGGTCTGCCCGTAGCTTCATCGCGAAAGTACACAAATTCGCACCGCTTAAGTGCAGCTCCGGATGCCGCCAGGTTACCGCAGAGATGCCGTCCGCGGGCGCTGCGGCCGACGGCACTCCGATCGTGCGCTGCTCCCTGGTCGTCGTTAGGCCTTGTTTATTTGCGGCGAAGCCACGGCGGACGGCGTTTGGGAATCGCCCGCTTCGCTGCGTCTCAAGCGTAACCGCTGGCACGCTCCTATGCGCGTTCTTGCGTGTAGCTGCGAAAATTAGTGACAGCCTGCGCTGCCGAACCGAATGTGCGGAATTGCTTTGCTGATGTTTTGCGCCGTCAATTCTAGCTCGGACGATGTGTACGCATGAGATTTAATTTAATTTCATTTATTGAAGCCTTAAAGGCCCGAGGGCATTACATAAGGGGGGGGGGGGGGGGGCAATAACATTGTATAACAGCATACGAACACCAGTTCAAGAAACAAAAACAAAGAAAGTAAACGAAACCAACAAACAAACATTAACAAAATATACCAGAGCAGACTAGTGTGCATTTTCAAATAGAACACTGAAGGTGACTCGTTAGTTTTGCTCGGAAAATTTCACGATCTTTGCATGAAGCAATAACGTCCGGTAGAGTATTCCATTGGGCTATTGCATCTGGAAAAAAATAGTTATTCATTGCTGCAGTGTGGCCAAAAATCAGATTTAACGGGTGACTGTGATTAAGTCGGGACATTCTTGAGGGAGGTTGTAGGAGAGGGTGCCGGTTGTGAGGATGGTAACAAAAAGAATGAAGGAGGCAGAGACGTGATATAATGCGGCGTGATTGAAGGCTTGGGAGGGAAAGAATTCGGTTTAGTGCTGTGATGCTGGTTTCACGTGAGTACTGTGACATGATAAATCGCGCGGCACGGTTTTGGATGGCCTCTAGATTATTAGCGAGGTATGCTTGTGAAGGGTGCCAGATGGATGAAACGTATTCTAGTTTTGGACGAACATAGGTCTGGAATGCGAGCTGTGTGATTTGGGGTGGTACTGATTGCAAATTTCTCCGTAAGTACCCAAGAGTGCGTGAAGCCTTCGAGCATATCGTTTCAGTGTGAGTAACCCATGATGAAGTTGATGTTAGGTTGACGCCAAGGTATTTATAAGATGACGTTCGAGCAATGGGAGTGCATGGGCAATAGTAGCGGCGACAATCCAGCGCCCTGAGAGACACCTAATGTTACGTCAATTAGCCATGAGTTATGACAGTTGACGGATGTAAACTGTGCACGGCCTTTCAGAAAGTGCTCAATCCAGATGAGTAATGTCCGCGGGATTACAAAGGAGGCAAGTTTAACTAGTAGATGATTATGGGGAATACGGTCAAATGCCCTTGAAAAGTCGAGAAATATGGCGTCAATTTGTAAGCGGTCGTCCATGTACTGAAGGATGTCGTGTGTGAAGTCGGCGAGTTAAGTTTCATATATATATGACAGAAACTTACGACAGCCGTGTTGAAGCGGATAAAAGTATTTCAGCGATTCAAGGTGAGTGATTAGATCTGATGCTATCACGTGTTCCAGGAGTTTGGACGGAATGCTGGTGAGCGAAATTGGTCGGTAGTTATAAGCTTTTGATCTATCGCCGGATTTAAAAATGGGAATTATTTTTGCTTTTTTCCAATCGTGAGGGACTTCATCATTGCTAAACGACTGTGTGAATAACACGTAGAGTATCTTGCTTGATATTGCGATAGTATTTTTTAACATTTTGGGGCTGATTTGGTCGCAGCCAGCTGACGATGATAGCTTGAGGGATTTAATCAAATTTGCTATTCCATCAGGACTGATTTGTATTTCAGGCATTGGGGTCGGTAAATAAGGGGATATCGGCGTGAGGGGTAGAAAATACTGATGAGAAGTAATTGTTTAGGGCCGACGCACATTTATCAATCCCAATAGGTTTCTCATCTGCGTCTAAGAGTTCTATTTGGTTTATGTGGTTTTTTTGGGGAGAGACTTCGCCAGAATTTGCTTGGATTTGATTGCAGAATTGATAAGAGGCCACAAGAAAAACAATTTTGTTAGAAGCTTTAATTTATTTCACATAAGAATTCGCACTACGTCGATATCGCTCCCATGATTTTTTATTGTTGGCTTGTTTAGCATTTCGGTAGAGGCGTTTTTTCTTATTAAGCATGGCGTTTTAGACGATTATTGAACCATTGGTTGTTTGAATCACTCTTAACGAGGATGGTCGGAATTTATGAGGATTGCAGATTTAACACTAGATTTTTATATAATTCCCAGTTGGTATTAACAGAACGAGCAGAGTATAAAATTTTAAAGATAGAACATACGTGCACGTTACGTGTTGGCACTTCCTAAAGGATGTGCGAAAGGGCTTCAAAAAAAAAAGCACTACACTATCCTTTTTGTTAATCGCAATCCTTAAGATTCGCGGATGATTAATTCGTGCTCACCTGTCATCCGATATCCAAACTTTGTAGAGATCATCAGTCCGCGCTCTCGTCGGTGATACGCGTATTCATGCCATTCGTTAAATGAACAAGAGATGCCTCTCGCCAACCATAATGAAAGCGCTCCTGGCTAAAAACGACGACGACATGTTTGCACGCGGGCAACTCGCACGCTCGATCATCTGCCAGCATCCATGCAGAGTCGATGATATCGCGTCAACTCCGCGAGGGGTCACCGGCCGCTGTTGGTCAAACCGCAGAAGACGGTACCAAAGCTATCGACACCGGAGACTTAACCCGGCAGCGCGAGAGAAGAAAGCGGTCCTGGAGAGAGCCGTTTCCAGCAGGAGTGCACGCTAATTTGTGCTGAATGGGACAGGAATATGAAGGAAAGTGCTTCTCCGAGGCGGCCTCCGGTATGTGTGGACAGCAGCCTGCCCGCGTGCAGGTATACGCTCGCGAACGACCCGAATCTTTCGGGCTGCTGTCGCACACAGTTTCGAGAGGTCAAGAAACTGGAGAAACCGGCGGCCGAGGAACACAGCAGACAAGGTTGAAAGCTATGCGAACGCAGGCGGGACGGGAAAGGCAGAGACCGCGAATGCGTGTGCAATGCTCTGGAAAACCGGAACGGCAACCGGAAGTTTGACAACCGAGCGTCACCTGATGACGCTTCGTAGGCGGGGCTAGCGGGGCGGAGTTCCCGAGCTGTTTTCTTCGTTTTTTTTTTTTTTTTCTGGTGTCTCCGAGTGTTGAGTTTAGGGGAAAGAGGAGGAGCGTCATTTTTAATTGCCGATATCTCCGGTGTTAATGAAGCTAGCTGAAACATTCTTGCGGTATATTTACTTGTGAGGAAGTACCCATCTCTCTACCGCTTTGTTTTACCTCATTTTAGGCATTGCATGACCCCTTAAACAACAGCGCACACAGGTTCTAGGCATGATGGAATTGAACGGCGGCGCAACACGGAAACGGACACAGACAAGAAGGGGACACCACATGTGCGCATGCGCATGTGGTGTCCCCTTCTTGTCTGTGTCCGTTTCCGTGTTGCGCCGCCGTTCAATTCCATCATGCACCAACTCGCCCCCCAGGCCGTTATTCTGAAGGTTCTAGGCAGTTTCACAGGGCATTGTATAGCACTGCGTGCGCAAATACACGTAAAACATGAGTAAATGTGCGTGCTTGTGTGTGTGTGTGTGTGTGTGTGTGTGTGTGTGTGTGTGTGTGTGTGTGTGTGTGTGTGTGTGTGTGTGTGTGTGTGTGTGTGTGTGTGTGTGTGTGTGTGTGTGTGTGTGTGTGTGTGTGTGTGTGTGTGTGTGTGTGTGTGTGTGTGTGTGTGTGTGTGTGTGTGTGTGTGTGTGTGTGTGTGTGTGTGTGTGTGTGTGTGTGTGTGTGTGTGTGTGTGTGTGTGTGTGTGTGTGTGTGTGTGTGTGTGTGTGTGTGTGTGTGTGTGTGTGTGTGTGTGTGTGTGTGTGTGTGTGTGTGTGTGTGTGTGTGTGTGTGTGTGTGTGTGTGTGTGTGTGTGTGTGTGTGTGTGTGTGTGTGTGTGTGTGTGTGTGTGTGTGTGTGTGTGTGTGTGTGTGTGTGTGTGTGTGTGTGTGTGTGTGTGTGTGTGTGTGTGTGTGTGTGTGTGTGTGTGTGTGTGTGTGTGTGTGTGTGTGTGTGTGTGTGTGTGTGTGTGTGTGTGTGTGTGTGTGTGTGTGTGTGTGTGTGTGTGTGTTTCAAAAGTTGTGGTGGTGATTCAGCTCGTTGAAAGCCTGCTCCTTTAGCCAATATCACCCAATGTTTTAATGCCTTCTCTAACATGGACAAGCTTGGTGTGTATATCTGCTACAATCTGTGAAAACTATTTCCTTACAGAACGGGTTGAGTGCACTCCGTGTACGGTAAATTTCTGCTAGCAGGCACCATTTGCGTTAAAAGAATATCAGTTATTTCAAAATCGATTTACCTGTCGAGCCTAGTATCAAGTAAGACTGTTTTATATTGAAAGTGAATGCTGCTTTAAAATATATAGTCTTGCTTGCAGAGAAAATGTGCCTTTTTCTAATCAATAAGCTGTATAATAATGGTTGAGTGGTTAGGGGCCTTGATTGCTGATCCTACAATGCTCTTTCAATACATACTGTAGAGATCGTTATTCGATAAATAAATGAACCTGCTCGCCCGTCCACTGCGCGATGTCAGCGCACGTTAAGGAAACCAAGGAGTTCGAAACTTCCGCACCTTTCACTACGAAGTTTTTCACAGCCTGAGTCGCTTTGAAAGGTTAAATCCTATGGCCCAAGCCGTAAACCAAACTATTTTTTCTCAGCAGGCCTGCAGCACAGATTCGTTATCCATGGTAATGGTGCGGTCTTTCCGCAAGAGAAATATTTTGCTTTCATGAGCCTGACAGGAACCGTTAATTATATTATAAAAACCTATTTCTAAGCATGTTTTCCTCTTCAAGTTAAATGTCGATGCATGCGACTTTTCTTACCAATGCGCCCTAAAATGAACACACTATTTATTGGACGACGACGCAAATTTTACTTGCGTCTTAGTGCTTGTTATGTTCACATATTTCGCATTTTCCTACCAAAAATAAAAATATAAATTCCTCTCTCTTCATTTTGACAACTGTCAAACTGAACTTTGGCCCTTCCATAGTAGTCAGCAGGTGAAATTCCATCGGTCAAGCTGCAGGTTGCAGAGACTTGCGAACTAAGACTCCTCTTCTTTAACTCGACCGTGCTGAATTATCCGATCTGCATATATTATGTGTTGATATCGTCGGCGTTGAAAGCTCAAACAACGGGCATCCTTCTGGCAGATGATAGTTATCAGAAGACACTGCAAGGTGCTCATAAGCTGATATTTGCATCTTTGAATATTGACGCGTTACTTTTGTTCTTGCTTCTCGGGTAAGGTGGTTTTCTTCCCGAGCGGTGGTTTCCCAGAGTTTCGGATGCTCCAGTGCTTATCGCGTGAAACCAGGTTCGACCTTGTGTAAGACAACCGCGTCTTGACGGAGGTTATATGAAATGCACAGGGAGTAACTGCAAGGTAGTAATATACAGGTAGTAAGCGCAGATCCGGACCACGAAAGTGAAATAACTAGGAGAAGAAGATTGGGATGAAGCGCATCTGGCAAGTATACTGGTAGATTATGAATAGCAGTATAATGGTATCAGATAAAGAGGAAAGTGTACAAAAGTTACAAAACTATACAAAATGTTTTTACTTAGTTTGAGGACAATGCAGAGGGCTATGAAACGGAAAATGGTAGGTGTAATGTTAAGAGATCGGAAGCGTGCAGAGAGGGTCAGAAAAACAATTGAGGTTACTAACATTCTCGTCGAAATAAAGAAGAAATCAGCATGGGGTGGACATGTACTTCGAGGAAAGGATAACCGATGGTCTCTAAGAGTAACCAATTGAATTCTAACGCTCGAAAAGCGTACCAGTGGGCGGCAGAAAATTAGGTGGGTGGATGAGGTTAAGTAGTTCGTAGGGGTCACGTGGACGCAGCTGGCGCAGGACCCGGTTAATTAGAGGACACTATGAGAGGGCTTCACTCTGCAGTGGGTATCGTCTAGCTGTTGATGATGATGATACGCAACGCGCTTGAGAACCGTGCAATTTTAGCGCATGTTAAGGAACTCAGGTGGTCGCTATTTCCATGGAGGTCAACTACGTCGTCTACCAAGTCCGATGTCGTTTTCTGATGTTAAACCCCATGAAGTAAAACAAGAAATTGCTTTTTTCCTGTCTTCCTTTCCCAAGCCGGTGATTTTCGAACATCCTCTTGACAACAGGGTAGCCAACCGGAATTCATTTATTCTGGTTAACATCCCTGCCTTCCGCCCTCCTTTTCTTCTCCTCTTCTCTCTCCTCTTGGCAAAATTTTATCACCATATTTATTAATATGGTTGCGTTCAGAGCTTTCGGCGTAAAAGCTGTAAAAAGGGGGCGCTACACCGCTGTCGACATGAGCTTACCGCGTCTTCTCGCACAGGTGCTTTTCGGAGCCCTGCTGATTCCATGGCCAGGCGACGGCTTCTTCAATGTGGCCGGATGCTTGGCCCCGTCTTCATCTTCTTCAACGGACGCACGCGAGGCCGTGCGAACATCGCCTTTCCCGGAAAACAACGAACAAGCGCCAACTCTGGATACATTCACTTATCTGGACTGGCAACCACCCTCGTCAACTGATACCAGGGGGGCGGAGGCTCTACTTAAACGCCGCATTGACGTTCTGCTGCCGGGGCGCTACACCGCTGTCGACATGAGCTTACCGCGTCTTCTCGCACAGGTGCTTTTCGGAGCCCTGCTGATTCCATGGCCAGGCGACGGCTTCTTCAATGTGGCCGGATGCTTGGCCCCGTCTTCATCTTCTTCAACGGACGCACGCGAGGCCGTGCGAACATCGCCTTTCCCGGAAAACAACGAACAAGCGCCAACTCTGGATACATTCACTTATCTGGACTGGCAACCACCCTCGTCAACTGATACCAGGGGGGCGGAGGCTCTACTTAAACGCCGCATTGACGTTCTGCTGCCGGGGCGCTACACCGCTGTCGACATGAGCTTACCGCGTCTTCTCGCACAGGTTGGTTATCGAAACCCTGCTTCTTGTTACCGGTGCTCTAACCGATGTGTGATTGCGGTGTCGTGCCCCGACAGTCTGTTGGAGTGGGTTAAGAAATGCATGGGTATACGTACTTTGTCCCATCGTGCTTTCTCTGCATTGCTTTTACTCCTCTCGGGAGATGTTGAATTAAATCCTGGCCCTAGTCCGGACAGTGGTAGTATTGATGCATGTACAGTCATGGACAATATTTTGCGAGACGCCGGAGCCCCGTTTCAAAGCTGCCTCTGGGCCACTAGGCGGCGTGGTGCGCGCGTCGAGGTTGCGCGGGCCGATGACTAGGCGCATGCCCGTCCTATATGCGTCCGCTGGCCTTTCTCCTCGCTCGTTTTGTTTGAAGCGGTGCTTATTCCGCACTTGGGCGCGGCTGGCGCTGTTTACTGCTCGCGCCGCTCGAGCTATGCGGCCGTCGTGCTCGGCGTGCAGCCAGTCGAAAGCGATAACAGCGCTCGTGCACGGGGCCCGCCACCTTTATACCGAATCATTTAGATCTGTTTCCTTTTTTCTTTCAATAATAACATAACTTCTGGCATGCGATAAAGGTCTCGTTTCTGCAAACTGCCCACTGCGATGAAAACATCTCGATAAAGACACTCGGTCCTTATGCTTCAACTGCGAGCGTTAGCGTGCATCGCAACTCATTCATAGTTATTGTGCCGACCAAAAGCGTAAAAGAGAGAAATAATCCTTAAGCAACAAGTTTATTGTCATAAAACAAAAAATAAAAATAAAACAATGCAGACATCACTGGCAAACGAAAAATTCCTAATACTTGGTGAAACCGCCATCAGCAGCGATGACGCTTGCCAACCGGCGTGGCATCGATTCGTAAAGGGAACGAACCACATCTGTGTCCGCACGAAGCCTTTCCCATTCACCTCTGATCGCTTCCCAGAGTGTGTCTGCGTTGGCATTCCCAATGTGAGACCTCATCAGGTGAGCTTTCAATAGGCCCCACACATTTTCAATGGGACTCATGTCGGCTCCCTTCGGAGGCCATGGCAGCTGCCGCATGCCACGAGCGTCGAGAATAGCGCTCACTTTTCGAGACGTGTGTACAGGACTCCTATCTTGTTGAAAAAGGTAGAATCCATCTGGGAATGGTCCGTCAAGGACATATGGCGTTAACACACTCTCAATGATGTCGACGTAGGCGTCCGAGGTGAAGGATCCATCGACTCTCACCAGAGGCCCCAGTCCATTTCTTGACATGACGCCCCATACAGCCACGGAACAGCGACCACTGGAGAACACATTTTGCACGTATGGCGGGTCGTATCTATATAGGAGAAGAAAATCAGTACAAAGTTATAATTTGGGTCTTATGCATCAGGTTGAGCGCGAGTGAAAACTAACTTTTCCGTGTAAAAAGGTTTGATTAGCAACTGTGAATCGTTTCTAAATAGTTAGTACTTGAACCACGCTACTAAATGACGAGAGTTGTTTCGGAAGAGCAATTACTTTAGAGTAAATTGCGGCATCGGCACTAAGAAGCGTTTGCTAATGGACTCTCTTCGGAAGGGCGCTTCTATCAACATCGTGCACCTCCGAGATATTGCATGCTGAGGAGGAGTATTCGGCATTGTTTACGACGTATATTTCATTTGGGAACACGAAGACAGCAGTTTGCCGCTATATCCTACTTTATTCGTATTCTTCATATAAAATATTCAGGATTTACTTAGACGCAAAAAAAAGGGTATCCATACCTGCAATTCACTGGCCTCCAAACTCGGCACTTCTGGTCCCAGCGGGTGGAAAAAGAAGACTCGTCCGAGAATATAACTTCGGACCAGTCGTCCACAGTCCACCCTTTCAGAGAGTTGGCGAACTCGAGCCGTTCCTTGCGCTGTTTAGTTGTCAGATGCGGCTTCTGGGCAGCCATGCACGATCGGAGACCAATTTCTTTGAGCCGCCGCCTGATAGTTTTAGCAGATATATTCAGTGCAAGTTCCTTGCGGATTTCTTCTGCAGTCATGAAGGGGTCGGCCACCGATGCCGCTATGATCAGGAGGTCATCTTCTTCTGTTAAAGCTCTCGGTCGACCTGGGCGCTTGGAATCTGCCAGGCTGCCTCCATTGCGGAAAACGCGAATGGTTCGGGCTACTGCAGATTTGGAACGACCGGTACGGCGAGCAATTTCTCGCTGGGGAACACCTTCCACGAAGAGACATGCAATCAGTCTCCTGTCGTCGATCGGCACTCTTGGAGGCATTTTGCAACTGGCAGGATTTGCGATGAAATTATATAGGTTTTCCTGGATATCGCTAACCAATCATAAATCAAGTAACGTCGATGGCTGAGCAGAAAATATAGGCGTTATGTGGGAAGCGTGCTTGCGCTATCTCGCCTTTCTACGATCAGACGATGCAAGCATGTGCTCATCAGCCTTATCACGTCAGAGTGACTTTTAAACAACTATAGTTCGAAAATTATGGTATTACATCACATAAAATGACAGTACATTTTACGGCCTTACGTCCCCGACGTGATAAGGCTGATGAGCACATGCTTGCATCGTCTGATCGTAGAAAGGCGAGATAGCGCAAGCACTCTTCCCACATAACGCCTATATTTTCTGCTCAGCCATCGACGTTACTTGATTTATGATTGGTTAGCGATATCCAGGAAAACCTATATAATTTCATCGCAAATCCTGCCAGTTGCAAAATGCCTCCAAGAGTGCCGATCGACGACAGGAGACTGATTGCATGTCTCTTCGTGGAAGGTGTTCCCCAGCGAGAAATTGCTCGCCGTACCGGTCGTTCCAAATCTGCAGTAGCCCGAACCATTCGCGTTTTCCGCAATGGAGGCAGCCTGGCAGATTCCAAGCGCCCAGGTCGACCGAGAGCTTCAACAGAAGAAGATGACCTCCTGATCATAGCGGCATCGGTGGCCGACCCCTTCATGACTGCAGAAGAAATCCGCAAGGAACTTGCACTGAATATATCTGCTAAAACTATCAGGCGGCGGCTCAAAGAAATTGGTCTCCGATCGTGCATGGCTGCCCAGAAGCCGCATCTGACAACTAAACAGCGCAAGGAACGGCTCGAGTTCGCCAACTCTCTGAAAGGGTGGACTGTGGACGACTGGTCCGAAGTTATATTCTCGGACGAGTCTTCTTTTTCCACCCGCTGGGACCAGAAGTGCCGAGTTTGGAGGCCAGTGAATTGCAGGTATGGATACCCTTTTTTTTGCGTCTAAGTAAATCCTGAATATTTTATATGAAGAATACGAATAAAGTAGGATATAGCGGCAAACTGCTGTCTTCGTGTTCCCAAATGAAATATACGTCGTAAACAATGCCGAATACTCCTCCTCAGCATGCAATATCTCGGAGGTGCACGATGTTGATAGAAGCGCCCTTCCGAAGAGAGTCCATTAGCAAACGCTTCTTAGTGCCGATGCCGCAATTTACTCTAAAGTAATTGCTCTTCCGAAACAACTCTTGTCATTTAGTAGCGTGGTTCAAGTACTAACTATTTAGAAACGATTCACAGTTGCTAATCAAACCTTTTTACACGGAAAAGTTAGTTTTCACTCGCGCTCAACCTGATGCATAAGACCCAAATTATAACTTTGTACTGATTTTCTTCTATATAGATACGACCCGCCATACGTGCAAATTGTGTTCTCCAGTGGTCGCTGTTCCGTGGCTGTATGGGGCGCCATGTCAAGAAATGGACTGGGGCCTCTGGTGAGAGTCGATGGATCCTTCACCTCGGACGCCTACGTCGACATCATTGAGAGTGTGTTAACGCCATATGTCCTTGACGGACCATTCCCAGATGGATTCTACCTTTTTCAACAAGATAGGAGTCCTGTACACACGTCTCGAAAAGTGAGCGCTATTCTCGACGCTCGTGGCGTGCGGCAGCTGCCATGGCCTCCGAAGGGAGCCGACATGAGTCCCATTGAAAATGTGTGGGGCCTATTGAAAGCTCACCTGATGAGGTCTCACATTGGGAATGCCAACGCAGACACACTCTGGGAAGCGATCAGAGGTGAATGGGAAAGGCTTCGTGCGGACACAGATGTGGTTCTTTCCCTTTACGAATCGATGCCACGCCGGTTGGCAAGCGTCATCGCTGCTGATGGCGGTTTCACCAAGTATTAGGAATTTTTCGCTTGCCAGTGATGTCTGCATTGTTTTATTTTTATTTTTTGTTTTATGACAATAAACTTGTTGCTTAAGGATTATTTCTCTCTTTACGCTTCTGGTCAGCACAATAACTATGAATGAGTTGCGATGCACGCTAACGCTCGCAGTTGAAGCATAAGGACCGAGTGTCTTTATCGAGATGTTTTCATCGCAGTGGGCAGTTTGCAGAAACGAGACCTTTATCGCATGCCAGAAGTTATGTTATTATTGAAAGAAAAAAAGAAACAGATCTAAATGATTCGGTATAAAGGTGGCGGGCCCCGTGCATTAGCGCTGTTATCGCTTTCGACTGGCTGCACGCCGAGCACGACGGCCGCATAGCTCGAGCGGCGCGAGCAGTAAACAGCGCCAGCCGCGCCCAAGTGCGGAATAAGCAGCGCTTCAAACAAAACGAGCGAGGAGAAAGGCCAGCGGACGCATATAGGACGGGCATGCGCCTAGTCATCGGCCCGCGCAACCTCGACGCGCGCACCACGCCGCCTAGTGGCCCAGAGGCAGCTTTGAAACGGGGCTCCGGCGTCTCGCAAAATATTGTCCATGACTGTACTATTGAGGGCATTTATGCAGTTGTCCGCAGGTTAGAGCAGGGACAGACACGCTTTCTTGCCGATCTAGAAGTAGTTATGAAGGAACAGAATGCTCTTGCTTGTTCGCTGCAGGAACTTCAAAACTCAGTCGCTGTACTGCAAAATGATTTACTTGCAGTCAAAGAAGGCGCCTCAGATAATCGGCGTAGACTGGTAAACGCGAAATCGTCCCTCGAGGATGCAAATAACAGGACACGCAGAAATAACTTGATAGTTTTTGGCTTATCTGACTGTGAAAATGAAAGTTGGAAAGAATCTGAGAAAAATGTTATCGCGTTTTTCCAAACTGAGCTTGGCCAGATCACCCACGCAGATGATATCGAACGTGCTCACAGGCTCGGAACTTTTCGTGAAGGAAAGAACCGGCCGATTATTGTAAATTTCTGTAGGTTTAAAGCAAAAGAACTACTGTTGTCGTGCGGATCAAAGCTAAAGGGTAAACGATATGCTATTCGTGAGGATTTCAGTCCCGCTGTTAGACGCGCTCGCTCAAAACTGTACGAATATGCTCAAACCACGAACCTCTCATTCAAACTGCGTTTCGACAAACTACATATAGGCAACAAAATTTTTGTCTACGATAGCGGAGATGACATGGTGACGGAAATAAATAGATAGCTAAATGTCAACCACTGCTCAAAGTCTAAAGCTTTGTGCGCCAGTGCAAAATCTAATTCTCCTTGCAGCCTTCCGCTTAGTATTTTGCTAGTTAACTGCCGAAGTTTGAAAAACAAGGTAGACGAATTTGCTGCATTGCTTTCCTCTGTTCGACCACATGTTATTATCGGGACTGAATCTTGGCTTCATGAATCCGTTGCAGATATCGAAGTCTTTCCTTGTGGCTATGAAGTTTACCGGTGTGATAGAAACACACATGGTGGTGGTGTTTTTGTCCTTATAGATGAATGCCTTCAGAGTAGTGAGTTACCTAGCTCTTTTGATAATTCTGAATCTGTGTGGTGCAGGATTAGACTTAACCATGGCAGTTACATCGCTATTGGGTCCTTTTACCGGCCTCCTGGTTCTTCTAGTCCAGAATCATTTAGTGAGTTATCAAGCTTTTTAACTACCATAAATAGTGATTATATACTTGGAGGAGACTTTAATATGCCTGCCGTTCACTGGAATAAGGGGAAACCTGTTTTGGCTGATTCGACTACCTTATCTCTAGCTTTTTCAGAGTTTATTACAACTAATGACCTGACCCAATTCGTGACTGAGAGCACCAGACGAGGTCATGATAGTGAGAGTACCTTGGATTTGTTTTTTGCTAACTCTGAGTTATTGATTAAAGATGTAGTTGTCATCCCTGGTATCAGTGACCATGACAGTGTTTTGGCCACGTGCTCTACCACTTCAGTCAGATCTGCCCACAAACATCCCAGGAAAGTGTTTTCTTACGACCGAGGTGATTACACGTCAATTTCAAGAGAACTTTCTAGTTTCTACCCTCTTTTTTATGAAGTCATCCAGTCACTGGATATAGATGGAGCTTGGATTCTTTTCAGAGATAAACTAATGGCTTTAATTGAGCAACACATCCCTTCAAAAATTATTACACGTAGACGCCGGAATGATAAGCCATGGGTGGATAAGAAAATTCGGGCATTAATTAATAAGAAACGCCGTCTGTATGCCACATATATAAGAAATCACAAGCAGTCTGTTTTCCAGGAAATGCGCCAGATAAGCTACAAAATTAAGCAAGAAATAAAGGTAAATAAACATATTTATATTTCATCGCTTGATACAAGGTTAAGAGAAAATCCAAAAGAATTTTGGAAATTTATTAAAATCAATAGTAAAGAGGTGACCTCTGTCCCTACTTTGTTAGTTGACGAGAAGACAGTGTCCGACGATTATGAGAAGGCCTGCTGTTTCAATTTTTATTTTCAATCCGTCTTTACTGCCGCATTCTCTGGTGAATTGCCTGAAGCACAAGAAAAAGCCTACGAGGACATGCCCGCGGTTACTGTCACATATAATGGTGTCCTCAAGTTACTTTCTAGCCTAAAAAACAAATCAGCCAGTGGGCCTGATGCCATCCCGTCGCATGTATTGAAAGCTTGCTCACAAGAAATTGCGCATTTCTTAGTAGCCTTGTTTAATAAATCACTATACAGCATTTCTTTACCTGCAGACTGGAAGGCAGCAAATGTCATCCCAGTCCACAAAAGTGGTCCCAAAAAGGCATTGCAAAACTACAGACCAATCTCTCTTACATGCATATGCTGCAAAACTATAGAACACATTATTTACAGTTCTGTGATGAAACATCTCCAAAACAATAATTTCTTCTCAAATGCTCAACACGGCTTCAGGCCTGGCTTGTCGTGCACGACTCAACTGGTAGAATTTTCTCATGATCTCTTTTATTATTTTGATCTTGGTTTTCAGGTAAACTGCATCTTTTTGGATTTCCGCAAAGCCTTTGATACCGTTCCTCATGCTTTATTGTTATATAAATTATCTTCTCTCTGTATACACCCTGAAGTAGTAGACTGGATTAGAGGTTACTTATCTGGGCGAACTCAAAATGTTGTAATCAATGGTACTAATTCAACGAATGTCACCGTAACCTCTGGTGTGCCCCAAGGGTCTGTCTTGGGGCCTTTGCTATTTCTAGTCTTTATAAATGACATTGTTGAAGGGCTTGAATGTAAAGTGAGATTATATGCTGACGATTGTGCCATTTACAGGAATATACGAAATGATCTTGATGTAAGTAGTATACAGAGTGATCTGAACAAAATTCATTGTTGGTGTACTAAATGGGGCATGTCTTTGAACACTGCTAAATGCCAGTATGTGTCATTTTCCCGTAAACGTCTTCCCGTGAGATCAGTCTATAATTTGGACGGGCTACCACTTGAAAAGGTCCAACATTACAAGTATCTAGGGGTCTATTTTTCAGAAAATTTGACATGGAACCGACACATAGAATATTTAACCTTAAAGTCATCTAGAACGCTAAATCTCATTAGACGAAATTTTTATAAAGCCCCCACAAAAGTAAAAGAACAGCTATACGTAACTAACGTCCGTCCTATACTCGAGTATGCTTGTGCGGCATGGGACCCTCAAAGCTCTTACCTTGTGGAAAAACTTGAACGCATCCAAAACCGCGCTGCCAGGTTTGTTTCCGGCAACTATAACTTCCGTAGTAGCATCACATTAATTAAAGAAAACCTTAGATGGAAAACATTGGCTCACCGGAGACTAACCGCAAAATTAGAACTTTTTTACCAAATATACTCTGATCTTACGGGAATAAACAAGAGCTTGTACATTCTACCTCCACATTTTATCTCTGAACGCCGCGACCATAAGCTGAAAGTTCTTGTAACGCGATGTCGAACTGATGTGTTCCGTAATTCCTTTTTTCCTCACACTTCTTCACTTTGGAATAGTCTTCCTAAGAGCATAGCACAATGTAAAACAGGTAAACATTTTCAGTCTTTCCTGGCGTCCAATTTGTCGTAGTAGCTTTCCACCCTTTTAAACCTGTTTCCCGCACTCACATTTTCAGTGTTCTTTTTATTGTTAAACAAATGTGCTTTACTGTATACTTTCGGTATTGTAACATGCTCATTTTAGGTATTTTTTTCCGTTATTGCCCCCCCTGCTATAATGCCCCTGGGCGCTGCAGGTACTTGTATAAATAAATTGTATAAATAAAAAGCTGTCGTTAGAAGTTGGCGTTGGTCGCTAAAAATTTTGATTGCCATCTTGTAAATGTTAAAATTTGTTTTAATGTCAGAAATCGACCGCCTGAGACTCGGGTCGCGAGCCACAGAGATTGCCCCTACGCTACCGGAGCGTACGTGGTTGATTGACAGGTTCAAAGGTAGTGTGTGATCGCATCAGGTGAGCAGTGTTCATAGAAAAGATGGGTCTGACGGACCCTTAAGCGACCTTAGTGCCCTTTTAAATCTATCGTGCCATAGTCTTAAAATGAGATGAAGTGTACCTCGATATTTGTTTTGCGCCTCTAATTTGGGTTGCATAGCCCCTATACAAGGAAATAGATTATTTCTTTATATTTTTGTTGCGTTGGCATTCGGACGCCGCTGTTATTATTTCAAGTATTTATCTCTTCGTTTATTTTTTGTCATCGAAAGAGTGAGTAACCAACATCGATTTTGAGCTCACAAAACATGTCTAGGGACAAGTCGTGGCATACGCACCGTGCCTCCCACAAAGCCTTCATTCTCAATCTATTCTGACATTAGAAATCACAATGCTTACTGTTGCCTTGTAAATATAACAAGGGTGTTAGTTGGGACAAAAAGAGCAGTTTTAAGTATTTGACGAGCCGAGTATGTGCTTTCGTGTATGGTGTCCAGCGACACAAATCAGCTTAAAATATCAGATACACGTATTGCAGGGCTTCGGGTGCAATTAGACCACTTGGGGATCGTTCCGTCTCCTGAAACTATAATGAAGGAGGGGACATGGATAGTTCACATTATAAACAAGTCTCCACTTGTTATTGCCGTTTACCTCTTAATTACAATATGCTATTTTGTAACTAATTATTGCTACTTTTTTCTGTAAACCTAAGGAAAAGGCAATTTTCGGCCCTAGAATATTTTTGGAGTTCAAATTATTTCTTCTGATACCAAGGTGTTTAACAAAAAATATGTCGCTGTGCAGTAAGATCTGCATCTGTCTATGACGCATCCATCCTAATAGGATAGAGACGACGTGGGGGTGGGTGCACGTTCTTGTGGCATTGTTTTCAGCACTCAGCGAATCAGTAGCGGAGACAAAATCCTAATAGCGGTTCCCAAAAACAGGGTATTGATTTTAGACGCCCTTAATGCGAAAGCGCACCGTAAACATGGCTTTGTAGGTCGAGAGTAAAATTTGTACACCATAAACATTCACCTTCCTTCTGCCGGCCTATAGATCCCGGAAGGCACTGCCTGCTCGACTGGTGATTTACGAAGACCACTTATCTATTTGAGGAGACTTTTTTTTTTTTTTGATCAGCCTTGCCCTTCGTTCCATCTACCCTGATAGGATGCAAATGAAGTCTAAGGTAAATTTAAGGCATGCTGAAATCCGCCTTTTGCGCGAGTTCTATGCGCATGCGCGAAGCCCCAGCGGCGACTGATGAAAACACACTGAGAGGCGTCGACGGCGCTTCTCGTCGCCGCACTCATAGCCAACGCACGGGGGCTGGAGGCGCGGTACGTTCACAGCCTCGGTAAAACGATGCCAACCACCTGTGCCGCTTAGGGCTGCCACTATCGAGGCGTGCCGGGATGCAAGACGCGTTTTGTTACGTTTCCTTCGGCGAGCCGGGACCTGCAACGGCGTGAAGCTTGGATTAGGGCAACCAAGCGTCAAGACGTGAATGGGCGACCTTGGCAGCCGACTGTGCGAAAAACACTTCGTTACAGGTATGTATGCATCTAAAGGAAATGTGCATGATGAAAAGTATCTACCGGAGTTTGCACCAAGCCTGTAACCCACCAGTGATAGCCGCAATGAGCATTTGTTCGGGGCGTCTGATGGCGATGTATTTTGTCGTTTGTTTTATTTATGTGCGAAGGGGCCGGGTAGCGCAGATATCACAGGTGGCTGTGTGCGCTATACCGTAATATTTAGCATGTTTTATCGCGACTGCCGCCTGACTAAAAAGAAGAAAAAAAGGTGTTTGTTGTGATGCACCGCCGTTAGCGAGCCGAGTGGTTGAGCTGGTCATGAGGCGCTCGCGAACGGTAGTGCATTAAAACGGCGTATTTTTTTTTGTTAGTGAGGTGGCAGTCACGATAAAACATGCTAAATATAACGACCTAGTGCACACAGCCGCCTGTGATATCTAAGCTACCTAGCCCTTTCGCACATAAAGATAAGAAAGGACAAAATCATCGCCTTCAGGCCCCGGTGCAACTGAAGCAATCACGCACCGAAGAAATCCTCATTGCAGCTATCACTGGTGCGCTACAGCCTGGGTGAAAGTTCCAGTAGGTACTTTTCATCATGCCTATTTCGCTTAGATGCATACATACCTGTAGTATCTGTGTTTTTGCCGCTCGGAGCATATGACGCACTTGACACTTGCACGGCGCACAGTACTTTTTTTTTTAATTAAAGGCTCGCCTTCGTGCACGCCAAAGCATCCGGACTTTGTTCCTTTAATGTACACAATCAGATACACTTCGTTAGGGAGCTTGATAATCGTCGTCTTCGTCCAACCGTTTGCAACGGCAAGGAAACCGCCCGGCACAATAAACGAGTCTTCTGGAGGGTTCATGCTCGTTCACTTGCAGAGTGGATCGCTCTGGACGTAGAACAGAGTTGGTTCCTGACCGAGATGCGCATCCGATATGTAGGAGATTCACATGTGTCACCAAGTTGTTGATTCCGCAGAAATCGCGGCGGAGGCAGAAATGAACGTTGGAGACCCTTTCACAACAGAATGACCATTCTCTGTGCCCCGAGAACCTTTTCACCACTGCGACCACATCCGTTCTGACTCCTGAGGCCAGAAACCGGCTACAGCTCTGAATCATCCATTGCCAGAAAAATGCAGCGCGTTTCCTGCAGGTGTGCATTCCGGCCGGGACAATGCCCTTTTCACGGGGTGTGTATATGTGACTCTCTGCCGATCTTCGTGGATGAAATCCTATAGCTGCACGGTTGTAGATGACGCGAGGAGGAAGCGACGCCCATTGCACCATGCCGGCGCCGCGGTGACCGCATTGTGCTCGGTAACTCAAGACACCCCGCGCATATGCGCCGCTCAAAGTCACAGGAGACGATTCCACCTAGCTCTGCAGCATCAACAAACCCCTGGCTGCTTTGCCCTTTGAGATCCCTCTCTCTCTCTCTGCCCCCACGCTCTCCTGTCTGCCGAAAACCTGCAGGCCGAGAGCGTCTCATTCTGTCACGTCGAACACGGCCCGCGCTACACGCTCTTGCAATACGAAGATATGCGTACGTGCGTTATGAGTGGATTGTGAAAACGCTCTACCTTCCCCCATACTGCGTGAACATGATATGCTGCAATCACTGTCACTACTTTCCGCTCCGAGGCAAAAAAAGGGGGGAAGCTTTCGCTTTCTACCAGCGTTGGCGTGGCCATTTCGTATGGTGTGCTTTCGCGTCGTCTGCTACACTGCCGCTCAATGTGTTTCCCGCCCGCTCCCGCATGGTGGCGCCACATCCTCGCGCAAAAGGCGGATTCTGCGATGAGATCTATAATATTATTGCAACGTTTGCGAGGTGATTAGACGAAGAAAGCTTTTCCTTCTCCACGTGTTTGTTCGGGGCTTTACCGCAATAGAGGAGCCAATAGATATAAAACGTGTCAAGGATATTTGGTATACAATTGAATGTACAAAATTAAGCTTCCCATATTGCTAATATGTTCGAACATTACGAGGATAGTGTAGCGTATGCCGGACTCACCCAATGAAGAGCTTTAGACTTGTCGAACTTAGCGACCATCCGCTTTACATCGAAGATAAAAGATAAATCATTAATAATTATGCTTTCGTGCTAGATAGGAATGATGAGCACTCAAGCTCATATGCAAGCTGTAGGTGCCCCCTCTAATTGCCTACGAAAGCCTTATAGCCAAAGTCACGGAAGACAAAGGGGGTGTCACTGTGAAACTGAGCGCCAGAGACGTGCAGATGCTTTCGCCTAATTTTTTTACGTCGAATGAAACCCAGCTTCAGGTCTACATCAAATAACTAAAATTACGGTTTGGATAAAAAGCCAAATTTTTAAATATGTGTTTACGCTTGAAAAGAGCTACCAGATATGTACGGTACACGGGTATTGGTTGTGACCGATTATTATACTTCATACCTTATATGTAAAGTTACCGAAATCATGACATAAAAATCATTTGTTATGTTTCGAGAGCTTGGCAGCACAAATAATGGTCTTGCATTATACTTGTTTCTTTCTGCAGTAATACATCTGCCATCCTCTTAAAAAAGGTATGCTAAATATGCTGTGGAAGATCATTCTCAGCTCGGGCGTTTTGCTGAGCAGCCTTGAGAACTATCCTTGCTTGTTTTTAAAAACTGGTGTGGGGGATTGCGATTGAGCTTTGGTAATTAGGTATTTCAGATGCTGGCCCGGAGACTGTTTCTCACCTGCAGGAGCTGCTCTGTGATTCGAAAATGCAGGGTCGTCAGGTGCTAAGAGATCTCAGGAGTATCGTATTCTTTACCACTGGGACTAAATATTGAATCAGTATTTTATATTCTACCTCCTAAATGAAAAATGAATACCTCTTCCAAGTTATGAAGGTGATAACGGCGCCGCCGTTTCAGAAGGAAAATCTGAAACTTACTTCCCGCAAGCTGAGATCCCCTTCTAATCTTATTCAACTTCTCATGATATCTCATGCGCAAACTCTGTATATACTTCCCTGATAACAGACACAAGTCACCAATTTATAAACATATTTTTTGAAACAATAGGAAACCAGTATTTATCATACTTGAGGCCCTTTCTTCATTCGTAGGGCATTGCAACACAAAGCTCGAGTTTTCTTTTTTTCTTCTAGTTTTACTACTTCTAGTGTGCACTTGATAGGACGGATTATCGATGAACAGCTTAATATACGGTAGGCACTCTTTCCTGCCTCTCCGTAACCTTTTTGGTGCTAGCGCAATGCCAACTTTATGCTCCGCCGCCAATTGAGTACAGGATAATACATGGAAAGGCAGCCAGAATTAAGAAGGGAGAGTGATGCAATAATGGGTCGATGTCGGCAAAAAAGACGCCTATATCGGCAAGTGGGAAGAATTGGCGGAAGGCTGCGATGTCTATCGGAGCTAACCAAGAAAGAGGGGAAGTTCAGAGCCGGGCACCTATAGCAATATCTGGCTTTTTCAATGGGCACAGGTCTTGCAAACTGTTAAAAAACAACGGCACTTCCACAACGACGGCCAACTATCTCACCTAAGGCAATGCTGGAAGCGGAAAAACACCTTATCCGCTTTGCATATCCGTAAATCACTTTCCCGACAGAATGAGGTTCACAACAAGGACGTTTTCAGCTACAACACTCCGTCAGCTTCCAACTAAATCACCCCCCTATACGCATTTTCCTTTCTTGCCACCCTCATCGCTATAGTGCATGCTTCCTTGAAGGTGCCCCAAGAAATCTAATTTGGGCTGTTTCTATTTTCGTTTGTCATCATCTCTCAATCTCTGTTTGCAGCGCAAATAAGAAGATTTACGTGAAATATGAGAAGTGGCGGCGCTGTGACGTTTTTATACTCTGCTCTAAGGGACAGTTCCCGGAAGTAGAAATTGTGTTTTAGCATGGGGGGGAAGTGTTACATCGGAGCCTGCTACAGGAAAAGCGATGGTATGGCGAAAGTGTTTATGCATGCAGAGTCACGCAGAGAGCTCTGGCCGCATGTGAAACAAAGCTGCGCACTTAGAAATGCATTATTCGCAACACCATGCGGAGCTTCGGCTTACTTTGCCCCTCTTCGTATGGCCTTCAGTTATCAATGTTCACTGCAGGTGAAAGTGATGTGCCAGCGTGGCAAACAGAACGATTAGAATTGCAAAATTTCGGGATACCGCGATCACGTTCAGAAATTCACCGCGGATAAATCTCTGGGCTTATTCCGCCTAGATATTGCATTAACTCATGGCATCCGACTAGACAAACACATCTGCAATAAAGTGCCCCCAGGGCAAGGGGATTAGGGAAATCATCCTTTATCGTGGCAGTACGCAGATGTTGTATGGGGATTACTGTATGCAGATGAACTCGGAAGCATATTTTGAAATTCATAAAATTCAGATATTTCTTAATCCCTCTCTTCTAAAACCCAGCGTAAACTAGACTGGCAAGCACGTTTGGCGGCATTCATGTAAATGCTAATAAAAAGGGAAAAAAATATATACGATTGCTAAAGTCGACGCTAGAAAGTTTGCTCATTCATATAGTTGTTACTAGAATGTGAACCGGGCTTCAAGCACTCTTATTATATGTACTTACTTTGGGTTTTACTAACGCCTTCTTGTTACTCACCTCCCTCCGCAGCAAAAAAAGAAAAAGCTTCTGGTGGCTGTTTACGCCACTTCAATTGTTAATATCCAAATGGCGCATTTGAACTTCCCTTATATGGAAGAAGGTGTAGTATTCGTCATAACCTTTGATGAAAATCAGAAAATATGTAGTGAATCTATGAAGAGAATGAAATTTTAAATGCTTACGATGCGGGCTCCGAACATTACAGGTTGTTTTACTTCGCGTGAAGAAACGTTTATACTGTTTTTGTTGTGAAACGGAGTGTTCGGTAACCGTGAACTCCAAGCTTGTAGTTCTGCTAGACAAATGGATTCAGTTGCTACTGAATATTTATTTCAGTGGGGCTCCTATATATAGCTTTAGGCGAATAAATAGGTTGTCACATTTGGAAATGAAAGTAAGGTAACCAAAATAAAATATTAATAATATACGAATATTCAGATCACACGTATAAAATATGTTTAACAGCTCTTTGCTTACGGTGTACTATTCAGGCCGTGGTTGGACGGCCACTGCGCTCACATAATCAAAACGAGAGATAAGGTGTTGGCAGGCCTCGGGATTTCATGGCAACTACACTGGTTTTAATGCCCTGTTAAAGAAATTGTCTTGATGCACGACATAAACAACGGAACGCCTGGAAGCGATGCGCAGTTTTATTGACGTCAGGCGGAAAAGTGGGCTTTGCTGTCCTATCTATATGTGAGAGAAAATGTTTGATAATTCAGAAAAGCAAATAAGACATTACGTCTTTAACTGAGCATTTAGGTTGCGGATCATCACGAAGTTCATATAGTTCAGTGCGGTGGTAGTCCTTCCGCACTGTAGTGTAAAAAATAAATTGTTAACATTAAAGAATTTATTAGGCAATGTTATTACCGACATTCTAGGGGATCTCTGTTCTTACTAGCTCTGGGCACTTCTATTTCTCTAACGGGTACATATATGTTCCTAAACTTTTCTAGATAAGTAATTAAATTGTCGCGTATTTCTGAACGTCACAAGAATTAGTGTTTCTCTTATGCACAGGTCAAGAAGAAACACGAAGCAAAGACCTGAAGCGCTCCTACAGACGTAGCAATAAGTGGATAGAAAAACAGAGAGTTTTCATAGGCGTCTGTCTTTACAGACTAAGTTATGTCAGGCGCAAACACTGATATTCTAAAACACTAAATGATACGAAAGTTTTGGATTTAGAATGTTGTTTTTTTTCATCATTTTTCTTATAATTTGTGACACAAGACAGATATTTTGCTTCTCATAACTGACCCAAGCAAACTTCATTATTGCTATGCCAATGAATATTTCCGCACGCAAACCCAATAGGTCTAACCAGAGCCATTTCTCACTAACAATGACTGTCTCTAGTCAAAAGAAAGAAACCTAGCGACAAGGTAGCTTTAATTAATCGCGGTTGCTCACTTGCGAAGACGGAAACACTGCATGAAAAGCGAAACGTTATTAGCAAATTCAGTGTAGATATTTAAGGCCAACACGTAGCCATGAGAAGGTAGCAGAAAGTTCCGTTTTCTTTTTGTCAGGTCTTGCAAGATTTATTAAATACTTAAATGAAGCGATTGAGATTCTATCTGAGTTTGTGTCTGATTTGCGAACACTGAACTCTAGGTCGGGACTAAAGCGATCAATTTCAAATAGATTTAGAACGTAGCAAAAATGACGGTCACATATTCTCTACTACTGTTTACCACTAAAATGAAGGCAAATGATGGCGAGCAAATTTCAATAATATGAAGGTGTAAAGGAGCAATGGAAGCGAAGAAAGAAGAGAAGCAGGGAGTGAGGGAGCAGCAGGAAACGGAGTGAATGAAAAGGCGGCCACGCGCAGCAGTAGGAGCGAAGTCTACCTATTCGAAATGTTTCAAAAATCATCTCTGTATCCGTTCTTTACGCATCAAAGTAACGCCTCGAGCAGGGATCTCTCTTTTTCTCGAAAAAAAGCAGTGACGTCAGAGAAGCTTGCTTCGAATTGAGGTGACAATGTTTCTGTAAACCTTTCGTCGTTTGTTTTGTTTCTTTTTTTTATTGTCTGTGGTTTGAGACATCAAGGAGCAAGACCAAAAGTGCTGCAGCCCTCGCCGTATTGGGGGCGCTCTAGCAACAAGCCGCCCATCACAAAACATCTTCCCATACCACTTTTCCTGCCATTTCCGTGTTTGATTGAGCGTGGTCTTATTTACTTCTATACTTGTGTGCGCGCACAAAAGTAATACAGAACTATACTGCGATATTACAGAAAAATATCCGTTTACAACAAAACATCGTCATTTTGTCGTATTTTGGCTTTTACACTTGTGTATCTGGACTAGATCAGCAGAGCCAAAAGCTTATTTTGAAGCTTAAGATTTTAACGTATTTCCTTCTTTAATAACACCTACTAAGACACTCAATCTATTAGTGCAAAAGGTTTTGATTTTGTGAAAATATTCCCTCGAATTTCCAACATTTACGAGTTATTGACACCAAAGGCAGAGAAAACTAGCTACCGCATCGTTAGTAAATATTCCAGTGGGATAAATGTAGAGGGTAGAGAAACACAGTAGGTAAAAGTGTTATATTTTGGTTTTAATTGTATTTTCACCACACTAAAAATTAACCATAGCAGCAATGAGAAGACAGAGTCACATCTATGATACAATAGAAGACTAAGCTTACGACCATATTAAGCCACACTGTGCTCCCACAGTAAATATATTCAAGAAATACTTTTTTCAGTGCGGAAGAATATCGGCTGAAGTCTGAAGCTCCATTAGTCATTGGGGCAGCAATTTAAAATAAAATAGTGTTTTACAATAATGTACCACTGCGAAATCTCACACGGGAGCCAATTTTCTGACAATGACTGCTTGACAAAGCCGAGGCATGTAGCAGAAAGCTAGCTGCCTCTAGTCTATCTCCCCAGTCTTAAAGCTGTTGGTCATATATAATAACGTTACCTGGGCTCGCTTTTTGTCCTTCAAACGACGGACGAAGCGTATGGAATATTATATATATATATATATATATATATATATATATATATATATATATATATATATATATATATATATATATATATATATATAATATCGCATACGGTCCGTCCGTCATTTGAGGGACACAAAGCGGAAATCCTCAATGTGTGGATTTAATAGTTTGGTCGAACGTGCAACACTGCCAGTAATTCGGGCACAACGGGATCGAATTGCCAGCAGCAGGGCACAGCTTCAGCGAGAGAGATGGGCGCCGGAGACAAGCGATGGTGATGGCGATGCTGGAGCGCTGTCTGTCATTTGTCTTCTTTACAACACACACACACACACATATATATATATATATATATATATATCGAAAATGTTCAGCAGACTGAAATCGCCCCTTCACAATTTTAGTTCCTGCTTACGCTTCCAATTTCTCGCATGCGTACGATACGAGAGTAATTCACCTCGTCTTTCAGTTTACAGTTATGTTGGAAACACAGATTCTTGCTCAGCTATGCAACAATAATTTTCTAAAAGAGGTTCTGATAATTTTTCTTGCTCATTACGTTTTTAATTTGCCAGTGAGGCCTACTTCACGAACGATGAATCAGTCCAATCTCGTAGCGTTCCCATCTCAGTGGTCAAACGCGGGAAGTTTATGACGATGCTCAAATACAAGTGTGTTTGGGGCAAAGTATACATAAGAAATTTTATAGTTTCCCCATGCAAGAACTTTCATTTTTCAGGCAAAATGATTATTTTATATGTGGCTTCTGTACATGCCTGGTGTTCATTTCGATATTACATCAGGAATGCCAATTATTTTTGCAGGTCTGGGGGTATTGAACTTCGCCATGTATGCACCGCATGGCTCCTTGACGTTTCAAGATGTGTTAAAATGTTCAAAGAGCAAGGCCAGAGCCTGTCTTTTACGTATGAGTTTCTTAAAGATCACCATATACAGTTTCTGGATTTGGACCTGTGCTTTGAAGACAATCACGTGTGTTGGAGCCCCAGGTCAGGGAAGCCTCTCCTTGGCTTTGAATCGGACCACTCGAGGTTGGTAAAGGATGGGTTGGCGGTCGCATGCATCAAGTCCGCATTACGTAAATCCTACCATCACCATGTTGAAGATGCATTTTCACAACAAATTTCGAAGTTGTTGGCGGCAGGCTTTCCAACTGTCCGTCTCGCTCGTCTGTCAGAACGTGTTTTAACACGTTCGAGGAAGAGCAAAACGGGGCAGGTTGATGTTGGTGTGGCGACACGGCGAAAGAAGGCGGCTGCCATACTTTACCTCCATGGCGTTTCGCACTGACTCAAGAAACTGGCGGCAAGGTACGACGTTGACGTTGTATTTACAGCGAGGAACAAGATAGGAGGCTTGTGCGCCAGAGTTAGAAAGGGGCTTGACAGTGTAGCTCGTGATAGTTTTCGTTGTGCAGTGTCACATAAGAAAAAGTTCACCACCTGCAGAAAGAATGTGGTTCATCGCATTCCGCTCAATTGTGGCCGGTGCTACTACGGGCAGAAAGGCAGATGTCTAAATGTGCGCCTGACGGAGCACTTTAATTCTCTTGGAGGGAAGGCGATTTCTAATCTGGCGCTACATGTGCAATCCCGAGAGTGTAAGTCGGAGCATGACCCGTTCCTTTGTGCGCCTGATTTCAATAATACGGGTGTAGTTTACAGCAATGGTAATCAACTCTGTAGAGAGTTGGTTGACGCATTTTACATTGCTAAAGCAGGGGACAAGTGTGTGGCTAAGGCATCAGTTAGCCTTCATTGTAAGGAATTTGATCTATTAGAAAAGTCGTAAGTTAGGCCTTGACTTTGAATTGGCTTTGAATTTTCTTCTTCATCTTCTTCCCAATTTCCTGCCATTCCACCGGTTGGGTTGTGCGCATGCTTTTCGCAAGGAGTCTTCGTTGTTTTCTTCTGTTCAATAAACATTCAGTTGCTAGTCCAGCCTTGTCCTGTCCTCTTCTTTCCTGTGTCTCGTCCTTTGGCTGGTTAAGTATGAACGATGCTATCTTGTTGCGTCCCGTTGGCTAAACAGCTTTTCTGCTAGCTGTGTCCAGCGGTGGGTTCAAGTTCACGTGAAAGCTTAAATCCAATAATTTTTAAGTTTTCATACGACTAATCTATGGCCGTAGACGATCAAGGTATGATTGCTGTCAACTGCTTCATTTTATTCTCGAAATATAGTGCATGTCGTGCTTTCATTTCACTTCTTTGTATGTACGCCGATAATTCTTCGAGTCAATTATGATTGCCTTAAAAACTACGCAGGACACTATTTTTTGTCTGCAAGCTATTTTCAGCATTGTGTTCAACTTCTTGCAAAAACTTAAATTCAAGAATTTTTGAGTTTTGATACAAGTCATTTTTGGCCACAGGTGATCAAGGTTGGATTGCTGTCAAGTGGTTCAGTTTAATCTCGAAATATAGTGCATTTCATGTTTTCATTTCACTACATTGTACGTACGCCAATAATTCTTTGAGTGAATTATGATTGCCTTAAAAATCACACTGGCATCCTCAGCATCAACATTATTTTTTGCTTTTGGACAATGCTGCAATAATAGCATTATAGAAAAAAAAATAGAAAAGGACCAAAGATGGAAAATAGGGGTACACCTTGCTAATTATTTGCGAACTTTATTGCTAATGCTTGGAGTTGTTTGTGAATGGTAAGGAACTGGAATCGCTATTTAAAGTAATATTTTATCAAATCAGGAACTCTACACCGGGTTTCATATCTGCATTGTTTAATATATATATATATCCATTTTTCTGGAAACAGACCTTCCTGAAATTCATGAATAAAATATTGGTCCGCACTTCTTTTACTCTGTGGTTATTTTGTGGTTAATACTCAGTAGTGCTGATTGATTGAATTTTTTTGTCTGGAAGTCATATTGTTTCATTATACCCTTAATGAACAAAAGCTGCAGATTCCCCTGTTGATGATTTGGTCTGTCATCGTTGCAAAAACTGGAAGAACGGATGCGGAGGGAGGGGGGGGGGGGAGGGGTTACTTGGCAAAATCCTTTTTTTGGCACACTCTTTTGTGTTATGTGCTCTCGGGCGACATTCATTTCACCGGAAATTACCCATGAGGTATTATTTCGCTGGAGATTCGAGGAAGTTCTGGGGTTAAAACGCCCACGATCTTTTCAGCGGTCAATGCGCAATATCGTCGTCACCACATACGCAATGTACTGTGACGTTTTTAATAACGTTTTTTTTAATAGGCCTGGTTGGGTAAAAATATATTGAACTAGTGTATTTCTTAGTGACGCTGCATTCAGGTGAACACGCTGCCTGCTGTGTGAACATCAGATTTTGCAATGGACTGTTTAACTGTTTACGCCAACCACGAGTGCGAGTAGGTTTTCCGATCGATGACTAATTGCTGTGCAAGAGGATCTTGATTTAAAAAACAAGTAAGAGCATAAATGCTCATGTTCTTATCTCACGGCCAGTTGCATGATGTAAAGGCTTTATTTTAGAACACAATGCAAATTTTCTATCTGGCGTGTATTCTGGAGTATTAAAGCATCTTTCGCCATAAGAAAAATAAAAGAGTAAAATAGTTTGTTCTTGTTGTGGATATTCCTAATGCATTCATATGTAACCTACGTTTTTCTCTCTTTTGTGTATTTTTTGTTGCTTAGAATAAAATGTAACCCTATATAATTCCTTCGCTCTAAAAAGAATTTATTCGCACCCTTCGGGTTGCTCGCGCTCAAGACGTCGTACCATGTTGCTTCTTATAGCTGCTTTCGGGGGTGGGGGTACTATTATCACTGATAATACATATTATTATTCAATTTTTCGTGCTTCCTTCGCTTGGCGACCAAAAAAAAAACAAAAGAAAATGGCATACAGTCACTAATGTTCACAGAAAACGCACCAGTGTTGTCTTCGAGTGTTGTCTTCGAGGCCGTTTTTTAGGCACGCAGTACTGTTTTGCTCCCAGATATTAAGCGAGATTTGGTTCCACCGAATACATCATATCGAGGAGCGTATCGCAAGGAGTTATCGAAAGAAACCATTTTTATAATAAAGTAGCCTGACACGACAAATAGAACACGTAAATTATAGTTTCAGCAGCGCGTAGCCGTCAAGGATGAAGACGGAGGAACACGTAAGACGCAGAGACGCTGAACTGCAACTTTATTTTCGGTAATCAGCCAACCATGTCATATATATACCAGAGAGAAACGCCCACAAGAGGAACAAAATCTAGACACGTGGCGAAAACCGGTGCAACAAAATCAAACACGAGTATAAAAAATTGATAAATCTAAATGCCTAACACACGATTGACATGATACAGCGCCATAACATGATAATAATGGCCGTAGTGAAAGTGCGTGAAAAATCAACAAAAATTCCCAGTCCTTAACAAGCAACAATAGCTTAAAAGAGGTGGATGCGCAGAAAACATTTTGTATATAAAAACTTGTTTATAAACACGCATAGAAACTTGTGAGATGGACATAAAGTAAGTGAAACATGAAAAAAGAGAAGAGAGAGAGAGAGATGCAAATGTTGAAACAAAATTGAAAGCCAACAATTAAGACTGCAAAACAATTAAACATTGTGACTGACTGTAATTCAAAATGTATAAAACGATGGCATGTAAAGAGTGCAAATAAAATCAAAGATAAAATCAAGCACAATCAGAGAGAAAAGCAATTTCTTTGTTCGAAAGGAAAACTGAGGATGTGCTGACGCAGTCATCCTTGTGCTTAGCAATCAAAGCGGCTTCCACTATTTCGCGTGTAAGCTTGTTATGGGATCTGTTTAGAATGGTCTTTTTCTGAAAGACAGGGGAGCATTTTCTATTGCGGTCGCATGTGCGACAACGCACTGGCAGGTTTTTGGACGATGACTCTGAAAAATCATTGCTATGCTCCATTAAACGTGTATTAATACTTTGGCCGGTTTGGCCGATGTATGCCTTGCCACAAGATAGGGGAATGGAGTATACAACACCTTCTGCGCATGTTACGGCGGGATTCTTGTGCCTTGTGGTGCAGCCATTATCTCTCTTTGTCGTTTTGTTCACCATGCGACACAGTCTTGATAGGCGGTGCGGGGCTGAAAAGACCACGTGAACACCTGCCTTCTTACAAATCTTCTTGAGATTATGAGAAATCTTGTGAATATAAGGTATTATTGCTACCTTATTTTGCTGTTGGACTTCAGCTGAAGTGCCTGTCATCTTTCCTTTGGAGTCTGCGGGTATCCCGACTGCGTCAGCCTGCACACTTGCGCTTTACAAGATTTTTCATAATCTCAAGAAGATTGGTAAGGAGTCACGTGGTCTTTTCACGTGGTCTTTTCAGCCCCGCACCGCCTATCAAGACTTTGCCGCATGGTCAACAAAACGACAATGAGAGATAATGGCTGCACCACAAGGCACAAGAATCCCGCCGTAACATGCGCAGAAAGGGTTGTATACTTCATCCCCCTATCTTGTGGCAAGGCATACATCGGCCAAACCGGCCGATGTATTAATAAACGTTTAATGACGCATAGCAATGATTTTTCCGGGTCATCGTCCAAAAACCTGCCAGTGCGTTGCCACAGATGCGACCGCAATAGAAAATACTCCCCTGTCTTTCAGAAAACGACCATTCTAAACAGATCCCATAACAAGCTTACACGCGAAATAGTGGAAGCCGCTTTGATTGCTGAGCACAAGGATGACTGCGTCAGCACATCCTCAGTTTTCCTTTCGAACAAAGAAATTGCTTTTCTCTCCGATTGTGCTTGATTTTATCTTTGATTTTATTTGCACTCTTTACATGGCATCGTTTTATACATTTTGAATTGCAGTCAGTCACATTGTTTAATTTATTGTTTGTTTTTTGTTTTGCAGTATTAATTGGGTTGGCTTTCAATTTTATTTCCACATTTGCATCTCTCTCTCTCTTCTTTTTTTTCATGTTTCACTTATTTTTTGTCCATCTCATACGTTTCTCTGCGGTTTTTAAACAAGTTCTTATATACAAAATGTTTTCTGCGCATCCACCTCTTTTTAGCCATTGTTGCTCGTTAAGGACTGGGAATTTTTGTTGATTTTTCACGCACTTTCACCACGGCCATTATTATCGTGTTAAGGCGCTGTATCATGTCAATCGTGTGTTAGGCATTTAGATTTATCGATATTTTATACTTGTGTTTGATTTTGTTGCACCGGTTTTCGCCACGTGTCTAGGTTTTGTTCCTCTTGGGGGCGTTTCTCTCTGGTATATATATGACATGGTTGGCTGATTACCAAAAATAAAATTGCAGGTAAGCGCCTCTGCGTCTTACGTGTTCCTCCGTCTTCATCCTTGTCTGGCTACGCGCTGCTAAAAATATGGAAAACCAACTAGCCCGAAAGCTTGTCCTCTTCACGTAAATCATATAATATGAGTAGGCATTTGTCGCGTTTGTTCAAGGAAATTTCAGATTGCTTTAGACTATAAAAAGCGCTACTTCTCTCACTCCCTGCTGTTTACGAGTGGTCGATGGAGTTAAAAAAATGCCTAGCAAAACGTGGAACGCAAAAAGCCATGAGTCCGACGACGGTGTATGGGAACAGGTCATCGCTGATTGGCTGCGTGTTTCGCCTTCGTGTTCGCCAGGAGACACCGGAAGGCAACACACTAACTTAGAGGAGACTCTACCTTTCCGTAAGGATGAATTTCTGTTAGAACCTCGCTCTAAATAAAGGAAAAAGACGTCCAGAAAAAATTATTTATTGTAGCTAACAACAAACAAAGCTCGCGTTTAACGCAGAAGCGGAGAGAGGTTCGCTGGAAAGAGATAACCCAGAGCTGAATAATTATTCTTAGCGATTTTCCCTCGATGCTAATCTGCAAGCAGCGGTGGCCCAAATAGGGCCGTAGTGAAATAGAGAGACAGATTAGGAAAATATTGTCACCTTTAATGGTGTCAAGGCGTGCTTTCAAGCTGCGAAGTGAGATCGGGTCATAAGAGCGAAAGTTGGAATGCGCAAATAGGAAACAAATAGCTCTAACAAGGATACAGGCTTAGCGAGAACTATTTTATTTCTTTATTTATCGCATACCGCAGACCAAACGTATATGCAAGCAGGAGCACCACATCACAAAAAAAAAAACGAAAAAAAAACGGAAAAACCGAGAAAATACTGCCGAAGTTGAAATCAGTTTTCCAGCGGCCATTTACACTGTGGTTGGCACCTTCGGCCTTCCATGAAGCTGGTTATCACTCCTCATATCGCATGACACCATAGCCAATCTTCGGTAACAGCGCGACATCATGTGTCTACCAGTTGCGCGTCGCAGAGTCTCCGTACAGGTTAACGCGCACGGCTCACAGCGCGAGAGGCTTTCTTTGTGCCTCGTAAAGCAATACCTGCGGTTTTTATTGGCGTCAAGCTGAATGTCATTGTCTTTGAGTATAATCTCTCTAATGCGCTTCCGAAAACTGAACGTCATCGTGGTCTCGATAGCACGATGCCGGGAAAGATGTGACTATGTAGCTGCTGGAAAGAGAGAAATCGAAGAATAGTCGCAGCGGAATGCTTCCCCTCTGGCGACCTCCTCGTGCGTGCTAATTGCGCTTCTACGCTCCTCCGCCCAGCAGGCATCAGCCGGTGTCTACAAGTGCGGAAACAGTGATACTAATTACACTCGTCGTGTATCTAAAAGAGGCCCTCTCATACTGCCCAACGAGACGGCCTATATTCCCAAGGGAGCGCTCTCTCTCTTCTCTCGTCGCGCGGCGCAGGCCATGCAGGGAATCACTGTACTGAAGGATGGCCCAGGCTAGTGTTGTTCAGGAGTGAATAAAATAGGAATTTAGGGATGCAGCCATAGCCCAGTAGACGAGCATTGTGCCGATCAATGCGCTGCTACAGCGCTCCTTCAATCACTTTTACCATACCTTTTGGGTGGGCAGAGGTGTGACCCTTGCTATTACGTTTGGTAATTATATCCCCGGCGCTCAGGATGCCTACACGTGCCGTTTGGCTTCTTTCATATCTTATTCAAGAACATACAGAACGTAGCAACTAATTCGAGTTCGCAGCTCAAGAGAGGGGTATGGTAGATCTACAGTGCAAATGTGGTGAATGCTTTACGCGTAGGAAGAATCCAACATTCAAGAAAAATAAAAGAACATTGTGATAACTGCGGTTAGAAGTCGAATATCTAGGCCCAAAGAAATGATATGAGTTGGAGGACATGACGAAACTCATGAGTTGGTATGCATAGCCGGAGCTCTAATTTCAGAGGAATGATGGGGAAGAGGCCGAAGGATGTTTTGGGAACACGCATTTAACCTACTGTTTAGCGTCTCCCCATACGCGCATCCACGTCGGGCACCATATTCTGTAGTGCGAGGCACGTAAATTTGGAAAATGACATCATTCTACTGGAAGCGTAAGAAAACCTCGTTGTCTCCGCGTGTGCTAGGACGGGCAGGGTGGAGCCTGGAGTCAAGCATTAGGTTTAGAATGACACGCACGAAGTTTTCGTAGCCCGAGAAAGGTTGCACATTGAACACGCATTAGCAGTGTACAGAGACCGTACCCGCAGAAAGGCGGAAGCCTTATAAGGTTCACGAGACCGGAAATCTCAGGCTGACAGATGTCAGCAAAATGTGTTTATGAAAAGTGGTTCTTCTGACGCGATCGCAAAATTCGGGGAGAAAGGGGGAGGGGGGGTTGATTGTGGAAACGCATTAGGTTAATGAGGTGTGCAATGTGGCAACTAGTAGGTGACAACGTCATCATTTCACATGACACTGTCAGGTGTCAAAACACAATAAATTAAACGAAAAAATTAAAGAAGAGTATTAAAATCAAAAGCAATAATATTATCATAATAAAAAATACTAACGCGTCTAATGTAATGACCACCGCAGCAACGCTCAGGCTTTTATGTTTATTCAGTGCATTTCTGCAGCGCTTTTTAAGTTTTTGTCACCATTACCCGCGCTGCAAAGTTTCATTGCATATATCGTTGTACAGGCTCCTTAATAGAATTCAAACGCCAGAGAAGAGAAAGCTAAGTCGGAAGGCCATGCACGCTTTGTCTAGGCTATAATTTTCCATCCTAATGGCTTCCCTCACAATTGGTATAAAACGAGATAATGTCTTTCTGTGTTTTGGAAGTGTTTTGTGTATAGTTACTCGCACGAAGACATTACATCGCAGAGCTTAACCTTTTCAACAACAGTTTAAAACAGTTTTCCTGCATTATTCTCGTCGTCAGTTTCGGATGCTTGTTAGGTGCAATGCGCCACAGGTGTGAAGACCTAGCTTTCAAGAGAGCACGTCTGTGAGTCATGGACTTGCCCAACGTCTGACGCTGTCTTTGTTTTCAACGGCATGTTTTCAACGACACAACGCTGCGACGCAAAGTATACCGTCGAGGCTCGCGATAGCGCTACGCTAAGATTACAAAAGAGCGGGGCCACAGCTTCAACGTAGCACGACAACGCACACAGTGAGCGCTTCGGCACGGCCAAAAGGGTAACGCGGCCATGCAAATAGGGTCCACACTAAAACACACTAAAGCGTTATTAAGAACGAACACTTCGGCAGTGGCTCTGTCACTAGTTGGCTACAAACCTTGCTATAAGCAGTTGAGCAATAAACCTAGGCTAGCGACGCACTGCACTGGAACAAAGAGAACGTTTTTCGCCAGAGAGAGTGATATTCGTCCTTCGTGCTTAGTCGAAGGCAAAAATAATTGTTTTAAGCACTTTTGGAGACGAAGTCTAAACATAAACAACAATGAAAACTCATGTCCGGTTGCTTGCCAGGAAGTAGGAGCCTGTGAAAGGCGCTGAATGCACCTTTGTAAGTGGGCTTTTTGATAGCGTTTTGCCACTAATGGTGTTTGTTCCTGCTCTAACCACCGCCTGCTGCTTTGCTAACCCTTCGCAATTCACTGCTGCATGGCGCCACACTTCGTTGCCAACAATGGCCTCCAACTAAAGCTCAAGTTGCGCGTTTCTAGCCGCCAAGTTAGACTAATTGTTCTTAAACAAACTTCCCCTCATTGCATCCACAAGGATACATACACCTTCTCCTCTCTTTTCCATGCAAAGCCCCGACAAACACGCTTCCTTTCCAATTAATGAGCGGCTTGATCCCACCTCCTTCAGGCTTTCAATGTCCATTGTCCGGGCTGCGTATGCTGTAGGAAAAGACTGCATACGGCCCTTGGGTAAATGCCCGGAATAGCGGGGCAGTGCCCTTGCATCCTATTATGTTGCTGCGCTAACTGGAAACTCAAACAGCCGCCGCTACGAGCGGCGGTAAACGAGAGACGACAATATTGAGCGTTCCAACGTGCGGCCGGGTCGGGTCAATTTTATCTCAATAAGAAAGATTTATCAAAATATCGTACAGAAGGTCTCTCAGAGACTTGATGCAAAATCGCTCTCCCTTATGTAATTCAAGCTTAAGGTTGGGTAGGTCTAACGTCGCTCAGATATAGAAGCATTTTGCGCGAACCATATACATCCCCTACTCCCAACGACATGGAGTACGGGCTTCACTTTTCCAATAGAACTGAGTTACACATACGCTGCTTCCTTGAATATGACTATGTCAAAAAATACTTTCATCCACTTACTCCCTTAATTCCCCTTAAATTTTATTGATCCTGTCATAAGAAGAAGAAGAAGTTGTTTTTGTCAAACGCTACTTATATCTCTACGGGTTTTCGGAATTCGTACAATATATAGGAAGGTGCCACTCCCTTTGGCCACGGCAATGGACGAGGAGACCACTGGGCCTCCTTTAGCAACCAGTTTGTCGACAGCAGTCGCCGAGAGGAAGAGAGTGTACCATCCAAGTGACCCAGGCAGCCTGGACATTCATGCGTTCATGTATTCCATTCATGTCGTTAAAAAAGTCAACCGCCGATAGCGCCTACAAGCCGACAAGTCGTCCTCATCGAGCACGACTACGGTTATAACGCTAAGTGTACCGGCACATACGGCCTTATTCGTACCACAAAATGAGACAGACAACCTGAACCATCTAAACAGGCAAGATACCTCCATGGATCTGGAGAGCCTCGTACCGGGGGCCATCAAAGACGTGAGGATAAATTCTTACAAAATAACCTTGCCATTGATGTCGCTGAGCGAAGCGCACTCGACAAATTAGCGGCAGTAACCAAACTCGGCAATATCAGCATTCCCCCTCTTAGTCTCCAAGGCAGCGGGACCACGGCTGGTGTCATTTACAACGTTGACATTGGCATCAGTGACGCTGACTTGCATCAGCTTATCAAGCCGGTGACTGATAGCATTACCATAATCCAAGTTCAGCGCCTTGAAAAGTCAACATGCATCAAACTTACGTTTAGAGGTGCCTACATACCAGCGCATGTCAAGGTCGGGCACTTTCGACAATTAGTTCAACCATTCGTTCCTAAACCTTTACAATGCCGGAAATGCATGAATATAGGCCACGTGAGCGCTTTTTGCAGCAACCCCATCGTGTGCCCTGATGTTCTGAGGTACACAGAGCTGATGTCTGCCGAGCGAGCGCCTTGATGTGTGCCAGCTGCAGTGGTCCCCACGACACATCCTCGCGAGACTGCGCTCGGCTAAAGACTGAGAGGACAGTACTGAGGCAAATGGTGCGAGATCGTTCCACGCGCAGAGTAGCCACTGCAAAGGTTCGACGACGTCGCTCGCACCGAAAACGATCGACAAAGAAGGCAACCACCGTTGAAGAGAAGGCTCCAAGATTTACTATGGCTTGTCCATCTCCGCCACCACCTACAGTAAACGCAGAAATCCAACCTTCTAGGGATGCTAGACCTAGACCTGGAGCCTGCCGTACATCTTGGTCATCACTACCGAAGTCTTCTATGTGCACTAGGCCAGAAACGTTGCTGCCATCCAAACGTGCAGCACCTATGATTGAGCCAGCGCAACGACAAGACTCTGACAGCCGCCGCTCGTCATCTGCCAGTGATCGTTACGCGCACGTCCCTGATAAATGCCATGCATGGTTTGCTGACGAGCCTGAACACGCCAGCAGCATACAAAGCTCTGCAAGTACTGGACGCACTACATCCAGTTCTTGTGGCCTAACAAAATTAGGCACCATACCTTCCCGGACATACATCTTCACAAAACAGTCAAGCAAGCTTTTATTTTTCAGTGGAATTCTCGTGGACTTCGTTCTCGGATTTCAGATATTCGGCACTAAGTCTATGAAAATCATTTCCCCATTCTCGTTATTTGTGAACCTAATATATCAAAAATTTCGCGAATATCCAGGTTCGAGGCATTTTCTTCGCGTGCGTGCAGCATGACCATCAAAGTTATCGTATACATTCGACGGGAACTAACATACGGGCTTCATCCTGTTCCTCCGAACAATAATCGGAAAGCGTGGTGTGATATGGTCCATAGGGTCACGAAGAGTCGGACACGACTGAACGACGGAACTGAACTGATGTCTGCATGACCGTGAAGAGCCGCGCCTTGACGTTTACTCTTGCAGCTGGGCACCATTACGCCCCTTTGACATCGAGCGACTGAGTGACCTGATGCGAGTCACAAGTGGTCCATGGATTACCACAGGAGATTTCAATGCCCACTAGCCTTTGTGCGAGGTGTTAGGACGAACCTCAGGGCAGGAAGCTCGTCTCCTTTGCCTAGGACCATAACCTTCAATGCCTTAATGACGGAACCCCGACGTATATTAGAGGAGTGAATTAAGAGGAGCGCGTCCGCTTGTCTTCAGATATTGAAACCCATGGCACCGACTAATCCCGAACTATCTTACCATTACCGGCCATGTCATATCTTCCTAGCACCACGTACGCGCTAGATTTACTGTAAATATTTCAAGAAAATTATGGATGATGCTTCTGTTGAAGGTTTCTACACGGGTATCGAAGGAAAGATTAAGGATGCTATGGAAAGAGTACCCCGCTTCTGCAACGCTGTGATAAACTACACCTATTTTGATACTGAATTACAGCGTCAGGGATCGCTATGGCGGCGAGCAGGGCGTAGATACCATCGCACGAAGTAGCACCTAGACCTTCGGTCTGCCAGGTGCATACAAGAGAAGATATAGCGCATAATTCAGACACTTGAGTCTCAATGCTGGCTAACGTTTTGCGCAACACTGGATGTACGGAAGTCCTTGTCACAAGTTTGGAACGTGATTCGTGGCCTCCGAAGATCCCCTCAACAGCGCTACCCGTTCAAATACCTCGCGCTGCACCAGCGACGCAGCGAGTTTGATGTAGCCGAAGAATCCTGTGCAAATCTGACTGGTTTCCGAAACTCACCAGCAGCCGAGTATTGCTGTGATGTTCCACCACCGAGGGATTCCCGTACGGATCTGTTATTTTCTTTCTAAGAACTCGTCGCCGCGCCAGCTTGTTGCAGACGGTCGTCATCGTCGGGGCCCGATGGTGTGACGTACGCGGTGCTTACTAACCTTGGCCAGGAGGCTCGGCCGGCTCTTTTGCACATTTACAACAAGTCATGGTGCTATGGTACAGTTCGCAATGACTGGAAGACCAGCCGGCTAATTCCACTACTGAAGCCTGGGAAATCACCCTCGAGCTTTCATCATATCGTCCGATACCACTTGCCAGCTGTGACTTCAAAGTTATGGAATGAACGCTGCTCACGCGCTTTGAGTGGTACTTGGAGAGATATCAAGTGTATCCAGGCTTTACGTCCGGTTTTCGACGTGGTCGTTTGTCTATCGACAACGTGGTCGACCGGGTTACATCCGCACAGGGGCAAATAAAATTTGAAAAGATTGACTGCGGCGTTGATTTTGGACATTAAGGGCGCCTAAGACAACGTAACACATCAAGCTATTAGGGAAGCATCGCAAACCGCTGGGATTGGAGGCCGTATGTTCAGCTGGATACGCATCTATTTATCAGAGAGGTCACGTTTTATCCAGACTCAGGACGGACCAACCACTTTGCACCGGTGCTCGTGCGGAGTCCTACAGGTTGGTCCTACAGTCCTTCAGTTCAGTCGTTAAGTCGTGTCCGACTCTTCGTGACCCTATAAACCATGTCAAGTCACGCTTTCCGGTCTCTCACTATTTTCCTAACATAACATAACTTCATCTGCAGCGCCTCGAGGATGCCATCTAACCATCGCGTTCGCTGCCTACCCCTTCTCCGGCGACCCTCAACCTTACCCAACATCAAATCTTTCTCCAGCGACTCCTCTCTTCTCATCAGATGACCAAAGTAGCTGAGCTTTAACTTTAGAATTTGACCCTCCAATGAGCAGTCAGGGTTTATGGTCGACAATATCGACTACAGTCCTACAACCTTGCTTTCACAAGCCTGGTAGATTTGCGGCCACAATATGCTCAGATATCAATTTATGTCGATGACATCAGCATTTGGGCATCAAGTGTGACTCGTCGCCAAGTCCGTGCGAAGCTTCAAAGAGCAGGAGCAATCGTGACGTCTTACCAACATTTGCAGGGCCTTAGCATTTGAAGTGAGAAATGCTTTCTTGAGGCCTTCACATGAAAACCAACGTCACACTACACCATATCTATAAAAGGAAAAGCCATTCCCTGTGAAAAAAGCCATCGCTTCCTGGGAGTTGTCATCAATAAGAATCTCTCATGGAGTCTACATCTTAATCACATGAAAAAGAGACTACTTGCCATTGTCTACGTTCTCCCCTTCCTCGGGGGAATGTCATGGGGCGCTTCAGTGTACTCGGTGCTGCAATTTATCGATCATTATTTATGGGGTACATGCGGCACAGCCTTCCGATATTCAACAACATCACGAAGACGAACATTCGGACTCTCCAAAGTGTGCAAGCGCAAGCTCTCCGCATCTGCCTCGGGTTGCCCAAATGCACTTCAATGGCACCAACTGTTCTAGCTGGAGAATATCCAGTCACTTTCTATGCTGCTGTCGAGACCCTGAGAACACAAATTAGACACCTCGCACGAGCTCCCAATCACCACCTGGCAAATCTCCCAGCAATTAGACCATTTACTTCCTTTTGGAAATCCATTGAAGCTCACCGCACTTATCTTCCCTAGCTTTTTACCCCTGCTTCCAGACCGTGCGGACCCACATAGAGCCTACATGAACTTCAGATTCACCTTTCAATTCCTGGCAGAAAGAAGAAAGTTGGGGTACCAATGCCTACCTTGCAACAAATGACGCTAGATCGCCATCATTCTAAGCACAATCACCTAATACATGTGTACACGGATGGCTCAGTTACGCCAGCCAGCTCTGCGGGGCCAGTTGTAGTACCGGCAAAGTTCGTATTGATAAAGCTAAAGACTACATATCTCACCTCTTCGGCTGGTGGGGAACTAAGTGCCCTACGGGCCGCAGTCGAATACATCAGCCAGGAACTCCCCCAAGAATGGTCAGTTGTCACTGACTGCAGCGAAGCGCTTCAAGGCACGCAAGCGGCAGTACGCCACGATTGAAACGAACAACATATTGCAGAGATCGGCACGCTGCACCACGCCGGAATATCCAAATGTCACGAAATCACCTATCAGTGGTTGCCAGAACATTGTGGCATTGCAGAAAAAAAAAGCAGGCGAACGACGCTGCCCATTCTGCCCACAACGACAGACTTCGAATCCAAATTTTGTTAACGAGAGCCGACGCAGCGAGCAGACTCCACTGTTTGGCTGTAAAACTGACACCTTCAGCGTGGAACGACGGAGTGTTCTCCAACCGTCGTCTCAAGGCATTGGACCCCGGACTGCGCCTGCGTATTCGCCGCCCCACAACACGTCGTGTAAAAACGTTACTGTGCCGCATATGGCTTGGCATTGCTTTCGCAAACAAATATGCCTTACTGATCGGGATGGCTAGCAGCCCTGCTTGTGAACGATGTGACGTCGACGAAACGGTTAATTAAGCACCTCCTTTGTGACTGCCCTGTTTTTGCAACTGAACTACATACGCTGCGCACTGCATTGGACCGTCTGGACGCTCACCTTTTAACGGAAGGGAAGACCTTGGGACCATGGTCATAAACGTCATCTACGCTCAAAGCCTTCAAGGCACTTCTTCGCTCTTTAGAAGGGACTAGCCTGACTGACAGACTGTGACGTTCTCACCTCCTCTCCTCTTCTACCTTCCTCCTTTAATCCCCTCATTCCCTTTCCCCATTGCAGGGTAGCCAACCGAAATTCCTTCTAGTTAACATCCGTGCCTTCCGCTCTCCTTTTCTCCTCCTCCTCCTCCTCCTCCTCCTCCTCCTCCTCCTCCTCCTCCTCCTCCTCCTCCTCCTCCTCCTCCTCCTCCTCCTCCTCCTCCTCCTCCTCCTCCTCCTCCTCCTCCTCCTCCTAACTTGACAAAAACGTAATGCAGGGCATAAACAGCGGTGTTAAGTCAACTGAAAATAATAGTGTATTATTTAGTTTCCTTTACATTATGCTGCACATCACAGTGGCATAATGGGCAGTATATTATACACAGAAAATAATTGGCTATTATATCGCTTACTCTACATAGCACAGTACACCCGAGTAACATTGTGAAGGAGGGAAAAGAACGAAAAGGGGAAAAATTAGCAATAGGGGAAACCAATACTCATTATTCTTGGGAGAGGTAAGGGGGAAGTAATTGGTTTTAAGTCATTTCAGATTCTGCCTCCAGCCATCTGAAAACCATAAAGCATCAAGACTTTCAAGCCCCCTGGCCTCCCAACAGCACTGGAAATACAAACCTCCAACACAGGCCCACATTTCAAGCGGCCAGTCCAAGCTAATATTACTTGTTATTCGTCAAGAATCATGTTAAACAAGAAAGAAGAGGGAAAAACATCAAAACACTAGAAAGATGTCAACTAGAGATTAGCATTTATTTTTAGCCAGCAAGCATCGCGTTAAAATTGAAAGAACAAAAATAAAAAGCAATATTCGCCGAAGGTAGACAATTTGGCTCCTTGTTGTTTTAATATTGTTTTTGAAATTTAGTATTTGGCTCACAGCCTCATTTTTTTATTTTTGATTGGCTATATGTTTGCTATACATGAGTGGGATAGACAAAGTTTTTTGTCTTCTCAATAATTTAGGCCGGCTTATCATTAAAAGAAATCAGATAAACACCCGGGTTCGGACCCGACTGCCGGTATCTGCTTTTCGATGGAGGCAAAACGAAGCGGCGTCCCTGTGCTGTGCGCTGTCAGTGTATGTCAGTGATAGCTTGGTGGTCGAAATTGCTCCTCAATCCTTCACAACGACAAATGCGAATTAGTTGTTAACTGCCGAAATAAGACAGACGTGGATAATGAATGTAACGAAGGCAGTGTGAGATCAAAGGCCTACCATTGTAATGGCGCGTGAAGTACCGTTAATAGGTCTTCTTAGGAGATAAATTCAGGTGCGTCTGTTAATAGCATGTCTGCTATTTGAGCACTAATCATGCTGCACCCGTGATGATGAGAAGATATCTGTCAAGATCGAGGAAGAGAAAGGAATCTGGTTAGATAGCCCAAGTGGCGACCAGAAATACGTGTACCGCATCAGTTAGTAGGCTGTGTTCTGTTTTACCAGAGGTTGATTGTGTGCTTTTTCCTTCCCATTCTTACGCTAGCTGTGTATGTAATTTAAAAGAATTGCTTGATGATCTCACTGAGTACGGGAAAAAGGGCTAAAAGTCGCAGCTTTTGCGGGACGTGCAGTTGGTTGCACCGGTGCTCTACGAGTCAATTGTTATGTAGATAGGTCTCTCATTGCTTCTTATTTTGGTTATGATTTATTTATCTTTTATATAAATCATTCCCTGTTAATTTCTCTACTCAAATGTGTGCGCTAATCAGACCAAATCATCGGCCCTCTACCGAGGCGTCTTTCCCCACTGACTCGCGCCATTCAGGAATTGAATCCTAAAAGCTATATGCACTTTTATTTGCATTTCCATGCTTTTCCTCACCGCAGCATAAAGAAGTCGTTCACTGAATCATCCGAGCGTTTCAAGCGATCAAATTTTGCAAACTGGTTAGCATTTTTTTTTTATTTCGGAAAAGCTAACGGGCTCTTCATAGCCTGTAGTGAAGAAACAAACACCAAGATGCTGACGGCCCTAGACGGGACATTCATGGTTACGGTGCTCCAAGGTCGCTGGAACTTTTTTCGCACGGTCATTCTAAACTTAAATACGAAGAAAGTCTGCTATCTTATGGTGGACATGCAGAAGTACTGCATCGATCAATGCGCTTTTTGACTCCATATGCCGTAGTTGTCTTGCTCTTACAATCTTTTTCACGCGGAGTTTGTTTTCTCCCGCGAGACTCTTAACTTAAAACATAGAGAATTGTTACTTTTATACTCGCCATTCCGTCCTACTGTAGTGCAACGTTGTCACGAAGAGCAAGTTTCAGTGATACATGTGTTGTGTTGAGTGCCCGGTGTGCTGATGCATATGCGAGTCGCTTATCATTTCTTGAAATCAAAATATTTATGGCTCTCCTTTAGAGTAGAGGGTAGGATGACTTCACAACAACGGCAAAAAGAGGAAACGCAAATATAAGAAATAGAAGACTTTGCTGTATTGTGCATGCGAGTTCTGAAGCGTAGACGTATTTGCGACGCCGAGCGTTCCGGGTCAGCGTTCTTGGATAATACATACGCGGTCGGCTTGCTGCCGAAAGCTTACTTGCTGTCTTGTACGATGAGTGTAGACGCCAGAGTTGTTGACATTCCAGCTTCTGCTTATACGAAAATTGATAGTAAAATTCTTCAGACTGCTAGAACCCCGTGCCGCTGCGTTCTTCATGTGACCGAGATCATTTCCTCTGTTTGACCCGAGCATACAGTTCATATTTGCCATCTCTTTTTCAACAAGGTTCTTGTCTGTATACTTTTATCGGTGTTTTATCACAAGTTTAAGGCATGTGTGGATGCAGAAAAGTAATTCTGTTTCAGAAATCTACTTTGCCATTCGTTTGATGCTTAAGGTCGAATTTCATAACTAACGTACTACCTAATTGCTTAACTTGGTTTTTAATGCACAACGTGACTTTAATTTCATAATCATAATCATAAATGTATTCACCTAGATTATTCCGTCGCAGTTAGCACAAGCAGATATGAAAAGTCCTATGTTTGCTTGTGGTGACGTGTGCAAAACAGCTCGTTTTTTTTTTTTTCCCTAGCATTTGACCCACTTAGAGGCAGCATATTGTTAACTCTTTTTTTTTTAATAGCAATTCATTCACGACATCCGCAAGGCATAAAAATTGTCACATTACTACAAAGCCGAGAATGACAACTATTTTGCGAGACAAATCTTCAAGAATATATTGAGTATAAATCGAAAGGGTGAACAAATGTTTTGTGCTGAAATAATTTACAACGTCGTCGTCACAATTGCCAGTCGAACTACAATTACTGGCGGGCAATGGAGTCTCCCATGTCACTGCAATGCAAATGGGCCTCAGCCTTCAGTTTAATACCGTAAGAACTGTAGTATCGGTAGAATTTCCACACAAGGCAGTGGACTTTTCACATCATTTTGCATAGTATACCAAGGATATCCGCAGCAAAAAAATTATATTGTTTGGCTTGAGATACAGAGTTCGTTTGAAATACCATCCATATTCCTTATGTTATTTTGTCTGCGCAGGAAAGCTCCTTTTAGAATAAATTTAGCTCAATACATATCAGTCATAGTCAGAAAAGCGAAAAATGCGCTTAAAAATAACCAGGCCAAAATTAGTTGTCAAAAGCTAGTATGAATAAGTGGTTACCGTGACATCGCTGCAGGAAGAACGTTTAAGGCAATGCGCAGAATATTTTTTCGAGGAGCACTCATACTTCCAGCTTGTCATTTGTAATACATTCTATGACAATAGGACCGTACTATAGGAATATTTCCATCCTATAAAGACGTCAAGACCGATGCTAAGCTCTTCTAACTGCACTCTTCACAAAATTAGCCTCCTTTGCTGTGATTCACAGTAACAAATACAAGAAATAGTACCTAAAGCATTTACTTAAACCTTCAGAACAAATCAGTTATTGATAAAAATTAATACAGGGGAGCTAAAATAAACTTTGAAGCAAATATGTTCGAGTTTGCTTCCTCATGACAACAGCAAAGCCTCAACGCGGAAACGAATATGAATATTGCAACTTAGCCGCCCACTGAAATATGAATAGAAGCTTTTGTTTAGTAGCTAGAGGGTTGACGCTGAACACGGATTAGGGCATAGTGCGACGCACAATAGTACAGTGCAGCGTACAGCGCAGGTACAGTACAGTGCAGGTAAAACACAATTGCCCAGCCACTAAAGTTCTCCCCGTAAGAATGGACGTATGATCCGACAGCTTTAATGGCTGTCCTCTCTAGATACTATCTTTCGCCTACAGCGTCGTTCACGCTTAGGGTGAACACGCGAAGGTGTGCTCGCTCTCACCGAAGGGTCTTGTGCCAGACACGGCCACACAGCGAAGCAAACTAGAGCAGGCATTGAGATGCTTGGAGGTTGTGCTTCACGTGCGGTCTCAATTTGTTCAGATGCGTAACCGGGCCATACGCTCTGCCGCTCCTAATAGAGCTATCGCTCTCGCGACTTCGCACTGAGATTGGACGACCCTTTTTATATGCCTTGCAACTTGCTTAAAGACCATTTCCTGAGATGGTCTTGTATTATCTCACGCGTACACATCAGCGACTATACTCCTACGACACCACATTATGTGGAGGCCCATCCGACATAGACATTGTTGGCGGCACCTTATAACTGGGCCATGCTAGATAGTCTTGTTTTGTAGTGCAGCCCTCCGGGCAATGCGTTTCCGGCCACATTGCCTGAGCGCTAGACCTAACGGAGGAATGGGTGTGCGGCGAAGCAAATGATGCTATGACAGAGGACGTTGTGGAGGGCTCCGAAAATTTCTACCACCTGAGCTTCTTCTGCGGGCACTGACGTCACAGAGCACACGGGCGGCTTGCTCTTCGCCTTTATCGAAAAGTAGCCGTAGAGGCCGAGATTCGCTTCCGCACCCTTGCGCATAAGTCGAGTGCTCAAACCGCTGCACCAACACGGCGGCTTCTATGGTTAAGGCGCATGACTGATGATTCTGAAGAAGTGAGTTTAACCCTGGCCCCGTTGGCCATGTTGTAATGGAGGAGAAACGCAAAGCGACCGTGTGGTTACGCATCATTGTATCAGTCCCTTGTATTTGTTACTGAGCAGTTAAATTTTTCTATTTTCAAATAGCGACAACCAGGAACGCGGCGAGGTCATAAGTGTTTCTAAATTTTCTGCAGCTTTAAAGACGCCGTCGGCGCTTTTTATACGCGTGTCTTCTCGATCAAGAGGCAGCAGTGTGCGAATTTAAGGGATGATCTTATTGAGACAACAGGGTAATTTTATGCAGACAAATACAAAAGAATGCAAGAAAAACACTCCCCTTCCATGGTCCTAGACATGACACTGCCATTAAATACATATTTGCAATATCGGGCAATGCATTACCACGAAACAAATTTAAGCACCAAGCGAGAGCGATAAATATCTCACTTGAATGAACTTTCAAAAGGCATAAAAGTTGAAAATTTTGTTTGCATGCCTCAGGCACACAACAGATGGAAAAGAACATCACGATGGCAATGCTGCACAGAGCTTAGTGACTTCAAAACAATGTTTCAAAAGAAGACGTATATGGGCGCCATCAAAGTAAATTTCCTGGATTCAGAGCGACTTAACCTACTTAATGAAAGTAAATTCCGGAGGCTTCGCATTGTTGCCACATCAGCAGGATTTTCCGATTCCGCCTGACGCTTGCGACTTAGTGTAGGCTTCGCCAACAACGGTGTTCGCTGTATTCAGCGCCTCTAGTCGCCACTTCTATGTCCGCAGTGGTGAAGCGACCCATAGCGTTAAGCTTACATTGCCATCATTATCGTCGTCATCATCGTCATCATCAGCCGGCCTCTGCCCACAGAATGAAAGCATCTTCAGTATTTTTCCAATTAACCCGGTCCTGTGCTTTCTGCATCCGCTTGATCCCTAGTATCTTCTTAACCTCATCTGCCAACCTAACGTTAAGCTGACTACGGCTACGCTTTCTTCCCCTTGGAATACAATTTGTTAGCCTTAGCGACCATCGGTTATCCTGTCTTCTTACTACACGCCCGACCTATTCCCATTTTTTGTTTCTGATTTATACTGCCATATCATTAACTTGTGCTATTTCTCTTACCCACTCTGAATGCTTCATCTCTCCTAAAGTTACATCTTCCATTTTGTGTTCCATCTTTCTATGTTCTTCTTAAAGTAGAACCCTTTTCGATAGTCTCCACGTTGCAGACCTGCAGGTGAGTACAAGTAAGATGCAACTGTTACAAACTTTTCTCCTGAGCTATAGCGGTTAGCTCCTAGTCATAATCTGCGAGTGCTTGCCCAATGAGCTCCATCTTAATCTTATTCTTCTAGTTATTTGCCTTTCATGGTTTGAATTAGGTTTTGCCGCCAGTCCTAAGTAGACCACATTCGCCTATATGAGCATAAAAACCTTATAGGCATTTTTTCTTATTTTACAGCAGAAGTACGGCGCAAGCCTTCGATGACGAAAAGCTTAGCATACCCTAAAACAGAATGCAAAATGATTAAAACACATTGCTAGGACATTGTATTTTTTTTCCCCCAGCGGCTAGCAATGGACGGGAGCACAATGCACAAGGCATAGAGATGCTTATTCAACCAAAGGCTTCCCAACAATTTTCTCGTTTCATCGTGTATAATGTAGGCATTCCTTCGTTCACAATTAAAATATGCTTTTCAAAATACCGGGAGAAGGTATGAAATGACATTTCGAATCTATGTTCTCAAACTGGTACGATAAGTGTACGTTGCGAAGCCGTGCATACCCGTAATGGGCGCTATGCCAGCTGGTGTTTCCGAAAGGAGTTATCCTGGTTCAATAGTACGGCCGCTGAAACTGGGCAGCCTAGATGATCATCGCCAAAAGCAGCTCTCAAACGGCATGAGAAACGAATTAAAACAAACTGCGCACAGTTGCAGATGATGGCGCAGATAAAAATGAGAGCCTATCTTTGACGAGATATTTTCTTGGCCTTGTTCATTTCTTCTTTCTGGCGTGGAAATGCCTTTTTTTTTTTCTGCTACGGGATTTTTTGCAGCAGACCCCAGTTGCTAGTTGCCGCTCGCCCTGTCAGTTTCTAGTTTTTGCCCTGTTTGAAACCACGGTTCCTATCCTCATATAAAACGCCGGACCAAAAACCTGGTAAAGCTACTGGGTTAGTGTCTTGGTATTGTGAACGGCGTATTTATTTTCTCTTCGTTACGATAAAAAATGCTTGATTGCTTGACTGAAAGAACCTTATATAAGGCCCACGGGAGCTCTCGAGAACATTAACCCTGTTCAAGATTCCAATAGGTCTTATTATTTCTCACATTTAAGGAAGCCGGAAAGTAGCGATTCTTATGTCTTAAGCTCATTAAGGCACCAGTTGCACTGATAGAACAACATTTTTAATATTTGACTCTATCCAAGAACCAAGTAAATATTTCATGTCCTTAGACGGGCACATTTCTACGTTTTCTTCTGTAATGGCCAACCATGTATATGAGCAGGAGGAGGAGGAATATGAGGAGGAAGGCAGGGAGGTTAACCGGTAAAGGAACTGGTTTGCTACCCTGCACTGGGGGAGATGGGTAGATGGGTATAAAAGTTGTGGGTAAGAGAAGGATGGGTGATGACTGTACAGTTACATCACAGACATGTCTCATCACATCACTTCACAGTCATATCACGCAACATAAAAAATCATAGCCTTTCGATCAGTCCTGTGCTTTTCATAAAGCGGAGCAGTGCCTGGGAGGCCTTCAGCGCAGATGATCGCCGTGGCCAGGGACCTAGAATCTTAATTTCAGTTAGTGGGCGTCCATCTAGACGCTCCAGCGCACGGCATAGGCACTGTCTTTCCTCGCTGTATATGGGGCACTCACAAAGAATGTGACCTATAGTCTCTTCGCACCCGCAGTTTGTGCATGCAGGGCTATTTGCCATACCTATCACAAAAGAATAAGAGTTTGTAAATGCTACACCAACCCACAGGCGGCACAGCAAAGTTTCTTCACAGGTGGAAGCCGGAGCTTAAGGTCAGGGTCCAGGAATTTTAAGCGGCAGTTCGCAAACTGGTCAGAATTCCACAAGGAGAGCGTGTATTCCCGCGCAAGTGCGCGAAGCCTGCCCGCTGCGTCTGCCCTGGAAAATAGAATCAACACATAATCGACGCCTTGGTGGGCTGTTCGTGCGACTTCGTCCGCCCGGAGATTGCACGCTATGCCGCTGTGTCTTGGAAGCCATTGGTAGATGATTTCATCTCCTCCATTTATGGCATAGTGATGAAGTTGTCGTATTTCCGCGGCGAGTTACTCGTGGGCTCCACGGCGAAGAGCCGCTTTTAAGGCTTGCAGAGCTGCTCTTGAATCTGTGAAAATAGACCATCGTTGAGGGCTTTGCTGACTGATATGCCTAATAGCGACACGTAGAGCGGTTAGTTCTGCGTCTGTTGAAGAATTACGGTAAATTGTCCTAACTTTTATTTCTGTAGTAGTTGCGGGTATGACCATGGATCCTGAAGAACTCAAGGCATTCAGTGTAGCGTCGGTGTAGACGTGCATACGATTTGCATGATACTCATGGAAGTATTCAAGAGTGATTTGTTTTAGTTCTGCCGGCGGTAGCTCGATCTTCTTTCTGATGCCGGGTATTGAAAGAAGCACGTGTGGTTGATGCAGGCTCCACAGTCGAGAGGACGGTCTAGATGCGGGTGTAAACTTGGGACGGCAGAATAGCGCGATGCACATCAACGGTTTCTGTAAACGATGTACGCGGCAGTGTGCTTCATTACGGTATTAGGTGTTCTCTGGAGCGGTGGTTGGTTTTAAGCATTTTATGATGCAGTAAACATCTCGTTGGGACACTTTGCAAAACACGTCGTCACCGATAAACGAGGGGAAAGCAGTATATTCTTGGAGAATTCGTTTCGGAACCGAAGCCCGAATATTAATGAAGAAGTTGCGCAGTACGATAATCAAAACAGAGAAAAAAATGTAGAAGTTTTGTGGCCTGGCAGAATGCGAGCCGCCTGCGAACAAGCCCACCGCCACTCCGGTCCTCTCGGCTACCAGTGGCCTAAATCCCGCCTTATACTTGCGATCTGGTGGAGAACAAAGGGCGCGATAAAGGTACAGGTGTTGGCCTCGCATGCTGCTGTTTTTCTTCAGCGAGTAGGTGATCGACTGCCCCGACTGCCACTTTAGAGGCTACCGAGCACTCTGAAAAATCTATTAAATGTTACTGCGGTATAAAGCTGACTCACATAGGCAAATGGTATACGACATTCTTTGAAGAACCTTAACGATTTTTACAAAAGCCTTACGCCTCGGAAAAAAAAAACCCGCTAGAAATCACAAAACCACACAAACATTTTAATGCTTCGAGCATGTTTCTTCGTTATGTTCTAAGCACTTTTATCTTCTCTCCTACGTTGCAAAGTATAGTTTCCGCACAATCGGAAGCAATTTCCCGCATAGAGGCCTACGATTTTGAAGCGCCAGCATAAGCTGTTTTTTCCTAATTTTACATATATTTGGCTTTATTGCGTCTCTTATGAAACTGAACGCACACATACACACTACAGTGGTTCTCGCGGTGTTCCAATGGCCAATATTGTCTTTTTCAAGCTATTTAGTTTTAGACTAAAAGTATACAACTCGCTTGGTCGAAAAGGCGTTGCCACAACACCCAACTGAGCAAAAAGTGTCCAAACATATCAAAGCAATCCCGGAAAAAAACTGTGACACAGTAACGAAGCTTAGCTTTAAACAGTGTGCACAAGTTCGCCACATATCTCAGACCTGACTCATCAACAGTGCCTGCACATAATCATACGTTCTCGCTACAGGCACGCCCACTGTTACCATCTAGATTCCAGATCCGAGTCCTGGGCCCGTATTACGAGTTTGCGTCGTTATCACAAGTGTCGCTATCTCCCCGACTTCGAGTCAACTGATTGGTGGAAACGCAAGAACATAATGTTGCCATCTCTTCCGGTTCCGTAGTGGTACCAGCTTCCCGACCAATCAGATGACTCGAGGTCACGTGAGATAGCGACACTTCAATAACGACGCAAACTCGAAATACGGGCCCTGGAAGAACATTAAGGAAGGAATGAAGCAACCTTCCCTAATTGACAATTTCCCGCGCTCGTAAACAATGTTCTAAAGTGAACTTTTAACGCGGTAGCGTTAAGGAGCTCGTGTCGCAGAAAAGCCGGTATCGTCGGCGTCCAGTGAGCGATAAATCCCGGCATGCACTTCATAAATAAACATGCACTTCATAAATAAAAAGTAAGTTCCAAGATGGGCTGGGTGGAAATCGAACCAGGGTTTCCGGGGTGTGAGACGGAGACGCTACAACTGAGCCACGAGTATTTTTTTTTTCTTTATTGCATGCAAAAACTTCCGTAAAAAGGAACAACTCCACTTACTTAAACATGTCCATGTCTAAAGTTACCGGGCTGCTTAATGCGAGCCCGTCATATCCTCAGCCCGACAATGCACAATCATCAGAACATCAAAAGTCTGGGAGACATACACATGCGTCTAGATACGGCATCCAGTTTGGAGGTTCTTCACGTGCAGCATATACACTTCTCACCAAAGCACACTGCTCCCGAAACACGGATTTCGACGATCTTGGTGGCTCTGCATGCCTGTCGATCATGCGGCTTTTCCAAAGGCTGAACAGTCCCATCAACACAAATAGATCGTAAGGCACGACAGAGTTTTGTCAGGAGGCAAAAATCTAATTGTATAAGGCGTAATTTCAATGTCCTTTTTAAGAGTTCTTTGTAGTATGTCCCAAAAGAACATAGCATCACGGCACAGAATAAAGCAATGATCAATTGTCTCAGGCACGTTACAGAGACGACAATTTACCGACCAGGGCACAAACATCTCCTTATCGTGAAGAAATGTCTTGACAGGCAACGTCGCTGTATGTAATTTGAAAAAGAACGTTTTTGCAGCTGCCTGAATGCACATTTGCCTAACACGCTTTAGAACAGTGGTGTCCAAAAACCCCAGATAAGGCTGCCGATACAACGGTGTAGGGAACAAAGACTCAGTGAGAGCCTGGGTCATCTGCTTTCTCGAGAGGCTATACAGGTAATCTACAGAGAAACGCACAGTGAGAAAATTGAAAGTGTCAGCAACCTCTTTAAGGAATCCCCATAAACGCCCCTCACGAGCCTGCCCAGTTGGTGCGAATAAGTAAGGCAAATGTGGACTAAGGCGCCTAATGAGCACAGTTACAAGAAACGGATGGTTTGCCGACTTGAAAAAGAAAAAACGGGAGACAAGTTGATGCACAAACAAGTGAACAAGGCCCACTCCACCAGACTCTAAGGGAAGAAACAAGTTGTCACGCCGCATGGGCTCCCATTGAGAGCGCCACACAAATGTTGCAAATATTCTGTGTATAACTTGTACTTTGCTCCTCGCACAATGCAGGACCTGAAGGATATACGCAAGCTTTGCAAACAAAAATATGTTACAGACCTGTGCCCTAGCAAACACTGAGAGTTCCCTACCCATCCAAGCCTGCGTTTGTCGCCGCATAGGTACGATTTGTGAATCCCAGTAGGCTGCGCTGTTACGAACTTGGTGCAGCGGAACCCCTAGGTACTCAAGAGGACTACAGTCCCAGCATATGCCTCCAAACTGGCTTGGTCTAGTGCCCCAGTGTCCCAACCAAAAACCTTTGGATTTATCTAAATTAAGGGCCGCGCCTGATACATCGCAGAACTGTTCAGTCAAGTGTAAAGCCTCAAGTACACTCTTTTTGTCAGAACAAAAGAGAGCGATATCGTCCGCGTAAGATAAAATCTTAACTTCACATTGAGCCAGAGAGAAACCACGGATGGCTGCACTGTTAATTATACTGAGACAGAGGGGTTCCAGATATAAGCCAAACAACAGTGGAGACAGTGGACATCCTTGACGAACAGATGATTCCAGTGGTATTGGTTTCGTTAGCTCCTGATTAACAATTAGTCTTGTATACGAGTTCATATAGCACAGCCTTATGCCTTTGAGCAAAACGTCACCAATGTTTGCATTCTCCAAGACCGCGAACAAGAAATTGTGCCGAACTTTATCAAACGCCTTCGCCAGGTCAATTTGAATCAGAGCTACTTGACCTGTCTCGTCTGATACTGTCTCGATTACTGAACGTGCAATATGGATGTGTGTTTGAATACTGCGCCCTCTGATACCACATACCTGATGCGAACCTATCAAGTCCATGATAACCAGCTGCAAACGAGAACAAAGGACCTTGGCAAAAATTTTGTAATCAACATTACAGAGGGAAATTGGACGATATCCTTCAACAGTTTTCAACCGATTAGTATCTTTACTTTTGGGTATTAATATTGTGTGGCCTGAATAGAAAGTGGGGGGCAGGAAATCCACGTCATAAGATGCTTGGAATACTTCCATCAAAACAGGCGTTAGGCAAGGCGAAAATGTTTTATAAAATTCGCAAGTAATACCATCTGGGCCAGGAGATTTCTGGTTCTGAAGGTCTGAAATGGCTGATTTAATTTCTTCCAAAGTGATGGGTCCCTCTACTACAGCACATTTCTCATCGTCTAGTCGAGGAAAGTTCTGAAGTAAGGAATTATAATCGAAACCCTGATTTGGATCTTTAGAACTGCCGAACAGCTTTCGATAATAATCATAGAAAGCAGCAAGAATACTAGGAGCATCACTATATGTGCAACCACCATACTGAATTTCCAATATTTCCTTCGTAAGAGCATTCTCTCTTTCATCACTGAGGGCCCGACGTGAAGGTTGCTCGTCAAGAAACCTTCGAGTCCTAGATCTTATTAGGGCCCCCTTGTATCTTTCCGTCGCAATTTGTTGAAGCTCTGCCTTTACGTTATTAATTTCTTCAACATAGGCACCCGGGCTAACCCTCTCTAGCTCATGTAGCCCAGTTAGAGTGCGCCCAAGCTCACGAAGGTGGTGTCTCTTTAGGAACGCGATTCTTGCAGAGGCTTCAATTGCTAAGTTTTTGGTTTCCTGTTTGAACAAGTCCCATTTTTGAAAAACTGACAGATCATGGCGTGACCATATGTCTTTCAAACAAGTAGGTACAGCACGCTTAAAGATTTTATCTGAGAGCAGACAGTTATTCATTTTCCACAGTTCCCACCGAGGGTGAAGTATCTGCCGACTGTACCTCCCTACCTGAAGAGACACCATACAATGGTCACTGAAGAAGATGGGCCGCACCCAGTAACCAAACAAATTTGCTAACATGTCTGCAGAAACATAAATTCTGTCAAGGCGGGCATTAGAGGAGAACTGAAAGTGAGTGAAATGAATACTGTCGCCTTTTTCCTGCCCCACATCCACAAGGTTATATTCACAAGCCAAATCGTTAAGTAATGCAGCACTAGGGTCATATCTCTTACATAATGCTGATCGGTCCTCATCCCTACAAACACAATTAAAATCTCCCAACAACATAATTTTGCGATCTGAGCACAAATGATTAACTAATGAAAGAAAAAAATGCCTTCTGTCTCGTTGTTTTACAGGGGCGTAAACACAAACAATTCGCCACTGCACACCTGAGATTGTGAGGTCACAGCATATAAGTCGTCCCTCGCCATCTATGCAATAAGACATGGCTGTCATCTCTAGTGTTTTGGCCAGGAATAGCATACACTCTCCGGACAAGCCTCTAGCGTGGCTAACAATAATGTTATATTCCGGCAAAAACGGCTCAAGAGCAGCTTCCGTCTCTTCATCGGAGGACAACTTTGTTTCCTGAATTGCTGCTACAGACACACTCCATTTCTTTAACAGATGTCTTAACTGCTGCTGTCGCCGACGATTACGCATACCCCTGACGTTAAGGGTAGTGACTTGATATGCTGCGACTCTAGCCATTTTTGGTACTAGTCCTTTTAAACATCATCCCCTGGAATGGGGTGGCCCGCCTGCAAATTGGCGGCCTTTCGGGCAGACATTGCCCTCCTCTTTAAAGTCACCCTTCCTGTGGCCTCTACACAGTGTGCCTTCTGGCCAGCACCATCGATACACACCTCATCATCTGCGGGACGCTTCAAAGGCACTGTGTTGTCCATGTCCTCCTCTGAGACACTCAAGGCTTCGGCCCACGAACCTGATTGGAGCACATCGCTCGCTGCCACACTGACAGCCGACAGAGAACCGGACGCACCAGAGATCGGCGCCACAGACGGCTCACTGTTACCCTCCAACGACGAAGGAGAATCAATGACGAAGGAGGATAGGCGAGCATCCACTGGCAGTATCTTCCCCATTGATTCCACAGGAGGCATATCCAGACGTCCTTCAATGACAGGTGGTTCTTGGGCAGCAAGGGCAGCACTCTGAGTGGCACTCACAGGTGGGCCCGGGTCCGGCGGTTTTGGCTCTGGAGACGCTGGTTCTTGATGGCCAGTCACTGCAGATTCTTCTGAGTTGGTGTGAAGTGCAGAAGGCTTCTGGTCCCCATCAATTTGAGGTTCACGACCTAACTCACCAGTTACATCAACAACCTCTGACACATCCATGATATGTTCGGACGCCACGTCATCTTCTCGTGACCACTGGCCTTGACGCAGTCTATCGGCATAACTTAATACACAGTTCTCCACAGTATGGCCAAAGCGCCGGCACTGGGTGCATCGAGGCGTTCGGCACTGACGCCGTACATGGCCTACCCGGCTGCATCGAAGGCACAGTGGAGGTCTCCCTGGGATAAGCACTAATGCCTGCACCCCATAAACATTAAGAGTGTGAGGAATTGTACTTGCTGACACTCCGTCCTTGAGCGTGAGGGAGATTTCACGGTTCGCCGTTTCCATGTGCTCCATCCCTGGGCACCGCCACTTTTCACGTTCCACAGATTGAATCGTTCCATACGGCTCGAAAGCTTCCACAATCCTCCGGTGCTCCATATAGCGGGGAAGCCAAAGGAGCTTAACCTTGACATTCTTTGTATCCGGGTCGAACACCATGCACCGAAGTCCTTTCACAGGGAACTCTGCTTTGCTAATTAGCTTCTGCTTTGAAGAACTACTCTCGCAGGTAACCATCCACACGTGGCTCATTTGGTATTGACCAATGCACAAAATTTCCCGGAGGTCCAAAATCTGTGCAAGTGCGTCTCGAAAATCAGGTGCTCGGTACGGGCGACCCTTAAGGTCGGCATGCAGGAAAACGGTATTAAGGACAACATTACCGGTGGGCAGGCGTGGAAGGACAACTTTGTACGTTTCGGTAGTGTCCTGAGGAGTCGAAAGACCTCGGCCAACGGCCGATGCGCTGTTTCCAGCAAGCAACATTTTCAGGCTCAGCCGCCCAGAACGCCCTTCCTCAGCCACGAGTTTTTTCTTTTTTTCATTATCTCAGCCACGAGTTCGATGCTTGAAAGCGGTACAAAAGCGCTTCTAGTGAATGCGGTGTTGCCTTAGAAACATGCCGTAGAACGTTATACTGCAGTGTATATCGGTAATTATGAGCATGTTACTTACAGAAGCCGCAGTTACACGAGTAGCGAAGTACGTTTCCGCTACATTTCTTCTGCGCTCTGCGCACATGCAGAGCCATCTTGCGGCAAACACAGAAGAACCCCTCCTCGCAATGTGCGGCGCTGCCCCGACACGTGGCGCGCCACTTGCCCCTGACGTTTCGCCGTGCACCCTCACAGGTTGTAGAATCAAGCGTCTTTCCTTTCTTTAGATCACTATCTTCGCTCACCCGCTTCTCCCCTTCGGGCCGCGCAGGTACCGGTGTGAGGATGCCCCAATACCCTTGCGTTTAGTAAGTTTTCTCGACGAGGTGCAATAACGCTATCGCGTTCCACTCTTGAAGGCGAAGCTTAAGCGTCCTCCAAATTTTTTTGGGTGCTCTTGCCTTCTTGAAGGAAGAAAACAGCACGCGCTTGGCTGCGGTTCACACTCGATATCGCATTTGTGAATATTCTATATACCCGCACACACACCACAATTGTAGCATATCGGATAAAATGCGAAACCCGCCTGATACATCCACATATAGGTACGAGTACAGCCCATGCGAATGCAATTTAGTGAAATTACTTTCGAAACTTTTGTAACTTGGTCAAGCGTCGCTTGTTTGGCGGGCAGCAGAAGCAACCGAAATGGCTAACGCTGTAAGCGTATAGTTGCATCTTGAGGGTTTCTTTTTGATTGATATCCCGACAGTTCTTTACGAGCAAGATGTCCGCCAGATCGTTTCCTATGACACAAATGTGTTAGGACGCCCGTAGGAAATACATAGATAGGCCTCTGCTGAGTAGATTTTGTCACAAACACAGATAGCTAAAAACGTGAGTAGGGAACCCGCACTCTAATCTTTGACGGGACGATTTTGATTTTTTTCAGCATCACTACAAAGTGAGCAAGGCATAACCCTAGCTAGCATTAAGCCGCGTCAATTTCAACGCATTCGACCGTTGTGGAAGATAGTGCTGTAAATCGTACAAACGCTGCATTCTTTAAATAAAGAATGTGAGAATCCGCCACTCTAGCTCGTCTGACCTTGTCTGCTGAGCCATCAAGGAAAACGTGAGCACGACGCGTACACACTTTTTCAGAATGCTAAATATGAGAGAACGCGCTGCCGCCAAATGAGAACTGCGCTTCGCGCGCACTTGAGAATAGTGACTGTACAGTTGATGCTCGGAATTGACCAGTGTGGTTTCAAATGCGTGTATTGTCTTCGAACGTAGAAGCCCTGAGAACTAAGAGTATTAAATGCTAAGTAGGCTAGGGACTCCACGGTTATGGTGGTGTGATATACGTACTATTTCGCTCCCCAGATAGCATAAATCTTATAGTCAAGCTGGGGTCAACTTTGCGATAGGGATTCTGACCGACGACCTACGTATTCTCAGTTGTATGCCGTTATTGCAAAGAGCAGGTATGCATCAAGAAGAGAGACACTGTGCCTTCCGTTCCCCAAAAGTAAAACCAAGTGAATACGTTCGTTTGTCAAACTTGGTGCTGGTGTCTGAATACCGACAATTCGCGGAATAAAAATATAGGGCTGAATGAGCTATTACGTATACTCTAACGTCCTCAATTTAAAATTTTCAGGTTTGAGAAAATCACCTGTTTATTGTACACTACCTTAAAATTATTGCCCGTTGGCAGTATAACCCACGTGCACAGACTAGCACCAGCGCATACTTCGCGATGTTTGAGGGAAAGTTATGTATTGAATATTTATAAACTCCGCATGATTTCTAGATCCATGCTATCTGCAAGGTAGCCGTAAAACATTCTCTCTCGATTAAAAATTCCAGTACCGTATCCCCATTTGCACACAGCTGTTTACTGTTCGGGGAGTATTTTTGTCCTCTCGTAATGCATGCCTATATCGTCCTAGTTTCAATTTTCCTAGTTCAAAGCAAGAAATCACTCCCCTCATAGAATGTTCACGTTTTTAGAGACGTGTTTAGTGAATTAAAATATTTAGTTATAAGTTATTATGCACTTAAAAGCTCACACTAGCGTTAAATTGCGTCTCGCATCTTCAATGCGAAGCATACTTGATATTCTCCACTGCTGTTAAACCTCCAGCGTCGATATACTACAATCGGTATGATATGCAGTTGGAAACTGCATCTCCCCAACGGTTGTTTGTTGATCAGAAAGATACTTCCACATGAGGAGGCGCCGATTCTGCAGCGCTGGGTACATCGCCCGTGCCGGAGTGCGGCGAGCCTCCACAAGACAGCGCCGCTTCCACAAAACAAGCATTGTAGTTGAAATCCCCAAGTTATGAAAATTGCGTCTGCATCTTTGACCTGTGTGCACCTGAAATATCCGCTTCACAAGTCGCCATATTGTGCGCGCTACTATACACTGAAACATCACGTGGTCGATTGTCTCTGTTGCATCACCGTTCGCACACTACTAGTTAGGAATTATGCCTCAAGCTGCAAGGCGCTGACTAGTTGTAAGGATGCCCCAGCGTCACTGCCAATCAAAATCACGAACCTCACTGGGCACACGACCGGATACCCACTACCGCCAGTTGGAAAGTGCCGCCTTTTCATTTTCGCCCGGTGTGGTGTTGGCTGCATGCGAAGAGCTCACATATTCTCGGTGGGTCATGTCCGCTATGTCAACGTCAGTAAGCTCGTGGTTGAGCTTTTTATTCGTCCCAGAAACCGCCCTATAAAAAGCTGATGGTCTCCCAGCTTGCAGGTTCAGGTGCCGATCTTACGTGAATGCGCGCCGTGCTGCTCTTAGCCAATACAGCATGACGGAACGCCCCAAGTACGAGTCACAATCTAATAGGTTGCCTACAAGCTTAGCGGCTAGAGCGCGATCTACAGTAGCGAAGCATGGAATGCCCCTACCTCCCTTGTTGGTTGTTAATTACAGGACATGTGCGGCCACTCGAGGCGACCCGCCGTTCCACACAAACGTGCCCGCTAGCGACGGTTATCGACCGGCCTCGCTACAAGGGATGGTAGCAACGCGGGCCACGTAAAATGCAAGGGCACACATGCGCGTTTCCATTGCCATCACCCGTTCGACTAGCGACAAATTATTAGGCGCGGCTTCTGATAGTATATGTTCGTCGCGCGGGATAACATCTCCCAAACGCGGGGAGAGATGCCTCGAGGCTCAACCCAGAGAAAAGAGGCTCAAACCAAGCCCGCCTACGGCCTCCACAAATAATATTGGGGCTGGAAGAAAACCTATAAAGAGTCAAAAGCGAGAGCATTGCTTTTTTCTCCAGAGAGATTTGAAGTCATAGGATATCCGCAGGAATGTGCCAAAACTATCCGCATCGGGGAAGAGGACTAAAATGTGATCTGCATATGCGGATATCATGATGGTTGCTTGACCTGCAATGGGGAAACCGTGAGTACTCTCAGCTAGGCCTACCCGGCGTAGAAAGGGATGGAGAGAGAGCATAATGTGTGCTGGTGAAAGTACGCACCCTTGACGCACCGCTCGTGTGACCTGAAGCTCATTTTTGAAAGTGCCATTCATAAACAGCTGTCTATTCATGCCACTGTAAATATCTGTTAATGTATCAATAAACGCCGGTGGTGCGTCCAAACAGCGCAGAACGGCGAAAAGATATCCGTGTTCTACGCTATCGATGGCTTTAGCTTATGGTTTAGGGCGGCGAAAGACCCGTTGACATGTTTAGCCCAGCCATACTCGAAAACAACCCTTATGAGGGTGAGTGTCGCGAAAACGGATCACCCTCCCCACGCACGATTGGAACGGACTCATAAGCTCATCAAGGTAATACCGTAGTCGTAACTAAATGCTTAGAAACAAGCTTACATTCGTTATTGAGAAGTGCAATTGATCTCCACGAAACCGGATGTGCCGACGGCTTGCCTCCTTGTGCAGCAGCACGAGTCTGCATGTGCCGAAAGAGACAGGCTTTAGCCAAGTATGAGATAATTAACAACCTGGAGCACATATTTCGCGTATTTCATACTTTTACACTCATCATGTTACGCACCCAAAGCAACACATTTCTTTGTCCGTCTATTGCGTCTCCCTGCTCAGTTCTGGTCTCTTAAATCCCGCATAGCTCGCCACTTGATGTCGGCATGATACTTGCACGATAAGGGGAAGACGTTAAAACAGCTCATTCGATTGTTATTTCTGATGGCTTCAGTAGTTTTACTAGTTTTGGCACTGAACCAAGAATTTGATATGCGACAGGAGCAGCATCTTGGGGCATCGAATCGGTGCGACTGCTAGCGCTTTACGTAGAGGTACACATCGGACCGGAAAAAATTTACTCAAAATTGCCCAGGAAGTCCATAGCTGTTCGTTGTGCGACTGTAGGAAGAATGGAAAAAAAAAACTCGAGCTTGCTGACTGGCTTTAGCGCCGCCACTACCGCTGCCTCATACAGACAGAGGAGAATCTAGAGATTAGAGAAATCAAGCAAATGGAAGAAGCGCATCGCAACAGCTGTCCTCCACGACTTAAGCGGCAGCGGATGCAATGACGGCTTCCACAAGTACAAAAATACCCAGGCGACAAAGGAGCCTCCGTCGAAACGGTCGAACGTCTCTAGATTCCCGGGCTCGGAGGGAGGAGAACAGCAACCCCACCCATACCACCACAATAGTGGTGATATTGATAGCGACTACCGAAAGATCTTGATTTGAAAAAACAACTTTGAGGAATGGGCAACCACAGAAAATCCCAAGGACGCGGGATCGAATCCTGGCCTCGGCGGCCCCTTTTCGGTGGAGGCGAAAAGCAAGGCACCCGTGTGCTGTGCGATATCAGTGCACGTTAAAAAACCCCAAGTGGTCTAAATTTCCGTAGTCCTCCACTACGGCGTCTCTCATAGCCTGAGTTGCTTTGGGACGACAAACCAAATCAAAATTTAGCGTCGAATCAGGTCTTGGAGCGAACATTTTGATGGCGAAAATGAATGGCATTTATCCTGTGCCAATGTTTTTACGTGTCCTTTAAGTATGTTATGGTAGAAGTCATGGCAGATACGGTGTCCTTCAAGAAAGCTGCCAGATATTGATGCACCGCATGATTGCGGTAGAGTTATGTTTGTCACAGTCACTTGAGTAACTAGTGCAGTATGGCTAAATAAACTAGAATTCGAGGCTGCGCATGTTGCATCTTGTAACTGGTGTGTATACAAGCAGGACTTTTTTATGCCTCGTATTCATCGAACCAGCGGCAGGTTTCAGTGAATATGTATACTTGGAATGCGGCAAGTATCAAGCAAGCAATGTCCAGGACCAAGGTGTATTTGAAATGGCTTTTCTGCAGGTTTTCGGTCTTGCACCTTCTTATTTTATCGGCATGCACTGTCGGGATATCATTAAGGTTCGTTTGTTCTTATATTATTTTGAAGCTTTCGCAGTCATTTTTACTGGTTTTATTCCGTTCGCAAGTTTTGACATGTACTAAGCTATTTTTCTTTCTTTTTTTTTTCGGCTTTATTAGCGACCCCCATAGACGCATCTGTCTTCAATAGACGCTTATCACACCTCAAGTTAACAAGTCTTGTTTAACTATAATTTGCTTGTAATTTTAATCGCCCTAACAAATTCAAACCACTCAACAGTGCAGTGCAGTAATGGCGCCCAAAGGAAGCGATGACATTCATTCTCAAATATAAATTCTGGTTTAGACCAGAAAGTTACTCATAATAAACGTTTGCATAAACTAATATGCAGATTACGTGCTACACAAGTCATTCTGCTGAATGAAACAAGACATTTATGCAGCCAGCCTCAGACTATCAGAGGGAAGGAAGTAGCGGTTAGATCGATTTTATTCATTAATGAAAGCTCAATCAATATATAAAGAGTGAGAATAAATAAGTAACAGAAGTCCTAATTTACAAAGGTGTTACATGGCTACATAACTAGCTGCCAGCTGACTTCTCAAACAATATTTTTCTCCGCAAGCAAGACAGAACGTACGCACACGTGCATTTAAGGGATTGTGGCTTTTATTGCATTTATGTGAAAAAACAAATTAGCCAGCTTCTGATGTGGTGACACCACAAATTAAGATAGACAAGCCTCATTCGCAGGAGAAATCCAACAATCGTAAATTTTGTTTTGCTTTTTTATGGTGCTTATTTTCTAATTGAATAGAACCTTGTCAACCCTGAACTTCAACACGCATTTTTCTGCCGTCTTTAAAAGATGAAAGATGTCGCAGCAATTTACTTTCTGTCATCATATCAGTTTTATGAGAGCCAAACCACTCGGATCCCGATATATATTCTTTGAGGATTGTATGTAGCTGGCGCGTTTTATTTCTGGTAATTTCTTGTCGGACACGAAAGGAACAAGCAGGCTACAATACACCCTGCATGATCCCTCTCATTATCAGCGCCATTCTCCACAGCTGCTGTGTCAGACGGGCTCGCGCACAGCTCACGTAGCCTAGATGGCCTCGTGATCCTTCGCGATACTTAGTCCGCTTGCGAGGTGGAGGAGGGTGGGGTCCAGAAAATATGCCAGGAGGTCGTAAAGAAGTAATCTCCACAGCGTGCAGCAAACGTTTTTGACCGCCTTGTGGCGAGGTTGCAGCCGCAACTGCAACTACTAAATGGTCGACGCAGACAAATGTCACTCGCATCGGAGAGTTTTCCGCAGACACATCCTCGCAAGGAGCGAAATGTAAAGCAACGGACTTCTTTGCTGCTCGCTGTCAATAGGTAGACAGATATCGATACATTTTGTTTATAAACCCTGCATGTGCGCGACGCCCAATATACGCTGCAGGCATGCGCCGTTTTTCGTGAATCTCACGCACACAAGATCAGGCACTTGCACAGGGAAGAAGGTGAAAGAAAAAAACGGTTGCTTTCTCACCGCGATGCAACATCAGCCGCCGAGTGAGAAGGACAGCCGTCTAGCAGCGACACGCCGCGGCCGCCTCTAACAGTGAAGAAATCTCCCGCATAGAAGTTCAGTGTAGTGTTACGACCACTAATGATACTGAAGGACTCTGATTATTCTAACCTTACGGAAACTCTGACAAGCTTCACTTCCATCTCTCCATCTCTCGCATTGCCTCGAATTTGTGTTCTGCGCAAGATCTGAGAGCAAAATGCTGCTCTTTAATTTTACTCTTTCCACCCATCACATAATCCAGCAGCTGCTTCACTTTCCCCTCAGCACCTGTAAACCAGCTTCAAGGACGCTGGAGACAGAAAATGTAATTTCAATAAATATTGAGCATGTTTTCGGATATGACGGAGGGAAGCACAACTTGAAGCGCCTATAAGGATCGTTCATTTTTCCATTGTAATAATTATTAACACCGGCACCTTCTCCGCCTCCCATCTTCCTCTCGTATTCTGTACCAATCTATCTAACGAAGACATTTCCAGTCGGTCTTATATAGTGGCAAATAAGGTAAGATGTCCTGATTGACCTCCTCTTTTTTGATATCAATTACTGATTTTGCCAGATCTCCGCAGTAATTATGACTGATCAAAGCTTTTTAGCAAACAAGCGCATCCTTGATCCTCGCTATGCCTTTGCGCGATCTCAATACAGGATGAGCTATTAGGTATCCGAGCTTTCTCGCAGAGGCGGAGACGAACGTTTTTCAATCAACCCTCCACCTTCTTTGAAGGCAGCGAAGAAAGCCTTTCAGGCAGTCGATACGCATCGCTATTGAATGAATTTTGTAGGATATCAAGGAAGTATATAAAAAAAAAACATTACCTGTATTGAGCGCTCTCAGAGCGTTCAGCGGAGTAAGCAACAGCTTCTGAAGCAATATTCAGCGCTCATGAACGGGAATCAATTGAGACTGCGTCCAACCATCTTAGCGGCGGGAAACACTTAAGGCTAGTAGAAAGGGTAATAAAATAGCCCATAAAAAGTGTTTACTGATGCGTGGGAGGTATGTGAAAGAAAGGTCCTTATAGGAAAGAAAAGGAGAGAAAAAAGGAAGGAAAGACTAAAAACAAATCAGCTTAAAAGGACAAGCGAATCGCAGACACCACTGCCGGATATTTTTCCTGATGAGGAATGCTAAGAATCACCGGACAAAGCCTTGGTATGGAGGTCGATCCTTGACACGAGAAATTAGGTCAGAGGTGGAACGTACCCAAGCTAGCGAAAAACAATAGTAAGAAAAAAAGTTGTTGCTACAAGGTGTGCACATGAGATTCACGTCCAATATTGATAGATTGAACTCTGCTCTTCTGGCGTTGTGGCCTGCTTCGAGTCGGCGCTCAATGCCAAGAAGTTGGTAGCGGATCAATTAAAAGAGGGTACTCTGCTGTGAAGAGGCCACCACTCTTTTGTTTTGCAGGAAATCGTAAGATACACTGGTAATCGGTAGAAAAGCATATCGAGAATGAATGGAGGTTAGTTAAGCGAGACGCGAACAATATGACAGCTGTATGTCATTCAGTTCAGGCTAGTTAGGTGGGAACCGCCTAGAGCCCAGTAAAGGAAGTATATTTGCAAAAGATAGGAAGGAATGTATTAAAACATCACCCCCTACTGAAGCAAAATGCCTCTATAATGCTATCTGCACATACATGTGACGCACTCAACTTTGAATTGCAGAAAGGGGGAAACATACAACATGATACCATTTCCTTCTTGCCTGATTGTGGCGCCATAAACTGAATCAGCACCTTTTTTCTCTAGTAGAAATAAATTTTCGTTTACAGCTACATGAATGATTAATAGTTACTGGGCATTGGCGCAGCAAACCAGCATAATGAGGCCTGAGGGCCACTGTAAAGAAGATAAAACCATCTCTTTCCGATTTCCCATATGAACTCAAATAGTACCATAGAACGGCAACTTCACTTTGATCAATTTTGATTCACGCACTCTGGATAAAATTTATATCAATTTTTTATATTGATATATCGTATTCGATATATTGATATCGAATACCAGGCGATTTCATGCATTTTAAGTTTGCATATCTTTCGTCTCCCTTCCCATTTGCCCAATCAAGTTTGAGACGGGCAAATTCATTAAGGGATCGGCTTACATGCATACTTCTAGACTGACTTCTGACTTGCCAAGGTTCCGATTTTGAAATATAAGAAACTTATTTTCTTACTTTCTTTTGAAATGCACGTTTTATTTTTAAATTTTGTTGCATCATAGTTGGCTCGGATCGCGCAAAACGTCACCACTAAAATATTTGCCATAAGCTTACTGACATTGCGTCGCCCCTAGCAAACTAATACATTTTTGGCGCTGGTAAAAGCAAAGTGCTATAGAGCTCTTTCGCAAGAAGAAAAATGCTCAAATAAGCTAGCCACGACAAAAATAATATACTTAGTTGATTCCTACAAAACATAGAAGGCACAAATAAACTCTATTTTTAGGGATATGACGCGATCGCGTTTATTCCTCCTGTCTGCAGCGCCCACCCTAGTCCATGTGCATGAGCTTTACTCCTCGCTTCACCACTGACCCATAAATGTGTAGTTCCGTCACCAGCAGTTTGTTATATTGTTGTGCGTGCTATATTTAGAGCAATCAGAATATAAGACTGACCACAGTGCATTTCTCTTTCCTCGCTGTACTTCTGGCATATCATGTTTATTCCAGCATATCTGTCGCAGTAACGAGGAGAGGAGCTCAAGGCCACCCAGAATTCAATCTCCTCAGTGCTTTAAATACAAATGTGCAAAGTGCACCAGCTCCATGCAAATAATAGGGACTCCATCGCTGGCGCCTTCCCAGAAAAAGAGAAAAAAAATGAAGATGAGCTTTGCGTAGAGCCGCCCTCTCTTGAGGCCTTTTTATGACGGGTTATTGAAAGTTGTTCGGCGGCCAAAGAAACGTTTTTCTCTTCATCAAGTAGCCAGCTGTGCAGGCCACAACCGCTGAATCGGTTCTCAGCTGTAGAAAATGGCTCGCGCTATTCGAGAACCACGGCGGCTAATTTAGACAACCATCTGAAGCGGTGCAAAAAAAACCCTATTATACTGGTTGCTTGAAACATGCATGAACGCTAAGTGTCCAGCGTTTTAGGGCACTTGTAAGGTTTCATAATAAACTTGCGATAGCTTTCGCATTGTCAGTGATTCCTGTGATGTTCTGTCTGTCCACGGTACATAGTAATAACTTGTTGAGTGCAGATGTAGGAGGCCAAATAACCTTTTATTTATTATTTTATTGGCACATGAATATGCCAAATTCGGTGATCAAGTCTCCGGGCCTAAGAGAGCTATTGACTGAGAGGCAAAATATGTTCTTTGGGCTTCTCTGTTTTAACAAACACAAAGATATCACGAAAAACGTTGAACAGCGAATAGAAAAGACGTGAAATACATTTGTACCTTCGCTAGTCTCAGCATTTAAAATTACATAAAGGATGCAGCGCACAGCGACCCTGTAAAGCGGAGACGTTAAACTCGGCGCTCCAAGCCGGCGAAAGAAAAAAATAAAGTTGAACGGCGCGTGCTCGGTCCGCACGCATGGCACGGGCTGTTTGATTCAAGAAACCTGCCGCGCTGGTCCTATTGTTTTGGCGTTCCGTTGCGGCCCCGTAAATTCCCTACAGTGGTGAATTCGCCCTATGAGATGACCGACCCCAGCAACTACAGCCCTCAGGCGACCTATACCGCCTGACACTACCTTACGTCCATGGGAAGAAACATCTATCCAGCTCGGCCTGCCGACGTTTTGGCACAATTATCCTCAGATCTGGTTCGCTCAGGTGGAAGCCATCTTCCATCTGCACCAGGTCACTTTTGAAACATCTCAGTTTCATCACTTATGTTTCATCCTACCTCCTTATGTGGCTCAAAAGGTCGCGGATATCATCTTTAGACCGCTGGGCGATACTCCGTACCAGCGATTTAAGCTGTGCATTCTCGCCCCCCACCACTGCGTCTGAGACTGCACACCTCCAGGAGCTGCTCACCTGCGAAGAGCTTGAAAAGCGCCGCCCCTCCCAGCTACTCACTAGCATGCGGCAACTCCTGAGCGAAAGCAAGGCCGACTCGAATGGCGCAATGTTGAAAGAGCTCTTCCTGCAGCGCTTGCCGCAGTCCACCCGCCTCGTCTTGGCTGCTGCGGGGGACTTGAACCTTAACCTCCTCTCCCGTTTAGCTTATCGATTCCACGACGTGACTTCTCCGGTCGCCGAGCTCTCCTCTCCACCAGAGTCCTCCGCCATTTTATGATAACAGACCCGAATCGACAAGCTGACCGCTTCTCTCGATGCCCATCGCATGTCCTCTCATGCCCGGCACGGTTCTCCTTGAGTCTTCGCCGCCGTTCGTCGTTCGCGTTCTTCCATTCCTTGAGCCGGAGTCACACTGCGGAAACACAACAGCGACATCAACCGAACAAGTTCGCCAAACAAGCCGCCAACATGTTTCCGAACCAACTTGTTGCCCAACAGCATGTCACACCGCAAAAACAGCCGGGAAGCCGAACAGGTTGCTGCAGTGTTGCCTCGGTGTGACAATGTTCAACCGAACAAGTTTGCCGAACAAGCCGCCAACAAGTTTCCGAACCAACTTGTTCTCCAACAGTATGTCACACCGCATGAACAGCCGGGAAGCTGAACAGGTTGCTGCAGTGTTACCTCGGTGTGACAGTGTTCGGCAACCAAAACAAGCAGGAAACAGTGTCTGTCAACGCTGTTCGCCGGCCGGGCGAATTTCCGGGCGACAACAACCCAACCAAAGCACTCATATCTGAGCTGATTGACTCATTCCTGCGCATTTCCTCATTTCCTACTTGCAGATACTTTTTTTTTTTTGCAGAAAGTTTCCTTGTAGACCATTTTCCACTTGTGGCTGTTGTGGCGTCTTGCAGGCAGCGCATGCAGACGAGCGCTGACGACGGTCGCTCCTCCCGTTGTCGAGCGAGATTGCTGCGGTTGCACACCGGCGTTTCGTAGGGATTCTATGTACGTCCATGCTGTGATGTAAACAATTGTTGAGTACACCTAACTATAACCAAAACTCTGCTTAATTGCAGTTTTCATTCACTAAAACTTGTAGAGGCTGTCGCAGACGGTGCACCGATGGTCCGCGTTGTCCGTCGCCGCTGCCGAGACCGCGGAGTGGTGCAGCATATGTACTGCGGCTTGGTTTGATGCAGTGCATGTTCGTATCAGAAAAAAAGCTGCTATCGGACGGACTGCCTGCTATACGTGTGCAACAGCAGCATGCCTGCACAAAGTGTGGAGCAGCTTTCGGCAACAGCGCCTCCCGGAGGTGCGCCAGGCGATGATATGCGCTGCTGCCTGCCTGCCGTACTCGTCGCTGGGCCTAGTCTGTTTTGGCGGACGGCATGGAGAAAGAAAAAAAAAATAGGAGGGAGCGCCGCGGGCTGGTGGTGAATGAAGCCTAGTCATAAAAAATATAATAGAAAGCACCATGGGAATTTCGCCGTCAATTGACATGGCAAGCGGTAGACGGTAGCTGGTGTCGGTTGCGGTTGCACGTATGCCCCGCTCTGGAGGAATGCCTTCGCTACGCGACGCCTGCTCTAGAAATCTGGGGCGCGCGCTGAGCGCAGACGATGGATGGAACTTTGGACCATTAGACGGGCCGATGGCCTAGGAGCTGCCGCTGCCACAGTACACACGTGTGTTTCGCGACGTGTGGTTGGGTCCCCTCGGGCCTCACTGCGCCATACGAAATGCTTGCGGGGCTCGGCGCACGAAGAGCAAAAAGGACGAAGCGCTGATCCGCTTCGTCCAGTCGTCCCTCGTGTTCTTGTGGTTCGCCTTTGTGCGCTGAGTCTCGCAAGCCTGGAATCAAACCAACTAGCCCAACAACAAAAGCTGCCATATGAAATGCTCCGTGCCGGAATGCTAGAGCTACACGGATATACCGCCCGGGACTGTCGCTCCAACGGTGAGTGTCCTGTTATGCGCACTCCTCGAGAAACGAGACGTTTGCTTGTCAGGGTACGTGCACGTATGGTACAGCCTCTTTCGCTATTCAATTTTCCCAGCCCCGCGTATAGCGCATGAATTTGGGCGAAATAGTATCGGAATGAGCGGCTCCTGACATCGGCGCCTCAATGAGCAGCAAGTTTTCGCGGTGTGACACGGTGTCGCCCAACTGTCGGAGAACAAGTTCGCGGCAGCTGTTGGCGGACGACAACATGTTTCCGAATAGTTCGTGTTGACGCGATGTGACAGGGCCGCCAACACTACGCGAACACGCTGTTGATGGACAGAGTTGACCAACTGTTTCCGCAGTGTGACTCCGCCTTTGTAGTCAACTTACTTGCTGGTATCACCGTACTTTTCCTCACAGCGCCCGCCAATGCACTCCACAATACAGCAGGTCAGGAAACGCGCTGCGAGTTCACTGACGGCGGCGTGAGACCCGGCCCTTAATCATAGCCGTCTTTTCGTAGTCATGAGTCGCATTTCCGGCCTCTGCTTCTTCGTCGACACTGGTGCCGACATCAGCGTACTACGATCTTCCAAGGCTGAGCGCACTCCTAAGTCACCTGGACTTACTCCCCGTGTATCCGACTCATCTTAGTAGAGCCGAAAAAGGGCATAGGAAGGATTTGGCGCTCAATTTGAAAGTACTAAAGGCTAAAATGGGTAAACAAGAAGTGAATTAACTGGGAGCAACCGTAAGCAACAAAACAGCAGCATCCGTGTTTTCGCATTACTTCAATGCAAATTCTGCAGTGCTCTTTAATGTTTAATGTTTTGAAATAGATAGGGTTCACAAGGTACAGAGGGTTCACAGGTAGACGTTTCCGAATCAGATATGACAGAAAACAGTAACCAAAATTAGCAATTGCTCTAGATGCCAAAGGTACATAGCCTTGCTATAGCTTATACTGTTGAAGAAATAATAAGTGTTCTGTTAAGAGGGATGTTCTTAAAGATTGATTATAAGGCATATATAAAGAAAGTGGAATCATCAATGTCCGCCGTATTCTCAGCTTTTGTAGCTTGGATTTAGCATTTACTTCCAGACACCTGTATGCAACAAGAGCAATTCGACTACAAAGAGCTTATTTGAAACATTGTGTTTCTTCTAACCATTAAAATTGTATACTTTATTGAGAGTTAGATGTTTTGGATGCGCCATTGTGAATAGTTTACTACTTGAAATATTATTATTTTTTTCGGCATATTTAGAGCAAATACATCATGCTACTACCCAAGCAAAATGCGCGCAAAGATCCATTCGGAGATATCCCGGATGCGACAACGATATTCTGAATTCAGCCGCTAAAATACTTGTATCCTTGAGTCTGTGTTTTAAGCTTTCGCGCTATTATTTGTAATAATATACATGGACATAAGCAGCTAAAACGAGCCGTCCTACTGGTCGGAGCATTTTTGAAAAACTGGGATATGAGCCGCAAGCATGCTCCAGACGTACAGAAAAAGTACCTAGACAGGTTAGGGACAAATTAAAAATACCTCCGCTCCCCAAAAACATGCACCCCGTTTACCATGAGAGCCGGAGTAGTGATAGAGCAACAGCGCTGCAAGCCCGTTTTGAAGGAAGACAGGACGTCTTATATACAGATGCCGCACAATGCGCGAACAGTAGGGGACGTGTTTTAGTAGCAACTAGAGAAGACGGGGGCTCGGTAGTTTGCTGCAGCACCCCAAATTCGACCACAACGGAGGCGGAAGAGGTGGCCATCGCGCTAGCTCTAACACAACAACAGGTCAAAATTATGGTTACAGACTCGAAATCAGCGATTAGAAACTTTGACGCGGGCCGCATTTCGGCCATAGCAGCAAGAGTGTTGGCCAGTGGTTCACCACCGGCAGAGCAGGTCGCGCTCATTTGGACACCGGCGCATTAGGGGCTGAGGGGGAACGAGAAAGCGCACTTACTGGCCCGAGGATTAGCTACATTCCGGGATCCCAGTGACGACTTATGCGCAACCCCGTACCCCTTGCGCGATGAGGAGCCCCTAAAGTTCGACGATGACCTTAACACCTACCAAGATATCCTAAATCATCACAAATTAGGCAGATCAGTACTACCAAAAACGTGTAAGCAACTCACCAAAAGCAAGGAGGTTATGTGGCGTAAGCTACAGGCTGGAGTATTCCCGAACCCCCAGCTTTACAGCAATTGGCACCCGGAAATGTTTAGCCCCAGGTGCAAACGTTGCGATGGCATAGCGGACATGATCCATATGATATGGACGTGTCCTAGATTTGGAGAACCAGACAGAATAGATGAGTCCTGGGATGCACTACTTCTCAAGCAGGACGAAAAAGGGCAACGAGAAGTCATCCGTCTTGCTCTGGCCACTGCTCAGATCCAAGGGATCCAGGTCGACGGCTGAGGGAGAGGACATGGTTGGGACAGAGCTTCACCTCGGATCCTCACCAACCTTTTGACGGGTGCAATAAATGTTATTTCTCTCTCTCTCTCTATCTCTTTCTCTCTTAGCTTCCGTAGGGGTTGGCGAATAAATATACATGACTGCGAACATATATTTCAGATGCGAATGAAGGAGTTTTCTACACCGCTATGCATGCGTATTTGTCTTTTCTGCAAATCTTCCTTACGGAGCTTCTAACATAACAATCTTTCTATCATTCAAAATCAGAAGTGTTGTTCACAAAGAAACTGCGTAAGCGCACGGTGACAAAATGCTCTTCCGCGGCAGAGCTGATATTACGGAGCTCCGAAATCGAATGCAGCCAAACTTGCGCACTTTGCTTCATATGCGTTGTGCGAGAAAGGCTCAGTAAACAGAATGGAGCGCACCTGGCGAAGTCCATGGAGCCGATAGGTTCCAGCAGCCGAATGCTACCTGTTGTCCCGGCCTTATTCGATGGTGCGTGTGAGCTGCGGCCATCACATCAATACCCAGCAATAAGTAATGCTGCCGCGGGTGGCCACGTTAGCGCCAATGCCATTGTTTCGTTATCGGGCTTGAGAGAGAGCCCCCCCCCCCCCCCCCCCCCCCCCCCTAGCATCCCATCAGGTAAGACCTGCGTCGACTTATGCGCTTGTCTTTTAGCTTCCCTGCCACTTTGTTTATCTCTCGCAGCCACTCCAGCCTGTCAGCCTACCATGCATTCTTCCTTCTGGCCTGCGTGCGCGTCTGATTTTTTTGTTTGTTTGTTTTTTTTCGACATCAGATTAATGCTGACGGCGTCAGTCTTCATCTCCTCAGGCGTTCACTGTTTATGTATTAAATGGCTGCCATTTGGCTTCAGGACAGTGCCTTGTAGCCACATACATATGTGCACACACCGTTGCCAGAGAGAAAAGGAAGGAATTCCGTGCATGCTATGCTTTTGTCTCGCCAAGATACTGAAACGACCGTTTGTCACAAGAAAGACTGCATGGAGCAAGAAACGATGAGAAACGGAATATATCGGCGAAGCCGTAAAAAGGACCCATTCGTTGATTCCGTGACGCATTTGCTTGCTTTGTATAAAAATTTTGAAACGAGAAATGGGACGACATTGAAGAGTTATGTAAGACAAATAGAAAACGTACGTGCAAGAATCGTTTCCTTCTGTTGACCGCTGTTCAGCAGTTATGTGTTATATCGGAAGTTCTCGCGTGTGACTCGCCATCGCAGGGGTCGGGCATGTAGCCCTGAAAGAACAATGCTCTTCTGAGCAGATATCTCGTTCTAAATCTAGGAGACGAGCTTGACCAGTCTTTTTGAACATTGAAATGATTGCGTAATAGATGTACGAAACACTGATGCTTCATGCCAATAAGAAATATGTATCATAGTTTTGGAGATCAGATTTATATTGTAACACATATAATCGAACTCTTGTATTATTAATAATGAATTACTACTGTAGGCCTTCTTCAGATACCATGATTTTATGAATTCAAGGAGTGATCAGAGGAAGGGACGAAACACAGAAATGTACAATCCACACCCGTCCTGTCCTCTTATTTCCTCTGCTTCGTCCTTTGCTCGCTTTTCGCGTCAAGCTCGTGACTTTATGATTTACATTTTCTTTATTTACTTTTATTTATTTTTTCATACTGCCAGCCTATGCAAAGACCTGAGTTGCGGAGCATATTGGCGCGGTTTAATCTTTCTTGTTTCCTGATAACAATCGCTATATTTAATCAAATGATTACTGCTGAAATACTTTACACCTCATTTTATATCTCCACGCCAACATTTCCGGCACTGGCCTGTACTGAAAACTGTTTTTTTTTGCTCTTGATTCCTACTGATTGTCTCAATGCATCCAAATAACGAATAAATGAATTAACTTTCTACTTATAAATCCGGCACAACGCATCGTATTCTAATTTTTTTCTTTGAGCTCCGTACACTAAACTAAGTTAACAAGCCAATAAGCGACGACAGTTCGCACTAATTCCGGCTGTGATATAAGGAAACACATAGATGAAACTCATATCTCATTTGGAGTTGATGCGAAAGTATTCACGCAATGACGTTTTGAATTGTTACTAACAATGGTACCAACGGGTTAGTAATTACAGTAAACTCCCCATAAGCAGATAACCATTATGTTCTCGTTGTCAGGCGTTTCGTTTACTGAGAGAAAGGTTCAGCAGTGCGCGATCCGCTACCACGCTGCGGTCTCGACGCGACTGACCGGCACAGAGCTGGAAGACTCTGCGGAAGTAGATCACGGTATCCGAAATCCAGGCAATAAATATAACGGTGCAGAATGTACACAACCTTTATTGCACTAAACTAAGCAGTCATGTTTTCTTTTTTTTTTTTTTTCAAAGTATTACTGGAATTAAAGAAAAATTAAAGAGTACTGTGAGTATATATCGCTTAGCCACCCTGTCGGTAAAATTAGGTAGGCACTGCATTTCACTAGCCGGTGGGAAACGACCTTATATTCATTTTTTTTTTTTGCTATGAGAGCCGCAAGCGGGACCGCTGTTGAAGTCGTTGATGACGTCGATATTCCTTTCCAATGCAAGCGCCCGGTGCGGTAGCTCCTCCGTTGCCGTCTGATGTTGCCTTCGCGATTGAATATTGCATACAGCACCGAACGAGAGAGCTGAGCTTTATGCCTTACAGAACCCAACTACTTGCGCGTAGGGATTACACGCAAGCGATGTAAGTGCACTGGGAAGAGTGTACGAGGAAACCAGAAGCCGCCGACAGGGAATTGGAGGAGAAAAGGCAGTGGCAGTGGCGCATATCTAGATGGCGTTGCGGTTGCGCAACCTTTATCGGTTCAGTCTAGAGGTGATCGGAAAATATGCGTTCGATTAACGCATTTTCTTTACTTTGCTTTAGTATAAATCCAACCAACCCTGAGGCCCGTGTGTGTTTTTAGCGGTAGTTCTATTCAATCCATTTTCTGTTATCGAAGTTCTACAGCAGCTTGCGGACAACCAACTACTGAGCCCAAATTCTATTTAGTAATGCTAAGCAGCATAAATTAACAGTAGTTGTACATAGGAGGACGTATTAGTATAGTCGTACGTGTGGTTGATTCCTACTTTATGGCATGGCGTATTTGTGTAAGGCTTCTTAAATATTGTGGTGAAGAGCCACTCGTCAGTGGTCTTGAGGTAACTCTCGACGCCAGCGAGATTCTACTTAATTTCCCCCTGTTCTTTCAGCGCAAATATGTTCTTTTCTTTTTTCAAAGACATTTATTGATTGCATTGGCTGGGGTTGCGAACCGGTTGATGATATTAGAGCCCTACATAACCACCTGTGAGCATGCCTTCCGACCCGTACAGATCACGTTCTGCTGTGACGTCACATATCTGCCAACCAGTTTGTTGTATTTTCACAAACGATAACAATCAAATAAATTGCTCGTTTTATGCCAAAACTACCGTGCCCAGCGTGCAGGGTAAAGAGGATACTAATACTCCCTTATGCCTCCATACAGGATAGAGGCAAGCTGTTGGCTACGCTGATGTTGGCGTTTTAATAATCCTAGCTTTATCCATCTTGCCATAGGCCAGTATACATTAGGTCAAAGATTATTAACGTCCTCAGCGACTGGGGCGCTTTCGGCTCGATATATTGGTAATATGGTTCATTAATCACGTCGGATACCAGATCCCCATAACTGAATTTTATCATTTATTCCCGCCTGTCTTGACTGGCAATAATCATTGGCGGCAGCTGCCCGTTGGGTTTGCGCAGTAAAGCGTAGGGTTCCTAAGCCCACCAAGCTTAGACCGCCCAGCAAGCGAAGTCCGGCTAAAGCCGATGGAGGTCTGCCTTTTCTTTCACATCCCCGCTGGCAGCCGCAATATATTATCCTGGGCGAGAGAGTGACCTCTACGTTGCAAAATAACTTTGTCACGTGCGCTTAAAGGTGTCCGCCTCCCCCCCCCCCCTCCCCCTCCCAAGAAGCTCTCGCTGAAAAGGAAAACATAGATAAAGAGTCAGCGAACCATTTTGTCTTTATACATGTATTTCATTTTTTTTTTTTTTGTAGACATCTCTTGCCACCTTTATCAGCATGAGAAGCTGAAAGCGTAAGTGACAAGGAAGACCTGAACTTAAAAAACTTGTGGCACTACCGAAAATTATACGGTACTTAGCCCTGTGCCTGTGACGCGTGTTTAAAGGCACGTTTGCCTGACAGCTATGTGCTACAGATACATGGAGCAAGTAGAGTGCAGACACTTAGGTTTTTATGGTACAAAATATATCCAGCCAATAGGGAGCGGCGAAACATTCCTAGCGTGTGTACCTGTTGTACCCGCACTTCGTTAGTAACGGACATCGCTAAGCAACTTCTTATCCTGTCTTCTCATTCTCTTAGTGTGAAGAGCAATGCGCCACACAAATCCTTATCACGACGATGTGAGCATTCTATAAGGAAGGCAGGGTGGTTTGTATTTATTGCGGCGCATTCAATTTCCACTCATTTTACATTTGGAATAGCGGAATGTTGTATTCTATTACACCTAAATATCCCGTCTCTCATAGCCTAAGTTGCTTGGGGCGTTAAACCCCACAAAAAACAACCACCTAAATATCGCTCTGTCTCTCGCGAACATAATCTACATTTGATGTTGACTGTAAGAGCAAGGGTTAAGTTTTTCCCGGCCAAGGGCAGGGGAGTGGACCTGTTTTAAAGTGAGAGAAGGCGGAATTCCGACAGCCATTACCTTCATTTAAGAGCATTGGATTTTTTGGATTGTAAAACGTTTATTGCCAACAGTCTGAAGGGCATATAGGCCCCTCGCCTAAACGACGGCCAGAAGGTCTTGGCTCCTGGCGGCGTCTTCGGCCAGTTGGACGACTTTTGTTTGAGTCTCCGGATCGGAGCTGAGTAGGAGAGCCTCCCATTGTTCAAGTGACTTTATTTTTTGTCCCTCCAGGGGGGCAAAATGGTATTTCCAGAGAATATGGTTGAGATCTGCTTTGGCCTTACATTGCTTACACTCGTTTGAATATTGTCCCGGATAATACCGACTACACATAACCGGGTTCGGAAACGTATAAGTTTGGAGACGGCGCCAAGAGGTGGCCTGACTCTTTGTCAATGATTTATCAGCGGCGGGGTACTTCGTTCGATTAAGCCTATAATGTTGTGTGATCTCTCTGTAACACGCAAGACAATCCCTGTCTCTGAAGCCCTCGGTATGGCCACTGGCTCGGAAAGCAAGACCTCGAGCCAGTTCGTGAGCTGCTTCATTTTCAGCCAGGGATGCATGTGCAGGTGCCCAGACTATGCGAATTTTGCGGTCGTCCCTTGCAGTCCGCAGGATTCCGTTCGTCAGAGGGGAAACCCTCCCCTTGGCAAAGTTCATCACTGCTACCTTTGAGTCACTGGCTATCGTTGAATCAAAGTTGCTCTCTTACTCGTCACCCTTGCTGCAGTAATGCTCTATAGCTACAGAAAAAGAAAGATTGAAAGAGGAAATTCGGGATCGAACTACGGAATAAATCGTGCGTGGCTGTTCTATATAGGGGAAGGAAATAACGTTACAAAGCTTGACGAAACAGAGAGTTATGGTGAAGTGCGAAAACGCATAATACACGTGTCATATGGATGTTTAAAATTCTCCTCAGAAGTACGCGCCCTCAAGGAACCAAAAACGTTTTTTGCATGCCTTGGAAAATGTTTCTCGTTATAAATATATTGTTACACACTTGGTCTCAAGCAGAGCACAGAGGGAACAAACAAGAGGAAGAAGCGTTGGATTCCAGGGCTAGCAAATTTCACTGGTCCGGCTGCCACAGCACTGTAAATAAACACCCCCTTTCTTATTTCATCGTAGGAATATATATATATATATATATATATATATATATATATATATATATATATATATATATATATATATATATATATATAATATTGAAGAGGCCAACAATCCATGAGAGTCCAGAATTAATGTATAGGGATATTATTATGATTAGTATTATTTTTGTTGTGTTTTTAGTTGATCTGGACCAGAATTCGTGCTATGATGATTTTGGGGAGAAAGAATATAAATGCAAAGCGGAAGAAAAACCACCGCACCGTTGGTGAGACCAACAGCGCGTTGGTCTCACCAACTCTGAAGCCATTCTTCTACAGAGCTCTATGCTTCGACCTGTAGGTGGTACTAGTCCGCAGCGTTGTTTGACACTGTAGGAGGTGAGTAACCCGGGATGCCTATTGCAAAACCATATCCCGTAGGCGCACTGGAGCAGACGACGCTCTCCGCGAGTTAAACGGCGATTGTCGCTGAAAGGTGTGTCTAAACGCAACCCAGAGGTATCATGCAGTCACTATAAACGGTGATTGTTGCTGGAAGATATCGCCCAACGCACCCTAAAGGTCACATACACTAACTGTAAACGGCGATTGTTGCTGGAAGATGTCGCCCAACGCACCCTAAAGGTCACATACACTAACTGTAAACGGCGATTGTTGCTGGAAGATGTCGCCCAACGCACCCTAAAGGTCACATACACTAACTGTAAACGGCGATAGTTGCTGGAAGATGTCGCCCAACGCACCCTAAAGGTCACATACACTAACTGTAAACGGCGATTGTTGCTGGAAGATGTCGCCCAACGCACCCTAAAGGTCACATACACTAACTGTAAACGGCGATTGTTGCTGGAAGATGTCGCCCAACGCACCCTAAAGGTCACGTACACTAACTGTAAACGGCGATAGTTGCTGGAAGATGTCGCCCAACGCACCCTAAAGGTCACATACACTAACTGTAAACGGCGATTATTGCTGGAAGATGTCGCCCAACGCACCCTATAGGTCACATACACTAACTGTAAACGGCGATTGTTGCTGGAAGATGTCGCCCAACGCACCCTAAAGGTCACGTACACTAACTGTAAACGGCGATAGTTGCTGGAATATGTCGCCCAACGCACCCTAAAGGCGGAGTCACACTGCGGAAACAGTTGGTCAACTCTGTCCGTCAACAGCGTGTTCGCGCAGTGTTGGCGGCCCTGTCACATCGCGCCAACACGAACTATTGGGAAACATGTCGTTGTCGCCCTCCAACAGCTGCCGCGAACTTGTTCTCCGACAGTTGGGCGACACCGTGTCACACCGCGGAAACTTGCTGCTCGTTGAGGCGCTGATGTCAGGAGCCGCCCATTTTGCTACTATTTCGCCCAAATTCATGCGCTATACACGTGCCTGTGAAAAATTCAATAGACAAAGAGGCTGTCCCAATTACTCTGAGCTTGCTTTAATGATGAACGAGGGCACTGTTATTGTGGGACCCTCGGTTCGGCTCTCACTCTGGTCGATCTCCTCAGGTCCCGTCCTGAGAAATGATGAGCAGTTTGGAAGAATAGGCAGAGGCTTACGGCATCTCTGCCGTGATTTATCTACATACTTACAGGAGTACAGGGAAGTCACATGAGAGGCATTTGTGAAGCCTCGACCGTGAGAGCGCGAATCCGACAGACCACCACCTTGGCTTGCAACACAACACGAGTGGAATTCCTCGTCCGGACGTCGAGTCGGCGTTCTGACCGCACAACCATACAGCTCGCCCACGCGAGCTTCGCTGATCACGTCATACGCCTTATCAATAATTAACCACTCGATTACAAATACACTTCTTCGTTTCACGCACGCACGTTCGCACACAGTTTTCAAACATCCGCTCTCCGTGCTGACGCACCACTCACTCCTTCGCCCATTTCTTCACGTGCCCGCTCTCATTGTCGACGCACCACGCACTGCTGCTCGGTGTCCCGTGATCGCACTCTCTCGCATCAAAGCATGGACGCTGTATTTGCTGCACACTAAGCCCATTCCAAAAAGAAAACACCACTACCAAAACAAGGTAAACACGGATGGCACGGCGCCAGCCACCGCGGCGCCGAATCGTCGGAGGGACGCTGCAGATGGGGGTTGTCAGTTTACATGTTCGGAGGCACACACAAGGGACGCTCACGTTTGGTTCAAGGTTCACACAGCCGCCGCCAAGGCGGGAATTCCCGGCGCAATAAGTCAGCCGGCGACGTTACGGCTGGCAGGCAGCAGCGCATATCATCGCCACCCGCGGGAAGCGCCGTTGCCGAAGCTCCGCGCCCTTGCCAACGGGTGAATGCGCTGCCTGCAAGACGCCACAAAGGGGGAATGGTTTGCATGGAAACTCTGGAGTAAGAAAACCGTATCTGCAAGTAGGATATTCGCAGGAATGAGTCAATCAGCTCAAATATGAGTACTTTGGTTGGTCTGTTGTCGTCCGGAAATTCGCCCGGCCAGCGAACAGGCCGAACACCGTTGACGGACACTGTTTCCTGCTTGTTTTGGTTGCCAAACACTGTCACACCGAGGTAACACTGCAGCAACCTGTTTGGCTTCCCGACTGTTCGTGCGGTGTGACATGCTGTTGGGGAACAAGTTGGTTCGGAAACTTGTTGACGGCTTGTTTGGCACACTTGTTTGGTTGAACACTGTCACACCGAGGCAACACTGCAGCAACCTGTTCGGCTTCCCTGCTGTTTCTGCGGTGTGACATGCTGTTGGGCAACAAGTTGGTTCGGAAACTTGTTGGCGGCCTGTTTGGCGAACTTGTTCGGTTGATGTCGCTGTTGTGTTTCCGCAGTGTGACTCCGCCTTAAAGGTCACATACACTAACTGTAAACGGCGATTGTTGCTGGAAGATGTCGCCCAACGCACCCTAAAGGTCACGTACACTAACTGTAAACGGCGATAGTTGCTGGAAGATGTCGCCCAACGCACCCTAAAGGTCACATACACTAACTGTAAACGGCGATTATTGCTGGAAGATGTCGCCCAACGCACCCTAAAGGTCACATACACTAACTGTAAACGGCGATTGTTGCTGGAAGATGTCGCCCAACGCACCCTAAAGGTCACGTACACTAACTGTAAACGGCGATAGTTGCTGGAATATGTCGCCCAACGCACCCTAAAGGTCACATACACTAACTGTAAACGGCGATTGTTGCTGGAAGATGTCGCCCAACGCACCCTAAATGTCACATACACTAACTGTAAACGGCGATTGTTGCTGGAAGATGTCGCCCAACGCACCCTAAAGGTCACATACACTAACTGTAAACGGCGATAGTTGCTGGAAGATGTCGCCCAACGCACCCTAAAGGTCACGTACACTAACTGTAAACGGCGATTGTTGCAGCAAGATGTCGCCCAACGCACCCTAAAGGTCACATACACTAACTGTAAACGGCGATTGTTGCTGGAAGATGTCTTTGAACGCAACCTAAAGGTAACATACACTCACTGAATATAGGAAATGATTACTGTGAGGGTAATTGCTTAGTGTAACCGTTGTCATACCGATTGTTACTGAAAGGTCTCTGCGAACGCAACCTAAAGGTAACATACATTCACTGAAGGCAGGAAATAATTACCGTGAAGGCAATTTCAAAAGCAATATTCAGAAAAATTCAAAAAAAAAAAAACATTGCAACACAGGAGTCGAACAGAAGTTTCAGTGGCATCAGTGCAGAGATGGGTGGTGTTAATTCATTGCGCCGCAAAATTTGTTTTTCTTTATTGCCTGACTTTTGCAAGACAACACAAACACACACAAGACATTGCTATAATAAGCATGCCAGGGGCTCGCTTCGTCGTTCTGAAATTCTTTTAGATCCATCAAAGGATCTAACTTTGGCAACCACTCAGGATTATCATCGACAAACTTCACAATCTCGATAAACCAATGGAGAACCTCGCAGAAAAAAATTCGTGCAGGACGCGCATCAGGATCACAGTGATATCCTGTCATGCGCGAACGCCATATACTGTGGAGGCCCATTAGCATGATTGAATCATATGGAACCCCCTCCTCATTTTGCGTGAGTAAGTACCGTATTCCGTAAGGATTAATAGGTAAATTTTTCTTTGTGGTTCTTTGAATTACGTCCCAAAAATAAACCCCTTCCCAACAGTGAAGAAATACATGATTTATCGTTTCTGGCCGTTTACAAATTAAGCAATGTGCACCTCACGGAAAAAATAAACCTTTTTCTTGCAAAAACACTTTTACTGGCCAAGTTCCAGTGTGCAACTTAAAAAAGAAAGTTTTAGCCGCTGCCGGCACTTTCATTCTTTTTACCCTCTTCAGTACATTCCTGCTAGAGCCTCCCCTGTATATGGTCCTATAGATGGGCTCCGGAAGAACAACGTCGCACAAATCTTTGTATAACTTTTTCTTTTTCACAGATGATAAATATTATTTTGAAAATCTTGCAGATAGAAATCGCACACTTTGAACAACTTCTCTAAAGTAACCAAAAATACCTCCCGTAGAACATTCGATTCGTACAACAAAATCTGGCAGTGCACGTCCAAGCCTAATTTGGCAGACAGTGAACGAAAGTGGATCGTGAACGCCACGCAGGAACAGAAATCTGCTGACAACCTGCCGCAAAAAAAAAAAAAAAAAAAGATGCCCTAAGAACACGCCGCCATTATTGACACTTCTAAATAAATTATTGAGGCTGCATCTTTCCCATTTTGAAGCCTACACAAAAACCGCGAATATCCTATGCAGCTTCTGCACACTCGATCTTGCAGAGTGCAAAATATGCATCACATACCACAGCCTAGAAATGAAGTAGAGGTTGCACACTGTGGCTCTGGCAAAAATTGATAAGCTGGTTCCTTTCCACTTATCTGCCCTTTCCCGCATGTCATCTGTGCGTGCTCTCAAATATGTCTCGCTATCACGATAGCATTCTAGTGGCACGCCAAGGTACTTTTGGTTTGTTGATTCTGTAAAAACATTGTGCCTCAAAACGACGGGAAGCGCGACCTTTAAATGCGTTCTTATTCGTCTAGACAATGTATCCCTTATCTGTCGCTGGGGCCTATTGCTGTTACCCGAAAACTACAACAACGGAAGTGCCGGGTGCGTCACTAAAACATTAAGCACAACCTTACGTTTTTTCTAGCAAGGAACGCAGTACGAAAACTGAAATGCAGCATTATTAAATTAATTTTATGGACTAAAATTACTGTAAATAGCGTAATATATCGGTAACGTCCGTAGCGCCATCTTTACGACGTTCAATAGGTTAACTTGAAAAATCGCCGTGGCGTAAATCCGTAAAAGAGAGTTTAAAGAATGTTAAAAGGTGATTATTGCTTTGAGCTGTCTCTAAACGCAACCTAAAGGCAACATACACTAACTGTAGACAGGAATTGATTAAGGTGAAGGTAATTGTATAGTGTAACCGTTGGCCTACCGTCACATCCCGGCTGCGTTCGCGGCAGGTTTCGCTGCTGTTACGGACAAAAATATGGCATTATGCGACCTAAAGGGGAACATACCCCAAGAATTATGGTCGTAATTTATTTGGATATTATAAATAAGAAAATTTAAAAAAAAAAGTGCCTGCAGAAATGGAACATGCGTCTTACAATCAGGAACCTGGGGTTAATCCTTTGAGCCACAGAAGCTTTTTCTTTTTGTTTTCTTTATTGCCTGACGTTTGCAAGACCACACAAACACACACAAGACATTGATATAATAAGCATGCCAGGGGCCGGCTGCGTCATTCTAAAATTCCTCTAGATCCATCAAAGGTTCTACCTTTGGCAACCACTCAGGATTATCATCGGCAAACTTCACAATCCCGATAAACCAATGGACAGCCTAGCGGAAAAACATTCGTGCAGGACGCACATGCGGATCACAGTGATATCCTGCCATGCGTGAATGCCATGTACTGTGGAGGCCCATTAGCATGATTGAATTCAATGAAACCCTCGCCTCATTTTACGTGGGTAAGTACCGTATTCTGTAAGGATTAACAGGTAATTCTTTCTTTATGGTTCTTTGAAGTGCATCCCAAAAATAAACCCCTTCCCAACAGTGAAGAAATACATGATCTATCGTTTCTGGCTGTTTACAAATTAAGCAGACGTGTAATGGGGTCTTTAAATGCGCTCTTATTCGTTTTGATTCAATGTACTGAAGATGGCGCGACGGACGCAACTGGCATGATCAGAGGATTGCTGCAAGTGATTTTAACCCTGCAAACTATTTTATTGCGTATGCGTTTTAGTTTATGCACTGCAATGTATACTCAAAAAACATATAGCTTTATTGATTTCTTTTTTGTGTGTTTTATTTTTTAGTGACGCCACCCGACACTTCCGCTGCTGCAGTTTTCAGGGAATGGCAATAAGCTCTGGTGACAGATAAGGGATATATTGTCTAAACGGATATGAGCGCATTTAAAGGTCACGCTTCCCGTCGTTTTGTGGCGCAATGAATTAACATCCACCATCTCTGCACTGATGCCACTGAAACTTCTGTTCGACTCCTGTGTTGCAATTTTTTTCTGAATATTGTTACGCGTCCCCGGGTGGAGCTGTTCAGAGGAATCACGCGCCAGAGCGTCGTCTGCTCGAGTAGTAGTAGTAAAAACATTTATTTTAACAGAGGAGTTCGGGGCGCCGCAGGCCCCTGGGCCCTGTTGGGACTTGGTTGGCGACGCCATCGGCTCCTCCGGTGTCGGTGCCGTGCTCGAAGAAGCGAGAGGCTCAGTTGAGAGGAGAAGAGAAAGAGACTTTATACAAGAGGTTACATGTTCCAGGTTCACAGTGAGAGAGAGAGCTCGCACAAGATGGAGCTCGGTATATCTAGCGAAAAAGTTCCCCAGGTCCCCACACAGAGTCCCTAGGAACGCACGTCACATCACGTAACTGCGGGAGAGAGTCCAGAGGAACGCCCAGGGTCAAAGGGCAGCTTGGCGCGGGTTAAAATTTATGACCGCGGCGGAAGCGGCCGCTCCTTGGAGGTGGTATCCGAAACCCTTGGAAAGGGCTGCGCCGCCGGCTCCGTCCGCTCCGCTTCACGGCAAATGGCCCCGGAGTCGCGTCTCGGCCGCGGCGCGAAGTGACGAAAACCGAGCAGTTAGACAGCACCGCGTAAACGCAGTTCTTTTAAGATCGGCGCCAACTGCTCTGTGTGTTTCTCTTTTTGGGCGGAGAAGGCGCAGACAGTCATAAATTCCCGATACACGTCGAAACAAGGACCGAAGAGAATGCGTGGCACAGGAAGTCGTTCACTGTGGCCTCTTCGAAAGGCACTTGGCCAAATGTCCCTTTGAAGCCGCCGTCCGGACGCAACAGCACCCCCGCCGCCAGACACTGCATCAGGAGGTCGCGCAGTTTGGCGCTGCTCGGCTGACTTGATGCGTTGACTCGAAGGCTCGAACGAGTGGTCGGCTCCGCTTTTCTCCGAATCCCTGGTTCCCTCTGCTGCATGGTGTCCTCCTCTCAGCACTCAGCGGCACCCGTCGCTTGGAACTTGTGTACGCCTGGCGCGATAAACGTTTCCACCACCACCTCAGCAAGACTGCCTTTGCCAAGCACACCCAACACAGTAAGCACCCCGTGAAAACCACTCGAAACGCCAGATCTTCAAGAAAACAATCGTTTCTGCTAATATGCTATAAAAAAACGAACCAGAGTGCCCGACAAGTGTAAAAGCCCAAAGAAGACCTCCCGCAAGGGCGCCTTTACACCACGACGCCATCTGATTATGCAATTCGACTAAATGAATGTCTAAAATGCTAGAGCATATCAGGCAGGCGAAGGGGACAGCTCATTGTACTAGGAGCATTGCATTATTCCCTTCTATATCTAGCTGTTTCGATTTAAGGTGACTTCGAGGCCCCCGAGGTTTTGCACACCTTTTGACAACCTGCACACATTCCCTAGTGCGCATTAAACATAGTGGCACTGCATTAAAACTCAAAGCGCGCTTATTCGACTGCATGCGGTACATACCATTCTGAAATCATAAATGTCTATGAATACAATGCATTTGGTTACACAGATGCATAACAAGGTAGGAAAGGGGTTGAATTGATATCAGAATGCTCGACTGAGACCGTCAGCGTTGGTATGCAGCTTTCCTTTCTTGTATCGCACTTCGAAGTTGTGCTGCTGAAGAGCTATACTCCACCTAAGTAAGCGGCCGTTCTTTGAGGACATGCTTTGCAGCCACGTTAAGGGGCAGTGGTCAGTCTCTATAGTAAACTTTGACCCGGCAACGTAGCAGGCGAGCTTCTGTACAGCCCAAATGAGGCATGCACACTCCTTTTCTGATGTGCTGTACGCTTCTCCTCTAGTGCTCGATTTGCGACTAATGTACAGAATGGGTCGCTCTTGCTCATTCGAGTCGGTCTGACAAAGCACGGCTCCCAAACCTCGGTCGCTGGCATCGCACTGAATTACAAAAGGCTTCGAAAAATCGGGCGCTGTGAGAACAGGTCTTTGACTCAACACCCTTTTCAAACTTTCGAACGCGGCCTCTTTCTTAGCGTCCCACTGAATGATCACGGGCTCTGTTTTTCGCAGGCAATCTGTAAAGGGACTTGCAATCTCGGAATATTGCCTGACGTAATGCTGGTAATAACCAGTAAGCCCTAGAAAAGCCCTCATTTCTGTCTTAGTCTTCGGGCGACGATAGTCTGCCACGGCAGCTATTTTCAGTTCAGATGGTCGGCGTCTACCCCTTCCAACGCTATGCCCCAGGTAGGTGACTTCCGCGCAGCCCAAGTGACATTTCTCAGCTCTTACCGTGAGCCCTGCCGCCATCAACCTCTCCATTACCTTACGCAGGTGATCTATATGATCCTCCCACGTGTTTGAAAAGATCGCTACATCATCTAGGTAAGGAAGAGCGAACTTCTCCAGTCCGTGTAGAACCTTGTCCATTAGGCGAGAAAAACAGTAAGGGGCATTCTTCAGCCCAAAGCTGAGCATCACTGGTCGGAATGTTCCTAACGGGGAAATAAAAGCCGCGTAGCGACTGGCGCGCTCAGTAAGCGGAACTTGCCAGTATCCGCGAACAAGGTCTAAGGTTGAAATATACTTAGCCTGGCATACTGTCTCAACCCTCTCTTCGATGTTCGGTATAGGGTACGTCTGATCGACCGTTACCGAATTTAAACGCCGGTAATCTATGCAAGGTCTTGGATCTTTGCCAGGGACTTCAACTAAAATCAATGGCGACGTGAAATCGCTTTCGGTTGGAATTATCACCCCTAATTCACACATCCGGCGAATTTCAGCCTCTATAATTTCCCTCTGCTTGGGAGAAACCCGGTACGCCTTGCATCTAATCGGCTTATCATCTGTCAACTCGATATCATGTTCTACCAAGTTTGTTTTGCCTGGTCTGTCTGAGAAGACGAGAGAAAAATCCTTGACTACTTGTTCTAAGTCCATCTTTTGACTTTCGCTTAAACCGGGCTGTCGTGCGCGCTGTGTGTTGCCCCAAGCACCGGGAGAACGAACGGTCCGGTTTCGTGTGTTTGTGTGTGCCGTGCGTTCCGCGAAGCGTGGGCGGACTGAACACATTCCCGAAACCAGGGCAGCCTTCCTTCTGAAGCGGTGGTGAAGACCCGAGAACCGGCGCCGGGAGGACGACAAGGAGAAGAAATTTATGGGCTCCCGCAGGGCGCACTGCCCGTGTCATCTGAGCTGGCCGCTGCCCGCGGCTGGGAGCGGGAGCCTGCAACGGTCGCCGGCTTTTCGGAAGCGTTCGAACCTCCGAGGTGTCGGGAGCTTGGGACGCCAAGACAGCCGTGGACCTGGCAAGGAGGACTCTCGGAGGGAGAGAAGGATCGGAGGCAGCACGGTGGGCGCAACGACGAGAGGAGACGACAAAAGGGACGGAACCGGAGTGTCGTGCGGAGAGGCCGCACTCCGAGTGATACGTGTCATATGCGCGCAACATGTAAATAAATTCCTAATAATCAAGATATGCCAAGTGTGGTCGAGCTTCGTCGGGGAATGCCAGAGGGGCAGAGCAAGGGACCTGCCTGACTGACGCAGCCGACAGGATCTCCGACGTCAAGCGGAACCGACCGGGAACCGGACGGAGGATGTGGGCCCACGGCTGAGCGCGCACCGGGAGCGTCGACGAATTTGCAGTCTTCTCCTGCAGCGCAAGTCTGGACAGGTGGGTGTCTTGTTGGCTCCTGTTTCGAGGGCATCATGGCAACCACGGGATATAACTTGCGGAGTCGCGAGGCCGAAGTAGGGGCCCGAAGCGAAGAGGGGGAGAGGCAGATGGAGCTGGTGTCGACTGCCGAGGTGCGAAGCGTCAGCGAAGGGTCAGTAGTTTCCGTCGCTGACCAGATGGCATTGTTACAAATGAAATTAAAAATTGCGGAAACAGAATTAGAGCATGCAAGACTGTCTAACAACGGCAGTGCCGGTGCTGCGCTGGGGGCGCCTCTGAGCGCGGAGGAAGATAGGAGGCTAAAATACACAAACATGCTGAAGGGAGTGCTGTTAGACATGCCAGCGGAAGAGGCGCTTGTCCCAGGCTGGTTTGAGGACATTGAAGCAACGCTGGATGCCTACAGCGTCCCAATTGAATGGAGAGCGGGCTTAGTACTGCCCAGACTGAACGAAAAGGCTAGGGGACTGCTCGGTCGGCTCTCGGCGGAGAAGCGCAGGGATTACGCAGCGCTCAAAGAAGCGATTCTCAAAGGGCTCAGGCTGTCGTCAGCTGAATACAGGCGACTTTTTAACTACTCAAAAAAGGGTTCAAATGAATCATGGGACCAGTTCGCAACGCGACTGCAAAATTATTTTGCCTATTATTGCAACAGTTATAACGTTACTTCCCTGGAAGAGCTGCAAGAGCTCGTAGTGGTAGACAAATTGAAGGAGATGTTAAGTCCCGATGCCCGGGCCTTTGTTGTTCAAAATGAGACTACAGGGAAGGCAATGCGCCCGGATGAAGTGGCCAACCTAGCGGAACAATTTGATGAAAGCCAGATCGCTAAAGACTCTAATAGGAGCACAGGAGAATCGGTGGGTGGTACAGCGAGCCCGGTAAGGAGAGAGAGAAAAATAACTGACTCGGCTAGGACGCGCTATGACGAGGCCGGACGATCGGCTCCATATGCCAGGGCACGTAGGCAATGCTACGAATGTGGCCTCCCTGATCATCTAGCCCGTGAGTGTCCGAAACGGCGGTCAGCACAGGCGAACCTCGTGCAAACGAACACAGATGAAGGAGGCTTAGTGGCTCGTGTTGCGGGTGCTAACTTCGGAAATGAAAACGTTAACGGTGGGGAACGCCCGTTCCGCCCCCTCAATACGGTCATGTTAGGTAGCGGGAAGGCCGAATTTGTGGGCATCTGGATTCAGGAGCAGAAATTAGTGTAATCAGACGATCCATTCTGGGAGACCATGAACCACTTACAGGCTCAAAAATAAAATTAACTGGTGCATTTGGGGAGCAAGTGCTGGCAGAGTTGGTGCATGTGCCCTTGAAGCTATTGGGTACGCATAAGTACGTCGGTGCAGCTACGGCTGGCACCGAAATTCTTTGTGCCGTGACAGATAAATTGGCCCCAGGGATAAATGCACTTATCACGCCGGACACGCACGCACAGTTGCTGGAAGAGACACCTGCGGTGACAGCGGCTGATGCAGCGCTAGAGAGCGGAAGCGAGGATGGAGTGCGCGGAGATGCGGCGGTGACCGCGGCTGTCACTACGACCAGTAGACCGCACAGTGACGGCGACGAGGTGGGAAATGGTGAGCGCGCAGGTGCTACCGAACATGAAGCATTTCGCCGTACGCAAATGGACGATTCTACGCTGAGGGATGCATGGGAGCAGGCCGGAGTGGGTAGCCATGGAATGGTGGAGAAGGACGGTTTACTTTATCACAAGGATGAGGTCATGGGTCGCCCCTGTTTGCAGCTTGTACTGCCAAAGTCGCGCCGTTCGGAGGTGATGAGGCTTGCCCATGACTCTGAGTGGGCTGGTCACCTAGGTGAGAGGAAGACTCTTCAGAGGGTTAAGGGTGCCTTTTACTGGCCCGGGATTACTGCGGACATAAAACGTTACTGCCAAAGCTGCAAAGGATGTCAGATGAAATCCCGGGTGAGAACAAGTGACAGAGTACCGATCGTGCCAATTACTCGGCCTGACACGCCATTCCAGGGCCCGCTTGCACGATAAAGTCCGCGCTAAGTCGAGACTTAAACAGTGTCTTTAGTAAGACCAGACTTTTTCAAGACCGAAGTTATTCAGGGCTGTCTTAACATACCCATAGAGACAGTGGATACCTAGTTTGAGGACAGCGGGTACCTATACATGGGAAATCTTGGCCCCTGCTTAGGGAACGCGCCGTGTCACGGCGTGGTGAGGGTGAAAAACTTTATTGAAGAAAAAAAAAAGAAAGAGTGCAGGTCAAGGGTCCTTTGCATGAGTGGAATGCCTAGTATGGGAGGCCATTGGACAAAGCTATCACCATTGCCCGTCGGCCAGGGCCAGTTGGGACTCTAGCGATGAGCAGCTAAGCAAGGCCGCCTCCAAAGTCGAATTTTTCTGCATGTCTAATCTCTTAGGGGGAATGATGCGAGCGCACGTTAAAGCGTGCTGCAGTCGTTGCTGTCTAAAACAGAGCTCAACTTCGCATGCATATGACGCGACGTTCACGTATTAAGCAGCAGAAACCGTAGCCGTCGTGTGTGCTTCATTGGCAATCAGAATGTTCATTCTAGCAATGACAATTAAAATGTTAAGCCGCTGGTTTTTCTCAAGCATTTGCCTCATTTTGATTAATTACCACGTCTTTGCTTGGGTATTTTTTTTTCCTCTCATAAAATGCCTACAGGAACGCGCCACGCCCTTCCACAACACGTTTTCGGGATGACTTCAAAAAGCCTCCTAGGGCAGCGGTTATATGCATTTGGGTAAGCAGAGTAAGTACGTGCGCGTACTGGTGCTGGTGTGTGAGGTGAAGGGGGGGGGGGGGGGGGGGGGACAGACAGGCCGCGGATATCAGACTTGTACGTAGCAGCGCTTTTAGGGAGCTTTAATTAACTGCAGTCCTCAAAAGCAAGTATTGTGCTGACGTCAGTGCCGGTTGAATTGCTACTGAGGCATATTATAGGAATCGACCAGTTACATTTAGACGCTGTCCTAACAGCTATCAAAAGCTGAGTGTTGTCTCCCACAATATTAGAGCACTCTACGCACTGCAGCTACAATTGAGGTTATGTGCGCCGCAAATGTGACCTAAAATCAGGTTGTGACAAAAGATGCTGTATTGGAAGGCTCACAGAATTTCGACCTCTCTAAAGGTCGCTCATTCACGGATCGTGCGTTTTATCTCGACACAAGATTCACCAATCATGCATTTTATCTTGACGCGAAACTCGAGTCGCTCATTCACCAATATCAATCCAATATTCAATATTATTCCGTTTTTAGAAAACACCTCACTAGCTGCCACGCTCACACATTCCAATTTTTGGAGCCGTCACCACATCCTTTCTTCGGCACGGTTTCCTTACCCACTGCTGGCACAGGCTCGTCGCTCGGAACATTGCCTGTAAACCTATTTACCAGCGGTATACAAAACGGACCGCAATAGCACTAAAAAAATAACTTGCGCTTAGCAGCGGCACAGGTTGGAACACATGCCTGCAACACCCCTGAATAGAAAACGGGGACGTATTGACGAACTTCAAGATATGCGGTTTTCGTTTTAGAGGGGCTTCGCGAAAAAATCTATACGATTGAAATATGCTTGTTAATCTATCCGTCTTCCGAAAAGTTGATTTGAATTTGTGACTAGTGTAAAAATACCAAATATACCGTTAATTTCTCAATCACCTTACTTTGAAAGCTTCCACGCTTCACCGTGATCGCGTGGACCATGCAGTGAAGTATTCTCAAAACGCGACGGGGCCGTTTCGTAAAGAGGGCCATTGCGACGGTGTGCCCAATAAAGCGCTTTACGAAAACCGATAATAACGTCGTTCTCAATACGCTTTCATTTAAAAAGCAGACAAAATCGCGCAGGTGCACGTCAGGTACAAATAGTTTCTGTCAATTTATTCAGGCCCCTTAAATAAATAATGCTTTCTTATAAAGCGCAGATTTTTCTGGATCCTTAAAGGCTGATATAGGTGTATGGAAGTTTACTGCATTCTGCCACGATATGACAGCTCCCACTAGTTTTATGCAGGGCCTTATTGAAAAAAAAATTGTATGTCCAAAGCTGTGTAACATTTGTAATGTACTTTTAGTTTCGGTGTATGCCTATGCACAATATCAGTCATGTGCAAATGTTAGGCAAAAATGACAAAATTTTATTTTAATTAATTTTTATTATTTTTGCACCAGTTTGTAGAATATTTATTCTAATGCATTCTTCCCCACAAATGTACTCGATTTGTATATCAAAATGTCAGTACTCCACACCCCAATTTCTGAATCACAAATGAACACAAATATGTTACAGTATTGTTGACAAATACAGCTATTCATATGACTACAGCAGTTGCCACCATGACAGTAATGTGGTATACTTGTGCAACCACAGCATTTGCTCTCACCGTTTTTTCCTGCAGATAAACAAAAACGACCGGGTACTTTTCTTCCAGTCATATAATTTTCGCCTGTTCTGGGTGTTGGATGTGCACAGGTTACGAGTGGTATTGCAACCATATACAGATATGCAAGATCAGTAGCCCTTGAGGCGATTTAATGCAAGCACGTGACCAGCACCAGCACGACATTGAGCAAAATCATTTGCATATACTGTTCTCGCAGCATACAATTGAGGAAATGGTGGCCCACATTGGCAAGAAATATTATCATACAAGCAAAACAACATATACTTGAGAAAAGTACAAAATGACAGTTGTAGATGCCTTACACACACCAGACATGCTGATATTTGTTCTGCAGGTCACGCTACATAGTGAGCAGCAGAGAATAAATAACAAACAACAGTTTGTAATGGTTACAGGTATTGGTCTCAAAGGGTGGAATTAATACTTTTGAAGCACTTGCAAGAGTATAATGCAGAAAAGCTTAGTTGACATAAAAACTTGACGCAACAAAACATGCACATGATTTGAATCACGGTGGGTGAGGAGTGCTACAAAAGGCTATAAACATTCTAATACAAGGTTAACCAAAATTTGCAAGAGTGGAAGCGTGGGCGAGTTGGTGATGGTTCGATTGGTGCATAGCGCAAAAAGGAAAAGGACACAGCGAGACACACAGGACGGACAATATTCAACAACCAAAATGTTGTTGAATATTGTACCTGCAAATAATAAGACAGTTTTCTGTGGCCCTATATATACTCTTCAGTTGTCGCAACTGTAATTGCAATGTAAGCACTGCCAATAATACAGGTGTGATCATTGAAAGTTGATGGCAAAATTACTCGTTACACTTTGAGCAGGTAGTTCGCATTTTATTTTGATGCCACATGTCTCGTCCGAGCATTGCTGCCATGGATGCCATACGAGACAATTTATACAAAATCTGGGGCTGTGAACACCTACCACAATATGGTAGCCCGCGCTTCTACTTTTGCATACATTCACCAAGTCTCCCAGAGTTTACCATTGCACTCTGATGCCATGCAAGTATTTGACAAAATGGCAATCTTTGAGTGATGGAAAAACATATTGCATGTTTAACAATTTACTGCACAGACTGTAACAAAATATATATTGTAGGTATTAAAATAAAAAATTCACAGCTTAAAAACATATCTGTAATCTGTTAAGTACCATACTTTACCACACTGAACCTACTCTTGGTGTAACCAATGTTAAGGTTATGCTTGGTTTCATTTATTGGGCTTAACATCCCACAGTGACTCAAGCTATGAGAGATGCAGTAGTGGAGAGGTAGGAAAATTTCGACCACCTCGGATCTTTTAACAATCACTGACATTGCACAGCAGACGGGCGCCTATGTTTTTGTCTTCATCGAAATGTGGCCACCATGGCCAGGATTCAATCCTTCATCTTCGGGTGCAGTAGTTGAGCACCCTAACCACTGTAACTCCACTGCAGGTAGACATTAAGCTTAGTGCTCAAATATAATCTCCTGTTTACATGTCTCGAATTGGACGTTACAACCAAAATAAAGTAAAAAGATGTTTATGCTCCATCTGTTATGCTCTATATGTACTGCAATGCTAAACAGCTCAACAGCAAATACTTCAATGCACACTCTTGCGTAGGCTTCAGGATGTCAATACAAGACTGACGTAGCACATAGTGAAATAAGCACATTTGCATAGTTATCCGGTCATGAGAAGTCACCCAGTGAAAACATTAATCTCAGTGACTAGCACAGGCATAATTCATTTCACATAACTGTACTTAAAGCAGGAGAAATCTTGCTGCACCATGCCTTCGCGCAGCATAAATCTATAACCCCAGTGAGGATAAGCATGTACAGACACTTCATCTTGCACTTCCATTTGCTTGCCTATGCTGCACGCATACTCCTGGGACACGTTGTGGAGTTAGCACCTCGTCATGATGCTGGTCCACACATGGTCCAGTGACATGTGCTGCTGATCATGGAGGGAATGGAAGCAGCGTTTCAGCTGCCCTATTGTCCTACAAAAAAAAAAACCATCGTGAGTGGGCTATGCAATGCCACTATAAAGTTGGTGACGCGCGTAACGCAAGTTGCTGCAGTCAAAGTGAATGCATATGCAGAATAATAAAAATTTTCTCTCCATCATGATGCATTTCAAATAACGCCACATCTGCTCTGAGTAACCTGTGGTTTATGGAACTGACATCTTCGTAATATGCTGTACATGGAATGTATGTTTTGAGCATTTGTTCTTCCAGGCTATCACACAACCTGTAAACGTGTCCGGTGAAATGTAATGCAGTAAATACCCTTGCATCATTAATGAATGGAAATATTTCGATACCTTCATTTAAGGAAATATATATCATGCTCAAATGACAAAATAATGCTATGATTTTTGAACAAATCTAATTGCTAAGTAAATATTGATATGTGTCATTCAACAAATATAACTCGACTGACACCCAACCATAATTTGTTTGTTTGCTGAAAAGCTCCCCCCTCCCACAGGCTTGGCCAAAGTTATTTGACTGCAGTGTTATTTAACTAGTAAACAAATGCGACATCAAAGTTAATTTCTTTCAGCATACATTGTTCGCTCAACAAAACTTGCAACTGTACCAAGCTGTTCGAACAACACGGACATCCACAACCGGTCAGTGCCCGGGATACCATGCAATCCAATATTTAGAATGTGCTGCGCACCTACCTTTCAATCACTGCTCTGGTGGTGCCGTGAGCTGCACTGTATCGCTTTTTGCCGCACATGTCCGCATTCTGGAGCCAAAGTCTGCATGGATAGCCACTGCAGCAGGATGCCGGTGTGAGTGCCCGGTTTGAAGAGCTGAGCGAGGGCGCTGTGTGTGAGCACTCGTGCGTCATATGTGCCACCGGGCCACTTTGCGACCACATCGAGGATCTGGCACTTGCTGTCCACTGCAAGCTGCACGAAGATGGAGTGGTAGAAATGCCTATTTATATGTACGCTCCCTCGTACAGCTCATGGGCCTGGATCTTGACATGAGTGGCATCGATGGCGCCCACGATGCCAGGGAAACATCCAGCAGCACAGAAGTCGCTCATGCAGCCCGGCAGCTCATCCTGGGATGGCCAGCTGTAAAGCAGGAAACCTGTATCACTTCTGGTGCGCATATTCATCAGTTACAGTTGCAGGTAATCATGTGGCGGCACAAAATCGAGATTGAATTCCATGCTGATGCTATTGCGTAGCAAGACTTGTCGTCCCTTACTCCATCGGTGACGTCCCGATGAGGCTCTGAAGAGGATGCAGTGCAGAGCACATGCCCTAAGTGTCCAAGGCCAGCTGCCGAGATGGATCTTCGCCACATTTTATGGACATGCCCAGGAATGCAGCCGTCAAGAATAAGACGACTACAAGAAGTTGGATCGGCTGTCGGCTACACAGGAGGAACATTTACACTTGTGGCTAATGGACAAATTAAGAGCCGGAGCTTGCTCCGATTCCTTGAATAAAATAGACTGCATAATTCTCTTTAAGTTAAAAGACAGCCTCATTCTATGCCACATGGCAAGCCTAAAAAAAAAAAAAAAAAAACCTTGTCGTAGACCCTGTATGATGCAAACCCCGTCAAGGTGCGCAATCGGTACCGTTGTGCTCGATCAAGGCAATAAACGCTTATGACCGTAATAGGTGAAAAAAATAAACGTTCCTGAAAATATTGCTTCGCTGTTGCTAACGTCCGCTATGGGCCCTGTATATCACAACAACCGCTAAATAAAAGTACACGATTTAAGCACTTTCTTCTATTTCTTCCTGCCTTGACTCTACTGGTCAAGAAACATCACAATAGGCAAAATGGGTGAAATGACAACGGCGTCTCTTACCGTGTCCAGGCTGCGGCGTTCCGTTTCAGTGCGACAACGACTCTTCTTACTGCCCGGCTTGCCGTCGACTCGTCCACGCCGACCGGTTCACTAGCCTTTATGAGAAAGCCGCCGGTAGCAAAAACTTCAACGCCAGAAGCACCAGGCAGTATGAAGTTATCGCATGACTGCGATGAGTCGGGCTCGGTTAACGGATGCTGACCCTGCCGAAGCGAGATCGCAGCTGCAGCTCAAACTCGCAGGGATATTTCCTGTCCCTGAAAGCACTTTCACGACACAAGTGGAGATCTGCAACGGGCAGCACGCGATACTGACGCTCCGCAGGCATTCGACGAACGAGAAAACGTGAGCGAACGCACACCACGCCGATCAACACACAACGAGTGACCATCTATTTAGTTTTACGGCCTCCCAAAACATGACGACGGGATTTAGTGCAGTTTCAGTTATTTTGTAAAGCTGCCGAGAAGCGGCGCGCACATCCTTATTTGACAAAACAACGCAAGAAAGGCAAGAGTTAAAACAAAAACAAAAACGCGCATATGAGCGTCAAGCCAAGCGCTACTTCTAAGGCGTTGCCACCTCTCGGTGAAATATTGCGGCAAACGTCGTGACTGTCCAGCTCGTTCATAGGCTTTGTGCAGGCATCAAGTCTATCTCGGTTGGCTCTGTATGTCCCTATGGCCAGCGTTCTTAGCCTAGATTTCCCTACGGCTTAAGTCGCTTGCACAAAACTTTCAGTGCGCGTTTAAGACAGCGGTTAAGACGGAGCTTAAAGACAGCGTTCAGGCAGTCTTAACTGCGAACTTTATTAAGATTCAAAATGGCTGCAGTGCGGCTGCTACGGCTGGATACACATGATAGACCCCTTCGAGCGTGGAAAACGTGCAACTAAGTTTTTCTGTACCCCTTCGTGTTGATGCAGAGGTGACACGCGTCCTCTCGGAGTTGTTTAGTGACTCGGAACTTGTGTCGACGTTCTTCCGTTGCTCTTTGGACTGCCATGCGAGTCGCGCTGGCTTCGTCGGCTTGAGGTGAGCTTGAACATTTTCGCCATTCTTTTGCGCGAGTGCTTTGCTATGATACGTCTCTCCTGTATTAAACGGTGAATGCAGTAAAAAAAAATTAATAGTACGCGAAACGTAGTGATGCTCTTCATCAGCGTTTTGTTTGTGCTATGATACCGGGCGATGCAGAATAATTGATGGTGCGTTTCCGAACCCATTTCTTGGTTGCCGTATTTGTCGTCGTAGTTGTTGCGACGCACATATTTCTTTTTTTTCGTTTTCCCTGTTGTGTGTACTGGCACCGTATATCCCACGGGGGCCTTTAGTGGTGTGACTATACGGCTAAATGCGGCACGAGCTGCCGGTTTCAAACCTCGCATGAGTCTCGCTTGCTAATCGCCTCTTTCTTTCCGCTCAGTGTGTAAAATGGGGCGTGCAGCTCAAACATGCGTTCGTACCGCTACATGTAGGTTCCAAATCAAGAGCAATTGAAACATGTGTCACAAGTGAAACACGTACGTCTTGTTTCCAGCCGTCATTCTCCGGAGGATGGGCCTGGCGTGAATACATAAAAGCTTTGGGAGGCTTCCAACGTGTCGTGGGCGCCATCCATTGCACTCTCTTCAAGATCCTAGTGCTGGGCTGCATCTGAGAGCGTGCACAAACCAACTGATCGTCTTCGCATTAGTGCTTCAGTGATGTTGCGCTGTTCAAACAGCGCTTGTTCTGCCATCTCAGGTAGCAGCTCGCAAGTAGCTCGTTGATGGTTGGATGTTTATACGTCCCCGCTGCTTTTGGTGTCAACGCTGCGTGCTTATTATGTGGAGCCCTTCACAGCGTCACCAGAAGTGAGACCAGCTGCAGATCGTTTTGATTGCTCATGTGCGCTTGGTGTCAGCACTATGTGTTCAGTGTGTGCAACTTGAATGTTCACAGTGCCGCTAGAGAAGTGAGACCCGTTGCACCTGTGCTGTTGGTGTCAGCCTTATCAGCTTTGTGTGGTGCCGAAACAATCAGTGTCAACACATGTGAAGATGCAGCTGCCAATGGACTTCTAACATATCTAGCAAACCTTAAAAGTTGCTGTATCAGGCTCCAGCATATTTAAGCACTCACTTTCGTGGAGACAATTGGTGGAGTCCTGGCCGGCCTGCTTTTAAAGAGTGATTCACAAGAATGCAAATGTTTGCAAAGTGTTTATGCAATTAAAAAGGCAATTGCATTCATTTATAGCAAAGTATCAATACACTGTTTAAAATGTATTACTGCATATGCAACTTTTGGAACCCTTTCATTATCCCACAGAGTTCACATACTCATACTCCTGTATCCAATGTGAGCAATGTGTTTTGAATACTGATACTACCTGTTGCTGCAGGCAGGTACGTTATGTGTTTGCCAAGAATGTAAGAGATGTTTCCAACTCCCTTGAATATTCTGTCCCATGTCTCGAAGACCTTTTTCTCAGGCTGCATTACCACGATAAAAATGTGCTGTAGCAAAATCCAGCTCTGAACCAAGGCTTGTCCTTTATGCATTATTTATTTATGTATTATGTTACTTTGAAAGCTACTGTGGCAATCAGCAAAAGACGCTAAAGACGCAGGCACAAAAGTTAAACTTATCCGTGACAAACTGACAGTAAATGGTGTAGCCTATACCTGGAACATGGAAACTAACAGTCGTGTTAAGCTGAGCAGCAGTCGTGGCAGCTCATGCGATAAAGACCATTGACAAATATTCAATAAGGAACTCAATCTGCTAAGTGTTAATGCCCGCAGTATTGTTAATAAGCGTGAACTATTCGAATTTTTGTCAGTGTTACACGAACCGCACTTAATTGCTGGCACAGAGACTTAGTTGCACTACGACATACAGAACGCTGAAAACCGTCTCATCTTTATTTGCCGTTGGCTCAGGCTTTTTCAGATAGTAGCATCACAATATTTTACATGACAAACTACAATCCTTCAACATTCAACCCTTTAAGGCTCATGATCTTTTTAAATTGCTTAGTTTTTCTTTAGGTTATTGAGCAGGCTGAGTGCATGGAAACAATGGGCACAACAGGCTATTTTGCTAAGATTCTGCATCATGATATATTAATTGTTTGTACACATTTCCTTGTGGTTGTGCTATGCCGCACTTCACTTCCAAATGGTCATCATTGAAATATTCATGTGAATCACAAAAGGCCAAGAATTGAGTGTAATGATTGCAATATGCCAAGTTTGAAAGCATTTTGTTCCAACACATTCCTGCTTACAAAAATTTTAATATTTCAGCAGAGAAATAGCTCGATTGTGGTACAGCAGAACAAAATTGCATACTGTTCGTCACGTCAGCTCTATAAGTGCAGTATCGTCACTTGTCTAGCATCTTAATCTTTGCTTTTGCTGTTAAGTGAAAGCCTCCTACAAAGCCTCCAGGCATGAGGTTTTCAGTGGTTTTCAGCCTCCAGGCAGAGGTTTTCAATACCTTTAATGATTACAGCAGACAAAGTAGGTCACGGTCACAACACCCAGCACCAATAAATGGTTGTTGACATATTTATGCACTCTCCTTCGTACCTGATTTCATAAGGGACGTTAAATACTGTTAATGAAAGTATGTTCTTTGTCCTCGCTAATATCCGAACACTGTGATTCTTTAACTGCATGTGCACTAGCAGCTCATATTGACAATGGTTAACCTATTATTTGAAAGTAGATGGGATGCTACAATTTTAATGGGGTGTTTGGCTGGGTTTAAACGAAACTTCAGGGAAAAAAAAGGGGGGGCGACATGCCCACCAATATGGTATACAGAGAAATACTGTAAAGCAGTCTTTTAGGCCCCCTTCTTTTTATTCTCTACAGTAATGATCTTGTTTCCATAGATTCATCTGCAAAACACATTTACGCTGATGATACAAGTCTGTTTTTCTCTGTCACTCAGGCATAGAGCTATCCAGTCGGGCTAACATAACCTTGGAAAAAAACTGAACACTGAGCGTGTCAAAACAGTCTAAAACTCACTGACAATAAAACAAAAGCAGTACTCTTCCATCCCACAAATAAAGCAATCGAGCTTTATCAATACATTCAGTGGCACTAAAACAGAAATTGCTCTCTGTGAAAACGTTAGGCGTGTACTTCTCAGGGCACATGACATGGGAAGTTCACATAGAATATTTAGTCAACAAACTACCACACACAATAGGTTCTCTACGCCAACATTTCCCAGTATTTCCACTGAACATTAACATTATGCTTTATAATTCACTCTTTTCGTCAGTTCTGAACTACTCCTTGCTAGTATGGGCAACAACAACAGCAGAAAAACGTACAATAAGAAATATTGCTAAAGCTTCTTACCTCGAACATACAGGACCAATATTTAAGCAGCTAAAAATGGGTAAAGTAACATCTTTGTATACCTACAGGCTTTTGTGATTATATAAACAAGACATCAATAAAAAGGACAACACACTAACACTCATAGCAGCGCTTCAAGACAACACACACATACGACACCCGTAACCCGGAGCACTGGCACGTTACAGCATGCCGGACGAACTATGTCAAGCAGATGCTTCGCTTCAGGCTTTCTACCATATTAAATCAATAATTCCCTTATAGTGGTCAAGATTTCTCTCTTCCTCCCATTAAATTAATCCGTAAAATGTTCTATGAATACATATTTTTAAATAAAATGTTCTATTGTGCAGCATGTCTCTGTATTATTTTCATGTATTTTTCCTAATTTACCTTGTGCTTTTTTGTAATGTAATTATTTCTCCATTCATTATTTATTCATTGTGTAAGCGTGACTTCTCTGCTGTTAAATGCCATCACATACAGGGGCAGCCGGGGCGTCAAGCTGCTCTTCGAAGCAGCTTTTTAGCGGCTGCTCCTTTCCTTGTATTAAAGGAAAAATAAAGTATATTATAATATTATTATTATTAAATTGCTGTTTTGTATTTCACAATGTGATGCATAGTACACTGAATTTTTCAAGAGGTACCTGTGTAACATTTAGAATATTACAATGCAATTTTTATTAAATACATTAAATATTAAATAAAATTACATAAACATGCAACATTCCTATTCAGTGGTCCTTGTTTGGAAATGCTGACAGTTATTATTAAGACTGTTGGGGGGGGGGGGGGGGTCAGTGATTTCAGTCTACTGCATGTTTCCTTTTTTCAGCCGTTCTATGAACATCTTTGCCGATGTCATTGTGCAAGTGCATGCAAAATGTTTTCAGCCAGCAGCAAGAGACTCATGCTAGTTGGTCACTGTCTAATAAGGCCAGTGCCCAGCAAGCATTTGCATGCCTGTTGCTTATGAGTTTATTTGTTGTTGTTTTTTTTCAAGAATAATTTTTCTCAGTAATTTCCTCTTGCAAAATAACTGTTTCCTTCGTTAGTTGCCTTGTTTTCAGCCTCAATAATTTCTCATTACCAAGCCTTTGTGTTGTTCCTAGGCCCTAAATTACATTATACACATCACAGCTTGCAGCTCGGCGGCCTATGGGTACTAATGTTGTCTCAGCACAACGCAGTGGCCCAGTTTATGGAACTTGACTGTTAGATTTGGAGAACCCTACTTCGATTCTGCCTTGGTGTCTGCGTTTCGATGGTGACTAAACACAAAGCTGGCCGTGCACTGGGCAATCTCAGTGTATGTTAAAAAAAAGGCACAGTAAGCTTGTGCGCATCCCGACTATGACATTGCTTAAAACTTGACATGCTAAATCCTGTAAACAAAAAAATCATGTTCTCCAAATGTATGGGCAGAGGATGTACAGACAGCACTAAATGGGTGCTTGAATGAAGACATAGTCGATTTGTTAATTTTCAGTAGGTGAGCGGCGGACCGGTCACCGGGAAGTGTCTGTCATATGCGAACAGGTGAAAGGAAAAATGATAGTGGTATTGATTATTAGAGGTTATGACTTGTGATGACCCACATGTGTACCGACAAACTGTAATTGCAATTGATTAGAAATGAATAAAATGACGTAATGACCAAATGTCTAGTAATGACTTGTTGCGACTACAATTGATGCATGAGTGCTTGGTATTCCAGCCAAGCGGCAACAAGTCCTGTCATTGACACCGCTTAGTAAGAGTCGCTTAAGCACTTGATGTTTTATGTGCATGCGCTGTTATGTGTATGCATGTGTATGCCCTGTTCACAAATGTGGAGCACCACCTAATCGTCTGACAGCTGTTCCGATTTTTGAAGACATGTGCCACACAAAAAGTCCTGTCTGTCAAGCTTACTATATTTAATCAACATCAAGCAACACAGGTAATGAATATACCCCTTGTTAGCTATCAAACTAGACTGTTTTCTGCAGTGCAACACACCATACCGCAATTCCTATTATGTCAAAAGGTAAAAATACGGCCAGTAAAAACAAAGATAATAGCAAGGTTGAGTCTTTCCCAATCTTCATACAAAGAGCATATCTGTACTAAAGCGGGGGGAAAAATGGTAGCACATCTGTGGCGCACATTGCAAAAATAAAGGAATAAAATAAAAAGCTGCGATAGCAGCAACTAGTGAAAACGTGGTCTGTGCGTGTCTCTTCCCGATTTTTCCTCACATCCAACTTCATAAAACCTTTCTTGCCATTTGTGCGTTAATTGCAGCGCGAATGTTACTGCAATTCACGCCAATCGCAGCCCAAATGCTTTGTAAACACAAACACGACCCAAGGACGAAAGTTTGTGCTGATCACCGGTCGTTTACAGTACGGAGACAGTAAAATGGAGGCATGTAGAGAGCACAGCATTGCATTAAAGCCACCGACGACCACAGACGTGACACAGGCGTGATCACGCGCACAACTCATCACTTCGCCACGAGACGTATGCACACGGTGCACAGCGCGCACATATAAGCGCGCACACACACGTACGTCGAATAAAATTACACATCACAGCATGCGCGTTGGACGCGGAAGCTCTTCGGCCATCACCGGAGACGCACTCAGTCACAAGGAAGATTTTATCGCACATTCTATTTTTTTCTTTCTTTTCACTGAACGCTCACTGATTCACGATGTGCTTGGCTGCCTTACTGCGCCGCGAAAGGGGCCCAAATGCTTCGTACGCTTGCAGCCGGATGCCGAAACGCAGAACCAGTGATTTAAACAGTTCCAGAGAAATAGACTGCTGGAGAACGAATGCTGACAGAGGAAAAAACGAACTAGTGAGCGCACAGGCCAAACAGCAAAACACCCGACTGCAATCTTCGTTGCTCACTTCGGCTCGGCCCGTGTTCACCAGAGTGGCTTCCACGAACACCCTCAGCAACCACGTTAGTCATTTTACCTCATGACACAATCTTAAGTCGCAAAAAAGCAACGGCACGGATCTAGCACAACGCAAGAATGGCAACGTTTACATCTCAAAGCTGGGACGGGGCCAGCATGTCCCTGCTTTCCCCTGTTTCGCTACTTAGGTACCTGCCGTCCTTGTGTCTTAGCTAAGACGGCACTAGAGTCGTAATCTTGCAAGCGACTTATTCAAGTCAAGACTGAAGCCCAGTCTTGGCTCCTGTCTTAAGCAGCCATGCTAACGGCCTATCCTTAAGACTGCAGTTAAGTCTGGACTTAGCTAAGACAGTCTTAAGATCGTTTGTGCAAGCGGGCCCAGGTCATTAATATTGACTGTATTGGGCCAATCGAACCGCCTTCTGCAAGGGGCCATCGGTATGCACTATGCGTAATCGATCTCTGCACCCGATGGCCTGAGGTGGTGTGTTTGCGTTCGCTCACTGCAAAGACGACCTGTGACGCCTTGCTCGACATCTTTTCGCGAATGGGGGTGCCGGAAACAGTGTGTTCCGATCAAGGGACCAATTTCACGGCACGCCTCACGCAGGAGTTCCTAGCGAGAATGGGGGCGACACCGCGATTCTCGACGCCGGAACACCCACAAAGTAATGGCATTGTCGAAATGTTTAACGGCACGTTCAAGAGTATGTTGTTTGATGTAATTCAGAACCATGGTAGCGACTGGGATCGGCACGTGCCTTTCCTGCTTTGGGCATACCGGGAAGTCCCGAATGCTACAACGGGAGAGAGTCCGTTTGAAATGATGTATGGCCGTGTACCTATCGGACCGCTAACTATCCTTCAGAAGACCTGGTCAGGAGAATGGGCAGTACCGGATGGCCTCAACACTCCTGGGGAGCAGTATCTTCGCGGGTTAAGGGATAAATTGGCGGCGGCGAACGAACGAGCCACCGTAACAGCCCACCTGACGCAGACAAAGTACGCAACAAATTACAACAGAAGGGCCAAGCAAAAACATTTCCAGGAGGGCGAAACAGTTCTCATTCAGGGATCAGACAACGCTGGCAAATTCGCAGCGAAGTGGGTAGGACCCGCAAGTGTCGTACGTAAAGAGAGACCTCACAGTTATCTCGTGCAAACCGAGGATGGGTCTAGGAGGAGTATCCATGCGAATCGGCTCCGACCGTTTGTAACGCGGGTGAACGCAGTGGGCGTCATTTTCGAAGAGGACGAGGCATTCGGTGAAATCCCGTCATTGCCAGCTTTGCCCCACTTCGCCCGTTCGCGGGTTACGCTCGCAGTCGATCACCTTAGTGAAGAGCAGAAGAGTGAGCTCCGGACGCTCGTGGAGCAGCATAGCGACACGTTCTCTGAAACGCCTGGGAGATGCACAGTGGGAATGCACAGGATTCGTCTGAAAGGCGGTGGTGAGCCGAAGCGGGCTCATGCATACCGCGTCCCTTTGGCGCTTCGAGATGAGGTTGAGAGACAGGTCAGGGAGTTAACGGAATGGGGTCTGATCTATCCAACTGAGAGTGGGTTTGCACATCCGATCGTGTGCGTTGCGAAAAGGGACGGCGGCGTGCGACTGTGCGTTGATTATCGCCGATTAAACTCAGTGACCGAACAGGATGCGTTTCCTATGGGAAGAGCAACTGAGTTGTTGTATCAAGTGGCCGGGTCAAACTATATATCAGTGATTGACATGCTGCGAGGTTACTGGCAAATACCGCTCGATCCGGTCGCCCAAGAGTACACGACGTTTTTGACTCACCGGGGACAATATGCGTGGAGAGTGATGCCGTATTGTCTCAGGAATTCGGCTGCGACTTTCCAACGAATCATGAACGAGGTCCTCACGCCACACCAGGAATACGCGTGCGCGTACATCGATGATGTGGCGGTACATTCAAAGACATGGGAGGATCACTTAGAGCACCTGTCGAAAGTGCTGTCGGCCATTTCCGCAGCAGGGTTCACGGCAAACGCGGCAAAATGCAGGTTTGCGCAGCATGAGGTGAAGTACTTGGGACACATTGTAGGCTCTGGTAAACACGCTCCTGATCCTGAACGAGTGGTTGCCCTACAAGAGTGCCCCAAACCGACCACTAAAAGAGAGTTGCGGAGTTTCCTGGGGTTGGCCAATTACTACCGGCATTATGTACCGGGTTATTCCACGGTGGTCTTGCCCCTCACAGATATGACAAACCGTAGAGTGCCTAGCGTAATACCCTGGACAGAAGAGGCGAATCGAGCGTTTGAGCAGGTCAGACAGTGTCTTGCGGAGGCACCTGTATTATTTGCCCCTGATTCAGAGAAAGGATATGTACTCGCTACAGACGCTTCGGAGTTCGCAGTAGGCGCCTGTCTGTCGCAGATCGACGCCGAGGGTCGAGAGCGTCCAGTGGCCTTTCTGAGCAAGAAGCTGAGCCCGACTCAGCGTCGCTGGGCCACAATTGAGCGTGAAGCCTATGCGATCATCTGGGCTCTCCAGCGTATGGAGACGTGGTTGTTTGGAGCCGAAATTACTGTAAACACTGATCACAATCCATTAAAGTTTCTCACTCTGACTTCCCCTCAGAGCGCCCGCCTAATGCGTTGGGCACTGGCACTGCAGAGATTTAATTTGGTGATTGTTCATAAAGCGGGATCACTCAACGCCAATGCTGACGCATTGTCGCGGTTTGTAGCATCAGCTCCATAGCCTCGGGTGTATATGGCACGGGCGGGAGGGGGTCCTTAATTTTGAGTATATGTTGTATTTTGGTTTGCCATGGTGTACTGAATATGGAGTTGCGAGGCATCTGCCTGTTTCAGTTTAGCGCGAGTGGTGTCGAGCTCTAGAAGTGTGCTGCATTCCAAAAAGTCATGCATCACAGTGGCGATGGGCTGTCGTGCGCGCTGTGTGTTGCCCCAAGCACCGGGAGAACGAACGGTCCGGTTTCGTGTGTTTGTGTGTGCCGTGCGTTCCGCGAAGCGTGGGCGGACTGAACACATTCCCGAAACCAGGGCAGCCTTCCTTCTGAAGCGGTGGTGAAGACCCGAGAACCGGCGCCAGGAGGACGACAAGGAGAAGAAATTTATGGGCTCCCGCAGGGCGCACTGCCCGTGTCATCTGAGCTGGCCGCTGCCCGCGGCTGGGAGCGGGAGCCTGCAACGGTCGCCGGCTTCTCGGAAGCGTTCGAACCTCCGAGGTGTCGGGAGCTTGGGACGCCAAGACAGGCGTGGACCTGGCAAGGAGGACTCTCGGAGGGAGAGAAGGATCGGAGGCAGCACGGTGGGCGCAACGACGAGAGGAGACGACAGAAGGGACGGAACCGGAGTGTCGTGCGGAGAGGCCGCACTCCGAGTGATACGTGTCATATGCGCGCAACATGTAAATAAATTCCTAATAATCAAGAAATGCCAAGTGTGGTCGAGCTTCGTCGGGGAATGCCAGAGGGGCAGAGCAAGGGACCTGCCTGACTCGGGCTCTGCCTCGACCTTGGCCAGCAGGACACTGTCTGCCGCAGTGGTTCCCGTCATGACAGGTGGAATCTCAGGGGCTTCCTCCTCTGGGAGGTTAAGTGCCAGGTTCACCACCGCCTCTCGCTGAATGTAAGGCTTCATGAGGTTACTGTGGTACACCCTAGAGTGTTTTCTTCCAAGCTTCACCTCATAATTGGTGTCAGAAAGCTTAGACACCACTTTGGCTGGCCCTTCCCATTGAACATCGAGCTTTGTCTTTTTCGAAGGGCATAGCAACATGACTTCATCGCCCTCTTCGAAATTTCGCCTGCGAGCCGTCCTATCATAGCGTGCCTTGGCAAGCGTCTGCGCCGCTTTCATATTGCTTTCCACTATCTCTCGGGTCTTTCCCAGACGTTCCAGCAATTGCAACACGTAAGAGACTACGTCAGGATTCTCGCCTTGACCCTCCCACGATTCTCGCAACAATCGTAGCGGACCCTTCAAGTAACGCCCGTACACAAGCTCTGCCGGACTGAAACCTGTGCTCTCGTGAGGAGCCGATCTGAGGGCAATTATTGCCGCAGGAATGCAACTTTCCCAATCGCGTTTTTCTTCAAAACAAAGAGTCCTTAAAATTCTCTTCAAAACGGAGTGCATTCGCTCAACCGGATTCGACTGCGGATGGTGAACCGAGCTATGCACGACCTTGATTCCACATCGCTCAAAGAACGTCGTCGTGAGACAACTAGTGAACACGCTTCCGTTGTCACTTTGGATCTCTGCTGGGAATCCGATCCGCGAGAAAATAGCCAGCAAAGCATCCACGACGCATGCCGAAGTTAGCTCTCTCAAGGGTATCGCTTCTGGAAATTTAGTGGCTACGCACAGCGCGGTCAAGACGTAGCGGCAACCTGATTCCGGCATTGGTAGCGGTCCAACGATATCAATAACTAGCCGCCGGAATGGCTCAGTAATTATCGGAACCAATTTCTTCGGTGCCTTCCACTTGTCAGTGGACTTTCCAATTCTTTGGCATGTGTCACACGAGCGAACGTAGTCCTCTACCTCTTTCCAGCACCCGGGCCAGTAGTACTCTTGTACTAACCTTGCTTTAGTTTTTCGTATGCCCAAGTGGCCGGCCCAAGCGTTGCTATGTGCCAGGTCTAGAATCTGCTTGCGATACTTCCGCGGGACCAACAATTGGTCGTATACTCTACCTCTACTGTCAGAGTATCGGCGGTACATTAGATCATCTTTTTCATAGAACGAAATGTTCTTTCTGGGGGCGCCTCGTTTGACACTCTCTAGCAGGGCGCTCAATGAAACATCTCCTTTCTGCTCGGCAGCAAGTGTTACCTTGTCGAGCAGAGCGAGCTGCTTCCAGCTGTCGGACGCAGGTGACAATACTGAGCCTGCGCCCGGGTTTTCCTCAGCAGGCGCCTCTGTGCTTTCAGTACCCTCCCCTTGACTCTCATCGTCTGGAGCGCAGGGCTGAACAACCGGCGGAACAGCGTCGGGCTCAGCTGTCGCATTTACTGGCGCTTCTTTTGGCGGTGTGCTTCCGAGCTTTCCGGAGAGTTCGCGAGCCCTCGAACGGGTTAAAGCCATGCAAGCTATGCTATTAGAGAACGACTGACCCCGTTCCTTCAGTATCTGCTCAGATTGATTTGAAAACAGATAGGGGAAATGATCAGGTAGGTTGGGAGAAATCGCCGCCTCTGTGCATACTTTCCCGAACGGGCCTTCTATGACCACCTTAGCCAGTGGCAGGCAGACACTCTGCTCTTCTACTACCTACCGGATCCATGCGCATTCTCCCGTAAAATGTTCCGGATGCGCCACATCCATGGTGGCCGCAGAATCTCTCAACACTCTGCATTTCTTACCATTAACAAGCAGCTCCTGCATGTACGGCTGTAAAAGCCTCATATTCTCATCAGAATCTGCAATGCTTGCAAAAGCGACTTTCCTTTTGCAGCTTCTAGCCAAGTGGCCCCGTTCCTTGCAGTTATAACAGATAACTGGCCTGCGCGCCTCGAATGCTCTTGCGTTGTCATCAGGTGACTTTGACCTTTCCGCTGGATTCGGCGATTTTGCCTGGCCCTCCGTTCCGCTCCCCAGTGCCTGTGGAGGAGCTTTTTCAAGGTTTTCCGGAGCAGAAAATCTCCTTCCTTCGAGCCTGCGAGGAACAAAGTCCGTTCTGTCGCTTTTTTCCTGTTTTGCCAATTTCGGGCGTACATTTCGGCGAATGTTGTATTCTTCAGCCAGTTCGGCTGCTTTATCCAAACTTAGTTCCGTCATTCTATCCTGCACCCAGAATCTAACTTCCTCCGAGATTCCTCGATAGAATTGCTCTAGGCCAATGCACTCGACCACTTTGTCGTGATCTTCATATGCGCCTGCGCTCTTTAGCCATTCTGTCATATTAGCTCTGATCTCATAAGCAAACTCCTGATGAGATTCCGTACCCTTCCTCGCGATTCTAAAACGCTGCCGAAAGGCCTCAGTCGACAGACGGTATTTCCGCAACAGCGCCGCTTTAACTTTATCGTAGTCTTTAGCCTCGTCGTTGCTAAGGCGCGCGACTACCACGGAAGCCTCGCATGGAAGTACAGTCAACAGCTTTTGTGGCCATTCGTCCCTTTCGAAGCCGACCTTTTCGCATGTGCGTTCAAAGTTAACGAGAAAAAGTGCTATGTCCTCGCCCACCCTAAACGGCTGCAGAAGGTCCTTCATTTTGGACTGACCACCTGAAGAAACAGAGCGCCCCGTGGAAATACGAAGTGCCTCTATCTCGAGTTTCTTCAGCTGTAATTCGTGCTCTCTTTGTTCTGCTTCCTTTTTTCTCTCCAGCTCCTTCTCTTCTAGTTTTTTCCTGTCTAGAACTGTTTTCCAAGCCTCGTCGGCTTCTTCCTCAGTCACCTCCTCTGCCCGCATTAGCTCTAGAATTGGCTTTTTGCGCTTTGTTGGGCCAACTGATATGCCCAACACCTGGCAGATTTCAAGAAGGTCTCAGACTTTAAGCTTGTCCATCCTGACTTTGCACTCTGCGTCGTTTGCTCCCTGCTAAATTTTGTGCTCAAACCACCCAATTCTTGGCCTGTGGCAACAAAATTTTCTGCAATAATTAAATTGCACCAAACTCGACTAACGACTCCCTGCGTTAGACAATCTGGCGAATCGAGAGACAAACACGCGGCACTCACCGCACCAGGATAGCTGACGCTGGCTCATCCCACCGAGCTGCCATCCACTGTTGGGACTTGGTTGGCGACGCCATCGGCTCCTCCGGTGTCGGTGCCGTGCTCGAAGAAGCGAGAGGCTCAGTTGAGAGGAGAAGAGAAAGAGACTTTATATAAGAGGTTACATGTTCCAGGTTCACAGTGAGAGAGAGCTCGCACAAGATGGAGCTCGGTATATCTAGCGAAAAAGTTCCCCAGGTCCCCACACAGAGTCCCTAGGAACGCACGTCACATCACGTAACTGCGGGAGAGAGTCCAGAGGAACGCCCAGGGTCAAAGGGCAGCTTGGCGCGGGTTAAAATTTATGACCGCGGCGGAAGCGGCCGCTCCTTGGAGGTGGTATCCGAAACCCTTGGAAAGGGCTGCGCCGCCGGCTCCGTCCGCTCCGCTTCACGGCAAATGGCCCCGGAGTCGCGTCTCGGCCGCGGCGCGAAGTGACGAAAACCGAGCAGTTAGACAGCACCGCGTAAACGCAGTTCTTTTAAGATCGGCGCCAACTGCTCTGTGTGTTTCTCTTTTTGGGCGGAGAAGGCGCAGACAGTCATAAATTCCCGATACACGTCGAAACAAGGACCGAAGAGAATGCGTGGCACAGGAAGTCGTTCACTGTGGCCTCTTCGAAAGGCACTTGGCCAAATGTCCCTTTGAAGCCGCCGTCCGGACGCAACAGCCCCCGCACGGCCCCACTACACTCAAACGTTCATGTTCCTATGCTTCAGGACGTCGGCAGCTCGGTCTGTGGCGGTCTTTTGCCGGACCGGGTCCTCAGAGCGTAGCAGGGTCTCCCATTCCTCCCAGGTGGTGAAGTGCTCCAGACCCCGCGGGGGAGGATCCGCCGGGCATTGGAATAGAATTTGGGCGAGGGCGGCAGTGGAGTGGCTGCAAAGGGTGCAGGAGGGGTCGGTGAGAGTGGGGTGGTAACGGGACCTAATGTAAGGGGATGGGAGGGTCCGCGTCTGGAGGCGGCGCCATAGTGTTTGGTGGTGATTGCTGAGGGAGGAGTGAGGTGGGGGGTAGATCTGTCTCTCGACCCGGTAGGCCTGAGTCATCTCTTTAAACGTGTGCATGCCCTCCCGGGACAACTCCGACGTGGGGACTGCCTGTGCCCGGCGTATTAGACCTCGGGCTAAGCTGTTGGCGGCCTCGTTGCCAGGGCTCCCCGAGTGCGCAGGCACCCAGATAAGCTCCACGTGGCGGGCAGGTTGGCAGTGGGCGAGGTCAGTATGCAAAAAGCAGAAACATGAACTCGCCCACGTGCGAAATTTAGTAGTAAAGTTTTTGAGTCTGTTAGTATATATCTAGCTTCCGTGTGGGCAATTGCAAGGGCGATCGCTGCCTTCTCGGCCACTTCTGAGGAGGTAACAGAGGGGAGGGGGAGAGTTGCAATGGACTGAAGGGTATTGTTCACCGCGGCTGAGTCTGCTCGAGCGCTCCCACGGGATATGGTTTGGTAATACGCATCCGGGGTCTTCATTTGAGGATGTCTCCTATGGTGTGGTGGTGCTTGACGACGAGGTAGAAATCATAAACAGATACCGAGGAGGCGATGAAGGACTCTTGGTGTGAGACACTTCAACGTTTTAAGAAAAGGCGTGACGGTGATGTAAGAAAGCCAGAAACGAAGCGCTGAAAAAGTTAGCAGGAAGCCGATCTGGAACGTGAGCAAGCTTCTAATAAACGTTGACGGTGCCTAAAGTCAAAGCTAACGAGCTGAAACGTCAATGTAATTTAATAACACGCAAGAGTGAGAGAGAGAGAGAGAGAAAGAGCTCAACATTTATTTGTTCAACATAGTGACTATAACGTGCTTCGGGTTTAGAACCAGAAGGTTGGTATAGTCGCTTTGCATGCAGGCCGGTAGCTATTGGACCCCGGCAGATTAGGAACCCCTTTAGCAGAAAAGAACGCTAAATAGAACAAAAAGAAGCGGGTGTAATAGCAAAAAGCATCACAGTAGGAATGAATGAAATAATGAGCACGTACTTTATCGCGTTTACATTTCAGGCGAAGCTAAAGCTTGCTTCACATTTTTCTTGCATAGATGGTGCTGTATATAAGAAGCTACGTACGTAGATGCCAGCGTACCTGGGAACTGTAACGCCTCTCAACTATGCTTGGAAGCCTACGTGCCCAATTTATTTGACTGAGGGAAATCTGAAGAGTACTGGCAAAGGGTAGCCCCGCCGGGGTGGCGCAGTGGTAAGGCGCCCGACTACTGTGCCGAAGTTCCCGGGTTCGAACCCGACCTCGGCGGCTGCGTTTCGATGGAGGCGAAACGAAGTGGCGTCCGTGTGCTGTGCGATGTCAGCGCACGTTAAAGATCCCCAGGTGGTCGAAATTACTCCGTAGCCCTCCATACGCCTCCTCTTTCTCTCTTTCCACTTTCACTCCCGCCTTATCCCCTTCCCTTACGGCGCGGTTCAGGTGTCTACAGAGCAAGTGTGACAGATACTGCGCCTTTCCCTTCCTGTAAACCAACCAAACCAACCAACTTGCAAAGGGTAGGTCCTTGGATTGCTTTTATATCGTGTTGTTTGAACTGCATTGTACATCTTTGCGGCACAGAATAATAAACATGGTACTTATGGTTTGTCAATAATTTATTAGTACTCGGAAGTAATGATTCAAGTCATCGCTTAATATCCATTGAATAGAAGGCACTTTCCTTTTGGGCTATACATAGCCAGCTAAGAATAAAGCGGTTCAGAAGCGAGGCTACGTGATAATTCATCTGCGACACTTAGCAGAGAAAAACGAAGCTTGATCGCGGAAATAGGGCCGGCGAAGCGGCTGGTAGGCACATTTATATTCGGTGGCAAATGAACTCTCCCACATTTAGGTCAGTGGAACGCAAGAATCGCAACAAAGTCATGAGAGATAAAGAAATAATGGGCGCTAAAAGAAGTACGTTTAGTGTCGAAGCCGCTGATAAGTTTGCTCTCTATAGGAGTGCGGCGCGCATTATTGACTGCGTTATGCGGCCGGGTAAATGAAACGTGATATGCCTGAGCAGTGCGTCCCTAATGGAAGTAAGATTTTTTCAATGAGGTGCTTTTAGTCCTTATCTCTTTATAAATTCGCAGTACTTTTCACGCGTATGTCGTGTGAGGTGAGAAAGCACAAAGAAAATCAATTGGCGAGCAACGAAATCACTTTATTTGGAACGAAGAAGAAAGAACACGCCAACCAGTTTACCTTTTTTCCCTCTCTGTGAGTATGGCTTATGGCTTAACTTATGTTGTTAGGAATAAAAGCATGTAACAAGAACAGTTCCCCAAAATTAGAAATTTTGTTTTTATACACCATTCAAGATATCAACTAAACAGAAATGTTTCTTTGAGAAAAATAGCGCTGAACAAACTAAAAGAAGGGAGAACAATTTCGCACCAATGTATTAATAACTCTGCGGTAATTTTCGAATAAATAAAAAATCCTAATATCATATTTTATACTATGAATTAAATAGCAAGTAAATATGTCACGGACAACAGGGCTAGACGTGACAGACGACGGGACGAAGCTGTACCATCAGGCAAAGTTCGGCGCACAGCACGCGAGTCAACTTCAGTGTCCTCTTCTTCCAGGCGCAGCAAGAACATGGGGACACCAGGTGGCATTACTCCCCCTCTTAAAAAAGAGAAATAAGGGACGGAGCGCGAGGTAAGGTGTCCTACGCGACAACGAAACAAGCGCATAGCGCACTACCGCGTGAAATAGGGCTTCATGCGGACAACGTGCACGACCTCGGAGCGTGGTTGCCGACGCGAGGGCTGCACAGTACCCACTGGAAGAACTTCGTTAGTCACTTCAGTGACTCGGCGCGGAACTTCGTAAGGTCCGAAGTAACGAGAAATCAGTTTATCACACAAGCCGGGCCGACGCACCGGGGTCCACACCCAAACTTTCTCTCCGGGATGGTAGGCGACGTGTCGATGATGGAGGTTGTAGCGGCGTGCATCCGTGCCCTGCTGTTGCTGAATGTGAATGCGGGCAAGTTGACGTGCTTCCTCAGCGCGCTGGGCAAACTGCTCGGCGTCTGGCGTGAGTGGATGATCATCTGTGCAGCTCGGAAGCATAGCATCCAACATCGTCTGAACGTCACGTCCGTAGACTAGGCGAAATGGTGTAAAACGCGTCGTCTCTTGGGTGGCCGTGTTGTAGGCATATGTGATGTAGGGGAGAATTTCATCCCAGTTTTTGTGCTGCGAGTCTATGTACATTGCGATCATGTCGGCGATGGTTTTGTTGAGTCTCTCTGTGAGGTCATTCGTCTGCGGGTGATATGCAGTAATTTTTCGGTGGCTGGTATGACTAAGCTCGAGCACGTCGTGCATGAGCTGTGCCGTAAACGCGGTGCCTCGATCGGTTACGACTAGGGACGGTGCGCCATGACGCAACACGATTTGCTGCATAAAGAATTGAGCAATCTCAATTGATGTGCCCCGCTGCACTGCCTTGGTTTCCGCATAACGTGTGAGATAGTCGGTCGCGACTATAATCCATTTGTTACCCATCGATGACAGCGGAAATGGGCCCAGTAGGTCGATGCCGACTTGGTCAAACGGCGTCCGAGGTGGAATAATAGGTTGGAGCAAACCCGCGGGTTTGAGAGGAGGTACCTTTCGACGTTGACACTCGCGGCAGCCTCTGACGTAGCGATGGACGGCGTCAGAAAGTTTAGGCCAATAATAGGCTTGACGAAGTCGAGCGAGTGTGCGTGCAAAGCCCAAGTGGCCGGAGGTGGGCTCATCGTGCAAGCAAAAAGGATATCGTCGCGAAGCTCGGCCGGCACGACCTATCATTCGTATTCATATTTTAGAATAATCGCGCCCCTTTATGTCAGTAATCTGCAGCAAATGCATCAATATCCAAAGGAAACACGTTGTTCTTATTTAAATAGGCGACACCGGAAGCTAATTACAGGGCCTCTGAGTTCGTTTAAGGTTGCAAATCTTTCCAGAAACAAAGTTTGCAAGAAAAGCAGGCAAAATATTATTCGTGCCAATTTGTCGACATTCAGGGCGTTTGGGGTGTGCTATATTTGCGGGAGATCCCGAACACGAACCTTTCTATTTAATGCTTAGAGAAATACTAAATAATCTGCACAAACTACAAACTTTTTAAAGCGCATAGTATCACCGTTGTCATTCATATGAATAAGTGATGTTTGTTTTAAATGCACCATCGACTGGATGCCGCAGTCGCCCTCTTTTCTATGCGGGGAAAGTATAGAACCAAAAAATGGTTTGAAATCTCTGCGACACCCACGTGGATGGAATGCGTGAGCGTTCTTTGTGGAAGAAAGAAGAGACACAGTAGAAGAGACTTCCGATTTGTGACGTCACACTATGACGTAACACCCCATGGAAGTTGGGTACCACGCGACTGCCATCGGACGTCGACATCATCCCCATGGCTATTTCGACGTCTGACTGCTTAACTGGCCCGAAGTAAACTCATCATGCATGAATTTTTCCCCGGCGAGATTTGTTCATCGTCTATCTTGTGGAACCAATCGCTTTCTTAAAACTCATTTCGTTAGAGCGTAATCCTACCAATAAACGTCTTTCTGACACGACCTTGAAAACATACCCAATGTATGACTTAATTGGCTCTAATAAATTAACTCATTGTTCTGCACCACCAAATTTTTTCCCAACGAGCTTTTTCTTCCTCTATCTAGTCCAACCATTTGTTTTCTTATGACTCGTTTCATTCAAACGTAATCCTGCCGCTGGTGGCACAACATACCCGACTGATTTACCTAACTGGCTGTAATTGTTAAAATAATTAGTCTGCATACACCAAACATTTCCCTAGCGATATTTTTCATCTTATTTCTCGTGCAATTATTATTTTTCTTAATACTCATTTTATTCGAACGTAATCCTGCAGACAATATTTTGATGACACGACCTTGAAACATATTTATTGTTTACGCATTAAAAAAGCCATTATGGTGTGAAAATATTCAGTTACTATAGCTCACACTCTCGAAGCATCATATTGAAAAAGAAACTGAGCTCTGTGTGCCGAAACATGATCCCAGGCCTCATTCATCTTTTATGCCCGGGCTAGCAGCAGCACGATCGATAAGCCGGTCTGAAATCAGTTGCAGGAAAACGGGCTTCCAATGATGGATGGTGACAGTGGCCGTTTCGGTAGTGTTTATGGAAACAGAAACTGCTCAAAAGGTTTGATGAAACACGCGTATTGATATCTGATTAGAGCTTCACTGAAACAAAACGTGTATAGTGAGTGTAAGCGTGAAGGCAGTTAAAGCAACCGACAAGGCATCGGCACATTCGCCGGTAAGTCGAAGTTGCTGGCACAGAGCACACCTTAACGTTTATCGAAGATAACCCGTTCGTACAATGTTTTAGAACGCTTCTTCTAACGTCCGACAGAATAACCTTTGTTTATTCACCGCAGAGGGGCGCATGAGAACTTGACTCTCCAGAGAAGGTTCACAGGAGGGGTTGTAACTGCCAGAAGGGACACGGACTGGTAACAAATGAATACTACGGCAATCATTTGAGGGGTGGAAAAGGAAACAACCCTATATTAGTGGAGACGAAAACACAATGTAGAATATAAATAGGTCTTTGTGCTCACCGAATTCATTTGTGCCAGCAACGCCGCATAAAAGCATTCAGGGATGTGGCCGCTCGTTAAAGTGAACAAAACAGAGAAGAAAAAACTTAGAGCACGGAGGGGGGCTGCCGGGAAAATATTTACACTCAATGCTGCCACGTCAAGTTTTTGTATGGGGACTTTGTTTGGCTGATGATATTTCAGATCCTTGGGGCTAAAATAAAGCTTTTGAGTATGTCAACCGTCGCGGCGACCTTCGGCTCTGTTTATTTGACTCCTGTTTGGTACCAACCATTGATGTTTATGCTTATTATAGAAAATAAAAAAGGGATGCTATTTCGTCTTTGTTCGCGGCAAAACAGACATCTGAAGGTCAGTACACAATAGGCTGCAGGCTCATTTCTTGCGACTTCCTTAACGTTCAGGCGAGTGGCGCTTGTCTCTTCACTCGCCTCAACGTTGAAATGCCACGGAGAAGCACGGCAGCCGCCTATTGTTGTCTGACGTTCCTTGGCTTCTGCTCCGCTCAGAGAAAATAGGGGAAACGACTCTCCTAATGATGGGAGCTCCTGCGAAGCCATAAGGCTGGCATGATAGGGGAATGTAAATAGACAGGCTTCTCAAATAAAGCTGGATGCTATTAAAGGAAAACCGCTCGTAGTAGAAAAAAAAAACTCGATTAGATGTTTATTCGTAATATATCATGACAATTCTAACTTCTCTGCCAGCGAACTCCATAGGCAGATAAAACTGATTGCTGGGCTAGTTGGTGCATTTTTTCTAAAAGGAAGGATTAACAGCGCAAAAAAAAAGACACTCAGTGCCTGTCCTGTGTGCCTATTTATGAATTACTGTTGCGCTGTTAATCTTTCCTTTTATGAACTCCATAGGGTTTCCTAAACAAGATGTCATATATTTTCTGTCGTCAGCATTCCATATTCGTTACAACATTTGTTCGGCAGGTTAAAGGGCAGCTAAGCATGTTTTTAGAATTCAACTGAATTGAAGAAGTGGATTATGTGAAGTATGATGGTAATTCACGGCAAGTCGTTTCCCAATAGCAGTTCAGCTGATGAAGTAATCGCTGAATAAAACTCTTTCGGCGATCAGGCTCTCCGCAGCATACGCTGACGAGTAGGGACACTGATAGTGACGTCATCTGTAAAGGCCATGCACTTTCAGAGAATAAACACTTGCACTGAGTAAGAAAACCAGTGCCAACGAAGCTAAACGCCCGCGCATCGTTATTTGGCGCCATAGGACGACTCACAGGATGTCAGGAGAAAACACTCAATAATGACTTCATCGTCAAGTTGTTCATCATCGCTACTGTGGTGTCAGAAGCCCGAGAATCGTGGCGAATTTAGTAGTTGGTAACGTCATATCTTTACACTGGTCCGGAAACGCACTTGGTGAACTTAATCTACCACTTCCACATTTCATAAAGCATGCATCACATCATAATCTCGAAAACTTATTTTAGGCATCCTTTAAGGTTGAAGTTTAAATACACACTAAAAGATTCTACATTCCTTTAGCCCGTCCATCTTGGAGGGTATAGGCTTCATCGTGGAGGACGGTATTGAAAACATATGCCACGAACGCAACAATTTGTCTTTCCTATCCAGCAAGCCTGTAGCTCATTGTTGCTTTTATATGGGCAAGGGCGTACGAGCGTGAATCATTCATAGAAATTTTCTATGACAATGATGTCTGCAACAAATAAAGTCCTCTTTCTTCCAAGCCTGGCCCCAAAAGCGGCTGTGTTCATTTTTGCGGATGCCTTTTTCACAGAGTGTTGCTGAGAAGCGGTCCATCCTTGCCCTCGACGAAAAATAAACCAATAAATCCAGTGCTGCGCGACACTTGGCTTGTCTTCACTGTAAGCGCGCTACTTTTACCGGTGTTTGCATTTTGCTCGGTCATAATGCGGCGTTTACTTTGGTTCCTGCGTTTTTCTGGCCTCTTAACCAGGCCGTTCTACCACCTGTCAATTCTTGCCCTGGAAATGTTTTAGTTTCAGAGGACTCTCCCATCTACACTGCATGCTTTAATCAGTGAAGACTAGAGGTTTTGAGGCTGGATGCACGTACAAACCTGGTCTGTTTCTTTCTACTTAATCACAGTGAGCCCTTGTGCAACGCGCCGCAGACGTTAAGCAGTCTATCAGAGAAATACCTTCCAAGTTTGCAATAAATCATCACTCAATCACATTACTCTTCCACTTCTCTCCATGGAGCTCTTGCATCCTTTTTCCAGATATTTTAAAACTCTCGTATACAACAACGAGCTCGCAGCAGATACTGCAGCTGGATCACATTTTTTTAGCGCCTGTTGCTGCACAGAGCCAGTGGATCCATTTTGTTCTTTACGTTTCCTTATATAATCATTCAACATACCCCAACGCTTTCAGTCCGATTTAAGATCCTCCTTCTAGGAGACATTGCTTTAGGCGTTGATGACTGCCGACTTCGTCTCCGTTGCGGATTCCTGCTTGCGTACACGCATGTCGATATTCGCACTGCCGCACTTTTCTTTTTATTATTTCACACGTATTCATTTGAATACAGTCGTCCGCTGTATTATGCGAAAAATGTGTAGACGTGGATATGAAGTCCCGCCATAATACCACGCCCGCATACTCCAAAGGCAGCGTGCCCGGCTTGGTACCCAAGGTTCGATTCTCATTTCAAGGGAGCTATGCGAGTTTGCAGCTCCTTCAAATACTGCGCGGTCGTGATGTCATGCCTGCCAATCACTGCCTGATCATGTCATCTGCCATATTCCATTTGCCATTGACGTGCTGATGACTTTTCGTTCACAAGGCCGACAACGGCGACGATGGATTCCACGAAGAGCAGACCTTCGACGTGGCCGCGTTTAGAGTGGTTGCAGTAATCGTTCGGATCTCAAATGGGTTATGATTCAATATAAAGGCAGGTTTTCGATGTTGATCAGAGATAAATAGTGTAAACTTTTTATTCGGCGCGCACCGCATTATTCATTACAAGACAATGCCGCCAAACCCCTTTCTCAGGTAAATGTATCAATTTACCTGTGGTGCCACTCTGGTTAAACCTGGATAGAAGCGGTAGCTTCTATTGCCTACTAGATTATTTTCCTATACGCCCTATCATGTAAGGCTCTACATTATTGGGGACACTTAGGTTCAGCCTTTGGGTATAATGCGAGAGCGTAAGCTACCAGCCCATATATACAGTCTCGCTTTTACCAAGCCGTATGGACGTGCTTGCGTGTCTTGGGGTAACATGAATGCAAAGAGTCCTGGCAGGCTGATTCCGATATCACCCTCCCATATGAAAGGAGTGATCTGAGTTCGCAGCTCCTGCCTGTGGCTTAGCGATACCGTGAATTCAAATGTCATGGCAGGCGGCTTATGATGTCACCCTCTCACATAGATAGAGAGGTCCGATTTGGCGCTCTTTCAGGCACCTATCGACACTGCCGCTGAAGGATCGAGTTGATTGTTATAGTGAATTGTTTTTTTAGGCTTGACTTTTCTACGTTTTCCTCTGTAGTGCACATGGGTTTCCAAAGTTTGCACCCTTAACACATTTGGCAGCTTTCAAGCTTTCCACAGTAGTCACCGCAATTTAAACACCCCAAATTCTGAAGCCTGCTTTTTATACAAGGTATCTGGCGAGAACTCGCCCGTACGTGTTACAGCTATATATGCGAACAGGCATTCTGCAATAGCTACACGGTTTCCCGCTTACGTTTGTGCTAAGCACTGTCATAATGCTGAGGATATACTTGGCAAACTCAATAGTAGGCTCATTTATTGATCTCATTGCTGGCTACGTGCTGCCATCCTTCTCTGCCCTCAACCAAAAGACACTTCGCACGTCAGCGGATTGTCCTCATGCGATGTCACTCACCTATCAATCGTGTCCCGAACCATTTAAAAAAGCCAAGATGGTTCCATGCATCTCGAAAAATTATCCGGGGATCAAACATCATCCCGAAAGGATTATGACCGTGCAGAGGTGGGTTGTACGTGACATGTGTGGTGCAAGGGTATAAGTTATATATATATATATATATATATATATATATATATATATATATATATATATATATAAACTTTAAGTAGGTGACACACGGTGGAAAAAACAACACTTTATTCCGACGTTTCGGCCGGGGTCCGGCCTTTGTCAAGGAATGTAGGCCGGACCCCGGCCGAAACGTCGGAATAAACTGTTGTTTTTTCCACCATGTGTCACCTACTTTACCGGACCAATTCGAGCTTCAACCCCCTCTCTCTCTCTCTCTATATATATATATATATATATATATATATATATATATATATTAAATAAACGTTGTTGAAAGTCAGCGCTTGTTGTGTCGTCTTCTCGTCTTTTGGTCCCGCCTAAGTTTTGCGCTGTTACCTCAGGATTGCCGACAAACCGGTGCCGCTCGCAGACCGTGCGATCTCATTGAGATGAGAATAGAAGGTCATTATTGAGATGGCAGTGAAACAAACGCATCAGAGCTAAATTGTAGCGAAGCGAAGACGTCTGATTTCGGAAGAAGGGAAGAAAATCAACAAGACATACGAACAAAATAACTGAACGAATTATTATGTACATTCTTTGATGTTGTTTTCTCACAGTTGCGTCGTATTCCAGTAGCCCCGAAGGGCATCCCACAGCCGAACTGCTCAGAAAGGCGCAGGAACTGTTTTGAGATAAATAGCGAAACAAGCAAAATGCTCCAGTGCCAGTCATGTGGGAGCACAGAAGTCAAGACCGAGCGGAACTTCGCAACACAGGGAATAGAAGGCTGCTTGGAAAAGACGTAGTTTGGGCGAATGGCGACAGTATTAGATAAAGGGACGGAGATGGGGGAATAGGGGCGAAGAGAGGTTGAAACACAAAAACTACATTGCGGGAATGCCCGCTTCGCAGTCCTTCTAAGTCTTCGCCAAATGTCGAGTCTGCGCTATTACGAAAGAACGAGTTCCGCATCGCAGTGGCACCGCCGACGTCCAAGATGTGCCGTCGCATATAGTGGGCGGCGAAGAGAATCCTCTTCGGAATGCGAAGCGTTCTATCCGCCGCCATAGCAACAGCGTTTGGGCCAGGACGACCTATTAGTATCTCCTTTTAGCACGTTGTGCTTTATGCTGCGTGGGCTAGGTAACATTATTTTTATTTCTCTTTTTACTGACCTGCACTAACTTCTGTATCTGCCTTATTCAGCGGAGGACTTTGACAACATTGCGGCTCATTTGACGGGCCTTCGTCGGTGCGCCGCAACAGCATTTCAGAGCAGAAGCAGAAGCAAATAATGCTACCTTACACAGCAAGTTTATCGATTCACGGGCCTAGAGCTTTCAGCGAATCGTTGCTTACTTTATCGCATTCCTGAGACTTCGCACTTGCAGAGAATGTGCATTGAGACCTTTTTACCATGCCACTTCTCACTGTGGGACTTTATAGACCTTCACAGCCAACGTCAATGCGTTTATGCCTCCCAAATGATCCCTGGCAGTAATGAGCGAGATAAGATTACAAATATTTTAGTGTGCTTAATTTAAGTTTCATAATCTCCTACAATGGTGTAGCAATATTATTCCAGTTGGGCTAAAATAAAATTAGTACCTAGGGCTACAGGGAGCCGACCTTAAACAATATAAGTGCTTAATGCGGGAGAGAGACATGAAGTTCAATGGATGCTGTTTGTCTTTTGGCAGTATACGTAAATTATTTTTGACGTTAGATCATTGTGAAATTAGAGTAGAGTGATAACTATGTGATAAATATCTTATTCTCTCTCCTGAGTTTAGGTTTATTTCCAGTGTCCGAACAGTGTTGCGGAGCATTCAGTGGTTATAAGTTCTCATAATGAAGAAAAATTTCCAGTGTGCTCATTGCGCAGCCATTTAATACTGCTACATTTCTTACACTAGACTATTCGTGAAGAAATAATGGGAGGAGTGGCCGGAAAAATGATTTTCATGATGCAGTTTGTTTAAACTCTGGCGGCTTCGTAATCGATATCAATAGTAGAATAGTTGAGTACTAGACTGTGTGAGCGGAGAAGCAAATAAATTCTAATATACATTCTTTAAGCCTGCTGCCATCTTTTCATTAAAAAATACTCAAGATTCCAGAAACAAAAAATTTGTAAATTTTTCTTCAGGCACGCAGCGATTTTAAGATTTCTATACCTTGATGCTGTACTTTGCACTGATACAAATTACCACAAAAATATACTGTCCAAACCTCTTCGGTGTATGAACTGAATAAACATGTTTTTCTTGCGATTTACTACGGAGTCTTCCTCATACTATGGCCAAGCGACACTTTAGCGAAAGAAGGAGCTATATGGTCAAGCATTCTGCATACGTCAGTAAACAAGTTTTTGGTCTTTGAAAAAAAAAAAAAAGTACTGCAAAGGCATGTCCGCGTCGATCTTTCTGTCCGTCTGTTCTTCGCGCTATTTTTTAAATCTTGGGCTCAACATCGCGAACTCTAGTATTATGGGAGAAAGCTGAATAGTTTGGTGTAGATATTCTTGGTGGAATAGTATCTGCAGATGCTGTCGTCTTGCCATCACTCGTCAGAGGCGCCCTTGGTTGGAGGACCGCGATATATATTGTCCGAGGTACCAGAGTCGGCTTGAATATAAATCACCGCTTTGTCTTCGCCGTACAAAATGCATGCTTGGCCTAATGAGCAGGGTGGTTTAAATCGCGATCGGCTTGCCCTGGAAGGTTGAATTCTGATCTCACCCTTCCGTACTAATGGCGAACACCGAGCTGGCAGTGCCTTGGGACTCGAGAATAGTTGGCCGCCTAAGCAGGCGAACCGCTGCTCTCGCACTAAATCAATCTTGAATTGGCAGCTTCCACAAAAGGAAGACAATTTCTAGGTTTGAGTGTGCAACACACAAAAAAAGCCCCCACTGACAAATATTAACACATCGGCTCGCAGCCCTTACATATATTCCAGGAGTTTCAGCGCGTTCAAACTTTTCAGAAGCAGTGAGTTGAAAATGGAAAACGAAACATTTGCAGCCAAAACGTGCGGTCGTAGAATGCAAAAATACGCTGCAAAATTCTATCGAGATAGGTAAAAAATGGACTAATATTAATATATCTAACTTTTATGTTTAATCCCTCTAAGGGAAGAAAAAGCGGAGAACAGACGATACATACCAGGCTTTGAAATGAAGGACAACTAATTTTTTGATGCTCTGCGCCGCGAGGAAAAACTACTTTTTTTTTTTTTTTTTTTTTCATGTGAAACCGAAACTGATAGGAAGAGACGTGCAGGAAAGTCGGTACAAATGCTACTGTTCGGAGATCCCGTGTTCAGTGGCTACGGCACTCAGTTCCAACCGGAAGCGGTATTGTGCCACGTCGTGTACAGTTTTCTTGTTTCGCAGTTTGGGGCATCGGAAATATCGAAGGTAGTCATTGCCAACCGCGCAGTCGTTACTTTTAAGAGTGACGGCGACCACTGCAGTGAATGACACGTCGCAGTAGGGCGGTGAGTTCGAATTGGCGCCATAGCCACTGCACATATATTATAACCGGACGTCGCGTCTGTGCCCAGTTCATGCGCCTCTCTAGCACTCAGTTTCGGTTTCATACGCAAAATAAGTCACATCTCGCGCTACAGAAGCTTAGATAAGGAGTTTTTCCTCTTTTCAAAAACCGGTAATGCAACGTCTTGCTTACGGCATCGAATCACCATTGAGACTAATTGCATAACGGCGACAACAAAGAGGTAATATCACTGAGCTTTAGTTACTTCGATATAGAATTAGTAGAGTATTGCCGCAAATTTTGTCCACCGAGCCTGGGGTTTGTTCTCGGAAATATTTTCTATTTCAACCTCATTATGCTTAGTAATTCTGAAACTTTGCTGATACAGCCCTTATGCTATGTGAGCTTTTTGATTATGTTGCCAGATGCTGACTGTGATGATTTCGATCTGTTTACTTTATAAAGGATTCTTCGACAGCAATCAATACGGCATTCAGTGCACACAAGCGCACGTAAGCAGCAACCTAGCATTCTCAAACACGTAAGTTAGAGCCGAGCTATCACATAAAGATGAAGAAGGAAAGGCCGCCTTCCTAGCATTCGTCGTTCCTCAATGTAACAAATCTCGTCCCCACACTGTGTCACCATGAAAAAAAGAGAAAAAGTTCTAGATTTTTGAAAAGGCATATTTCATGTTTTTTATCATTATTTATTTATCTCTAAACTGTGAACTGTTAATGAACCTGTCATAGTACCGATTTCCCGATGTCTATTTCTAATATGCTGCCGCGCGCAGCTATTGTCCACTGAACCTCGAGGTACGGCCCCGTCCTTTCTGACGCTCTGTGCGCTAGTTTTTCATATTCTTCTAACGCATAATTCCGACTACGTGGCTTCAAACAAGGCGGCGCCTTCTCCTTACTAATGTGTTTATTTCGTTACTTAACGTAGGTGGTCAGATTGTCAGGTGGTCAGAAGTGTAGATAACAGCGGATAGCGTTTATTTCTGAGAAGGGAAAGCTGAAAGGCTGGGTCATGTATTCCACAAGAAAACCGAAAAAAACTGCACTTACACCAACGCTCCCATTTGTTCACGAATAACCGCTAGGTTGTACACGCTTTTGATAAGAACTCAGCCCAAAGTATATAAGGATTTTAGCAACACGAATACACCCTGAGGACGTAGCGAACGTCGAACAAGAGTCATAGAGTGGAATCTACACGTAGCGGACGTTCCCAGAAATCCTTTCCCGAGATGCTGTTAACTCGAGGTGGCTTGAATGATTTCCGACACGCAATAAATCGGTATCCTCCAGAGCCCGCGCGATGAAAACTGGACATTTGATATATATTTTCTCAGCCCTTTCCATCATTGCAGTGCCGACAGATAACACGGTTTTTTTCAAATCGAGCTGTTGAAACCTGCGCGCTTGGAAAACATTATTATTGGAATGGGGTTCAACCTTAACTTTAACCTGGAAACAATTAAGGTTTATATAACTGAGAATGCAACGCCTACAACTTGAACTGGGCGAAAAAACAGTGAATGGGGAAGACATAACCACAACATGACCCTGGGGCTAGGGCATTCCAAAGGCATTGGCTAAATTTAGAGCAGCTGAGAAGTTATGAAAGGGTAATTTTAATATAATATTCTCAACTTTCATCGTCGCCTTTACTTAAAATCGATAGGATTCGTATTCGCCAACTAAAAATCGTGGTCGACGCTGTTGGTGTTCTTTTCGCCAAAGGCTTCTTCGAGCGTTCCGCTCATCACGAGGGCTTTATTGACGACTTTATGATGTGGCATTATTTCGTGGTCTTCAGCCGAACATGTGCCGTTCGGATTTATTCATTTTCAGTTTGATACCATCGCCCAATTATTGACGCATCATTGTCTGAAATCTCAAGTTTCATAAAAGCTTCGTATTTAACTTTTACCGCCTAAATTCTTTGACATAAAAGGCGCCAGGTTTGGCAAAATGTTAATGTTGAGTGAGTTATCGCAGTTTCTACAACAGAGTAATAAACGTAAGAAGAGAGATTGGGTTTCCAGATACACATATTCGTATTGTTTTGTAAGCACTGCAAAAAAAAAAAAACTCTATCACAGGCAATCTTTGAGGAGATAAAATAAACAACGACTTTGAATTGTTTAGTGAGGTTTCTTATAAATGATCCAACATCAATACAACAGAGCTATCATTTGGCGGTCTCTCAAGAACGATGGTTGTAGGCTATTCCATTTTGTTCTGCCTCTTAAAAAATAATAATCTCTCAAACCGTGTGCACGAACGTTTTGTTCAGTTAGTGTATGTGAATGCTTACGCTTTGTGATGCTTGCTGTATGATATATAATGTACCTGGTAGATATATGATCATCGATTTCCTTCATGTATTATAACGAGCACCCTCATTTCCCCTTCATTTATCTGCTCATCGATTTGTGAGTTAGATTATATATCAACTTTGAACACTCAAACGCTTTTCTAGGTTCGAGGATGATGATGATGATGAAAACATTTATTGACATTGGCTTAGATTAAGAGAAGGCTGATCGGGTCTCTATTCCGGGACACCGTTGGTCAAAACCGCTGCCCGCGCTCTTTCGACGAGGGCTCGTTGTTCCTCGAGGTCTCAGCTGGACAGGGCCGCCTCCCAGCCTTCCCACGTTGGCTAATTTATTATATCAATACTGGTATCTTGTTGACAAGCCAATACCATATGGTATAAGTTTGCTTTCTGGCCACAAAGTTTGCACTGCGCCGAAAAGGATTCGGGCTCAATGGCGTGAAGTGTTGCTGGATTATTAAACAACATAGTTTGTAACCTACCTTCGAAGGTGACACTATTCTGATTTTCTAAGTCCCTTACCGGGCTTCGGGAATGTCTGCCTTTCAAGGCGCAAATGCTGTAATATCTCTGATTATGTTGGTAACAGAGATGGGGAGCCTAAATCAGCAAGGGAGGACGTAGAAGGATTCCGGGGAATAAAAGCTCGGGCCGAAGTCTGTGCACGCTCGTTTTCTTCAACTCCCTGGTGACCTGGTACCCACATTAGCTCCTTCTGTGCAGCTGAAGTCCTACATTGACTCCGAATTTTGCAGGCTAGCGGCGTGATTCTGCCACGCATATAGTTTTTATAAGCTGCCTGAAAAATCTGTAACTATGTATTTCGATGCGGAGTGCGTTGCGGCTATGGCTATCGACACTTCCTCCATAGCCTGCGCATCCCCTACGAACTGAAAGCCCGTCCACTACCTGCATTTGGTGCACCACTGATATTGTTAATATCCCCGCTACAAGACCCGCAGCATCCACGAAGAAGGCTCCTTCTTCTCTTGAATAAGATTCGTTCATCTTCTTGCTTCTCGCTACTAGTCTAGCATGATGATGCTCCGGGTGCATGTTTTTGGGGAGCGGAAGCGTAAGAAATTTGTTCTTCCACTCTTGAGGTATATCTTCTTTCCCAGCCACTCGTGGAAAGCAAATGTTCAAATTTTCTAAGACCCTGCGACCAGTCTTGGTTGTGGCCAGTCGCATTACCTGGCTTGTAAGATGGGCGCTAATCAGGTCATCAGCCGTATTGTGCACCCCCAGGTGTAGCAGACGCTGCGTAGATGCTTTCATGGGTAAACCGAGCGCCTTCTTATAATCAGTTCGAATGATAACGTCCAGGTGGTTTAGATCGGTTTTCCTCACACGAAGGCACGGGGCCACGTACACTATCTTGCAGATCATAAAGGCCTGTATTAGCCTAAGGGTATCTGTTTCTTGCATACCGTTCATCTTGGTTGCGATCCGAGATAGCATACGGATGACCTGTTCGCACACCGTTCGGAGCTTGGCGATCACTGCTGCGTTCACAGCCTTGTTGTTAATAAGCAGCCCCAAAACCCGCATTGTATCCCCCTCGAGAATACGTGTATCATAGACCGAGATTCCCAGCGGTGCTGTATCCTCTTTCCCACGCAGGACGAGGAGCTGTGACGTGTCCGGGGAACAGCGCAGCCTGTGCTTTTTTAACATCTGTTTTGGCTTGGCTTGGCTTGGCTGGCAGCTGCGACTGCGATAGTGGCGCAAGTGTATCTCTGGCGCAAGTGTGGCGCAAGTGTATAAAAGCGGAGTGCGAGAATAAACGGCGGTCATTTTCGTCGTCTGGGAGCGCGGTGTCTAGACTGCTTTCTCGGGCAGCGTTCCGGCGCGGGTGCAGCGGCGCCCCCCCCCCCCCCCCCCCCCCTGCCTGGGCTAACATGCCCGCATCCTTCTGCACACTTTTGAACCGTAGTGGCAGCCTCTTGGAGGGCCTCCTCCATCTGTCCCAAGTTGCCCTCCGTTGTCCATATGGTTATGTCATCCGCGTAGAGGGCGTGGCGGATTCCCTTTATGGTATTAAGTTGTTCTGGCAGATGCATGAGGGCAACGTTGAAGAGCAGTGGAGAAAGGACCACTCCCTGAGGCGTCCCCCTGGTGTCCATGGGTATCGGCACTGACCTTGTGTCGCCAATCTTGATATGTGCTTGCCTACCTTGCAAGGAAGCCTTGATGTAAATAAAGGTACGCTTTTCTCAGTTAGTACCCTGTAGGTGTTCTAGAATCTTGGAGTTATTTACGTTGTCGAAAGCTCCCTTAAGATCCAGCGCAAGTATGGCCCTACTACTGCGTTTGCACGGGCGATCGATAACCTCCATCTTCAGCTGCAGTAACACGTCCTGGGTGGACAAGTGTGCCCTGAACCCAAACATCGTGTGGATTTAATCATATAGAATAGTGCACTGGTGCCGTTTTCTGAGTACAGCCCTGAACTAGATTATATGCGATGGCGGGGTATCCAAATTGCACCCTCCACCAAATGCAAGACTGTTGATGTTACTACGTCATCATCATCATCATCAGTCTGACTACACCCACTGCAGGGCAAAGGCCTCTCCTATATTTCTCCACCTAACCCGGCTCTGTGCTAGCTGCATCCACTTGACCCCTGCGAACTTCTTAATCTCATCCGCCCACCTAACGTTCTGCCGCCCCCTGCTACGCTTTCCTTCTCTTGGAATCCAGTTTGTTACCCTAAGCGACCATCGGTTATCCTCTCTTCGCACTACATGTCCTGCCAATGCCCATTTCTTAGGTTTCACTAGAATGTCGGTAACTTGAGTTATTTCTCTGACTCACTCTGCACGCTTCCTATCTCTTAATGTTGCCCCTATCATTTTTCGTTCCATAGCCCTCTGGGTTGCCCTCAACTTAAGTAGAACTCTCTTGGTTAGCCTCCACGTTTCAGCCCCATAGGGGAGTACAGGTAAGATGCAACTGTTGTATACTTTCCTCTTGAGCGATACCAGTAAGCTGCTAGTCATAATCTGCGTGTGCTTGCCAAATGTGCTCCATCCTAATCTTATTCTTCTTGTTATTTCCTTTTCATGGTCCGGATCTGCGTTACTACCTGTCCTAAGTAGACAACTAGCGATAAATATGAGAGCATTTAGAAACAACGCCTTTTAACATAGAATTTCTCCACTTAGCGCTTTTTCCTGATGCATTACCTGAATTGTTCTAGAGCGAACTTTGCATTGTTTTGAGTTGTATCAACAGCTTTACACTTTCTATTGAAGGAATGAATGCATGCTCAAAGAAAGAAATCGTGGCTGGGGCGTCAAACACGAAAAAAAAAAGAGCTTAGAAGGCATTTGAATTGTTCTAGGTTAAGGAGTGGCAGAGGACATACTCAATTCATCTGTTTTGTTTATTTCTCTATTATATAACTATTTTATGTGCCTTTCTGCCATCAAGAACCCACCACACATTTATTACTGCATTTATTAGAACTTTCTTGCGCTTCTTTTAATTTCACATTTTACTGCCTCCCGTTTACGTGTTCTATATAGAAGTGCATTCCTTACAATAGAGTCTGCAGTAGTTTATAAGAAGCAATGAATCGCGTGTATTCATGCCCGAACAAGCAAATGAATGACTAAATCGTATCTATAGTTTCGGATGTGAAGAAGGATCAAAACCTTGATGTAGAAAAAAGCCCAGTTGATGCACATAGCCCTCCTGGCAAATATTCAAACTTTTGCCTATTTTGAAGATGGCAGCCTCTATAAATTTATTAAAGGCAATGGCTGTGGCTGTCCTCCAACCCACATATTCGAATGCCGCGAAGACGAGAGAGTATCTCATCTACATGCTCATTTTTTCAATTCTACTCATCACAAAGCGATGCGTGTGTAGCACTAAGTTGCGGCGTTCGCATTACTTTAGAAGTAGGGACCATTAGCATGCCTGCCACATATGACGCTGACCCTCACTTTATGCGCATATGCACAAAACCACTCAGACTGCAGCAATCTCAGTCTCAGTGCGGACTTGGAACTCGGATGTTGCAGTGATCCTCTCCCATCCACGGTGACCTACTTACAGAAACGTATTGCATTCAAGTTCGTAAAATACCCGCTATGGCCAGAGCGATATAATGAAGAAAAATCTCCAGGACTCAAGAAATACTCCTCGACCAAAACGCCAATCACTGCGTCCTTTCGCTCGGTCGGGATTAATACGATATGCAGCAAACGCGATAAATAACCTTATGTTTTATCTTTCTTCCTCATCTTTCGACATCTGTTCACAGCTCGCAAGCACATGTATTATACCGTTCGCTCCCTGCGACTACGTTCTGTGTTTACAGTACAGTTGGCAATATTGTAAGACACTCGGAGCTAAACAGTTGACCAAGGCTGCAGTTTAGTACGTTTGGTCAAGAAAGGTTTGGTGAATGGCCTCCCTGTGCATTTCTACTTGTATGGAGTTCCATTTTAACATCACAGTTGTTGTTTACGGTATAGTGTTCTAGAACTGAGAAGTGTGCCGTCTGCCGCCGGCGAGCTGGCCATTTCAGCGACGACAGGAGAGAGGGCGCTATGTGCGGTAGGAGCGCATGAGCGCTAAGCAGACAGCTGGGGGAACTCCCTCCGTCACCGCTAGATCTTCGGACACCGAAGGCGAGGCGCGTAACAATAAATTGTGTCGCTTGAGCTCCAACACGCTTGTCCAAATATAATAAACAAACCGATTTTGTGCATGAATAAATAAACTAGTTCCCTATAAAAGCGGCCGTCGTCGGGAACGTATGTATAAGCGGCGAGACACAAACATCCGAGGCCTCTTTTCTCCCACAGAAATGGCTTGGGGAGAAGGAGGTGTTGAAAAAAAATTTGTTGTCAGAATTTGAATCTGCCAGGACTCAAAGAACATACCATGACTATGCGGGATTGTGGTTAAGACGGCTTTTTCTGGTGTCGAGTCAGATACAGATTGCCATTGAAATGACAATCAACAGTAATATATTTCCTCAACGCATTCGGTACTTTATTTCTCAAACTTTAACGGGAGGTCTGATGACGAATATCTAAAGTATATTTATGATTGCATAGATTTTTTTCATCGGATGCGCCGGTTTATTCGGCTAGACTGCGGTCCCCCATCGACGCTCGCGTGGACGTTTTGAAAAAACCAATGGAGGTTGTTTTAGGCTGGGCTAGCGTACCTTAATTGTTTGCGCCACATGTAAATACAGATATGTGAACAATGCTTGGAGACAGAAATCATGTCCAGACTGTTGAATACTTATTTGAATGTGGGCAGATACATGTGAGCAGGCAGGCAGTTTAAAAAAATACGAAACATATGAGCGAGAGCTCATACAAACGTACGAAATCACACAGCGGACGAATTCAAAAACCAGCAGGGTAAACAATTCGTGGCTTAAGCGAGTATAAATAAATAGCTCAAGAATATGGTACCAACATAACAAATGCTACTGAATTATATGAAATTGTCACTGAACTACGAGTATACGTGAAGGAATTAAGCTGCTAAATTTTAAAGCACATAACAAACGGAGGAAGTCATTAATAAAGCCCTCAAACACACAATTATTTGCACCCCCTCACGTTCAAGTGCTTTATCTGCTCTGCTTTAGAGCTCTGCTCTTGGTTTATTGACATCACATAAAAATCGAATCGCATTTGGACGAAGAAGGTCACAATGCGAAGTGTCATTTCTCTATCATAGGTAGGACATCGGGATTGGGAACCTCTGCGCTTTGAAAAAACATCGCAAAATAACGGATGCTGCTTGCGTTAATCATCTTGAACTAAAAAAACAATGAGACTTTTCCAGCGTGTTTATGAGGTTTGCAAGCTCCGCAGACGGATAAAAAAGACCTCCATGGTCAAAGTTTGAGATCAATTCATTTTATTCTTTTTGTGCGCGCATGTTTTGCTGGAAATAAAATACGCAGAACGCGTACTGCATTTTGATCTGTGCTTGAACTTTCAAGCCAAAAGAACTACAGTATAAGCTGCGACCTAGAACTGTGCCTATAGTGACTTACTTATGATCATCTGAAGGAAGGTCATTCAATGTAGCTTCGACGTTCTCGAACCTTCCCTCGTAAACCAAGCGGTCAAGGTAAAAAAAAAAAAAACGAAAAAAGAGAGCGTTCAGTATGGGAGGGCACAGGAGCCAAAGGAGACGAACTGGAACTGTGACTGCGCTATCTGCAGACACGTGGTATTGTGCTTGACCAACCGTCAACAACATATCATAGTAGGACAGAGAAGCAATGCGATGCAACAAAATTAACGCACGACACGAGCCGCAGAAGCAGACGCCCCTAGCCTTTCCTCTCCTATGTGATGTCAGTGCACGTTAAAGAACCCCAGGTGGTCGAAATTTCCGGAGTCCTCCACTACGGCGTCTCTCATAGCCTGAGTCGCTTTGGAACGTTAAACCCCACAAACCAAACCAAACTAACCTTTCCTCTGCGGTGCGCGCGCTTCTGATGCGCTCCTGCGACTGACAGCGCCACCTACGCCTTTCATCACTCCGGCGACCACCTCGCTCCCATTGCCGCGCGCTGAAGATGGCACACTTCTCAATTCTAGAAAACTATATTTACGGGGCCCAAACTTAAGAAGAATAGGTAGTTGCCTTTAGAGGTATTTTATCCCCGGGGCTGTGTTGGTGGCTACGGTGGAGACCAGGTTAGAGGCAGACTTTTTCTCTCAGTTCATGTTTAAGAAAATGCTTTAATTTCTTTCTTTTTTTTTTTTTTTACTTATACCGCCAGTTGTATTTGCCGATTTTGAACTCATTTTTCCATAGTATAGCGAAGAAAAACCTTTCTTCTTTTTGTTTTTAGCGCGCTTTACTGGCCCAAGATGTCAGTCTGATAGTCGGCTTCACACTACAACACAGCGTCAACTGGCATTTCCGGTGGAGATCGCTGCGGGTTGGTACACTGAAGCCGGATTGCGAGCGTATAGACTGTGCGCATTGCCGATTAGAGAGGCCGTGGTGGAAGCGAAACTAATAAGAATCGCCGCTCGCCAGTTTGGCTCTGCGTTGATGCAAGCACAGTGACAAAATCTCGGGGCGAAGCGATCTACGTAACACGCGGTGTGCTACGATGTGAATCAGCCTATCAGGGAGACATTTGTCGGCCTTGTAACGTGCCTTAAAATGTTTAAGGTTTTAAACATTTACAGTATTTAAACAACGAAGTCCAATAGTGCCTATGCAACATAGACGCTGAAGTAAATAATAATAAAGTTAATTAACGTAACAGGCAATTAGTGAACTAATTCCAGTTTTCCTTTTACTTGAAGTCGGCTGTAGCCTCCAATATACAGCCCCGGGGGTACATAAAGTTTAATCTATTGACCTTCCTTTAAAACATTTGGACAAATAAAAGAAAGAACAGGTATTCTACAAATTTACTACGAACGTCCCACTTTCCTACCGCACAGCCTTCGGTTATTTTTCTGGTCAAATCTGCAGGCACATTGAATTTTTTCTAGGGACGCTATGTGAAGCGGGATTTCCCCGAGTTAGACAGATAGCAAAATACGCGCTATAAATAATGTCCCGCTCACAGTAAAATATAGAAGGCGATGGATTCCACTGTTGTGCTCTTTTTCTCTACAATAAGAAAAAATTTGAATTCATTCGATCAGTTTCGATTTCTTCAGCGCAGTATCGAAGTAACTTGATGAACTTATGTGAAGGTGGACAATAAATAAAACGTTCATGGCCTGTTCCTTACGCGTGTTAGTATTCTAGTGCCCCAGGCAGACAACGATTTATTTACTTGTTTACTTATTTATTTATTATACTTTAAAGGCCCTGTATATGGGGCATTGCATGAGGGATATTTGCCCCATTACACGAATGCCCCAGTTCACGCTGCGAGGGACGACTCGCATGCGGCAGAAGTCACTGAAAACGGCGATAATTTAGAGAATATCTGGGAAAATCTTGATTGATTTCGGAAAAACTAACATTTACGGACGTCTTTGCAATTTTGAGGCATAGCTGCAGCGTTAGAGCCGCATTCACAATTGACGGACTCAGATCTGGCTTCCAGTTGTGAACGTCTATGTCGCGAATAGCTCAGACGGAAGCCTAAGAATTTTGTTTTGGGAACAAAGATCAAATATATAAGCAAAAAGAAGCCTTAAAAGGCTCGGAAGTAACTGTAGATAAAACATGTTCTCAACTTCTCTAATTAGCGCCGTCTATCTCTTGTAATTTGCCTCCGTGCTGCATGTAGTTTTCTGGACCACTCGTCCTACCACGCAATGCAGTAGGATAGGTGGAGAGCAGATGCAGAATCTCCGCTTTATTTAGAAGCTGACTCAGGACACGCGACGCTTTCTTTTGTATAATACACCATTAAAACTCAAAGCCATATGTGTGTCTCTCTAATTCGTTCAAAATGCAAGTATTATCAGTTTAGCTCGGTGCTACCACTATACCGCAGTGACCGATAGAACCGCAATTTTCGATACAATCTGAGCCCGTAGGCCACCATATTGTTCAGTATCATCTGAGGTTGGTTCCTTAACGCGCTGCTGTTGAAGTAACAGCAAAACAAATACGGCTGAGGTTTTATGGCTTTCACTTACTATTGAGTCGGCCCGAGTCCAGTTTCCTTGCTTGCCGCGCACGCGCACGGGTCCATGGAATTCCCATACATCCACTGTAGGAAAACAATACAGGCAAAAAAAAGAGGGGGTGGAGGACAAAGCTCGTCATAGTGAGCCGCCTCAAGAACTCGAATTGAAGATTCCATCTAACGCTTAAGCGAGGTTTGAGTAAGTACCATCGACGGATCTTAAATTGGGACCAAGGCATTCGAACAAGTCAGCAAGGCGACGCGGAAATGACGCAGTTAACTGCAATAACCAGATGTAGCCGGCAGTGTCGCACTAGCATTTTTTACAGCATAGCATGCATGAATATCGACCAGAAACTAAGCGCTACTTTCGTCGACGTCACTTAAAGCTTTCTTTCTCGTTGCACAATAGAACCGTACCCGTCAAAGAAGCGTAAACAAGAGCTCGCCCGACTGAGATGGCGCAGAGTTTGTTTCGGGCATAACAAAATGTGATCTAAGAAGCACCCCCCTGAATTTTCCTTCCTACTTTGGACACCCTCTAACCTACGGTCCTTCATTTTTCCTGCCACACTCCGAAACCTTCCTACAGAACCTGAGCGGAAATTAGTGCACAGTGGCAGTTCCTCGACCGAACGAGCTGTATAGGCTGTTGCCTATAATAAAATTTAACTTTCATGTCATGTTTTTTTATATAAATATTTACTCAAGATTAGATGCGATTGTTTCAGATTCTTCCTGTTGTTTAAATGTTGTAATGGCACATTCGCTATGTTCACCTTTATTTCGCCTAAATTAACGACTATGCCTAAGATGGCCGTTTAAGAATTCGAATGGGCTGGGCTAAATCTCATCACACCCAAATTAATCAAATTTGATTTTTCACTCAACCGAATTTCTTTTTTTTTCTTTTTGCTAACGGATACCGACAAGAAAAAAAAATTGGCTTCAAGCTGAACATTTCAACGTGACAACGTTAAATTATCTGTTGCTGAGCAAATCTGACTCCGGCAGTGTGAGTGAATAATAATGGGCATAAACCTGGTAGATACTAGCTGGCAGCTGCTCTCGTTAGATACTGATTGGTTGTGAGGTTGTGTAGGTCGTGCGACCACGTGACATATCCGATGTGGCCAATATTGCTGGCAACTCGGGCTTCTGTATTGAGGTGGGAAGGTTAGGAGAATCCAACAATGCAGAATTTCTACATTCTGTGTCATTCTACTCGGAGCCACTCAGGCGCATTCCTAACCTTTGTTTCAGCTTGGCTTCACATCCATTCTGTGATCTCTCACACAATATAGTAGATTAAAGCCGTACCCTTATACACCTGGCGTATTTGCGTAAGTGGTTTTTAAACGAGAAAGAAACAAAAACATATTACTGAAAAATTAAGGGTATTTACAAAAATTCAAGCGGCTGACTGCATGTACGTAATTGTTTATTCCCAATGGTAGCTGTGGATGAAACATGCTTTAACGGCTTTTGCGTCACATACTCAAAATCTCTGCTTCAATGTCCCCCGCCGTCATTTTAGGCCTGTTCCTGAATCTCTGTGGTCCAGTTGATTCAGTGCTTTCGTCGCAATGTAGGCGGACGGAAGCCAAAAAATTGTTGTGGCTTAGCTCAGATAAGCTCGGTTATGCAAAGCGAAAGCTTCCTTATGTTTGCATAGCTTGGGGTGCTAAGCATTTTTACCCTCATACAAATAACCTACTGCACAGAGCGGAAGCTCAATTAAGGATGGTCAGGTACCGTTTTCTGTTAACTCATCCATGGCTGTCAGCGAACGTCAATGCAACGCAGTCTGAGCTCTGCTTTCAGCGCGCTAATTCTCCATAAGTGCTTGCGAAATTCAAGAGCACCACAGCCGGGTGTAGATGACACGAAAGTGTCGAGGGCATTTTCGAGGGAGATGTGACAGGAGGCGAGCCAGAGAAGGTTTCAACCACACAATAGTTTTCTCAATCTCATACAAGTCGCATATACGGTGTAATTATTATTCTAAAATACCCTCTATAATATATGACAATGCTTGCGGTACTATGAGATTTTTATACGATTTCTATGACATTGAATGCGAACTTTATGCGAGGCTATTGCCTCAAAGAGCTGTTTTCATTAGGCTGGGCAGAGCAGCCTGTGTGGCATTGTGTCAGGAAATGTGTATTTGTGGAGATATGTGTCAGTACAAATAATTATGTTTGCCACGCGTGTGAAGTAGAAGAAGCAGGTGTGAGATCTAGAAGAAGAAGCGAAGCAGTAGCTGAAGGAAAAGACAGCGCTGCCAGCTTATTGCCACTCCGTTGAAGTCGCATTCTTAGAGCCGAAGTCCTTGGCTTTAAGAGGCCTGTAATAATTTCGCTTTTAGAGGTAAACATGTAGCTACTATACAATCTGCTACAATCTGCCAGATCTCTGAACTCTGGAATAGAGTTCACACAAATATGCACATTGTCAAAAACAATTCGAAATCGGGCGAAAAACAAAAGTAAGCCAATGAAAACATTCTTGTAATTCTTGAAAACGCAAACAGCATTTGTGACTTTCACTTGTTTCAAGTAGATATCAGAAATATTTCCTTGATAGTTGGTGCAAAGATGATGACAGCTTATATTGAAAGCGCCTAGGAAATAGGTTTAAAGCACCCAAGTATACGCAAAAAAAAATGCGACAAGGATTGGACGGAGCTTAAAAAAAAAATTATCCTTCCCGTTATCTTTGCCAAAAGTCCTTCAAGATCACTTTTTCAGACTTCGCTCAACATTTAGTCGATCGGGGCTTAGCTTCATTTTTTTAGTGTTCTTTATTTCATTCTACCTACATTAGGCATTATGACTTTTTTTGCTATAAATGACCACCTAGAGCGCTTTGGAAGTGTCACGAACATGCGCTGCAGTTTTCTACATTGTTCCAAAATGATGAATTTCGCCACTAAAGGCATCTGATTTCGATGGCTCACTTTTACTTTTGATCAGAACACAGCCAAGACTGATACTCATTGCTGACAGTTACGACTTGCAGTGCACTCCAAAACTGCGTGAAGTTAGCGCAATGAGCTCCTGAAGTTCATCGCCACCCTTCGCCCGTGCCTCCCGCCACTGAAGTTTGATTTGTGGTAATCAATAAAAAACAAAGCCTTTACACTCCATGGCGAAGTATAATACCCTAAGCGTTATCTATCGCTAAGTATGCAATACATTGCGAAAGTGCGTATCGCCTTCAATGCTAAATTATTTCTTCCCTAATTTCTATTCAACAATGGTTGCAGCTCACCTACTCTTGCCTCCTAAAGTGTTAAAACGTCCGCTGTGAAAGCGTTGTTTTGATGAAAAATAGTTACAGCTGGTTGCTTACATGGAGCAAAATAAGTTGAGGCAAAACTTGGAGAACAATGTTTAAACCAAAGCTGTCCTGTTTTAATGAGTTCAGCGAGTAACTATACAACTTAGTGAAAATGGAAACTCTTTTAGTTCTAGCTTCGCAAGAAAGAGTAACACAGCTGCATATGCGTCATGCAGACGTCTTCCTTTCAGGAACGAAAACCCCGCCTTTGATATCGGTGGTGCCTTGCACAAATTGTAGTGCAAGTCTTCATTGCGTACGCGGGGCTTAAGATCTTAAGGACTTGGGCACTTGGGGTCGATGCGTATAAGCTGCACAGAGAGCAATAGCGCTTCTCCAGAACGAACGAACCGCGTTCTCCGGGCCGCTACTCACTACTTCCGGGCCATCTACCGATAGCGCTTGGTTGGAGACCGCTGTGTGTGAGCATGAGAAGCAGTACTGATACTACTCGTTGTGATTTCAAGGCTCGCTCGTCACAGCTGCTTCGGAACCTGCTTTCCTCGTCAGAGCGCTGTCATCGCAGTCGGTGCTGCCTTGTATTCTTTTTTTATTTTTTATTTTTTAGAGGAGGGGTGTTGGCTGAAGCGGTAGCAAGCAGTATTTTGCCGTAACAAGGGTACGCCAATGTGTGGCATCTTCCCTGGCGCAAGTGCTAGATTAGATAGATTGGCGCAGGGCTATCTATTCGCGATCTTCACAGATAACTGAAATACGAATGTCATTGTTAAAGATTATCACGGCAGCTCATAAGCGCACAGAGGCGCACGACCACATATGCTGCAACAGAATGAAAGTTTGCGAATCAGAGCAACTGTGTAAAGACTGGCGGAGGCGCCATGACTAGCGCCAGTGCAAAGAATGAACGTCACGGATTTGCGACTGAACATGTATAAAAGAGCCATAACCGAAGCTCAAATATTCTTGTCGAGACGAAACGTGCAACTAGCACATGTTAAACAACCCTTCAGAAAGAAGTGATGAAGTTGTTTTATACAAGGGAGTGCTATTCAAAACACAGTGCATTTTGTTATTTTTTGCATGAAGCTAAGTGAACATCTATAACTGAGCTCAACTCGCTGCTTACGCTGCACTTTTAATTTATACTGTTTAACGTCACAAAACGACTCAGGCTATGAGAGAATCCGTGTAGTGGAGGGCTCTGGAAATGTCGACCACCTGGGGTTCTATAACGTACAATGATGTCGCGCAACACACGGGTGCCTTGCTTTTCGCCTCCATCGAAAAGCGGCCGCCGCGGCCAGTATTCGATACCGCATCTTTGCGCACACAAGTCGAGCGCCGTAACCGCTGCATCGTGGCAGTGAGCTGCAACGTTCATACTCCGCAGTACCTTGAAAGCAATGTTCCTTCCTGGGACTCGTGGAAAGTTGCAAACTGCTAATCCCTGAGCGCTAAGCTACCGCCTATTCCAGAGATGACAAACTAGCACCAGACAAAAAAAAAAAAAAAAAAACGCCACTAGCATGTGCTCAGCCACCAAGTATTTTGCGCAACGGACAGCACAGAGAACAGCTTCTGACGTCAAAGCCACGATGTAAAGCCGCCCAGGTGAACGAGCCGTTAAAATAAAGGCACTGTGTTGGAGCGCGCATGCGTGCTTGCACGTAGCCTATCTAAAACTAGGCGTTATCACGGGATGACTCGCGCATATCTCGAAGCGGTTCGGAGACGTAATTCGGTTGCTCTGGAGAACCGTTTTGTCCTGTGTACAACAATTGCTTGTGGATAGAACCGGGTCTTTGTAGGACGTACGGATGTTACTTCAGTCGCACTTTGTCAATACCGAATACAACAACGCAAAGAATGCTTGTATTTCTCGCCAAATATTGCAATCCGCCTTAAGAGCTACACTTTGAAGTTCGCAATTCTTTCGCAAGGTGCGGTTGGTTCAGAAAAGTACTCAGATCATTATCTTGCATCACACCTTTTTTTTCCTTTCTGTAGCCGGCATTCCTCAAGCTACTGCAAAAAGAAGTGTTTGTGAGAGTTAATCAATACAGCTAAATACTACCTGTTCAGTCAGCAAGTACATGGAGAATATTTAATATATTAGCGTCCAAACTTCGCATTCCCTTTCCAGCAATTCAAGTTTACCAAACGGTATCCTAGACCATGTTTTTTTTTTTTTTTTTTTTTGCTTTTGTGTTGCCAGCAAAACGAGACCTGTGTCCAGCCTGACCTTAATGCAACTCGTCCACTGGTAACAGTCTCTAGGATCGTTTACCACTGCAGCAAAAAAAAAAAAAATAAATAAAAAGAACACAAAAAAGAGCAAGCCGCATTCGGAAGATATCGCAGATAAAGTCGCTTGTACATGCTCCACACTAAGCGACGCTGAATTCGATTCCACTAATTTTTGCGCGAAGCCCGCAGCTCTGCTGCTCAGCTTCAACGCAAAACTTTGAACACGGCCCACACAATCCGTTAAGTGAATTACTTTTCTGTGTTGGATGTGTACCATAGTGGACTTCACAGAGAACGCACTAGCGTATATTGAATGCTGCCACCACCGCTAAACGATTGCGACATAATGTATACGGCTTGCAAAATTTGTCTTCCGACGTCACAGAACCGTTGAGCGGCATATTTGCTTCTGTAGCGAATGGTCGATGGATACTTCATTTATTTCTGATCAGCATGATAAGGTTGATTTCTCTTCGTGTTCGTTAAAAAAAAAAAGTTTTCAGTCTATCAATAAATCCCGAGATCCAAATTAATAGGCAGTTTGTGGAGCTTGTCCGACCTAGTTAATTTCTCTCAAGTTGTTTTCGGGGGAGGGATGCGGAAGGGAGCGGTGTTGTTACCCGAAATAGAAATGCAATTCATTCTGAAGTGCTTTGTAGAGGTTTGTATCGTGATATATTTGCGAAACTCTATTCTAAGGCTGGCATGCAAGAGGCCATAAATCACTTGCCGAAAAAGCAGCTTTGTACTCTTTGCTCTCGTTGAGAAGTAAAACGATGCCTCTGCATGGCGGTGCGATCAAAAAGCTGCCCATAATTTTAATCAGGCTTCAGACGATTACGATTATAAATTACGCCTTTGCGAGAATAAATGAAGGAGCTGCTGCGCCACTGAAAAGAAAAGAATATGACTACCATCCTTTAAATAAATGAAAGTGCTGAAAATCTCACTGCGAGGCGAAACCTGCCTGCACCCACACTGGACTGCGTATATAGCGGCAAAATATACAAAAAACACGAACATGCTCCACTTGAAAGAAAGCTGTCATTGATTTTATTACCAGAGTCTTTTATTGGTTGTCCCTTATTTTCTTTCTCTACTGGGTGTGAAATGCAAATAGTATGGTATGTTTTTAAATTGATGATGATAGCAATATTTTAGCAAGTGCACTGTAGTTTGCGTCTAAAGTGAAAAAAATTAAAAACACTAGGGCTCTCTAAGCTCTCTCCCCGGTATAGGAGTCAGAGTGATGCATCCTATCCATTCATTATTTCATGCTAATAATAGCGCACTCTCACTGCAGAACCTGCAGGGCATTCTTAATAACTGCGCCTCTACTAATGGATGACATATTAGCTGGATAGAGTTAAAGGCACCGTCCTCAACGAAATTCGGCGTCGTTGGGTTAGAAACAACTCACTGTGATGGTTTTAGAGGCTGCCATGGCCGGGCACAGATTATTTGTATGGTGGCCTAACCTCACCTGACTCATCGACAAGACCAACTTGGCGGGAGCTGCCAACTCGATGTTCTTTCAGAGAGGAAGCTTAGATCAGAATCAATATTCCAGGGCAGCCGTGTCCATTGCCGGTACGATCACTACAGATATCAGTTACCATTGCCCTGTTTTATGTTTGATTGTTCCCCTATGAGCTCAAACAAAAGTCTTCCTCATTTTATTACAATGCAATATAATTCCAACGAAGCTCTGTAATCTTTTGAGCAAGAGATTGACATTCATGACTGGTCCTTTATATTTCTGAAAAGAAATGCAAAAGACGCCAATTCAAGTTTCCTTGAAATTTTCGTAAAAATATATGCTGCGGACTTTCCCTTCAGAACTTTCAGTCTATCAAATAAGATAAAAAAGCCGTGGGTGCCCACAGTTCACCCACTCATGATAAGAAAAAAAAATAAGCTCGTTTATGCATTTCTAAATGTGCGTACGCAGATTGCGCCCGAAAGTTTTAAAACTTCTCGAAATAAATTCAGTTCTGAGATTTGACGTACAGAGACAGCATATTTTGAACATATTTTCGCTGATATTATACAGTATCAACCAGAAGCCATTTGGAAAATCATAAATAGGGTCCTCAGCCTTCGAATAGGAAAATCGCACCTGAGAAGATATTAATAATCGTGATCTTTACGGTCAAGCTCTAGCTTATCACTTCAATCAAGTAGTTATCGACAGCATAACGACGTCATAGCCTCCCATTTTCACCCCCTGAAATTAATAGCTCTATAAACAGTTTAGTTTGTCTACCTGTCACAGAGGCAGACGTCTCAAGAACATTCATGCAACTTAACAAGAGCAAAGCTCTTGACATAAATAATTTACAAATCAAGCCAGCAAAGTATGTATTACCATCCAATGCTCCTGTTCTCACGCACATATTTAATTTGATCGTCGAGGATGGCGAGTTTCCTTACGAAATGAAAAAGTCTAGACTAACTGTCATACACAAAGGCGGTGACAAAAATGACACTAAAAATTACTGGCGAATATCTGTGATACCAATATTCTGAAAAGGGTTCGAAAAAATATTATCAATAAAGTTGACGAAATGTTTTGACGAGATGAGGCTTTTTTCTGATGCCCAGTTTGGCTTTAGAAAGGGACGCTCGACAGAGCATGCTCTGCTGATTCTCAGAGAACATCTTAGAGAATATTGAAAATAAGTTGCTTACTCTTGGTCTATTTATTGACTTTTCCAAGGCTTTTAATTCACTCAGTGATTACATCCTTTTAGATGAATTTTTTGTTTGCATAGAATTCGAAGAACACCTTTTAACCTCATCAGATCTTACCTTCAAGACATAAGTCAGTGCTTACACTTATGTAACAGACAGTCCTTTTTTTTACCCATTGCAACTGGATTTTCACAGGGTAATATTTTAGGGTCGTTCCTAATGTGTATATTAATGACATTGTGACGATTGGGTTGAAGGGCAAATTTATTATTTATGCTGATGATAGTAGTATTCTTTTATCTGGCCCAGAAGAAAACAGCCTTGCAACACAATGTAACGACTTGCTCGAAAGATTAGTTTTCTTGTCAAAGAATAACCGATGGAAAATTAATCCCGCAAAAACAAAAGTATTTTTTTTTTCGGCCGAGAAATAAAATGTTAAGCTTCGCGAACACTCTTCACTATGATGGAGAAGAGATTTCAGTTGTAAAAGAACATACGATTCTAGAAGTGACGTTTTCTGATTCATTAACATGAGACTCGCTCATCACCAATATCTGCTCAAAACTCAGTGAAACAACCGAGGACTTATCTCGCTGCCGCTCATTATTTCCAGTGCATACTAAACTTCAAGTATATCAGGCGCTGTTCTTCTGATACATTAACTATTGCAATTTTGTGTGGTTAACAACAACTAAGGGCAACATTAGGAAGGTTTACATTTTGCAAGGGAAGATTGTGAGCACTATAGCTAACATTGACTACTTCTCTTCAACTGAAAATTATTTTCCTCAATACAATATAGTCCCGATACAAAATGTTTATGATTTTCGTATGCTGCGCTCATCTTATTTATCATCACCCGCTTTCAGGCAGTTCATTACATCTATAGCATCCTTACAGCATTATCAAAGTAATGCTTCCACACGCAGCACTGATTTGTGGCTGATTCCAAGTTTCCGCACCAATTACAAACTGCAGTCTTTGAAACATAATCTTCCACAAATTCTCAGTACGTATGATGAATTTAGCAGTCCCAACCTCAACAGATTACGGCAATATTTTTTATACTATTAGATTTTAGTGGTTGATATTTTCTGTTATCCTGATTTTCAGAAGCCTTTAATATGAAAATGTACTTGTTTCCTGTTTTCTTTTAAAAGTACTATTTGTATTGTATCTCTAGATTCTTTTTTTCTCTTGCATCTATTCTTTGAATGAGGTCATTGGTGTTTTGTTGCAAACGTGTATCCATATTGTCCTATCATAGCTGATTTTTCACATGTACAAGTCTGTGCCATGAATTTCGAGTATTTCATTATTTTTCATTGTACTGTCCTATGCATGGTAGGCCACGATGCCCTGCCTTGTACATCGGGCACCTGGGCTTTGTCAAGCTGACATGACAGCTTTTAGCCTAAGTGACCCTTTGGAAGTTTTCTGAAAAATAAATTGAATTGAATTGAATTGAAATACCTCCGTGGGCACTGAAGTATCACTGCTGTCACGGATGTGTTTATTACTTGGCATTATACCGGCTGTATTTTCAAACCAGTAAATAAATATTGCTTTGCTGAAACGATAGCTTCGTTTGAGGCATTTTTGTTAGCGCTCCTTAACGACGATCTGCGGCATCTGCAGTTACACTTTGTTTCTGAAGTCAATGGAAATGGGAAAACTAGTTGCCATATTCGAAGAAGCATAAACGTACTAGCCCTCTCTGGTGGCGACATCTGTAATTCGGTTTCTGTGAGCTAGGAAGTCCTTCTTTTTAAAGTTTTGGTTACATTGACTTGGGAGATTGCGTAGATACAGCAGCAGCAGTCGTTTGCCCCGAGAAGCCTTTTAATGCTGTGAGCCAGAAACAGGCTTTCTGGCTGGCCAGTACAGGCTCCCATCCTTCTCGAGATATCCATCCTTCTCGAGAGCCAGTACCCGGCCCGTTGACTGTGCGCGCCTTAGCTATCCTCGGTTCCCCTCCCATTCTACCTCGAAGCATTGAATCCCGCCGTGTTAGTCGAGTGCACAGGACTCTCCCCGTGTCGTCTCACTCTTGTTTCGTCCTCAGCTGCCACAGATTTCTTCGACCAGCATTTTACCACTGCTGTCTCTTATTTGCTTCGCTGCAAGTTCCCAGTTCTCGTTCCCTCCTTCTGTAATCCGACTTTGGAGAAGAGCAGCAGCCCTTCGATACATAACAAGGGGCTACATGTCTAGAACTTCTGTGTCATCTCGCCTCGATTTGTTCACCGTTGTTTTTGTTTTTAATGCGCAAACATTTTTTGAGGCATGCATGAGTGAGGTGGAGAGGAATTCGTCGCAACCTTGTTCCAACGGCCATTTGAACGAGCAGATCATCTTCCCTGGTCCAGGAATGGGAGCACAGTAATATCGACGCAGCCCATCCTGACTCGCGTAAACCTGCAACACAGTCCTGCCCTATGCAGTAAACATCGTCGCGCTGTCGCTCTTTGCAGTGAACATCATCACCGCCAGCAAGTTCCAGCTGCGCCGCTTCTTTATTTAACCTAAATATGGTATACATAGCCTCCTTAATTTATCGCAGATAAATACGCCATATTCATACGCCATTTGGCCGAGTGCGGTCGAGGTACCTCTAGCATAGTGTTCGTCGAATCCACCAAACGGTAGGGCAGAAGTCGCAGTGCTTTCTTATCACTGCACTGAGGAAGCCTTAAGCCTACCCCAAGAATGTTTTAGCCTTTTTTTCATTTTTTTTTGTTTTACTCCCACATATCCCAAGCCTTGTTCTTGCTCTTCCAACACACGTCGTATTAAAGTGTCCAGCTCATTTTTAAACCATTTTTCAAAGGCGTCGTTCGTAGCCTGAGTCGCTTTGGAACGTTAAACCCTATAAACAATTTTCAAAGCTATATGTTTTTCGAAGCCTGTGAAAAGCAAGTATAAAGTGGGCTTGTGGGCTTGTAGCTATGTCCTCCTATCCCATGTTCTTCTCACTCCGCGAGCGTATCTGGGCCCCTAATTTTCAGCTCACGTATTGGAAAGGTCTGCCGTATCCGGCTCGCGACCACTCGCTGTGATTGATGAATGTGGGTCTCAATGCTGTGGGAAAGGGAGATTTCAGAAAAAAAAATAAAGGTTTTTGGTGATGCATATGTAACTGTTGGGACCATCGGTAGCTCTTGTGTGTGTTCGTTCGTGACTGTCTCTTTTACTGTGTTACGTGTGTTACGTGGTTTCTCCACGAAAAACAGGAAGCCAGCATGGCTGTGAAATTGAGGCACTAACGGCAGTTCGGATTAGAGCCATAGAAACAAAAAGTGGAGTTTTCCACGATACGAGCAGACATCATAGAGGAATTATACGGAGCATGGATGACTCGCTCCTCTACTCAACGGTGCCTTTAAAGGAAAGAGCCGTGAAGAGAAAAAAAAATAATTTTATCGGACCTAACTTTTGCAGTGGTCATTTTGTAGCCCTTTGGAACAGCACAGGATATAGCTGAGTTGTGCTGATCCCTTGCATTTACTGCAATTTCATTCGCGTACTGGTACTGCGAAATGCGTCAGTGCATTAGACTAGCCTTGCTGGTTGCATCTTTGTTACATTAGAAGCGCCCACGCATCAAAATCTCATGCATTCTAATCGACAGCGGTAGAACAAACCGACGTGCTTGGTAACACTGGCCCTTTAATACCTACCCGAAGGCAGCTGTGAAAGGGAGCAAACTGCTAGCCCCACACATTTATTCGCATCGTCCCTGCTTCTCTCAAGTCCGCTATTAATCGACCTCTAAATTCTTTGTTCTCTCGTCTAGAAATCATCGCTCTCGCTGTCGAGTCAGCAGGTTCCTTGCGGGTGCTGAATTGCACGAGAAAATAGGCCTAGGTAGGGAAGAATAAGAGCGAGTGGAAAAAAAAAAGTGGTCCAGTTTGCGACATCAGACAGCCTGTTTTATGTGCGACACGAACCAGAGGCAGGCAAGCGGCAAGAGTAATTATTATTACTGCAGTTGTGTCATCACCATCACCCAAGAAAGCTATCCAGCAGGCTAAATTGGCTTCGCGTTAAAGGCGATGATTATAAAAAGCATCAGAGAGCGGATCTACGTACCCCTGTTGCTACCGGCTTTTCGTAGGTTTCCAGTCGTTGCAGTTACCGAACTTTGCCTGCTCCTCGTTGTCGAAACAGATATGAGACTGAAGTCGTCTGCCGGAGATGGCAATAAATAACTCGTTTCTCGAACAGTCGTGCGAAAACACTTGTCGCGAAGAAATGAAATGGGGAGAGAGGTGTCAGGACATGACTTTCTTGCAGATAATGAAGAATGATAGCACTACAAAAAATGAGAAGGGTTCAACGCTTCTGAATCGAATATGGAGCGAAGCGTTTCATCTTCATCGTCGTCTTCTTCCTCTTCGTCATTTTCTTCTTCGTCGTCTTCTCATCCTCGAGGAGCAGGGGGGTCCACGATCCACGAACCACGCGACGGGCGGTTTGACCTGGCGTAGTATTGCTTTCGCAATACAATCTTTTGAAGAGAGGTCCAGTAGTTCAAATTCCATATACAAATGAGGATGTGAGCGACGGAACCAAATGGTTAGAAAATGGCCGTGTCGCAGCAGGCGAGGTGAGAGGTATGCTCAGTATTCATTCAAGAAGCCAAAGGCTTGCTAATCGTGGAAGAAGTAGTCGATTTTTGTTTTTTTCTGTGACCATGAGAAATTGGTCCGCTTTTCTTTCCCAATTGTTTATTTTCTTTTTTGACTTGTCTATTTCTTTCTTTCCCAAGATGCGTCAAACAGAGCCGTGAAGCTTGAAGATGAGACATAAAGTTGCTGCCTTTTTCCCACTACTCTTTTATCCTGAGACTCTCGTCAGACCTCTCTGTTTTAATAGGCAAAAAGGAAAAGACACCGCGTTATGTTAATCACATGCGTTTACGTGAACGGTAGCTCTCCTTATAAATTTCAGCAAATGCTTCTGTGATTGTCCGCAATTACGAGTCAGCTATTTTGTGTGTCTTTTCTGTTCTTTGTAAATATATTATGCATACTATTTAGGGAGTCTCATTAAAGCTGGTCTTCCAAGCCTATACTTTAAACGTGGTAGAGGGGCTTCTGGATTCCCCCGCTCCTTGTTAATACAAATGCCACCGTGCTGGTTTAGCTTCAGGCACTTTCTTTTCACTGTGTATTGTCTCTTCATCCACCATAGAAGCAGAGGTGATCGCAAACGACACTTTTTCAGTTATAATGGCCGGAAATACAGATTTTGCTCCTATCATCTCATTTGGATTACGGATTGCGAATGGCGCGAGTTTTCATCATATGCAGCAGTCCAATTTAAAGGCTTTCACTAGAGCTAGGTGCCATGGCCTATTCCGCCTGCACCTGGGCAAAATGCTACAAAATAAGCATATATTTCCAGGAAATAAAAGTGGGACAAAAATGAGTCCATATGCGAGCAAAGACATTCTTAGTGTGCGCGTAAAACTTTCTACGCTGATAAACGTTCTCACACTTTTTTATACCTGCGACCTCTTCAAACTCTTCGTACAAAGGACACCCATTAAAAGGAGCTGAGTTAAACAAATGTTTCGGCGAGTGAAGCTAAGTAGGGTAATTTGTTTTATTTCCCAAATCTGAAGTGATATTATTCTTCAAGTAATTGAAAGACTACTTGCTAGTTGGCCTTGGTTAAAAAGCACAAAAAAAAAGAAATATTCGGAACCCAAGCAAACATTTTATTTTTCAAGCGTGCAAAAGTGAAGGTGACAAAGACATCCCGGATTTTAGCCGCATACCTAATTTTATAAGCGCATTATAGGCACACATTTTTTTACATATAAACACAAAATAGTCGCTCAACATGTGGTTAATGGTCGTTTTATTGCGCCTATATATGCCTATTTTAACCTTTACGACCTAAATATGGCTATTTTCGACGTTGCTGCCTAAAAACGCCCCATTTTGCCCAAAGTATCTATGAAATACGTAGCTAACCACGTATTACCTCCCACGGCTATTTTTTGTGATCCTTAATCAGGGAGTGCTGCCTTACTTTTCGGCCTTTATGCCTACTCTTGATGTGTGTTTCTACTGATCTTTCAATGATAATGGCCGGAAATGCAGATTTTGCCGATATCATCACATTTCGATTATGGGTTACAGAGATATATGCACTCAGAATAGGCGAACCGTTTTGTGGCCATTCATACCCCGATGTAGAACGGTACACCCCTCGAAACTATCGGAACAAGAAATAACTACAATCGGAAAGTTGTGAGGTATCGCTAACCTAGATTTTTTGGCCGATTATTCGAAGAAAAAATACTGCCCCCGTACACGCGCAAGCGCGCGCGCACACACACACACACACGCACACACAGTCGGAATTCGGCTGTTTCATAAATGATAAAGATAAATGAGCTCATATGATTTTGCACTCTCGAATACGAAATAACTTACCACGCAACTCCTGTGAGATGATGGCAGAGTTGAATGCTACTTTGAGTGAAACTTTAATAAAAGTGTTATTAGACGTTTTGTGTAACTTATTAAAGTGTTCTGATTCCTTCGAGCAGAAATGTCGTGTTTGACTTTATTAGCACACAATAATTAGTCTTTCCATTATATACCTTTGCACGGAGTTCTAGCGGTTGTTTTGTATTATGCGTCATAACTACTACCAAGAGACAAAATCGGACTTTATGGTAACAGCTCTTAGGCTGTAAGTTGTATAAGGCTATTAGCAATCCTATAAAGATAGCAAAGCAAAATAATTACAGATATTTCATACTGAGTGTGGAATTCATAATAAGTAAGTAATCAATGTGGTAGGCGTAGCCGGTATAAACAGCAAAACTGTTTATTTATACATCAGGTAATGGCACCCGTTTTCGCTCTGCTTGGCGCGGTCGCCCATGCCGGGGTCTCCCAGCAGTCCGCCTGGTTAGCTTGCCGCTTGGGGCGCTGTCGTCAGTGGCGCCCACAACACCCCCCTTTCTTGAAAGGTTTGATCTCACAAGTCCAGGCATTCTGGTCGCTTACAAACACGTCCACTTCTTGTGGTGCTCGTGTCCTGCAACAGTTGCAGGTGTCTTGCTGCATGTCTTGTTTGTCCTCTGTCGGTTTGTACAACGCAGGACCTTGGTTCTGATGTTGCCTGTGTTACCACGCCGTCTGATGCAGCTCAAGCGAGGATGCGCACCACTGTGCCTGGTGGTAAGCGCTCTCGGCTCCGTACCTTGTGCCGGGTGTCGTATGATCGTTTTGCACAAGCTCTGTAGGCTTCATTATTTTGTCTGAATTCGCTGTCGTCCCACTTCGGGGCTAGCAGCTTCGAAATGGTTGGTACTGTGGTGTTCAGACGACGACCCATTAAGAGTTCTCCTGGTGAAAACCCTTCCACGCTGGTTGTGGCCCTGTAGGCAAGCAGCGCTTCGTGTGTGTTGGAAGGCTTCCTCAAAAGCTGCTTTGCTGTCTGCACAGCCCTCTAAGCCATACCGTCGCTCTGCGGGTAGTAAGGGCTTGAGGTTGTGTGTGTGGCTGCCCAGTGATGCACTAGTTCTTTGAAATCTGTGGAAGTGAACTGCGGCCGTATTGTCCGTGGAACACCGTACCGTGCAAACATTGGTTCCAAGACTAGGGCTATGTTTTTTGCAGCTGTCCTCGGCAGCTGTTCTAGCTCGAAAAATCGGGAGTAGTATTCTACTACTACAACATACTCTTTCCTCTCCAGCGTGAAGAGATCCATGCCGACTGTGTACCAAGGGTGTGCTGGCAATGGGGTTAGAAGCAGGGGTTCTGTTTCTGTCTTTCTCTGCTCTCTGCAAGTTGGACACTTTTTAACGTAGTCTTCGATGTGCTTGCCTATGCCTGGCCACCATATGCATTCTCTTGCCCTCGCTCGGCACCTCGTCGCGTGCCCAAGTGGCCTGCATGGAGTTTTTCCAGAACCTCTACTCTGATGTCTGGCGGGATGATTATTCTTTCATCTTTGAATAGCAGACCATCAACGAGCGAAATCTCACTAACCACATCGACGTACCTTTTCAGGTCAGGTGACAGCCCATGCACAGTTGGCCATGATGTAGTGCAGAAGGTAGCCACCCTGGGAAGTGTTTCGTCTGACTGGATGCTTGCCCTGATTCAGTCCAGCATTTGGTTTGAAGCAGGGAGCTGTTCAAGTGCTAATTCTTCAAACACGCGCACTGCACTCTTGAGAGTTCTTTCTTTGCTGGATTCCCAGATGGCTTCCGGGACAGAAGGTCAGCTGTGTGCAGCTTTTTGCCGGCAGTGTGGGACATGGTGTAGTCGTACTCCAAAGGGCGTATCCTGAAACGTTGAAGGCGAGGACTCAGCTCGTCAAGTCGTTTAGTCGTCAGCAGCGGTATTAACGGCTTGTGGTCAATTTCCACGTGAAAGGGTGATCCCAGCAGGCGTTTGCGGAAACGTTCGCAAGCCCATGTGATTGCCGGTGCCTCCTTTTCGATTTGGGCATATCTTTGTTCTGTATCCGTAAGGGAGCGTGATGCATATGCCACAGGTAGGAGCATTTCGTGCGACTTCTGTAGAAGTACAGCCCCAAGACCGTATGAGGAAGCATCCACAGACACTGTGTGAGGCGACTGAGCATGGTAGTGAGTGAGAATCGGCGTCCTGTTTAAAGCTTGCTTGAGTTCGTCAAAACTCTGCTGCTGAGCTGGGCCCCAGTGCCAGTCGGCGTCTTCGTGGAGCAAGTCTCTGAGAGGCTTTGTAAAGTCTGCTAGCTCTGGAAGAAATTTCGCTAGGTGGTTTGCAGAGCCCAACCAAGACCTGACTTCTGACACATCACATGGTGGGTCGAACTAGGGTATGGCCCTGACCTTTTTCGGGTCGGCGCTGACTCCTGTTGAGTTTACGACGTGTCCTAAGAATGTTACTTCTGTTTGTCGAAAGGAGCACTTGTCGATGTTGAGGGTAACACCTGTATCTTCCAGCTTCCTCAGCACCAGCAGTAGGTTGGTATCATGTTCCTCAGTTGTCTTCCCTGGGACAATGATGTCATCTTGTAGACAACTCACACCATCTAGTCCTTCGAGCACACGGAGCATTTCTCGTTGGTAGAACTCTGGCGCTGTGGAGATTCCGAAGGGAAGCCTCAGGAACTGGAACCTGCCAACTGGTGTGATGAAGGTTGTGTATTCGCGAGTGTCCTTGGACAGTAGCACCTGCCAGTACCCTGCTCGTGCGTCTAGGCGGCTGAAAACTGTTGCACCTGCTAACGTTGCAAGACACCCGTTCACCGTAGACATGAGCACACGTTCGCGTATTATTTGTTGGTTGAGTTGACCATAGTCCACGCAGATGCGCAGCTCATTGTTCTTTTTCGTGCGACAACCATTGAAAAACACCACTCGGTTGCTCGCTCGATCTTCTGGATGACTCCCAAGTCTTCCATCCTTTCTAGTTCTTTCTTCACAAGTGGAAGCAGTGGAAGAGACACGCGCCTAGGATAACTGACTGCGTATGGCTCAGCATCCTTTTTGACTTTGATGCGGTACTCCGTCTTCATGACTCCAAGCCCAGACGTTTAGCTTTGGGTATGACGCCAAGAAGCTGGGGACATCAGTTGATTTTGCGAGGGTTTCGTCTAGCTCAAGAGGGCGCTGTAGAATCCAAAGTGATTCTATAGCTGGTCGACTGAGCAGCGGTTCTTTTAGTCCTTTAATGATGAAGACTGCTTCTTGGACTTCAGTGTTGCGCCAGGTGATTGTTGCATCGATGTAGCCAACAGTGGCTATCGCTGTCTGGCCTGGGCCTATCAACAGCTGTTGCGTTGACTTGATGGATCCTATGACGGTTCTATCGTGCTGGTCGTGTGCGATTGCAATCACATCCGCGCGGGTGTCGACCTTGAAGGTAAAAGGCAAGTTGTTCACGGTAGCAGTAATCCTCCACAGCGTGTTCACTCCCACTTTGATTTCGCCTAGATATAGCTCTCCGAGATCTTTTGGTCGTTATCGGATACTCGAAGTCTCGTCCTTCGGCTTAGACATGCTGACGCTGGCATAGTGGCCTTTTTTCCCACACTGGTTGCACGTCTTGTCTATCGCGGGACACTCTGTCTTCGTGTGGTCACGCACACCACCACACCACTTGCAGCGTTCGTCTCCCGTCTTGTGTGTACGTTGAGGGCGCGACTTGAAAGGTACCTTCACTTCGTTCCAGATAGTTATGACGTTTGTCTGGCCACGAACTTCTCCCATGTCGAGAGCCGGCTGTTCGATGGAGCGAATTTCATTGCGTTGAAGTTTCACGCTCTCTGAATTGCGGGCAGCTGTGATTGCTTTTTCGAGAGTGAGTTCTGCGTCAAGCTGCAGGCTCTAACTGAGTTTTACGTCTCGCAAGCCGACCACGAGCCTGTCCCGAATCAGTTCGTCTTTGAGAGTTCCGTAATCGCATCTTTCGGCCATCTTGAACAGTTCAGTCGCAAATGCGTCGACGTTTTCATGCTGCTCTTGTTTCCGAGAGTTAAATCGCGCTCTCTCATAGATGACATTCTTTCGAGGTAAAAAATTCTTTTCAAAAGCACTCACCACGGCGGAGTATGATGTCCTCTGTTCGTCTGTCAGTTTCAAAGCAGCGAGCACGTCCTCCACTTCTTCGCCCATAGCGTAGAGTAATGTGTTTATTTGCATCGTCTCGTCCTGTCCTGTCAGACCGGAGATGAGTCGGTAGCGTTCCCACCTGCGGTACCATCGTGTCCAATCTTCGGGCTCGCGGAAATCGAGCTTCGTCGGCAGTTCCACGACGAGCGGGCTGAACGTCATTCTCGGAGTGCCGCTCGCGCGCTTTTCGTTCGCGCCGCGAGTGTCTGGCATGACGCTGCGGCCGCTTACGTTGGGCTCGCTGTCCTGGGTGTCACGCTGCGTTGGTTATCCCGCCGCTGCCACCATGTGGTAGACGTAGCCGGTATAACAAGCAAAACTGTTTATTTATACATCAGGTAATGGCGCCCGTTTTCGCTCTGCTTGGCGCGGTAGCCCGTGCCGGGGTCTCCCGGCGGTCCGCCTGGTTAGCTTGCCGCTTGGGGCGCTGTCGTCAGTGGCGCCCACAACAATCAAGAAGGTCGAAATACAGACCGCTGCACCAGACGGCCTGGCTACTAAGCAAAGTGCTTTGAACACTGGGCACTCATAAATAATAACATTGCACAGTTTCATGCTGAGCCCTGAGAATATTGGCTTGCGACAAAAGTGGACTACTATTTTAAAATTTCAATACTATTCTCTAGAAAGGGTTATAAACGCATAAGAGCATTGATGGCGTAAATAGGCTTTGTGGGGTGTTTCCAGTTTCCTCATGTATACCTAAGCATCAGTTAACAAACAAACGCTTTGCTAAAAAATAGTGACTTTATTTCCGAATTAGCAGTTTAGTATAAAATCATTTTCCTCAGCGCAAATTTGCAAGTGGGCTTGGAACGCAACACACTAGCAAATGGTCCAGGTTTATATATAGGAAAGGCTTCAAATATTTGACATTGAATATGAAGTCAGTTTCCTTCACATGAGAGGATTTTTCATGTCAGTGCTTATGTCTTGCTTGCTGGTCTTTTTCGTGGAATCGTAATGAAGTCGGTGAGACCGGTTCTTCTCAATCATTTTAAGAAAGAAGCATAAACTCTTTAAAACCTCAAGACTGTACCCTAGTGAGTAAAGATTGATTACAACTGACTTTTAATTTTAGGCGGTAAAAGAAGTGGAGTTTTGCATATTGGATGGTGTGTAGTTTGGTTTATGGGGCGTAACATCTCAATTCTACTCAGGCTATCACGGGCGCCGTATTGGACGACTCTGGAAATGTCTACCGCGTGGATTTCATTAACGGCGTTTGTCGAAAAGCTGCCGCCGAGGCAGGTATCGAACTTTGGGTTCATTAGTTCAACGGAATAATCACTCTGCACCGCGTAGGAGTTATATATAGGACTCTGAATATATGCAGCTTAACTTTGAGTGAACATGCAGAATTTAGCTCTAACTACATTCAGCCATTGGCATTACTTACGCAATCAGATGTGGGCACTTTACCAATAAGGCAATTTTTAGAAAATTTATAATGAATTACTATTTTCGCTTTTTCAATATTGTTTCTTATATATAGTGTCGTATACCGCAGGTATCACAAACACATCCAGATCTATATCTGCTACAAAGGAGGGTTACCTTAGTCCTATTAGTGATATTGTCTTAATATGGTGTTTCCTTAGTATTTTATTTGTATTCCTAGGGCTTCATCGTGCGCAAGAGAACTGTTCTTAGTAACTAATACGAATGAAGTATGACTTTACGCGAAACTGCAGGAAAAGTCTTCGTTCAAAGGGAGACGCCATGTAAAACAACGCTACATTCCTATTCTGCGGTTGTGTTACAACACAGAGCATAAACATTATATGTTCAACCATAATAATTATATGGACGATAAGTATTTACTCCACACGAATACCCCTGAATGTGCTTCCTTTTACTGGTGCGAAGATCTGCTCTCTCAGGAGCGTCGCTCTAGCCTATTGCCGCTCCATGTGTTTTCTTTTTGTTATGAATTAGAGTGCTTCTTTAATTCTTTCAGTGAAAATAGTTATATTTGTTGCTTACGTTTTAAGTGAGTTTGACTTAAGACTTTCTGGGTAGACTCGAGTGTTGCTTTCAATTACTCTTGCTGCATTATTCGGTTTGTGGCAGTGCTTTTTCGAAGCTTTTTCAGTGTCATATATTGCCGTGAAACCTTCAAAACTGTATTTGTTGTTTTTTTACCAGTTGCCGGCATGCGGCCTTATCTCTCTGATTCTGGCACGCGTATCAATTCTGTATCCCGTATTTGTTCATGCTCGTTGTCGCGATACAACGCGCTATCATTTTTTTTTTGTCGCGAACGATGCACCGAGATATGTCTCGAAGATTCCGATCACTTGCCTATGTCTCTGCATTGTTCCAGGTTGTGGTTGTAGCAGTTTGCGACGTTATTTAGATTGTTCTAAGCAGCCTTTAAATTGAGCGTTGACGAGTGTGACGGGCATTCTTTGTTCGACGATCGACGAGCACGTTTGTTGCTATCGCCGCCGCCGAGTTGCTTAGTTCTTTTGCGGGCGCAAGTCAGCCCAATTAAGAGTTTCTTCAGTGAAATCACCGACTCTTCATTTGTGTCATCGACCTTGTCACCACCACGTGACAATATATTGAGTTGTTTATAAAAGATATAAAATATTCACTTAACTGAACATATCCGCTGTAAGTGTCATTGTGAATTAGCACTCGTCCTGAGAAATTTTAATTAATCGCTGCAAGAAATATGAGTCAACATGCAACTGTATAACGTTCTAGCTTTTGAACGCATGCAGAAGATAACAAAACGTAGATGTGAAGGGAAGGGGAACACGGCAAAAAGATGAAACGCCAGCGCAGTACCCAAATAGACTGGATGATGGCTCTTGTGTTAAACACTGGAACTTGAATTTCCGTGTTTTTATAACATTTGCCCACTTGAAGCTCGAAGCGAAAAGCATAGTCGCATGGTCTGGTAGTCGCCGCCAACTAAAAGCTGTCACCCTGCCGGATTCGTAAGCATCTTGCCTAATCGGCCTCATGCACAGCAAAATAGAGTACGTTAAACTCTGAATCCAGGGCCCAACTTCAATATAATTACGGCTCTTTTAAGATGTGCACGTGGGTCCAGTTTTACGTCTACTGGTAACACCCGAGCTACCGGTACGCTTTACATGAGCTAGCATGTTCTCTATCGGTGTACAGTGTTCTTTCTCTACTTTGGCTATTTTTATGAAATTTGTAAGAGCATTGGTTATACCGCAATTCACGGCGACGAAATCAGCTTGCATTATTCAAACGAGATATAAAGTCAGTGTAAGAGACACTTCAATACGCACTATTTGATTTGTGTTCATTTATTATAAGAAGTTCGCAGGGGTCAAGTGGATGCAGCTAGCACAGAACCGGGTTAAGTGGAGAAATATGGGAGAGGCCTTCGCCCTGCAGTGGGTATAATCAGGCTGATGATGATGATGATGATGATGATGATGATGATGATGATGATGATTTACTTTTTTCAAACCTTTTTTTCTTAACCTTGTGAAACCGCACCAAATGAGAGGTATGCGATGCATTGTGGTGAAGTTGACCAATAAGAAGAAGTGCACGTGTTAATTTCCATACAAACAGTATTAGAGTATTGAAGGATAGTGAACACCCGTGCCGTGATGCATTACGCTAGCAATTCCATTGCTACTGACATTGTATCCACAGTGCCGCTAGTTTTTAGGGCGAAAATCTTGTGATTAGTGTTTCGCCTCATGTTGAGTGGTCAATTTTCTTGAAAGATATTGAGAGGAAAGCGCGCATCGCCCGAGGCGGAAAATGGGAACAAATGCATGTTTACCATATCGGCGCCATCACACAGCATGGTAATAGTGACAACAGCTGTGTAACCCTTCTCTTGTTTTTACAGGATTACTATATCCCTATAAGTCATCACCCAAATGGCGTGAGTGTGGATAAGAACAGCTGTATGTCTTGCTCTCCTTGGAGAAAACCATGGTGCTGTACACTCTGTGTAGAATAATAAACGCATAAGGATAATAAATATACGTCTATCAAGCCACATTTATATTGAATATATAGCCTTTCATTGAATCCTTTGGCTTCCAGGGTAAAGCAGTCTCAGGAAGGGTAGTACAGCTTCCACGCAGCATCAAGAACGAAGACAAAAGTGTCCTCATATTTTGCTTCGATTATTTCATCTTGCTTTCATTTACGATTGTAAATTTTGAATGGAATACCAAGACTGCCTTATAATTTTACATGCCCGTGGAGTCTCTGCGGCTTCAAGTGCCCATTCATTAATCATGGACACTGAAGAAATAAAAACAGAGCAGTCCCAGTCGCCGTGTGCCGCATGAGTTCCGTAATGTGATGACAACTGGGGAACCGCATTGCTTTCTGAAATAAGAAATTACCAATTTGCTTACAAGAAGAGGGCGAAGCATTCGCCCATGCATGATTGATGGTGAAATGCAGCATGTTTCGTCCACGCAAGGGTTGGTCTGTTTCCGATCGAGTTCACAACTGTACGCTTGAAGGCACTTTATGCATATTTCAGTTGTCTGTTCTTTTTTTGCTATGACGTTTTCGAACACAATGCAATATTAAACGAGCTTAACAGCCAGTGCGGTACGAAATGCGTTTAGGTAATAGTTTACCAAACAGATTTCTAACCAGAACACGTATTTATATATGAAGTGAAAAGTAATGTGTGTGTGTATGTGTGTGTGCGTGCGTGCGTGCGCGCGTGTGATGCCTGGATGTGTTGACATATTTCGAAAAACAAAATATGCAATAATATGCTAGTAGACACGGAGACAACTTTACTGTTGCTGCAGCGCGGTTGAATTCTGACATGGAGCGTTTGTGTTATTCCCTTCTGTCACTTTTAAACTAGTATCAGCCAATTAATTTCGATTTTTTTTGTTTCTTCTAGATCTGAACTTGAACGTCTCCAGGTCGGCAAAACAGTTTATTTTTATTCTGGTGTTTGTTTTATATCACCGAAGTGTTTATTTTTGCTCTGCACTGATCAAAAGTCTTGAGTTGTTTACCCCCTGTGTTTACATTCTGGTGGTGCCCAGGCGTCGCCTTACATATGGGCTGCGAACTTGTCAAGCCGCCTACTGACAGCTGTTTTTTCTGTAGCTGACGATTTATAGAGCACATTGTATAAAGTAACGATTTCTTTGATTGCAATAGTTAGTGCATGCTTAATAACGAACGAATAAAAACTCACTATTTCACGTCGCAGGCTCTCCAAAGTGGTAAAGTTTTATTTTCAGCATCATTTTAATATCTGCTGATGAGACAGTACATTCAGCGTCATCATATAACCTCGCAGGCTCTCCGAAGTGGTGAATTTTATTTTCAGCATTATTTTAATATCTGCTGATGAGGCAGTACATTCAGCGTCATCATATAACCGACTACCAGGCATTCTAAAATTCTTATTTTGAATTAATCAAAGTTAAGTACAATATTCACACTTATAGTCTAATAATAATAACGTCCACCACTGGATAAAAGAGAAGACGACGACATGATTTTACAGAACAGAATTACACACACAAAATTACACTCATAATTACTATTATTTTACCAGAACGTTTACAGCATGGAATAATCTTACTAATGACGCAGTACCACAAGCGTCACTGAAATGTGTGAGAACCATCTTTAGTTTTCCTATATATTTGTACTGCTACATCCTTAAGAACATTCTTTCCTTGTTTCCAACAGTCACGTATTCTATATATTTTGCGACTACCCTGCTTTAGCCTTGCAAAATCTCGGAGTGTCAGTAAACAAATAAATGATTCCCAAAAGAAGACATGCAAAGACATGATATAATAAAATGTAAATTATGTTTAGCCTCCTAGTTCGGGAAACAGCTTCAGAAAATTGAGCAAAACTTCAGAGAGTATATTTACGATTGCTATTTCTTGGAATGGCTCAGCCTACTTATCTAAACTTTTTTGATAGTGCAGGACATCAAACAATGCTATTTTAGCAAAACTGCAACATCCTGCAAGATGATCCACATGACAGACTCGTACGCAACAAAGATCGTGGACGTCAATAATCTTAAAGGGCCACTGTCCAGGGAAGGCCCTTTTAATCAAAGGAGCCCAGTGTTTTGATCAGGTACCGGAGATAGACTGTGCAAAATGCTACAGTGACACGCGCGCCGCAAAGCATCGAAAATACAATTCAAAGCTCTCTCATGTTCTCCTCTGGGAAGCCAGCTTCCCCGTTTTCTGCGCTGGCCCGACGGGCCACAGTAATGACGTACGTACCGGGAGCGATGTCCATTGGTCTGTCTCGCTGACTGACGGGAGAAGGATGGGTGTCTACCGCTCGCAGCGCGCTTTTCCCTCGCCACGACCTGACAATCCAGCGGCGCGCGCTCCCTCGACCGTTTTTTTTTCGCGCTCGCGGAGAGCCACGCCCCACCTCCCGCCAAAAGCGGAGGAGGAAGGGGAATTTGTATTGCGGAGGCTAGACGACCTCGGGCAGGAGAGTGAAAAACCTTTGCTAGGGAACGGAAGGAGAGAGGCATGATAGAATCGGATGATTGCGGTGGCTGTAACTACGTTATTAGTTACTCTTTTCAAAAACATTTTGCGGCCTTGCGTTCTAGGGGCGAAGTCTCACAGTCACCGGGGAAGAAAATATTTTCAAACGGAGGGTGGACAGTGGGCCTTTAAGCGTTTTCCTAACTGCGCCGGCTCTTATTCCTAAGTCAGGAGCATACATTCTGCGTTTGACTTAACCCGTCTGCTTATTCCACGCGGAATGTCTGTAAAAATTTTTCATATTGTCATTATTTCTCTAATCCCCTTTGATTCGAGAAATGAAAAGAAACAGCAGCCCCCCAAAAAAAAACATGTAATTGGTACCCTGTTTTGGTCTACACGTTTGACAAGAATGTAAAGATATAAAGGAAGCGCATCAAACAGCCTTGATCTATGACTGCTTATAGCAGATACAGCTTGGCAACACGAAGACGCCATTTTTTCCCACTGGTAGGATGCTCTTCTCCGAGAGAATACGGATTTCAGTGCATAAATTGAATGTGAATAAAATGACATTTGTCCGCTATTGGGCGCGAGGACCGTGGCGGCAACTCTCGGTAGCCCTGCGTGACGCACTAAGTGGGATAACGTGCGTTGAACTGCTGCTGTGCGATCATTTCTTATGCAGTTTAGTAGCATCGATAATGCTGCATTCACATATCTAATTATCTACACTTCGGCTTGGGCCGGTTTAAGTTTAATTTGAGCTATTACAGCCCATTCATTCAGCAAGACAGCACTTGATTGAGGCAGCTAGCTGCCGAAGCGTGGGCTCGGCCGATAAGTTTACTTGGACGAGGACGCGGACTGGTCAGCGTTGTTGCTGCCATTATGGAAAGAACTGAAGCTTCCACACAACCAATCAGCAGCAAGCTGCCAGTGAATCTAAATTATAAGAATTGTTTGCTACAGAGGAACCAGAGCTGCCAAGTGCCTTACCGATGCTGGCCGCCTTTAAATCGCGTCGACGGAAGCGGTGCCTTTCACCTGCTCCTTTGAACATAGTAAAACAGATATGTTAGAGTGTGGAAACGACGTGGTGTAATTTTTATATCAAGTGTGAAAATGCTTCCCACGCAGCGAATTCTAGCGCTTTAACTACCATCATTAGCAATCATGGTTCGGACGCGCATATTTCTTTTCCCAGCGCAGAGTAGCTTCGCTAACGCATGCCTCAGCATATCACAATATGCCATGCTCTATTTCCAATTTATTCACACACTACATTTTAAATTGCATCCGCACTGCAGGCGCTGCATGAGACTACTCATCATGCATACAGCTGCCCGTCGTTGCCGATCCTTCAGTTCACGTCAGTGAAACTTCCGTGTGAACGCCTTCATTCAGAAGAATGAGACCTTCTGTCTTTCGCATGATACTTACCCTTTCTGGGAACATACTACTCCCTGAACGCCGCATCTTTTCCACCTTGCCAGTAATAAGTCTTCCTCAGTTTTGGAAGTGATCAGCGCAAACTAAAAAGTGCACGCAGTTACTTCTGCTGCTGTTCACCAAACTGTTAAGTGCGAACTCTATGGACGAACTCCTGCACACATGAGAATGGCTACTCGCTTCATTGTCAATTTGAATAAGGAAGATTCCTAGAGCTTATTTTTTGGGTAGCAATGGGAGCTTGTGCCGAGTTCGGCGCGCACATCCGGATGCAGAGCAATAACGGTCTGTGGCAACAGCTTAAATAAACTTCAGCAACTTCAGCTACGATGCAAGACAAAAGTGCAATACTGGATCATCATCATCATCATCATCATCGGCCTGATTATACCCACTGCAAGGCGAAGGCCTCTCCCATATTTCTCCACTTAACCCGGTTCTGTGCTAGCTGCATCCACTTGACCCCTGCGAACTTCTTAATCTCATCCGCCCACCTAACTTTCTGCCGCCCCCTGCTACGCTTTCCTTCCCTTGGAATCCAGTTTGTTACCCTCAGCGACCATCGGTTATCCTCTCTTCGCACTACATGTCCTGCCCACGTCCATTTCTTCTTCTTAATTTCCACTAGAATGTCGGTAACTTTAGTTATTTCTCTGACCCACTCTGTACGCTTTCTATCTCTTAATGTTACCCCTACTATTTCGTTCCATAGCTCTCTTGGTTGTCCTCAGCTTAAGTAGAACTCTCTTGGTTAGCCTCCACGTTTCAGCCCCATAGGTGAGTACAGGCAAGATGCAACTGTTGTATACTTTCCTCTTGAGCGATACCGGTAAGCTGCTAGTCATAATCTGCGAGTGCTTGCCAAATGCGCTACATCCCAATCTTATTCTTCTTGTTATTTCCTTTTCATGGTCGGGATCAGCGGTTACTACCGGTCCTAAGTAGACATATTCGCCTACTACTTCCATATTTCGCTACTTAATGTAAACTGCTGTTCCTTCCCGAGGCTGTTGAACATTACCTTAGTCTTCTGCATATTGATTTTCAAGCCCACCTTTCTACTTTTTTTGTCTAGGTCATCAATCATTATTTGCAGTTCATCCCCCGAGTTGCTTAGCAAGGCAATGTCATCAGCAAATCGCAGATTACTGAGGTATTCTCCATCTACCCTTATCCCTAACTGCTCCCATTCCAAGTCTCTGAATACTTCCTCTAAACAAGCTGTGAATAGTACTGGGGAGATTGTGTCTCCTTGCCTAACACCTTTCTTTATGGGAATTTTGTTACTCTCTTTATGCAGAACTATGGTTGCTGAGAAGCCACTATATATATCTTCCAGCACTTTCACGTACGGCTCGTCTACCCCCTGATTTCGCAATGCCTGCATCACCGCCGAGGTTTCAACTGAGTCAAATGTTTTTTCGTAATCAATGAATACTATGTATAAGGGCTGGTTATATTCCGAGCATTTTTCTATCACCTGATTAATGGTATGGATATGATCGATAGTAGAGTACCGTTTCCAAAACCCTGCTTGATCCTTTGCTTGATTGCAGTCTAAGGTTGTCCTGATTCTATTAGCGATTACCTTAGTAAATACCTTATATGTAACAGACAGTAAGCTGATTGGTCTGTAATTTTTAAGGTCCTTAGAGTCCCCTTTCATGTGAATGAGGATAATGTTTACATTCTTCCATGGTTTCGGTACCATCGATGACACCAGGCACTGCGTATACAGGGTGGCCAGTTTTGCTAGCACGATATCCCCCCCGTCCTTCAGCAAATCTGTAGTTATCTGATCCTCTCCAGCTGATTTCCCCCTTTTCATAGTTTCTAGCGCTTTCTTGACCTCGTCCTTCGTCACTGGTGGAACGTCTGACTGTTTTTCCCTACCGCCAATCTCTTTACGGTCCTGACTACTTTGGCTACTGTAGAGATCTGTATAGAACTCCTCGGCTACTTTGACTATTTTGTCCATAATAGTGATGACGTTGCCCGCCTTGTCCCTTATCGCATACATCTGGTTTTTGCCTATGCCAAATTTCTTCTTTACCGCTTTAAGGCTTCCCCCGTTCTTTACAGCATGCTCAATTTTCTCCATGTTATACTTCCTTATGTCGGCCACCTTGCGCTTATTGATTAGCTTTAATATCTCGGCCAATTCGATCTGGTCTGTTGTATTGGAAGCTTTCATACTCTGGCGTTTCTTAATCAAATCTTTCGTCTGCTTAGACAGCTTACCGGTATCCTCTCTAACTATCCTACCGCCTACTTCTACCGCGCACTCAGTAATGATATCTCTGAAATTATTGTTCCTTGCCTCTAATGTAATGTCGCCATCCTCAGTTAGAGCTGAATGCCTATTCTGTAGCGAGATCCTGAACTCTTCTGCCCTCCCCCTCACCGCTAATTCGTTGATGGGTTTCTTTCTTACTAATCTATTGCGTTCCTTCTTCAGATTTAGGCTAATTCGGGACCTCACCATCCTGTGGTCACTGGATCACACTTTCCCGATTACCTCTACATCCTGCACAATGGTGGGGGTTGAACACATTATGAAGTCGATTTCATTTTTAGTCTCTCCGTTAGGACTTTTCCATGTCCATTTCCGGTTCTTCCGCTTGCTGAAGAAGGTATTCATGATTCGTAAGTTACTGCACTCTGCAAACTCAACTAGTAACTCCCCTGTGCTATTCCTAGAACCAATGCCATAGTCACCTACTGCCTTGTCTCCTGCCTGTTTTTTCCCTACCTTGGCATTGAAGTCGCCCATTAGTACAGTATGCTGCGTCTTTACTTTTTGCATTGCCGATTCTACATCTTCATAGAAGCTTTCAACTGCCTGGTCATCATAACTACATGTAGGCGCATATAGTCCTGTACAACCTTCAGTTTATACCGCTTATTAAGCCTAATTATGATGCCTGCAACCCTCTCATTAATACTATCGAATTCATCTATATTGCCCGCTATATACTTATTGACAAGGAAACCTACTCCTAGTTGTCGCCTCTCTGGTAAACCTCGATAACACAGTACATGCCCATCCTTCTGTACAGTATATGCCTCATTCGGCCTCCTAACCTCACTAAGCCCTATGACATCCCATTTCATGCCCTCTAGTTCCTCTAACAGCACTGCTAAACTAGCTTCACTAGCTAAACGTTGCCAGGGTCAGTTTCCAATGGCGGCCTGTCCAGCGGAGCCAGGCTTTCTTAGCACCCCCTGCTGCGTCACAGGTCTGACCGCCGCCGTGGTCAGTTGTTCCGCAGCCGCTGGTGTTTGAGGGCCGGGGTTTTATGGAGCTTATCATAGGAGGTTGTGGCCAATTACTGCACCAGGGTGGCCAACTCCTGTTCTGGTGAGGGAGTGCGTTGCCGGAGGTGTTCACCGGCATCAGGTCGCACCCCAAACCTGTGTATGCAATTCCATCGACACGCGGAGTTTTTTTTTTTTTTTTTTTTCTCATCCGGTGGAGAATGGCGTGGCACCGGAATTTGAACCCCGGTCCTCTAGCATGCGAGGCGGATGTTCTACCGCTACGCCACCGCTGCACCTAATACCGGATCGTTATCAAGCAAAACTACAGAAATAAGCGCGATTATTAGCGCTTAAAACGCTCAAATTCAATAAATCCTCTGCTCCAACAGCAGTGAGAGGAGTCACGTGATCCTACGTGCTTCCCTATAGGTCTAGGCAAGCGCCATTCGCTCCAGTGGAGGCACTCGCGTCTAACACTGCCAGGGCAGTGCGGTGGAAGGCAGATACCGATGTGACGTCATACCTGTGTTTCCTGTGCGTCCCACAAGCGGTTATGTTTAATACTATGCACCCAACGACATTGCCTTTCGACTTCAATTAGAGCTTTTCCCGTCCGCCGGTAAGCCTAATCCCTTGAGGGTGACAGGCTAGAAACCGCTAAGGGAAAACTGCCTCCTTCGATCTTCTTATTTCGTAGAAATGGCGGAATATAGGAATGTTTTCTTTAGAATTCTTGCGGAAAAACTGAAAACAAGGCAAAGAAGGCGTCTTGTGCTTGAACCATTTATCAAGGCCTCATTTCCTGTACGTCGAAGTTGCCAAACACCAACGATTTATTTCGCACATCGCTGTGTATTGAATACAAATCACTGTCAAAGGTGAATACAATATTTTACTACGTTTTAGCGCACACTACATCCGCCGAGCAAGGTGACTGACCTGTTTAGAAGCGCCACTCTCCGCCAACTTCGACATCCCCGTCACGATCCGGGATGTAATTTTCAGTCTCGACGCGTGAATGAATGGCGGCCCGACTACGCTTTACAAATATTGGGAGGAATTTTGCCTTCCAGCTTTCAAGGTTAGAAGCCAAAGTTGTACTGGCTGCCATTGGTTGACTCCCCCTGCAGATCCGCCTTCACTTACTTGCACATTGCTAGTCGAAAACTGCTAAGCTTTCAATTTGTGCCTAATTATCCAGTGCGTAATAACTATAGCGCACTATCAAAGCTACCAGCTTTTGTGAAACTACGTAGCGCACATGTAAAGCCTTAATTTAGCCAGGCCATGTGAATGAGTATGACCTAAGGGCAACCTGTCTAACTGGAGATACAAGTTTACTGGGATTCTGGATTTTCATTTCATCTTCCCATCCCGACGGCAATACCTCATTTGGCAGCGTCTGCAAAATCAGTCATTTATCTGGTTTCGTGGCTTGCTACAGCCCGAAAATTGGTCAGTACATGGCCAATTTACCACGAAGTACGACCGACCGAAGGCATGTTCGTAATTTTCCTGGGTCTTTACAGCTGTCGCGTTAAAAGCGATTCATCCCTTGAAAAGCTGCTACCCGGGATAGCGAAAAGGTATTGCCTCACGACAAATGCAGAAGCGAGGCTACCGGACACAATTAAGTACAAAAGTCTGAATGTTGCATATACGAAGAAGATGCACAAACACAACTCGCCAGGTAATCATTGTGCTGCAGATTCAAAATACGCATGTGTTTTTGAGCATGGAATACTACCTCCACACTTCAAAGTCCATAATAAAAATTCGTGGTGAACGCACAAGAGAGAAAAACGTTTCCACATGTATAGGAAATGACAACAACGCCAAGAGGGTTGGTGCAAACGCAGTGCCGACTGCGCCGCCGACGTATAGCCGGATTGTGACGGCCACACAGATAAGCGGATAAGTGCTCCGGATCAACCAAGCGGAATAAACACGACGAGCAAGACTCACGTAATCAATGCGGCCACCGTAGTGAATTGAACGACACATAAGGTACGACTGCGAAGTGCTCGTTAGGCTTTGGAAGCAGATCAGCACTTTATTTTGTCATCGTTCAGCCTTCCGTTAGGTCTGTCTTATCTTGCTTCGCCAAGATTTGCGGCTCCTTTTTCAAGCGGGCATAAAATTTCATGCACATTGAGCTGTCAACTGATTAACAGCCACTTGCTTTTTTTTTTATTTTCCTGCCCCGGCAAGAAGCATAAATGCGTTACTAACGAAAAAGCTTTTATTATCTTGGGTGTCCGTGCTCCGCTTTTTTTCTCGCTGTGCAACAACGGAATGCAGAAAATTTCTAAAAATCTATAGCTTAGTTGAGTACAGGATAACCAAATCAATCACTTTAATGAAGCGCTCTGCTTTAGCCTTGCTACAAAGACAAATGTTAAGCCGTTATTTGTAGCTGTCACTGAAATCCAGACACAGAAAAACGAGTGTCCGAAACATGAATCGATACAAACTCAGCATAAGGCAAAAAAGAATGCTTGTGAAAGTATTTCAAGTTTCTAGCGCTCACTTATGCTAAGGCTAAGATTACGCTTCACGATCCAACAACAAAAAAACTAGTTGTCCGCTCTTATATATGCCCACCCATTACGTTCCCACTGAGGCACCATTTTCATTATCCTGCGACATATATACCAGGACGACTCCATCTTACAGACCCCCATGCAATAGTTGGTTGATGGTTAAACTTCTAACCATCAACTAAACTTCTCCAAGGGAATGAGGCAGCCAATGCCGCCCCTCCCGCGCGCTCTCTCTCCGGGCATTTCCCACGGGACCCGACGCGGAGCAGGATTGCGGTTTCAGCTCATCTTACAAATTTAAAGAAATGTGTGAATACTATTACAAATCCACGCACCAAACTCTTCCCACCCAGTGCAAAGGGCTGGGGAAGGCTAACGAGCGGGTGCTCCTGCGCCTGCTCACCAATTCAATGTTGCGCCCGGCTACTCTAAAGCATTTTGATCCACAATTTGACGGGCTGTGCCCGCACTATGGGGAGGTGTCTCACAACTACCACATGGTGTGGGCCTGCCAGAAAAACCAATCTTTGCCCCTTATCCTCAACCCCACCCGAGAGAACTGGGAGGCGACCCTATCCGGCTGCTGCACCCTAGAGGCCCAAAAGGTCTTAACGCATGATTACTGGGAAGCTTAGCGCGGAACAGACGAGGACAAGAGAGCCACACAGGACGAACGCAGCGCGCCCAGGCTGCGGCAAACGCATATGGAATGCCTGTCTAGGCATCCCACCTAGTGTATATAACAAATGTTTTCACCACCACCATCACCATATCGCACAGCACAGGGACGCCTCTTTGTTTCGCCTCCATCGAAACGCAGCTGCCGCGGTAGGGATCGAACCCGGGCACTCCGGCACAGTATTCGGGTGTCTTACCACTGCACCACCCCGGCGGGGCGACCAGGCATCCCCTTTTAGGAAAAATTGTGGCACCTAATGTTTTGTATGTAAGATAAATATTACACTGAAGCAATTTAGGAGTGGTTTTAAATATATAAAGTAGGAAACTGAAACACCCCTCTCCATAGAAAATTCGGGGCTGTGGCCGTTGTGAACGAAAATTCTTGAGCATGACCCTGTCAGGTCTGATTTTCTTGATATCAGGGCTGGAAACAGACAGCGGCTGAGGCAAGTGTCCAACACACCGAGATACTTGAATCCCGTTTCAAGCATGCTAAACACTACATACATAGCAGTAATCTAATTACAGCAATGAAATTATTATTTAATTACTTTCCCTGTAATTTGTAATGTAATCAATTACTTTTACGATCTGCTAATTTTTCAATGTAATGAATTATGTTATATATATATATATATATATATATATATATCTTCTTTCATTTGTACATACCATAATCGTCTTCTTTCTTTTGTACATACCATCGTCATCGCCCCGCGGCGCCGGCTCCAGCACGCGCCTGAGTTCAGCATCAGATTAAAACGCTGACACGGCGTAGCTTGCCTTGCCGTCACGATTTTGGCGTCTGGCCTTCTTTCACAATATATATATATATATATATATATATATATATATATATATATATATATATATATATATATATATATATATATATAGGTTGGTTTGGTTTGTGGGGTTTAACGTCCCAAAGCGACTCAGGCTATGAGAGACGCCGTAGTGGAGGACTCCGGAAATTTCGACCCCCTGGGGTTCTTTAACGTGCACTGACATCGCACAGCACACGGGCGCCTTGCTTTTCGCCTCCATCGAAAAGCGGCCGCCGAGGCCGGGATTCGATCCCGCGTCCTTGGGAACAGTAGTCGAGCGCCGTAACCACTGCGCCACCCCGGCGGGGCATATATATATATATATATATATATATATATATATATATATATATATATATATATATATATACGAGAGTCATCATAAAATTAAGGTCTCCAGTTCTTTCATAAATGGAGAGAAATGTTATTTTATGCAATTAAGCAATTAACAGATTACCTAAAAGGCAGACCATTCTTCAGCTCTTCCACATAATCGCTGTTGCTGTCTATGCATTTTTGCAGACGCTGGGGCAGTTTTTGTATGCTCATGTCATACCAGCTCGCCGCCATGCCGTAGAGGAAGCGTTTTACCGCTTCTTCCTTCGTCGTGAGTTTCAGTGCGACAAGCTGCGAGCTCCCTACACCACTTGTGAATATTTTCACCTTCCATGCACCGCCCTCCGTATTGTTCCGTCAAGTGGCGATGGATTTCGATTGGTTGAATTCCTTTTGGGTTAAAATATTGAATAACTTCGCGAACTTCGCACCTGGCGGCAGCGACAAACGGGATCTCAATTTCAAATGGCTCCCGTGCTAAGACTGACAGTCCCTTTCGCGCTGAGCCATGGCTTGTTTGGAAGACAGGGAACAATGAACACAGCAGTATGGTGAGCAGCCAGGCAAATAGTTTCCTTACGGCCGCAACCCTTTGGAGACCTTAATTTTGAGATTGCCCTTGTATATTTTGCAGAAAATCGAAGGGGAAATGAGGGGCTCGTTGTGATACAATTAATGGAGCCAGCAGTCTAAGAGCCATGGTACACGTATTGGGATAATATTATTTTTTATTGTTTTTGTCGTTGATCGTGACTCGAATTAGCTCTGAGATTTTTAGGGAGAACGAATATAAATGGAAACGGAAGGGAAAACAACGGGCCGGTGGTTGGCGCGCTGTTTTTCTTTCTGTCTGGAGAAGCGACAAAATAGTAGAAAACCGAACACTTGCCATTATAACAAAAAAGAAAAAGGAAAATCATTGACGTTATGGGGCTCTCACTGGTCCTCTGCTCACAATGAAAGCAGATGAATGAAAGAAATGTCGTATGTATGTACGTCATAGGCGGTGCAATGAGTGTGCGTAAGTATCGGGAAGATGTCCCAGCGTCTGGTGCGAAACATGTTTCACCGTTTAAGCGTGCAGTCGCTCAAGGTAGTCATGATGATAGATTCCTTTCCGTCGGGCAATACCCACTGCCGTTTTTATACCGATATCGCATTATTGAAAGTGGTCTATGAAACGTTTCAGTCTCCCTCTAGTAAAAAAATAGAATTGGTTAGGTATCGTCACGGTGTTACTTTCAAAAGCGAAGGGTTGGGAGCTTCGTGAAGCCGCAATTGCGGCTTTTTTTCCCTTCTCCTCAGCCACGTATTTGACTGGAAAAGAAACCTTATTTTACCTTACAAGATGCGATTTAAAATGCCCTAAGCACTAACGGTGATATCACAGATTGAACGTCCGTGATTACGAAGCCAGAAAATTGGAAACTTGTCATTACAACGTGGAAAAACAGGTTGAAGGTAAGCGTTAAATGCGCTAGAGACCTTGAACAGAGTCAGTAACGGTTTGTCATCAATAATAAAAGAGAATAATGAAGTGTGTGACGGTAGAATACAGCTCCAGAATTTACGAAGGATATTTGTTAGCAGTGCCGGCTGCTGAACGCGAAAGTCGAAGTCTTAAGCAGCGTGCATTTTATTACGAAACTCATTTTTTGCAGCTTGAAAGCGAGTAACAGCATCAGGATTATTGTTGGCTACCATGCGCCAGAACCGAAACACACGGCGGAGCAAGGGCAAAAGGTCACGATTAATCTAGAGGAGAGTAGGATTTCTTTTTTTGTTATTTTAACAAGAAAAAAATTTTTCATGCACGACTTAACAGTGCTTTCACAGTGTTCAACAAGAGCATTATAGTCGCCACCGCGGATAAGTGCGCTAAAGTAGTCGAAACACTCTGCCACCTTGTCGATTATGGCGTTATCGGGAGCGTGGTAGAAATCTTGGAATGGTGTGAAGGTGTACTGCGGTTATCTAGAGAAGCTGGCCAGGGTGAGGAGAACTGCTTTATGGTAAGAAACGCCATCAACAACCACACTGAAGGTCGTTTTGTGTTAAGTTGGGGCTTATAAATATTCAATCTAGCAGGAAATTTAACCTGCTGGAGGACTTAACAATTTATGTGCCTGATTTGTCGATCATATATAAATTTAGTTGCCGCTACGGTTCAGCAATTGGCGCCAGAATTCACATGACTAAACCCGCTTGGGCTATAACGCAAGAACCTCGACCTCAATTGAATCGTCCCTATATCGCAGGCTAATAACAATGTAGTCTTTGTACAATGTTTGCTATGGAATCATATATAAAACAGACCTAGGGATTTGTTTTTTTTTTTTCTGCTGGATCGCACCGTTTTGGCGACCTCTTCGTTCTGGCCTATTTTTAATAACAACCGGTGATAGCGGCACCATATTCGTCTCCATAACAAGTTAAAACATTTCGCTTAATTAATGTAATCTATGTCATTACCCCCAACTCACCTAAGTTTGAGTTTCTGCAAATTGTTCCCCACCTTGCTATCGGGCAGCGAGAAAACAGGTTCTGGGAGGGCACCCAGGAATATAAGTTTTCTGTTTTGTTTTGTTTTCATTGGTGAGACAGCTATGTGTTCCTCGATAGATCACAAAAAAAAAATCGTATACTGCGAAATTACACTGACAGGCTAGTGCTCAAGTGTGCATGAAATTGAATGTTGGCTTGAAATATGAGCCGAAATTTATTGGCTGAGAAAAACGAAACTGGGCCTAGTCGGAGGCTTCACAAGAATAAAATAAAGCCCTCATCCATTTCCACAGTCGAACGAGCACATCGCGGCCCTACGTTAAGTCACGTTCAATTTACTGCGGCGGCCTCTTTGAATACGTAAGCGCCATTCGTCGGGCTTTATTCCGCGTGGCTGATTCGCTGCAGTAATCTGCTTATGTGCAGCCATCATGATCTTTCTTCGGGATACATCGGCAGAGCTGTCGGCTCCGCGTTCGTACGAGCGCATCTGGCGTTATCTCCATTTACTGGGCCGCACGTATGAACATTTTTTCTCTCTTGTGCTTTCCCCATGAAATGTATTTACTGTCGTGACTAGAGACTTGTGCAAGCAAGCATGCTTTATCTCAATATCTTCCTGGCCGCAAGTACTGCATCGCCCGTTATTGAGGAACCAATACCTGATTTAACGCAACAAACAGAACATAATCAATTTATTCATCTAAATTATATCCAGGCTACTGTTGGAAAGAAAAGCTGCACTAAATATTATTATATTACAGGCATCACTGTAGTTTTCCTGATCGCTTCGAAGCACTGAGTATTCTTATTTTCTCCTCGAGAGTTTTCACATCCCACTGTGATTAGAAATAGCCGCAAAAGCGAACAGTAGATTCGGCAGTGATATCTCAACATGGTTCTGATCAAGAAATGTGGCTGTACTTCGTGACAACAATACATTCATGCCCAAACATTCTGATATTTGCTGCATAAAAGATATAGACCACAGCCATGATTAAGCCGCTACAAAACGGCGACTTTTTTGTTGCCCAAGCTGCAACCACTATCTTTCCGGTAAATGTGCTTTTTCGTGTGTTCACCTCACCATGGATCTGCCAGATGCGATTAATTTCCACGCGTATAGATTACGTTTGAAGTGTTGGTATCGTCGACTACTCATCTTCATTTGTCGAACACTCCCTCCTTTCTTTCTTTGAGCTTCCGTGTTTCCTACTGTTTTTCGAAATTACGCCGATAGCGATAAACAAACGAATGGTTTGGTTTGGTTTGGTTTGTGAGGTTTAACGTCCCAAAGCAACTCAGGCTATGAGAGACGCCGTAGTGGAGAACCCGGAAACAAACGAATGGAATGTTTCATTGCTGGCATGTATTTCAATACTCAGCCCAGGGGTTAATTTTGCTTCTGTATTTTTTCACGGCTCTAAACGAACAGCTTTTGATGATTTCAAAAATTCTTTGAAAATGGGCACCAAGTATTGTAGTTCCCCGGCGAAATTCCTTTCACGTACTTTTTTTTCCCAATTAGTCAGCCCATATATATGTAGCTAATTATATCCTATATTATAGAGAAAAAGCCAGCTCATAGTAGATGTTAACCTATCTCAGGCGTGTTATCACGTGGTTGTGACAACGCCACTGAGAATAGGCGAGAGCATTGTTGTACCCATAAAATTAGCTATATATTGGGCTATCTTTTGCCCGGAAATAAATAGTCGACAGTTGATTTTGAAACAAACGTCCTGAATGATCGTCATTGTACAAACTGCCCCTTCTATTTTCCTTATTTAATTTAACGCTGTCGATGAAAACTCGAGGTAAGGCTTTATTATAAAAATTACAATATAGATGGTTGGTTGGTTTTTGGGGTTTAACGTCCCAAAGCGACTTAGGCTATGAGAGACGCCGTAGTGGAGGACTCCGGAAATTTCGACCACCTGGGGTTCTTTAACGTGCGCTGACATCGCACAGCACACGGGCGCCTTGCTTTTCGCCTGCATCGAAAAGCTGCCGCCGAGGCCGGCAATATAGAATATAGAATATAGAACAATATAGAAGCAGTTCGCTCGGCTTCGATTATTCGAAGTAGCCTCCATCTTGTCTCAAGTCACACAAAAAAGCGGTTAAAATATTAGCAAGCTTAGCACAAGCACAATTAACAACCTGAAGACAATGATAACTTTACTAATATTACGTTTATTTTTCCGTCTGTGACTGACAGCTCGGCGGAGCGTGGCCACAGCACACTACTTACATCGTCTCCTTGCCTTTTTTAAGAGGTAAGGCAAGCATTGCGGGAATATAATTTGGAAACTGCTGGCGGCACTTTCATACCTACCCAGGGCACATGTACTTAGAGGACTACTGGGGCGTCTATCGTATCGCCGATATCAGTTACCAATATTGGAGGCGTTGCGCACCTACAGCGCTTGGACTACATAAGGACCTTCTGCGAACGAGCGCTTCGCCATGCTTATGCCATGCTTATGCGGTCGTCTTGGCTTTTAATTAGCTTGTTTTCGTTTTGTTTATTTGGACGCGCCCAGCTGGCTTCTCCGACAGGTAAAAGGTGATCTTCGGTTTGTCACAATGCAAGTTGCCTCATAGTCTTGCAGTACTAAGTGTGGGTGTTTCGAAAATATGTACGATTGCAGAACATTTTCAATTCTGACAAAGAATTTACTAAAATTTATGACAGGAAAGGACATTGATGTGTCGTATTGTACAACATGTCAGGTTGAGATACAGTAAGCATGCAATGCAGGGCTTGTAAAAACGTAAGAACAGGTCAGTCACACAGTGGCTAACATTATTCAGCCGCTTGTGCAACAGGGCAATAACTTTCTTTTAGAATCGATAATACAGTAAATGAGCGTTCACAATTCAACACAAAATTACATCTATGAAACGGTACAGACGGAGGCGAGAACACTTGCCAGCGTAGAAGAAACGATGGAGTTATATTCAGGGCTGTACGATGACGTCGGGAGAAAAACTGCTCAAAATGAAAAAAAAAAAAAGCATCATAGAGGTTTCTCAGCAGGTGTCCGAAATTTATTTTATTTTTATTTTTATTATCAATACCTCAAGTGCCCCAGGAATAGGGTATTAAAGGCGGGATGGGCTGCAATTTCATTTGAAGATAGATTCGATGGCTGCCTTGAATTGAGATGGATTGGAGTGGTACACGATTCGACTGGCAGATTGTTCCAGTCCCGAGCAGTTTTTACGAAGAACGAGCGAAGATGAGCTGTAGTCTGCGATGGGGGAGGGTAGACAACTTTGGGATGGCAAATTCGGTTTGAAAAGCGATGAGCTGGTAATATCACTGAAACATCAAGTGGTGTGTGATAAAACTTATGAAAAAGGCAAAGCCTGAAGATGCAACGTCTCAAATTGAGATTAATAATGTGAGCCTTAGATTTAAGATCAGTTACAAATGAATAATAGACACTATAAGATGAAACAAATCAACACAGCCGTCAATGGGCGTCATGAAAGAACAGCTCACGAGAAAACAGCATACGTCAAAACAGCGCAACGAAAACAACACTGACAAATAAAAGCACGCAAAAAAAACAGAAGAGCGAAAAAAGAGCGCCACTAAAAAACAGCACACGTAAAAAAAGCACGGTTTAAAACAGCACAGCGACGAAACTGTACACGGAAAAAACAGCCCATCGTCAAAACAGCACGCGAAAAAAAAACGGCAAAATGAAAAAACAGCGCAGCGCAGTATGGTGCAGCGCAGCAGGAGCGAGCGCGGAATTTCATAGTCATAACCACGAACGGAATGAGACAAACCATATGGTAGCAGCGCTTGTGGTCAGACGTAGCTGTTTTCGTTTAGCTACGCCAAAAAGAAACCTCAGTGAGCTTTCGAATATATATTTCTAACCTTCTACATATATTAAACCACACTGCTCAACAACAAAATATAAATGCGAGTCTCACCTTTGATACCAAGATACTTTGTTGGGCGAGTAGGTACTTATTCATTATAAATTTAAACAGCACGAACACGAAGACAAAGGCAGCGGGTGAACCCAGGGGTTGTTTCAAGTGATTGTTTCGTTTTCTTCATGTTTGTTTTTTCTGGGCCTTGGAGTAAAGGGCTTAGGCATAGTTGTTAGTCAGCGCTTGTACTGTATCTTTCTTTTATCTAGTCCTTTGTCTTCGTGTTCGCGCTGCTTAAATTAATAATGAATACTCACCTTTGATATTGACTTCCTCAGGTTTCGAATTTGACAATTGCACCTAAAATAAAATAATAAAATAAAAAGTATTTAGCTTCATTTAATCAAATGTCGACTCGACAAGCGCTCTTCATATACATGATGTCCAATTTGCTTTGAAACCCATATGCCCAAGTCCCTCCGGGGTGGCGCAGTGGTTAGGGCGCTCGGCTACTGTTCCCAAGGATGCGGGATCGAATCCCGGCCACGGCGGCCGCTTTTCGACGGAGGCGAAAAGCAAGGCACTCGTGTGCTGTGCGATGTCAGTGCGCGTTAAAGAACCCCAGGTGGTCGAAATTTCCAGAGTCCTCCACTACGGCGTCTCTCATAGCCTGAGTCATAGCTTGAGTGCTTCTAGTTGGGAGATGCTGGAGGTCTCAGCTGTGGAATGAGAGTGGCGTGCGAAGAAGTCCCTTAGTGGAGTCGATCAGCTAACTCTGCGAGGCAGTCAAGACACGACCCCTGCAGCAGCCAAGGTGAGGCGCTGCAGGAAGAACGCCCTCAATGGCGCACCGTTGGAGTCGACCGTGCTTTCTCCCAGTAGCTGCTGCATTCTAGGGAGCAGCTGGAATGGATAGTGATTTCAAAGCTCTTCGCCGGTAAACAGAAGCTGAAGTCGCACGCTGTCGGATGTCGTGATGTGTTCCAGAATGCTGGGCTCGAACCGCTGGTACGGAGCATCACACATTGATCTAGAGATGAGGTCCGCGACCTCATAACTCACCTCGGAAGACAGGTGTCAAAGGAGGTGCTGGTACCGAGAAGTATCTGAGGTGACGCGGTGAAGATGGCTTCCAAGTGGGCGCACCATACATGGCTTGTGGTAGAACGATAGCAGGTGAAGCTGAATTGCCGCAACGTGCCGTGAGCGCTAAGTAGCGTCAGGTGGAAAGCGCCTGGTATACGGGGAGTCGATTGAAGGCGGATATTTGCCGGGGTCTTTGATTTTTAAGTCCGGAATCACAACTGTCGGTCTTCACGGGGTTAGAGCGGAGCACCAGATGTAGGTGTGCAACATGTCAGGCTTCAAGTATTGAACTGCGCCGCATGGGGGCTACAAGCATTACGTCGTAAGACAGCAAACCACGTGTAAGACCACCTGGCATAAATAGAAAGACACAATTTAACGAAGCCATACGACTGTCCTTGCGTGGCCTAGGGTAGGTTTCATAATTCGGGACCTGAGGGCCCTGGAGAGTTGGATTCCTTTCTCACTTTCGCATCTCAAAAGCAAAATCCGAGACGGCAGCGCCTACCAACTTTGCTATTTGATATGGTTTCCTGTCGTTCAACCGGACGACCATTCACTGCATTTCGATGGCACCTGCCAGAGCCATGCCAGTAAATCTTTGCTCACAAGCCGATGCCGACAATGCCGGTCTGGAAAAGGCGCCTTCACCGCCGTCGTTTAAAAAAAGCCGGACATGTTAGCATTTGCCATCACTCTGTTGTTAGAGGATGCTATTTCCATCTGTGAGCAGTTTGCGGCAGCTGCTGCGCAGTAGTGAAAGCCAAAGCCTTTATTGTGCCTTCCGGTGGCCAACATCTGACAGGTATTCGAACAGCTAGTGAGCTGATGCACAATCTTGGCTAGTGGCTAACAGAGTGCCTCAGCTACAACGGATGCAGAAGTGACAGCTGTGGAACTTCATAAAATGACACTTCTTAAGTGGTATGAAATGTCCACTAGGACTAATAAACAGTTTTAGTGGTATTTCCCATCTGGAAAAAAGAATAAGGACACATAGAACTCGCATGTTGCAAGAGTGGGAAGTTCTGCGTACTCGAACCAACTACAGAGAGCAAATGTTACGTTTTCTTCATCCCAGTTATTTGAATACCTTTGTGCAAGTTGATTTTTGATTTGATTTGTTTCTCTTTCTTTTATTCCCTGCCTAACTAGAAAGTGTAAGTGAAGGTTCATGCACTGTCGGTTCTTGCTGTCAGCCTATAGTAAACGTACTTGGCAGTGGACCTCGTCAAGGCGTTTGTGTGGCTTTTAGTTTACCACCCCCAGTATCGATAGAGAAGTTGCTGAAATAAACTGAACTTGAAAACTGGTTGTCCATGGTGCATTGAAAGTGTCATTCATCACTGTGTGCAGGTCATGGGCAGGAGAGCTCATGAACAGTACCCGGAAGACATATATACGTCAACGAAGGCGGCGCAAGGAACAAACGTCTGTGAGTGAACTCTTAAGTCTGGTGAGAGGTGGCTTCTGGGGCATATGCAAAGCCCTCATGCCCTGGTAGCAAGCTGGGCCTTGCACGCGAAGTTCATATGGAAGCCTATTTCGAACCTATTTAGCATGTGACGTCCCTGGGAGTGTGGGGTGAGAAGCTCGCATTTGGAGATGAAAGTAGCTTCCGCAAACTCCGTCATTGTTTTATAAATACCTAATATCAGGTGTTCTATGGAGGACTCTGAAGACGGAGTTAGAAAGCCGCTATTTATCATCATCATCAGCATCATTATTGTCATCAGCCTGACTCTACCCACTGCAGGGCGAAGGCCTCTCCCATATTTCTCATATTCAACGCGGTTCTGTGCTAGCTGCATCCACTTGACCCCTGCGAACTTCTTAATCTCCTCCGCCCACCTAATTTTCTGTCACCCCCTGCTACGCTTTCCTTCCCTTGGAATCCAGTTTGTTACCCTAAGCGACCATCGGTTATCCTCTCTTCGCACTACATGTCCTGCCCATGCCCATTTCTTCTTCTTGATTTCCACTAAATGTCAGTAACTTGAGTTATTTCTCTGACCTGCTCTGCACGCTTCCTATCTCTTAATGTTGCCCCTACCATTTTTTGTTCCATAGCCCTCTTTATGCCTGCCTGTAAACGCAACCAATGTTGTCCCGTTTCTACTAACTTAAGTAAAAGTAAGGAAGTTTATAGGTGAGGCGACTGAGAATGAACATCTGCACTAAGCGACCAGACAGACTCCTGCGTGCCTCGGTTCGTAGGCAATTTGATGAAGAGACGGTCTCCGAGGCGCCGGCCATGAGTCTAGCCGGATTGTTGGTGTTTTCTCGATTTATCGGGCTGAGGTGATTCAATATATTAAAGATGGATGCCAGGTGTATTTATTGGTTGACCTTTCATGTAAGGCAGAACACACTGTTACATGTGAAGCCCGCATCGCTTCGCATGTATAAGCAGCTCGGATTTCTGTCTGGAGTAACAGAAATATGTAAAAGATTTATTATTAGAGGCTTAATATGATCTTAATCCTTAAGAAAAAGGTCGAATAATTGAAAAAAATTGAAGATAGCAGAAAATGTATGTAAATTGGCAAGTTGTTTCGAGCTATGTGACCTTCTAGAACGATTTATATTTCTTAGCGGTCGAATGCTTCGCTTTGTGAGCTGTGGCCGAAATTGAGCGTTCGGTTATCTCTGCGGTACACATAAAACCACACAGTAGGGATATAAAAAAAAGAGTGCATTGTTTTAATTCTGGCTGGCCGAGCACTGTCATGCTGTCCGAGACGTGTATTTAAGCCCTGTTGCAATGCGGCAGCTACATCTCATCATGAAGCATTTTTGTGGCATCTACAGAGAGCACCAAGTTGTTGAAATGTATAAAAACGGTATATTTTGGGCTTTTATATTTCCCTTTGACACATGGCTTGTGAGGGACGCAGTAAAGGAGAGCTCCACATTATTTTATACAATCGCCTGTTCTTCAAACACGCGGCACCTCACAACATAGAGCAATTCCCGTTAGCGTGTATTAAAAAAAAATGTTTCTTTGGCAATTCTTTCATGGCACAGATATTTTGAAGACATGAAGTTAATAAAGGGGATGCTAGTTTTTATTCTGTAGTAGAGCTATACAGTCATTGCTTTGGAAACAATAATGTGGTAAAGCATGCGGGTGTCATATCAAAAACTTGCATGTTACGCAAGTCTAGGGCTGATACAGAGGATTGAAAATTACGCCCTAGTGTTATGCTTTCCCAAGCGGGCACTTACAACTACTATTTCTCTTCGCCAACAGGTTTTCATTCAACGCCTTCGTGTTAAGCAACAGAAGTTTGTAATGGCTGAGCTTTCGCTAAAGCGTTTAAACAACGCAATGTCCTAAATTTGAGCACCGCCTTCTTCTTAGTCGTTCAGGTGCATAAGTGAACATGGGCAGGCTTCACAAAGTTTATTTTAACGTTTAAGTCGGAAATCATGGGAGCACATAAGATACAAACTTTCGCGGGAGCTGGAGCAGCCGTCCCCATTTCTCTTTGCGAAGGCACAACATCGATCTGGGCTTCGCTGCGGGAATTCAAATCAGTGTTTATTCCAAAATGACTTTTCGCAAATGCGCATAATCTGATCTGGTTCGTGTCTTCTAATTTTCATTAGAACGCAGTGGTATGACTGCGTGGCCTTTCTTATTTATGTATATAATTTGGTTTGGTGCGCTTCTGGCATCAAGGAACTGCTCTTTTATCTAGTGAGCTCCAGTTAGGAATCTTGAGTTTATTGACAAGTCGTAAAATTATGAAATTATCTTAAAGACCATAAGCATTACCTCCACTCACTGACCATTCTTATTATATTTCAATTTTTTTAATCTCCTAAATATCATAATGTGATTGCCGAGGCTGTGAGCAAATGCCACCAAAACGCCAAAAATGTATGACATGTTCCCACGTGCTAGCTCGTCGTGGTGCACAATTTGTGGTTGTTTGATTAGGTCATACTTTCACGTGTTCCGCTCTCAGGATTATCTGGTTGATCGTATAAAGCATGTTCTTAGTCTAGCCCCCTCCTCTATACCTCTCTCGTTTTGCGTGATCTAGCAATGGCTTCACCAGTCAATCAAGAAACATTACTTCCTAAACATGGCTTTGTTTAACATTTTTCATGGATGCTGGCAATCAATAATAAATCCAAGTAAACCTAATTTTATTTTAGCTGAATCTACTCCCTGCACTTAAAAAATCAATCTCACAAAATAGTCGCCAATAAAAATATTGCTTAATTCATATGTGCCCGTCGAATGATCCTTTCCTCGCGATGTACATACACGAATTGAGAAATGAAAGTGAAAAGGTCACCGTTAAAAGCATTTCTTCATGAATACTGCTCTTCCCTGCAACGCATATATAAGCAGGGTGTGCAGTGCAGCTTGTAATGTTCTCACGAGGCAATGTTAAAATATTGGCGAGGACGAGATCAAAGTACAACTCCTCATAATGTTGAGGACGTAATGCCTAATGTCAAGCAACACACACTCTATGATAATCGATTCTGCAAATTCGCTTCATTGTAATGTTCGAAGAAAAGTAACGCAATGCAAATCGATTACTTTCTGAAATTTTTTTAGTAAATTTCAGATTAACATTGTAATAAGTTAAATATCAGGCAAAATAATCGCGATTGTATAGAGTTTCTTATTTTCGTAACGTGTATAAGACTAATGCTATGTCATTGTTCAGTATATAATTACGTAGTCCCAATGCAACCAGCATTCAGGTGACAATGAAGCGGTTGCTTAAGAACCGGGTAAGGGGCTGGCTTGCGACTACATAGCTAGGAAACGTTGGGTAGCGATAGTGTCAAACGAACGTGCTCAGGGTTTCTCGACATACAGAACGCCCCCTACTCTTAAAGACGGCAAGGAAGCATCATGATAGTACCGTCAAAAGCACCAAAAATAATTGGGAGCAGATACGAAACTCCCATGCATGGTGATGATCATTCGAGACACATGTTAGGGCACATTGGACTAAACATAATAGGATAAACTATAACCGGCAGCATTAGCGAACACAAAAAAAAAAAAACAACCTTTACAGCAATATTGCATAAATTGTTTATCTTCCACATCTTCAAGTGGTGCAGCGCAACGGCACGAAGCCTAGACAAGAGAATGGGACAGACACAGCGCTGTGTTTTCGGCTCACAGCAGGATGTGCGCTAACGTTTAGGAACTGGCACAGGACGCGATGTAATGCTGAATCGATCCCACCCCTGTCAAAGACTGAGTGTTTTGCATCATTTTTATGATCATATCCCCTAGCGGCAAACGACTACATTCTAATTTAACGATTTTGTCCGGTTCTGGTTGTTCACATTTCCCGCACTAACCAAGCAGCAGCGATTGCTGCGATTGCAATCTCGACCCGCCACCTTTCAAGTTTTCTCAAGATTTCCAGAAGGCGTGGTTCACATAATGACCGCAAGGTTGCGCTAACTGACCAAAGAGGACCAAACTGTGTGTGTCTGCATAAACCATTTTCGAACAATAATCGAGTGGCGTAACCACTGCGCCACCCCGGCGGGGAAGAAGGAAGGGGCTGTATCCGTCACGCTTCGCAGTTGGCAGCTATATTTAAAAGTAACATCATAAAATTGGAGGAACCTATGTCGTCCGTTAGAATCCTTATCACAAACTAGCCTTCAACTCCCCTAACATGTGTAAGCTAAATGTGAAGCTAAATGACATGACGTCATACTTACCGCTGCACAAAGAACGACTACTTCATAATTTTTGTATGAAATCACGAGCGAATTTTGCTCCCGCATGTTGGGATCACTGCCAATTTATTCCCTCGACAGGCTAGACAGTTCTAATAATTTTGCATTTTTTCCTGCAGAACTAGCTTGGAACGCTCTCGTCTTATAAAAAGTTAGTGATTAGATTCCATACTTTAGCAGCTAATCTAAAAGCTGCGCGAAACAATGTGTGGAGGGCGGGTTGGTGGTCAGAAAATAGCAGTGCATCTGTGTTCCATAACCCCCACAGTAAGTACTGTAGGTAGCAGGTTTAATGTATTCAAGGCCACCGTTGCCTAGCCGACTTCGTTATCAGCGAAACGAGGTACGTGATGTTAAAAAGAAAAAACATTAGTTCGCGTTCAACCAGTTGAAGCACACCATAATTTATTACCCTTATTAGTAATGTATAAGGCACCTCAAATCCACAAACAGCAACTGTTTCTGGCTTTTAAGCCTTCATTTCGCAAACTTTATGACCACGCTTCGGAGTCGACAAAGGGCAATAGCCTTGAACAGCCAAAGCCGCATAAATATTCACAATGTGCTCCGTGACATGTGCTCCGAGGACTGTCATTACAAAATGTAACCGTGTACGTACGTAGCAGTGTGTACCCGTTAATTGTGACAGTTTCTCTTCGTTGGCAGCTGGCGCACGAGCCATAGCTTCGCTGCTGTCGGTTCGCAGGCGCTCGGTCCAGATATGCTTGGAATGCAGCTAATTAATTCACTTCAGTCCTCAAAAACACTGCCCGCTGTGCGCTACTGCGCTCGCTTAAGTGCCGGTAAGAGTTTTTCGCATGAGATGCGTTGTCAGGAAAAGGAGCCAGAGCACGTTTTGGACAGAGAATCATAGCGCCTGTAAACAAAGGAAAATACAGAACGATATTACTCAGCACCTTAAACGGGCTATAATTAACCTGTCCCAAAAATGCACTATCTAGTTCATGTCAATGTTTCTTTAAACTATAGCAAGGCTGGTGCGAACGAAGCGACAGGCAAAAAAGAGTTCGGGACACGCTAGGAATCCGGTAGCTTTCGCTGTGGCTGTGGTTAAAGCGCCGCGCTCACCGGAAGCAGTCAGAAAATTCTCCTTTAAGCCATTATTTTATTGTTACGCCACGAGAGAGTCATAAGTTTGCCTCAGTGTGGGATGGAAAACGTTTTTCAATCCTGAATGCAAATATCTCGGCAACAACAGATTTTTAATTTTTTTTTGCTGACAGACGAGCGCCGACAGAGACACAAAATCTCTTACTACCATAATTTTACAAAAAAAAGAACAACAAAAATGTATTGCCTTCAGTGCCGACAATTCACTATCTGGAAAGATTTCTTCATCAGTGAATGTGTTAAGAAATCAACAAAGTCGAAACAGCCCTTTTTTGGTACCAGGAAAGGCTCAGTAATTTCAGCAGGGAATATGAAACAATTACGTGCACCCAAAAGCGTGTCGTAAATATGCTTTTTGTAAAATTCGTCCTTTGAAATCGAAACTAATTCAAAGATATACTGTTTTATTTTCAAATTTCAAACTTGCTTACTTTCTCTCCTTATACTGCGAAAATAAACGCAAATTATTATTGTCTTCACTGATGCTCACATTGCGTGCACTTTTTATTTTAAGACACAAATTAAGAGATTTCAAAGTGCATGTAGGTAAACGCGTATACGCAAGGACAGCCGCAGGCGGGAGCCATTTACTATCCTGTGTCATACCGTTAAACGCGGAGCTTAAGTGTGCCTCCTTTTTTTGCGAGCACGTCGTTGACGCTGACACAGATAGTCGCGCCCAAGAGGACATCGAATTTCTTCGAATACCAAAATAACTCTTTTGAAGTCCCACATCCTAAACAATATCGAACCTAGAAGTTCACAGTGTGTCCATGATGGGCCTATTTCGAACCTTTTTATAGGCCTATTTCGATAGGCCTATTTCGAAATGCTAGTGGTTGCGCAACATTATCTGCTGTTGTCTTCACTTATAACCATGTAAAGAATGGCCGAAAATTGATCTGCTGTCGCGTATTTTCTCTTGGGAAGACGATATTGAGATTTGCGGAGCCATACATCAAAGAAGGCGTCGCGCATTTCCGTTAGTATGTGCCACATGTGGCAATGCGTCAGGGCTGGCTCGAAGAAGCTGCCTACATCAAGTGCAATGTCCTAGCAATTTTATGCCTAGATAATTACTCTCGATTCCGAAAGGGGCAATTCGTGAAGGAAGGCATTTCTTTTAAGCATTTTTGTATATAATTCATTTTGCCGAAGATGAATGGAGCCGCAGGACAATTGTGTCAAAAATGCCGAAATCCAGCCTCCACAGATATTGATAAGCAAGAAATCCCCTTTTTTAGACTTTGCAGCGTTCTGTGATTACTGGGACCAACCCAATTGACTATACGTGCCCCCCTAGGCGCAATGAAGCATACAGAGAGATGAATATCAACTATCGGAGTGGACATGGCGTAAAAAGCATAGGCGTGTGGTTTGAAAAGCTACACTGCTGCCTTGTGCAAATTTTATCAACCAGTTCTAACGCAACAAAGTGCGTCGAAATTGTACCAACAATCGGCAAGTATTTTCTGACGCATCGTCAATAATGGTGACATCGTCTTTTGACTGCCATTTCCTCGTGACATCAAGGTCGAAAAGCCGCCTATCCACCATGTGAACGCATCGAACTAGCCTTTAAAACAGCGCCAACAACAATGTTACAATGGGGACGGCGGAACAAGCACTGGTATCATATTTAACCAGCCAAAGGACGAGACACAGGGAAGTAGAGGACAGGACAGGGCTGGACTAGCAACTGAATGTTTATTGAACGAAAGAAAACAACGAAGACTTTTTTTTTTTTTTTTCGAAGCGTTTGCCACAAGGCATAAGTTGAGAAAGGGGGAATGGGATGCAGGAGATAGAAAGTTAAAAGAAGGAGTGTAGTCCAGTTGTGCTTATGAATTCGAGAAGGTTGGCAGTATAGCGATTGTCCATTGTCCATTTGTCATAATCACTATCGCGATTCCACCGCAGGCCAACCTTCATGATTATCCGTTGCCTGATGTGCGTTGTTGTTGGACACGTCCACAACAAGTGGCTCACATCGCAGACGTCAGGTGGAGTGTCACAGTGAGGGCACCTGTCAGTCACTGGTAGGTCTTTTTCCCGCCATCGATGTCGAACAGATGGGGTCAGAGCCGCCCCTGCCCGGATCCGGCGCACTGTCACCTCCTCCTGCCGAGTAAGACTACGGGGGAGAGGGTGCGAACACGGAGGAATGAGAGCGCGTGTTCGGTGGCGCAGAACTTGCGAATCGGAAACGTGGGACAGGAACGGATCTGGGGGAAGAGGGGAAGGTGGTGGATCGTCTGATGTGTTTATATGCGTCATAGCATCTGCTTGTATGTTATGGGGATCGCGAGCATGGCCGCGAATCCAGTGTATGCGAATAGGACATGGGTACTTTGAACATAGCAAATGTATGGACTGTGTTATTTGGAATGTGCGTCGAACGGCCTTAAGCTGTTTAAGGGCAGTGAGAGAGTCTGTGTAAAGATGAACTGCATTGAATGTAGGAACTGGTGGGAGGGAATGTATAGCATTGTAAATTGCTTGGAGTTCCAGTGCCAGAGGGGTGCACGTATCCTCGGTATATGTCACGTGAGTGTTGAGATGCGGATGAGAGGGACTATACACGGCAGTAACTCCTCGCTCTGCAGTATGTGATGCATCGGTATATAATATGCACCCTTCAGGCAGATGTGCGGATGATACCGACGGGGAAGCAGTGGGGCGATTGTCCGTGAGCTGGCAGTACGACCATGGAGGTAGTGTCTTTAAATGATGTAGTTGTAAAGACTGTTTGCGAGCTCTGTTTGCCGTCCGCTGATCAACGAGTTCAGTGAGCGTATTTAGCTGGGCATACTCCTGAAGTACTGGTATGGGTGTTAGGCGGGGGAGGTACGTTATTGCACGCATAGCCTCACGATTGATGGCCTCAAGGGAGTCCCACTGTCTGCGGGTGAGACGTTGAAACTGTGCCTGGTATATTATACGAGGCTGGAGGACAGAGCGAACAAGCTGGCGGGCAGTGTGAGCACGCGCGCCGCCAGAGCGCATAGCTATGCGACGAATGAGGCCTAAAGTAGCGTGAGCGGTCTTACGGATGGCTGTCAGCCACGGTGTGCCAGTCCCAGAGGAATGTAGAAGAAGACCAAGAATGCGAACGGTTTGTACCTGAGGAATTGGGGTATTATCTATCATAAAATTTATATTGGGAGCTTTCCGTAAGCCAGCTTTATTTCCAATTCGAATGAAACAGGATTTTGTATGCGAAAGAGTTAGGCCCAAAGGAGGGAGGCGAAATGTCAGTATATCCAGCGCATGCTGGAGGGCCGCCTGATGGACAGACGTATCTGGGTGACAGCACCATAAGGTTATATCATCGGCATACGCAAGCACCCGTATAGAAGGGATGGCCTCTAGGGCTCGAATAAGTGGAATGAAGGCCACATTAAATAAAGTAGGGGCGAGAACGGAGCCCTGGGGCACTCCTCTGTTTGAGGGGAAGTGACCAAAGGGCTTTCCATGGACACGCACATTGAATGTTCTATTTGTTAGAAAGGCGTGAATGGCGAGGAGAAACCTGTGAGGAATACCAAGAGTTTCTAGGGAGGCAAGAATGGCTGAGTGAAGGATGTTATCATATGCCTTTGTTATATCTGTAGCGATCACAGTTCTAACAAGATGACTGTGCGGAGAGTGGTGAAGCACGTCAGCAGCCAAAGTAGCAAGACCGTCCTCCGTTCCTATTTGCGGGCGGAAGCCAATTTGGGATTCTGGATAACAATCATGGGATTCCAACCACCACGATAAGCGAGTGGCGAGAATGTTTTCGTAAAGCTTGCAGATTGTTGGCGTCAGGGAAATTGGACGAAAGGCCGAGAGAGAAACTGGAGGATGACCTGACTTCGGTATTGGAACAACAATAGAATGCTTCCACTCGTCCGGCATGACACCAGAATGCCACACGTCATTGAATGCATCAAGCAGGGCCTGCAAAGCAGTCCCTTCCAAGTTGCGGAATAAGGAGTTAGGTATGCCGTCGTGGCCGGGAGCAGAGTTAGATTTGAGGCGTTCAATGGAGGCCAGTAGCTCTGCCATGGTTAGGTCAGAAGTAATCTCATCGGGGGGTTCGGTAACCGGTAAGCAAGGTGGAGAAGTTGAGGTGGAATCATAGTGGGGAAAAAACTGTCTGGCCGCCTGTTTTGCAAATGTGTCCTCATCTACATTCATAGCAAGGCGAATGCTCTCTGTGTAATCAGAAACTTGAGAAGAGCGCTCCATGGCGTGAAACACTCTCCAAAGTTGTCGATTACTCTGCTTGGAGGACAGGCGCTCACACCATGAAGCCCAACGTTGCCTTGCTAGACGCTTTTCATACCGCCTCGCACGCGCGGTAGCCCGGTGAAGAGCGGGGATAGCCGATGGGTCATCGGGGTTACGAGCAGCATAATGATCTGCCTGGCGACGCAGAGCCCAAAGATTTAGGAGGTGGATGTCCGGGTTTGGCTCGTCTTCATTTACAGTGGTGGTAATCGTGTGGGACGCAAGAACAGCAGAGAGAGTAGACAATGCTGATGATGGGGTGAAATCAGATAAGCGATTGTCTGCGCGTACAGAGTCCCAAGATGTTATTCGTACGCTACGGCGTATTTTACGTATCCGCGAAGGAGTGAGAGAGATAAAGATAGGACTGTGATCACTACCCCAGGTATCTGGTTCAACAGCCCAACGAGGGCTACCAGGGCCTAACCACCAAGTCAAATCAGGTGAATAAGGCCCACCTCGTGGACGGGTAGATGTATGCGGGTGGTTTAAAAGGTGAAAAGAATTATCTGAAAAGCTTCCCTGGATGTGTGCACCCCTGGGAGAATCCGATGGGTAACCCCACGAGGTGTGTGCGCCATTGAAGTCTCCACCGACTAGAATAGAGATACCCGAGTAGGTAGAACGCAGAAAACGAACCCATCCAAGATTAGGAGATGCGGAACCAGGACGGCCATAAAAGGAAACTAGTATAAGTGGCGTGCGCACAGGCTTAACTAGGAGTGCTACCACCTCTTGGCGTGTGTTACACCAGCGTGAAAGGTCGATCGGTGTGTGGGGAACTGAAGTGTGAATATAAATTGCAGATTTACCTGGGCTGTGGGAAGAGGTGATGCAACGGCGATCAGGAATGGAAGGTGAATGGTAAGCGCAGAATCCTGAAAGGCGAGGAAGTGAGTTATGCTCTTGAAGTAAGAAGGCCCACGCCTTTAGCTTTTTGTCGCGAAGACGGATGTTCACTTCAGAGGCCCTATTCGCAAAGCCTCGACAATTCCACTGCACCACCAGAGACAGTGCATTATTCATTGCGAGGCCGAAGAGCTTCTACGATGAGGGAGGTCACCTGCTCCATAAGGGCTAATATTTTATCCACTGTCGGGGTATTCGGGGTTAACGTGTTGTCTGCACGTGATTGTGGTTTGTTGCTTATTCGAGGGGATTCATTTGAAATCTTATCACGAGGTATTATAGTTCTTCGAGAGGGGTGAGAGCGACGCTGTTCTCGGAGCTGGGTGAGTTCGTCTAGACGTTGGCGAGCCTCTGCAATGGCATTGTCTAAAACAGCGTCTTCATCTGCGGCATCCACATGTGATTGGTGCACTGGCCGTTTTGGTGTACCATTTGATCCACGAGGGTGGGTCGCTTGTGCGTATGAACCATGCTGAGAAGACGTATGATGAGCAGGTGGGTCAAGTAAAGGAAGTGCAGGGAAGTCGGTTTCTTCACATGTAAGAGCAGCGAAGCGATTACTTGTAGGAATATCTTCTTTTCCAGGCGGCTTGCGCGACGGCCTCGTTCTCTTCTTCTTTGGACAAGCGGGAGAGCGCATGTCATGGTCCGCCGATTTGCATAGGGCACAAAGCGCTATTGGTTCATTCATGTCGGCCACAGCTGCCGGATTAGGGCAGGCATTTTGCATGTGCCCTTCTTTATGGCAGTGATAACAAAATATACGACGAGGTCGGAAGGGCTGTGGTTTGATAATCGCACCATAATAGGTTAGGTACTCAGGCAAAGTCAGCGGGCCTTGTAGAGTGAGTAGGTATGAACCTCTGCGCCCCAGAGGCCGTGCTTGCAACACTGAGTGAGTTGAACAGCGAATGTTTGCTCGCACCTCCTCAGAAGGACTTCTGCTGTCAACATGGTAAACGACGCAGCGGAGGGTGTCAGGGCCAGAGGCAAAATATATTTGCACTGGGACATGCTCATTCGCATCCAGGGGAATTTGAGTAACTGCACACATTTTCTGGGCGTCCACCAAGGATGGCAAGTTCACCGTAATGGTGTTCGATGGGCGATGGACGACAAATCCACAGTAGTTAGTAGAACCTAGAACTTGGTCAATTGTGGCTTGGACACACCGGGGAGGGATAGTCGTTATATCAAAGCGCAATGTAGGCTTGATGGTGACGCGGAACGAGTTAGCAGCAAGTGGAAGCGAGGCTCGACTCACTGGCGGCATCTGTGGTGGTGTCAGGGGCTGACACGCTGTAGTTGGCCTTGGAAGGGAAGACTGAATCGGTGCGACGGGCACAGTTCCTTGAGGGAGGGCTACAGGCACCGAGGCGGCGGTGCAATCCATGGGACAAGCCGAAGTCGTTCCATCCGAAGACGAAGCAGACTGGGGGCATGTAAGCGTTGATGATTGCGTGGACGTGGATATTGCGCCAGGTTGTAACACAGCGGAAATCCGCACACCTGTCGTCGGCGGAGCAGAATCCATGCAGGCGCGTAGCCCAGCCTCGCTCGGCAACGCCGAGCTAAGCCTAGCCTGCGCCTGAGGGATCCGGTTGGACTTGGTCGTTACTTCGTTGTTTTCTTTCGTTCAATAAACATTAGCTTGCTTGTCCAGCCTTGTCCTGTGCTCTTCTTCCCTGTGTCTCGTCCTTTGGCTGGTTAAATATGAACTCTTACCAACTTGCCCAGTCATTAACCTTTTTGAAGCACTGGTATGTGGTCTAAGCTATTCTTCTTCCTTGTGAAGGTTCTGCAAGCGGTTATACCGTAGCAGCGACCGTCGCAAGTGCATCAGCAATACCCCTCTTCTTACAGCGTCGCCACATGTGATGCCACGTTTTCTTGACTACCCCTTTTCTCATGACATAAATCCGAAGAGGACACCTAGCCACCATGCGACCTCATCGGAATCGCCTTTAAAACAGCACAAATAGCAATACGTCTTTGGGCACGTCGGAAGCAGCACAGCCATGTAGCATGCAGCAGCAGCAAAAGCTATACTCTGCTTTCTTGCGTTGGATTTTGCAAGCCGTTCTACCGCAACAACTGCGTCAGCAATCGACACGTGGTGTCTAGCGTATCATCACCCTTGGTTCTCATCCTTTTAAGCATCATTTCCTCGGGACATCAGGCTTTGAAAAACAACCGCCTATCCAACGTGTAGCCTCATGGGACTCGCATTTACAAGAGCATCAGCAGCAATACGTCTCGAAGTGGCATGACACAAACATAGACATGTGGTCTAAAAAGCTACTCTTCTGCCTTGTGCAGGCTTTTGCAACGAGTTCTACCTCAACAACGACAGTCACAAATGCATCACAAATTGGCATGTATAGTTTGACAGTTCATTTCTGCGCGACATCAAGAAAGAGAGGTAACTGAACCACAATGTGTCTTCATCGGACTCACCTTTAAAACAGCACTAACAGCAATACGTTCCAGTGGGCACGGCGGAACATATACTGGTGTGAGGTCTAACAAGCTACTTTTCTCCATTTTGCAGGGTTTTGCAACCGAGTCTACAGCAACAACGAACGCCGCAAATGCATAAACATTCGATACATGAATTCTGGCCCATCGTCACATTTGATGCCTCGTCCTTCTGACTGCGCCACTTCCTCGCGACATCAAGCTTGAAAAGCCCCCTATCTACGATCTGACCTCATCGAACGCGCATTTAAAACGGCACCAGCAGCAAAGCATCTTTAAGCAGCACAGCAAAAAAAAAAAAAAAATACAGACGTCTGGTCTAGCAAGCTACACTTCTGCCTTGTGTAGATTTTTGCAATGAGTTCTATAACAACAGCGACCGTATCAAACTCATAACCGATGACACGTCTTTTCTGACAGCCTCATTATCCTTGGTTCCTAGTCCATTTCCTCATGACATCAAGCCCGAAACGCTACCTAGCCAACACGTGAAATCATCGGACTCGGTTTTAAAACAGCGCCAACAGCGATGTCTTCAGGGGATATGACGGATCCAGCAGATACACGTTGTCTAACAGCCTATTTTCTGCCTTGTGCAGGTTAGCTGAGATTACTGTAGTATTAAATGTGATTGCCGCTGTCTTCTCGTCCTGCAGGGCCTACAGCACTATACTGAAATTACCTGTAATATATTTTGTATGTGCGAACTGATCCTATTTTGAGGAGTTGAACTAATCCCGGTCCTTGCGTCTCTCGTGAATTGAAATGCTGGACGAACTACTTGAAGGACAATAACATATCACCATTAAGTCATGGCACTGAGGAACCTACAGGTCAATATGAAGACAAACTTAAAAATGTCCTGAATTTAAGGTGGCCAACTTGGGAAAAAGAGAAGCAAATTAATAATCTAGAACAACCAATATATTAACTCCAGGCAAAAATGACCAAAATAAAAGACAGGAGCGGGCGGTCGAACTCGATCCTTTTGGTGAAAATAAGTAATTTTAGGAAACTGGGGTGGTCGTGATAAAGGAGATTGCAACCGAGTTTTTACCGGAAAAGCTTAAGGGATCATGCAGCTGAGTGGGCAGAATACATAGGCTTCGCAAAACAAGCAACAAACGTCGTCTTGGGGTTGCGTTTCCAGTGCTGCAGCGAAGAGCAATCGCTGAATAAAAATGTGAGTCACAGAAAGGGATTAATATATATTGTAGCAATCCTGAGGAAGAGGTAAAACACATAGTAGAAGAAAGGGAAAAGGACGTTGAGAAAGACGAGGAGACTCTCATGCCCGCGCCGTACTCGCAGCCGTTAATCAGCTGAGCTCTCTGCCCCTTCGACCTGTGCAGCGCTCCGACGCCAAACCCCCGTCGTAACAACTTGGTGGAGGTGCTGGGAACGAATACCCTCACGACGCATCCTCAACCACTGGAGCCTCGCCGGAGCCGTCGCCTCGCTGGTCTTCCTCCTATTTCTCCGAGAATGCAGCAGACAACTGATCAGTCTCGAACATCAACGAGAAGCATTCTGTCCCCTTCTGGTGATGTACCACCAACTGCCTCAAACGCGACGCTACCGCTTCGAGAGCCTCGTTCTTCTGCCGGTCAAGCAGGGGAAGATGTTGATCAGTGGCTCACTCATTTTGAATGTGTGAGCCGCTTCAACCGCTGGGATTCGGTGACGAAACTAGCGAATGTGGTATTCTTCTTGACGCAGACCACCTTGATGTGGTACGAGAACCACGAAGACTCTCTGACCACTTCGGAGGGCTTTGTGAAAGCTATCAAAGAATGTTTTGGCGATCTGACTGCAAAGAGGAGGCAGGCTGAGTAGACACTTGTTCAGAGAGCTCAGACAGCAGATGAGACTTGCACCACATACATCGAGGCAGTACTGAAATTATGCGAGACCGTCGACAGTCGGATGACCGAGGAAGATAAGGTAGGCCGTCTGCTCAAGAAAACTTGAATTGGGTCACCGACGTCATTCGACACTGCCGGACGTTCGAGGCCCTCAAGACCCGCCGGATTACACCGAAGTTTGGGCGACTGGCAAATGTCACTACCGTGGCCAGCGTTGAAGAATCTCCATCCCCAAGTCTCCTGTGTGTCGTTCATGAAATCGTTAGGGATGAAATTTCACTACGTGAGCTGCTTGCCCGGCCGCCCTCTGGCTTCGCGGCTGAAGCATACGCTTTTCCAGCACACGCACGTACGTGCCCACCAACGTCCAGCTACACACCAGCCAATGACACCGACTTCGCCTTCCGGGAAGACCTGGACACCCCGCGACCAAGGCCCAACCAGATTTACCGGCAATTCTCTTATCAGCGCAGAGACCCTCGGTCCTACTCAAACCGTACACCGCGCCTACCGCGGGAAAGCTACGTCGACCCCGGAACCTACATTTAAATATTCGTCGCGGCCTACCTCGCAAGAGTCCACTGAAGCGCAGCTGTTTCATGGGCCTATTCCCGTGTTCTACCGGTGTGGTGTCGCGGGTCATATTTCCCGCTACTGCAATCGGCGCGCACAGTTCAGGAATCCTCCGACGGCATCTAACCGAAGAACCGTCCAGCCCTACATCGACAGCTATCGGCCAGAACATCCATCACGGAGGGGCCGTTTTCAAAATGAAGGGCTCCGCAGCCATTCTCCAGCAGGGTCTGACCGTAGTGTCACACCGCCTCCGTCATTACGTGTGCGCCGTCCCGCGCCACCACGGCGCCGATCTCCACAACTAACGCAGGAAAACTAGCCAGCGCGGCCAATGGAGGTGAGGTCGCTGGACAATGTGCGTTGCTACCTATTATTCCTCCGTCTGTCTTCATGTTAAAGAACAAGGTTAATGTGCTCGTTGATAGTTTACCTACGATGGCGTTGGTAGACACTGGTGCCACTGTCTCAGTAATGAGTTTAGATTTTAAGAACGTTTTGAAGAAAAAGTTATGTTTGTTTGGGATAGAACTGCTAATTTTTATGGAGTAAGTGGAGAGTTATTGAGTCCGGTTGGGGTATGCAGCGTTAAAGTTTCTTTTGGGGGCACAGTATTTCCGGCGGAGTTTGCAGTACTGCCCCGATCAACAATCGATGTAAACTTGGGAATTGACTTCCTGCGTATGTGCGGCGCTACAGTTGATTGTCGAATGGGAGAGCTAAGTGTTAGTGGTTCTCTTCCTCGTGAACTTTTGGAAGAGACGCCAAATTATGAAGACGTTTTGTGTGTGTGTGATGAAGTCATCATACCGCCCCATTCTGCAGTGTGCGTTCAGGTGTCATGCTGCCGTCCTATTGATGACTCTCTTGAGGTTACTGTGGCGCCTTTCAATTTACAGTGCGTAAAGAAAAATGTATTAGTGCCGCATTGTTTGGTTTGTGTGAAAGAGGGCCGTACCGGACTGTGGACTATAAATTGCTCACCGGAACCGGTTGTTTTTCTAGCGCGCTCTAAACTAGCTTCATATAGCGCAGCTATCCCGAATTATGTGACTCTCCTTACTTCTTCCCTTGATAATCCCGCTACTAACTCACCTGTTGACAAGAAGCTTCTTCCGATGATCAGCGCATCGTTGAACACCTCACAACGACAGATGTTGAAGAACCTCTTGTCCCAGCGCATGTCCGTCTTTGATTTCGCACAATCCGACGGCTCTCAATGTTTTCCGCAGTCGCGCGCACGCCACAGGATTACCACGAGATCTGCCTAACCGATCCGCCAAAAGCCGTATCGTGTGTCGCCGTCAGAGCGCAAGGTGATCACCGAGCAAGTTAAGGACATGTTGAACAGGGGCGTAATTCAGGAGTCCTCCAGTCCTTGGGCTACTCCCGTGATATTGGTAAAAAAGAAGGACGGGACATGGAGGTTTTGCATCGGCGCATCGACTACTGTCGCCTCAACTCCATCACTAAAAAGGATGTGTATCCTCTCCCGCGCATCGACGATGCCTTAGATTGCCTTTTGTCTGCATCTTATTTTTCTTCGGTTGATTTGCGATCGGGGTATTGGCAGATTCCGATGAACCCCGCTGATAAAGAAAAAACTGCATTTGCTACGCCGGATGGCCTATTTGAATTCAGTGTGATGCCCTTCGGCCTGTGTAATGTGCCGGCCACTTTTGAGAGATTTATGGACACAGTACTGCGTGGCCTCAAGTGGAAAGTCTGCATGTGCTATTTAGACGACGTTGTTATTTTTGGCCGGACTTTTACTGAACATAACACGCGACTCGCTATTTTTTAGATTGCCTGCAAAAGGCTGGCCTTGTCCTGAATTCTAAAAGGCGCCGTTTTGGCGAGCGTCAAGGTACTCGGATATCTCGTCGACCGCGATGGAGTTCGCCCAGATCCACAGAAGACTACAGAAGTTGCAGCATTTGAAAGACCCCATAATCAAAAGGAGCTCCGCTGTTTTCTGGGGCTGTGCTCCTACTTTCGACGATTCATCCCAAGGCTTGCCCACGTCGCTTATCCTCTGACGTCCCTTCTACAAAAGAACGTCCCTTTCGACTGGACCTCAGATTGTGACGCGTCTTTCCACCAGCGAAAGTTTCTGCTTACGTGACATCCCATACTATGGCACTTCAACCCCTCCGCTCCGAAGGAAGTTCACACTGATGCAAGTGGGATCGGTGTAGGCGCTGTGCTTGTGCAACGTTCGCCAACCGGCGAGCATGTAATTGTTATGCAAGCCGTTCCCTCAGCAAACCTGAGCGTAACTACACTGTTACGGAGCAAGAGTGTCTCGCTGTAGTTTTCGCTGTTCAGCGGTTTCGGTGATACCTATATGGAAGCCATTTGACGATTGTGACGGACCATCATGCATTCTGTTGGCTCGTCAACCTTCGTGATCCATCTGGTCGTCTGGCAAGCTGGGCCCTTCGTCTGCAGGAATACGACTTCACTGTCTCGTACAAGAGTGGCCGCAAACATGCCCATGCAGACTGCCTATCACGTCTTCCCCTTCCCACGACCGAATGTGACTCGGCTGACTTCGATCACTACATCTCCTCCGTTGTTTCCGAGTTTCCTGACGCCTCCGCTCTGCGGACTGCGCAAGAGACCGACATAAGCCTCAAGCCACTGCTTGCGACGGCGCGGGATTCCACAGCTACCAGCCCATTCTGTCTCCGTGATGGCCTTCTGTACAAAAAGGCTTATTCCAGCACCGGCACGAATTTTCTATTTGTGGTTCCCGAGTGTTACCGCTCGTGCATCGTGCGCGCAATGCATAACGACCTCACTTCCGGTCACCTGGGCTCTGCTCGAACCCTCCACCGTGCTCGCGACCGGTTCTATTGGCCGAAGATGCGCCAGACGACTGAGCGGTATGTGGCGAGCTGCACTGAGTGCCAACGGTACAAATGACCTACGTCCACGCCACAGGGCCTGCTGCATCCTGTGACTCTACCCCATGGTGCATTTGAGAAATTCGGTATCGACCTTCTGGGTCCCTTCCCGAAATCTTCCGATGGAAATCGCTGGATCGTGGTTTGTGCCGACTATCTAACCCGGTACTGCGAAACGGCCGCTCTTCCTTCTGCCACCGCTCATCACGCGTCCATGTTCTTGCTCCGTTCCGTCATCCTGCGCCATGAACCTCCGCGAGTGATCATCAGTGATCGAGGTCGGCAGTTTACGGCAGATGTTGTGGAAGAGCTTCTCCGTTAGTGCTCTTCACATTTTCGACACTCCACACCATACCACCCTGAATCCAACGGTTTGACGGAGCGCACCAACCGCACACTCGTCAACATGCTCTCTATGTACATTGCATCAGACCACAAGAACTGGGATACAATAGTGCCGTTTATAACGTTTGCCTTCAACACTGCAACATATGAGACGACCGCCTACAGCCCGTTTTTTCTTCTCTATGCTCGTGATCCTCGGTATTCCCTCGACACCATTTTTCCCTATTTCGTCCATGACGTACCTTGCATCGCCGAAACTCTTTGTCGGGCCGAAGAAGCTCGCCGTCTCGCCCTTTTGCGGATTCTGGCTTCGCAAGACCGTTTCAAAGCTCGGTACGACAGACAGCATCGCAATGTGTCTTACGCACCTGGAGACTTAGTGTGGCTTTGGCGACCTCTCCGGAAACATGGTTTAGCCCAGAAAACGTTGACGCATTTCACTGGCCCTTAAATTGTCCTCGACCGCATCAGTGACCTGAATTACGAAATCGCACGCTTGACTGCATCTGGTCGTCGCTCAGCTACAACGGAACTCTCTCATGTCGCCCGGATGAAGCCGTGGCAATCCCGTGGGAACGACTAACTCCCTCGCCCAGGGGGGCTTCGGTTTTCCCGGGGGGATATGTAGCAATCCTGAGGAAGAGGAAAAATACATATAAGAAGAAAGGGAAAAGGACGTTGACAAAGACGAGGAGACTCTCGTGCCCGCGCCGGACTCGCAGCCGTTCACCAGCTGAGTTCTCTGCCCCCTCGACCTGTGCAGCGCTCCGACGTCAAACCCCCGTCGTAACAATATATATGTATGACTTAAAATATAAGACAAGTATCTTTAAAAAAATAAAAAGGTAGACAGATTTCTGATCTGCGCATGGGTTGGGATATGACGCTTCAACGCAAATAAGACGTGTTTCCTTCCATATGAATTTCAGTCGCAAGTCAGCGCTTGCTGTGTACCTTTCTCGTTCTTGTTTTTTTTTTTTTGTGCGCAGTATACCTTGAAAATCTATTTATGACTCTTTGAACATGCTACTTTTAAACAGTGGCCTTGAAAACGTTTGATATCGGTAATATATATATATATATATATATATATATATATATATATATATATATATATATATATATATAATGATTATACGCGAACTATGACTAGGAATAACAGGTTATTAGTGATTCAGAATAATGCATTAGGAGCCAAAGCAATCATTTTATATTTATTATCCTTAACACCACTGTTTTCTATGCACCATGTGCTAAATGTATACCGATTATTAACCGATCATAAAGCTCAAATTGACCATATCGTTATTTTACACTCCTGCATATGCAACTTTATGGAAACCCCAACACCTCATCTAAACCGACATGATGTGTATTGGTATATACCATGACCAGCAACAAACTATGACCTTCAATCTGTACGATGTACTCTCCTCTCTCTTCTGAATACTCATAATTTCCCCGAAGAAGTCATGTGATCCATATCGATAAATACACTGCTTGAAATGCTTTTGTCATGTGTTTCTTAACCGGCAAGTAAGCTGTTTATTTGTCTTTTCGGTGTTTTAACAGCATTTTAGAATGGTGACAAAATCCATGTCATGAAGCTGTTTCTTTTTCTTTCTTAAAGCATTTAAACTGCCCTCATGTTTGTCAAATCCATGTTGTTTTTGATGGTATTATTGTGTTCCCTAATATTCAGTATCGCTGCTGAACATCGCGCTGGTGAACACCCATCAGGCGATGGTGAACATCGTTAAATCGCTTTGATGCATTTTTTCTCCCTTCCTTTGAAACCTGTACTTGGTACTTTGTCTGAATTGTATTGTATTAAAACATGCTTAGGTTGCGTCAAATGTTGTGCCATAGCGCATATATGGAACGAGATGAAGGCAAAAAGTACCTGATAGATAAAAACTGCGAAAATTTAAAGATGTTTATCTTAGGGATAAAAACGACAAATAGCAGAGGTTTAGCATAAGTAAACATGGTATTCAGCGAAAGCTTCACAGCATTGTTACGCTTGGTATAACTCTGGTAACCTGTTTTACTGGCCTCGGTAAGATGCGCCAAGCGCAGCCTCGTTGTCCCTGGTGTTCGTGACTGGCCCTGTGTCGAGGCGAGATTGCTCTTCTTTCTTATACCCATCGACTGACTGATGTCATGGCAGTTTCCATCGGAGGAAGACGCGACGGGAGATCATTTATTTATTATACACGTGCTTCACTCCCTTTCACACCCTCTTTAGCTACAAGCGTGAAAAATCAATGATCACAGGTCACCGAAAAGGTAACATTCAAAGGTTACCCAAAGGTCAAAAGGTCATGGTTGGTGAGGCACAGAGGTTGTCCTTAAAGTGACACTTCAAGCGGTCGGATGTTTAGGGGAAAAGAAGGCACAAATACAGCCGCGCTTGTCCTCTGGCTCCTTTAAGGTCGATTTCTTGTCGACTGTGACTGTGTGTGTGTGGGTGTATTGGAAATAAAAGGCGCGGCATCAGTGAAATCCTTCCCTGGTCATCTGAACCGCAATATCAGCAGTCCCAATCAGACATTCCGTAATTTTTGTTCAATGGTTAATGTACATGGCTGTTGACCAAGAGACAGACAGGATACATAAATAGGGATGAGGATGGAAATCAGGGATTTTTACCAGAAAGCACTCCGGTTGTGTTACCCTACACTGAGGAAAAGGGATAAGGGAATTAAAGAGGGGAAGAGAAAGGGGACGTGGATCACAGAGTTTGTCACTCAAGCCGAAGGCTTTGAGATAACTAAACAGTGTCCTGTATGTCTTGAAGGCAGTCGACTGCCGTCTCACGGACCAAGGATCTTATCCGCCGTCAAAGGGCGAGGATCGAGGCGGTCTAGCCTGTAACAAAGCTCAGTTGTTTCACTCACAGATGTAGGGCAATCACATAGGAGCCCTTCGATTGTCTCTTCACAGCAGCAATTTTGACCCGCAAGGCTGTCGGCCGTTCCAAATCTTGAAAGTATACTTGTTTGTGAACGCAACATCGAGCCATGAACGGCACAGCAACGTTGCTTCTGGACGCGCTATTTTATGGGGAATGAGGAGGCGTAGTTCAAGATCCAGTTCCTCGAGGCAGCGGTTGCAAAACTCCCCAGTGTTCCAGGCTGAAGGTGGGATTTCGAGGGCCACAGCCCGAAGCGCACATGCTGCGTCAACCCTCGATATTTGGATTTTCATTTGAACGCCGGCGCTGCGAGCAGAACGGGCAGCCTCGTTCGCCTGGTGGTTTCCATTGATAGTGTTTTCAGTCCTGGAAGACTGAAAAATAATATTGTGACCTTTCAGTAATGTTTTGTGGTACAGCTGTCGGATCTCTCCAACGAGGCGTTCATGTGACACGAGGCGCAGTGCTACTTAAAGGCCATGAAGGGCTGCTTTAAAATCAGTGAACACTGTCCAGTCATGTGGACGTTCTTTGCAAATGAATTCAACTGCCTCGAGTAGGGCAGCTGGTTCAGCACCAGTTGCCGAAGTCCGGTATAAAGTTTTACCCTTTATCAAGATTGACTAAACCGGTTTTACCACTGACTCCGCGGATCTGCTTAGATTAATTGCGCCATTTGTGTAGATGCGTATGCGACTTTGATATTTGAAGGGCAGATCATTGAATGTCAATTGTTTAAGAGCAAGTGAGACCATTCCGGCTTCCTTCGTAATTCCAGAAGTATAAATTTGTATACTTCGTTCATTAGACTCGATATGGGGGAGCATGCTCTTACAGCAGTGGTGAACTGCTGGAAGGGTTCTTAGATGATGACAAGGGACCCTTTTTAGGTGCCAAATAGGCGTTCGCATTGTGTCAGCAGCAATATGTATGGTGACAGGATGACCCTGGGAGACAAGAACAGTCGCTGCTGTTGAGGCACATTTAGAGAGTACAAGGGCGTATACAAAGAACTTGAGAAACAGATAGTAAGTGAAAGAAAGATTAAGGAGCTGGGCAACGAGAACAGAGGCAAAACGGCAGATTTTGTTTTAGACATAATGTAACGCCAGTTGCCCTCATATGTAACATCTATTAAAATGTATTGAACGCCATTTTGTTCTGGACGCAACCGCTGCAAACTTTTCTATTTTTATTTGGCTTTTTATTTCCTGTGCTTCTCCCACAGTGTAAAATAGTTTATGCAGATATACATACATAGTCTTCTGCTCATTCGTCAGTTAGCACAACCTTGCGGCAGTTATGTGAACCACGCAGTCTAGGGACCTTGAGTAGACGACGAAAGGTGGCGGAACAAAATTGCAGTCGCTGTCGCTTGGTTTGTGCGGGAAATCTGAACAAGCAGAACCAAGCAGTATCGTCAGGTCATAATGTATTCGTCGCTAGGGGATATGATCATAAAAGAAGATAGAAGCCGCCCCGTATTTGACGGGAGTGTAATCGATTCAACTTGCAAGCACGCTGTATGCTATTTTAAGCGTTATCGCACATCCTGCTGCGAGCTCAATATATAAAATGAATACAAAATTGCCATGAAGCTTTATTCTGCTCGCTTGGTCATGCATAGTGCGGCCTATGGCACACTTTATCGCACTGTATTTAGCTCAAGGTACCCCCAAATTCATCTCGAATAACTATCGCCATGTGTGGCTTCTTCCATAGTTTTTCCACATATATTTGCTGTGTTTGGCGGCTTTACCTCCCAGCTTCGTTACCGGCTTCAACTTGAGCGCTCCCCAGAGCAGCAAGCATTGTGTCTCTCGACAAATCCCGAGCAAGTTATTATCCGCTATCACCATGGCTATCGCCAACAAACTCCTCCTTTTTGCAAGTGCGAGCCATTCCAGTAGCCGGTTTCTTTACCAACGGCTTCACTGTTATCTAAGTGTTCGCCACGTCGAGACTATACGTACGTATATATTGAACAATAACATAGCAGTTGAGTTATACACATTACCAAGATAAGTAACGTTTTACGAGCACAATTATTTTATCTGAAATTTAGCATATTACAAGGATAATCTGAAGCCTATATTACAATTACAAAAAAGTATTCAATTTGCACTGCGTGACGTTCCTTCCGACATTTATTACCATAACGCGGATTCGCAGAGTCTAATTTGAAATAGTGGGGCTTCTTCGACATTATGCAGTATGTCGTTAATTTTAGAAGTGTTACTTCGAACTTGGTGTCGCCAAAATTTTCGCGGTGCATGGTGCGAAAAATTAGAAGCGGCACAGTATACGCTGCCAATCTATGCGCTTCAGGGAAGGGGAATATTAATGCAGGAATCCATTTGACGGCTACGTTCTCACTTACATGTTATTACGAAAGCAATACTACTCTAGGTTTCGAGCCTTCAGCCTAGCGCGGCCGGTAGCCACGTCTTACCCATGTGACGCTGTGACGTCACACCCCACGTGACACTAAAGTGAGAGCTGGGCTACAAACTCAAGGGGTCGGCAGTAGCTGCCAACTTGAGTCTCTCGTTTCACATGGGACGGTTATGTCAGAATCAGCCTGCTAGGACCCCGGCATTCACGTTACCCCTGTAGGCCACTAAGGAATGTTCCTACGGCTTGGTTAAAGCGGGGCTTTATATGTGGGCTGAGGAAGAAGAAATGAAAAGAAGAACACTCGGTCACCCGCAGCTAATGGTATTGCTCAATATTTGGTTCAGCAGCGTTGAATCCTTGTAATTTTTTTAGTTCGCTCATCCACACCGCGAAGAAAGTACTATATATATCAGGCCATATGAATTAAAGAATATTTTGCTGACCGCAATTTTGTGAGAGTTATTCCTAAGCGTAGGGAATAGATTATGCTCAAAATATTATATAGCTTATAGTAGGTTACTACCATGCGCAAAATGCTTTCAATTGAGCAATATCTTGTGAAACACTGTTTCTGAACTGATTTGTGAAGCCAGTGCATGCTTTATTCGATGAAACAGATAATTGTGAGAGAGGCACACGTTTAGGTATGACGTATTCAAACAATCATTAGTTGCACACTATGAAGGGCTAGACCGTGAGAATATAGCATATATTTTCGTGTAATAATATTTGCTATCGTTTTTGACGGTCGAATACCTCTAGAACAGTGCGTACAGATCTTGTAGCAGCTCATGAAATATTTATACCTTGTGGTGTTGAGATTGACTTCACAGACAGTATCGTTTCCATGAAAGAATGTTTTGTTGGGCTAGTTTGTGACAGTCCATTGTAGGTTCAAAGCGCGAAAGCACACACCGACAAAAGGAAGGTAACGGGACGGAGCGCCACTCAAAACTGCTTTATTGAAAGAAAAACAAAACGCGCAAATTTATAGTCAACGTACACACGGGAACATCATCGTGATTCAAGGTTGATATTATACCGCACGGGTGAAGTATTTTTTTCGGCCTTGTACAGAGATATCGACGTATCACGGACGCACATGCTTGCTTTCTTATCGTTAAAATATGCCTCGGTTAACTCCCTAGCTTTTTCGTCATTACTTCTTGAGAGAATCCGCGCACCAGAAAACCCTGTCTCACAAGAGCGTGACGGGCAAGACCTTATATGTTTGAGTAAATTTTGTCTTTATTTTGTTCAACGTTTCTTTCGGGCTCCCTGATTCGCTCATTAACACAGCACCCAGTTTGTCCAACATAAGGGCGGCCACATGAGAGGAAAATTGCATATACAAACCTTTCAGCGCGCTTCATAAACAATCACCCGTGCTTAGTGCCGCTGCCTCCTTCTTACCTACCTTTTTCGATGCGTGAGCAAACGTTTTCGAGCTCACTAGAGGCTGAAAAGACAAGTGGTGCATCATACCTGCTCGCAACCGTTTTTAAATTGTGGGCCAACTTGTGTATGTAGGGCACCACCACATTTTTTTTAATATATTTTCAAGGAACGTCTTCCTCCTATCTTTCTTTTCCTTTGTATTCTTCAGGAGGCTTTCGGCATGTTTCTTTGACTAATGGATCTCATATATGTGCCGTAGCCAACAGTTCTTCGCGCAAGGATTTGTATCAAGAATGGATTGATGCCCGTGGAAGCAAGTTTCCTTTTCTGTCCTGGTCTACCTTCCTGGGGACATGTAAAAAGAATAAATAAAACCCTGAGGTCTCAGTTGTGGTAAGTTCGCCTGCTAAATGATCTACACACGGCCTGTCTAACCCAATATCCTGCCTGGCTCTTTTACTTGTGCATTTGATTGTTCACATTTTTATTAATTCAAAAGAATTCCTTGCTGCTGTTTTGTTTTATGTATTCACGTATATACAGTCTCCTTGCGGCTTCATTTGGCCGTAGCTGGAGACAGCTTATCGCTGTGGGCTGTGCAGATAAGTAATGACAACGAGGCAACCTAACCGTGGTTTCTGCAGCAGTCAAGTGCTAATTGCTTCTTATAGAAGACAGGTATTTTTCATATATTTTACTTTCATATGTGAACAGGGTTATACCTTGGTGATAACTGCCTGAAAGAAAAAAAATGGGCACGAATCACACAACCTTCTTAATTTTTTTTTTTCTCTGGAATACTGTATTAAGGCTTTTGTTCTGACCTGCATATGTAGGAAATGGTACACAGGACTGCATATTCCTTCAGTAACTGCGTAATTTTTAAGCATGAAATTAATTTAGCTCCTGATGTCGGCAACCCTGATGTGACGAGCCAAACCAGCCAACACAAGGCACCAAAAGGTGATTCTCTGGTTGCCAAATGGGTTTTAACCAGACAAGCTCTCGGCTCTTTAAGCTTTTGTTCAGAACCAGCATGTCTCCGAGAATGTGTCTGGAACACAAACCCGTCTGGGACCCACAAAGAGACCTCGTTTAAATGTAAACACAATTAGTTACCAACCTATTTTGAGTATGACCAATAGATGATATGCCAACTCGTTGGTGGTCTGGCAACACAGCGGCCGCCGCTTCCGGTCGCCATCTTTGCTTGGTCGAGCACACGGGTCGAGCAGTCGCTTCGTTGGCCTGGCGTGCGTGCTTTCTTGATACCGGAGAAACTTTTACGAATATCTCGATAAGAATTTTCAGAGTCATGTTTGAGCCGCAACGCTGTTTGTACTGCGCTGATCTTTCCCCGACCGTAGGCCTTTTCTCGTCTTTAATGAGCGCCAGCATGCTTTTTACCCTGTCTTCTGTTCGCTTGGAGCTTCAGGGTGACGACTGCAGAAATCCACACAGTGTGTGCAGAAAAACTTCAACTGTCACGTAAAAAAATTGTGGGCATTTAGGCATTGGCTCAACTTTTGCGCATTATCACGGTTTATTCTCAAGTGAACCAACATTGCGATAAGGTAGTGAGCGGTTTTATTGCAAAAGCAATACTACGCTAGGCGAGTTTGTTGTGTTGGCTAGTGCTATCTAGCTTAATTCTAGGCCTAGGTTGTAAGGAGCAACTTGCAAGCGCCACACAAGTAGGGCACCGAAGACGACAAGAAACGCGTGGCGCATTGAGAAAGTGCCAAGTGGAAAAGGCAACGAACGCATGGCGCATCGAGAAAGCGCCACGTAGACCAAGCAGCAGGTGGAGACGAGGGCGCAGCCAGAGCAAGGGGTCGGGACAAAAACACGGAAGAACACGGTCAGGGGGAAGGATCTTTCGGCTACGTCGGTCTGCTGGTGACCCGAGTGACCAGGCTTGGGCTTCCACCACAGACATCCGGGATTCCAGACCCGGATCACGGCTCGATGAGAAGTTTCTGCTGACAACCCGAGTGACCGGGCTTCGGCTCCCGCCTCAGACATCCAAAGTTCCAGGCCTGGCTTGGCCCAATCCTGACTCCAAACACATCTGCCTGAGCTACTGGACTCAGGCGTAGCTGGACTCGGACATTCCCAGCAGCTTTGATGACGTCGCCACCAGCCGAGTGGCCGAACGCAAGTTGTGAGCGTCTCCACCAGCCGCTGCTCCGGCCATCTGAAGTACGCGCACGAGAAAGAAAACCTGATTGATTTATAGGAAGGGAAAGGCGCGGTAACTGTCTCACTTGTTCTCTGTGGATACCTCAACCACGCCGTAAGGAAAGGGAGGAAGGGGGTGAAAGTGTAAAGAGAGAAAGAGGAGCCGTAGTGGAGGGCTACGAAGTAATATCGACCACCTGGGGATCTTTAACGTGCGCTGACATCGCATAGCGAGACGCGTAGCTGTCGGATTCAGGCTGCAGTGTCGAGGCCTGCTGTAGAGAGGCCGTTGACCCGATCACGGCCGGTCTCAATGCGCTCGCTCAGGGGAGGGAGCGCGCGCATTGAGACCGGCTGTGACCCGACTCGTCGATTGGGGACGCACCCAGAAACGCCAACTCCGCCGACGCCCAGACAGACCACTTCGCCGGACGCACCATCTCTAGGAAGAACATGAACACATGAGACATGAGTGCACCTTTCCTTTTCTCTTGTTGATTATTTTCCTGCTAGTTGCGGGAGTTTTTGTTTTTCATTTTTGTTGATTTTTGTGTTGTTTCTTCTTTAGAGCTAAACTAGGTTTCTTTTTTTTCCAAGTGCTGCCGCCTCGTGTGTTTATTTTTTATCTCCATTCATAGAATCTCTTCTAACAGGTGTATACTATGTACAATAACTCTACCAACGTTGCAGTCATTTCTTCTTTTAATTCCTAGTTGTCATATGAGTATGATGTGAGTGTGGGACCTTCCCTACTACGATGAAAAATAGGCTGAATAAATCAGCATAAGGTAGCTGCTGCATGGGCTAAATCATGTGTGCATTTGTGAATTCTGCATGATTTGGTAGCTTTCTACATTTATTCTGTTGGCTAAAAGGTCGTAAAAAGCTGAAATGGCTTTGTTGCGCAGAAAGTCGTCAGTTTGCCGCAGCAATAATAAAACTGGATGACTTGAAGCGCTTTCAGCTCTTTCACAGATCCCGCAACCACCACGAGAATCGGTAATAGTGTGAGCACGGACACTTGCCTGGGCCTCACGTTCGTAAGGAAGAGCAAAGAGTCACAGTGGGAAAACATGATGGAAAACCTAGGCAGCGATCACTTTATCCTCCGGACGCGAATAGCATCGGAAAGGGCAAGATGCCAAATCGGACAAGCAAAACTCCCGGACTGGAACGCGTTCCGCGGGGCTTGCAAAAAATCTGAAGACGGCATCCAATCACTAGAGGAATGGAGCGGCATGTTGACAGAAACGCGAGACAAATGCACAAAAAGTGTAAGACGAACAACAACAACGCCCGAAGTAGACGGGCACCTGCTGCGACTATGGGAAGTCAGACGCAGTCTCACCAAAAGATGGCGGAAGCAAAAACACAACAGGAAACTAAAACTAAAGATAGCAGAAGTTACGGCAAAAGCTGAAGAATACGCAGCGCAACTCGCGAAACAAAATTGGGAACAATTCAGCGATTCGTTTAAGGGAACCTTAGGTACGGCCAGAACCTGGAATCTCCTAAGAGCACTAATCGATCCGACCAAAACAAAATCAGAAAACAATAAAAGCATCCACAGATTCCTCCACTCCTTCGAGGGTTCGGACACCGAGCTTTTAGAGAAGGCACGAAAAAAATGTTTCGGTGATCACAACCCCTCACGATACCAAGGAACCTATCGCGGAGCCGAAAACGAGAGACTCGACCGCCCAAAAACTGTGGAAGAAGTTTATGCGGACATAAGGAATACGATCAGAAACACGGCAGCAGGAGCCGACAGAATCGACAACGCCCTGATCCGAAACCTGAGTGACGACATCATACAAGAGCTCGTAAGCTTTCTAGACAAACACTGGGAGGCGGAGACGGTTCCCGAAGACTGGAAACACGTCAAAGTAATTATGATTCCTAAACCTGGCAAAAAGCTTCAAATTGAAAATCTCAGGCCCATCTCGCTTACGTCGTGCCTCGGCAAACTTTACGAGCGGGTGGTGATGCTCAGACTACAAAATTTCATGGAAGATAATGACCATGTACCCCATGCCATGTTCGGCTTCAGAGCAAAACTCTCGACGCAGGACGTGCTGCTTCAAATACAAGAAGATGTGCTCCACAACGTACCTCGAACGGGTGAAAATGTCATAATGGCCCTTGACATCAAGGGAGCATTTGATAACGTCAGTCACGAAGCGATCCTTAGAGGTCTATACGACCTGGACTGCGGACGCAGAATCCACGGATACGTCAAAGCCTTCCTGTTAGATAGAACTGCCACCATCGGCATGGGAGACCTTCGATCGAACAAAATTCACGCGCCAAACAAAGGAACACCCCAAGGATCAGTCATCTCACCTATCCTCTTCAATATTGCTATGATAGGTCTAGCACGAAAACTAGAGAAGATCGAAGGCGTCATGCACGCAGTGTATGCAGACGACATAATAGTCTGGACGAACACCGGTTCCCTCGGGGAGAAGGAAGAAAAACTACAGGAAGTGGCCTCCTGTGCGTGTACAGAAATATCTCGGAGAAAGAGGACTCGCATGCTCGACCGAGAAACCGGAACTGCTTCGAGTGTGGAGAGGCAAACAAAACCGGACCGTCCCAATCAGTGAAAACCTGAAACTCAACATCTACCTGGAAGGAATGCCCATCCCAGAAAAGACAACAATAAGAATATTAGGTATGTGTGTTCAATCGAACCTACGCAGTAGTCACACTTTTACCATGCTCAAAACAACAACGCTACAAGTGACGCGCATGATCACCCGCATCACCAACAGGCGGAATGGCATGCGCGAAGAGGACACACTAAAACTAGTTAGAAACCTAGTAGTGAGCCGAATTATGTACCGCCTGCCCTACCAGTGCCTCAACAAGAGTGAAATACAACAAGCGGATGCCTGCTACGCAACGCGCATAAGACGGCGCTCCGATTACCGCGCAACGCGTCTACAGAAAAGCTCATGGCGCTTGGATTGCAAAACACATTCGAAGAACTACGCGAGGCGCGGCTTGAGTCGCAAAAACTCAGGCTGCTGCAGACAACGACTGGAAGAGCGCTCTTACAGAGACTCGGATACTGTGAGCAGATGCGAGAAATAGCGAGGACGGTAACGATCCCCGACGAACTTCGCAAGTCCCTCAAGGTAGCTCCAATCCCGAGAAACATGGACCCTAACCTCCACCAAGGTTGAAGAGAAGAAGGGCGGATTTTATTCAAAAAACATACGCTCCTCAAGACACGACCGTGTATGCAGACGCGTCCTTGAGAGGAGAACACAACAAAATTGCAGTGGTCATGGTGGTCGATTCGACAATACGCGAAGTGACCAGCGCCTCTATCCGACACTGCACAGTAGCAGAGGCCGAGGAAGTAGCCGTTGCTCTAGCTGTGGGGGAGGGCTATACAGCTGGGCGGTCGCTAACGATACTCGCAGACTCTCAAACAGCCTGTCGAAATTTCATGAATGGTAGGATTGGTCGTCACGCACTCCGTATACTCCTCGAAGCGAGCGACAGAATTAAAAACCACGAATAAAAAAAGACCAGACACAAAATTATGTGGGTACCGGGGCACATGGGGATGGCAGGGAACCAAGAGGCTGACAGGATAGCTCGAGCATACACTACTTTCCGAGCATCCGACGAGTCCGCGGAACTTTTTCCAGCACCCAAGGCATACTCGGCCATACTAGAAAACTATAGAGGAAGAAGAATGCGATATCCCCCACCGCACAGTTCTCTCACCAGAGAGGAAGCTGTCATATGGAGACAATTACAGACGGGTTCATATCCAAACCTACACATACTAAACAAAATTCATCCTACCATATACGCTGACAGATGTCCGTGGTGCGATGAAAAACCAACACTATATCACATCACATGAGCCTGTCAAAACATAGATGTGGTCCCCAAAATTCGAAACCCGAGTGCGGAGCATTGGGAGACTCTGCTTTCCAGCGACCGCTGCGAAGACCAGCAAGGTCTGGTACAGCGAGCCCAACGGGCGGCAGTAGCCAGCGGAGCCCTGGACTGAGCGCAACCGACCATTGTGCAAAGATGGACGAAGTCGACGGAGAAGACTCTTGTGGATTTAACAAGTAGACATCTCTGAAGGCGTCCCAAAAACCACCAAGTAATATAGGGCTAAATAAAGTTTGTCCTCCTCCTCCTGTCATGTACGATAAAAAGGAGTCATAAACCATTTTCGACCGAACTTGAACCCGTATAGATTGATTACAGAAAGCCTGACAAAAAAAAAATGAAACGCGACATATGTATTTCTTTACACTGAACACGTAGCAAACTAAGCATGAATTGGCGCGTGGTTATATGCGCACCTTCATGAACAATCAAAATTTGCGGCTGGAGCTCTCCGCGAGAGCATGGACCTGGTTTACCAGTAAGTGAATGAAAACCGGTCCTTGCGGATGGACTGCATACGTTAAAGATCCCCAGGTGGTCGAAATTACTCCATAGCCCTCCACTACGGCTCCCCTTTCTCTCTTTCCACTTTCACTCCCACCTTCATCCCTTCCCTTACTGCGCGGTTCAGGTGTCCACATAGCAAGTGTGACAGATACTGCGCCTTTCCCTTCCTGTGAAGCAATTGATATTATTATTGTTATTTGCGGACGGACTGCAAGCTTCAATAGCACTGGCGCATGCCTGCTGAAAAAAACAGAAAACGAAAACATTGCGGTGTTTTTACATCTGATGAGGAAATGTGCTCTGCAGGAGAGTTATCATGCAAGCTGGCTCCTCTTTTTTAACAGATAACATATAACATATTGTCACGACTGGTCACAGGGAGCCGTGAAGGTACACGTAGCCGAGGACCAGAGAATAAGGTCGCTTGTCGTTCCGAACACATAGTCCAGCAAGCACCAGCGCGCCGCTCGTGCCAACAACCGCTTCGTCGTCGTCGGCGCCAAACACGGCTGTCGCGCGGCGCTAGGCACGTGGCATTATTCCCCCCCCCCCCCCCCCCCCCCGTGAAAGAAAACATCGTCCCGATGACAAGGTGAGAGGAGAAAGTAAAAAAAAAATTAGGCGTGAGGTGAACTGTACAGTAACGCAGGGTTTCACTTGCAAGAAGCGCTCAGTCACGCGAAAAGTGCGGCTTTAAGCGCACCACATGCACAATTTCAGGCCGCTGGCGTCGAACACTGACGGTCACAGTTCCGTCTGGAATGACTTCGTAATTTACGCTGTTTAAGCGGCGCAGGACTTTATAGAGCCCAAAATAGCGGTGTAGTAGTTTCTCGCTCCAGCCTTTGTGGCGCACGGGGGTCCACAACCACACTTGGTCCCCTGGTTCGTAGTGGACTTCCCTGTGCCGGAGGGTATAGTGTCGAGCGTCGGAAGCATGCTGCTCCTTGATGTGCAAGCGGGCCAGCTGACGGGCTTGCTGGGCCTGTTCTGCGAAATGGGCGGCATCGGGTTCGACCGCTTCTTCCCCGCTCGGGAGCGTCGCATCCAACATCGTACGGGCCTCTCTGCAATATACGAGACGGAACGGCATAAACTTCGTGGTTTCCAGCGGCGCCGAATTGTAGGCGAAGGTGACATACGGCAGGATCTCGTCCCACATTTTATGTTCGACGTCGATGTACATTGAGATCATGTCCGCCAAAGTTTTGTTTAGTCGTTCCGTTAATCCATTTGTCTGAGGGTGATACGCTGTTGTGCGATGCTCGGTATGGATGAGAGTTAAGGTGTCCCGCAGTAGCCGAGCTGTAAACGCCTTTCCCCGGTCAGTAATGATGGTCGATGGCGCACCGTGTCTGAGCACAATGTCGTTCATAAAGAACCGAGCAACTTCGCCGGCAGTACCTCGGGCAAGGGCCTTCGTTTCAGCGTAGCGTGTCAAGTAGTCTGTGGCGACTACGATCCACTTGTGTCCGTTCGAGGATAAAGGAAATGGGCCTAAAAGGTCCATGCCCACTTGCTCGAAGGGTGTGAGGGGTGGTTCAATAGATTGTAACATACCGGATGGCTTGAGCGTGGGTTTTTTTCGCCGCTTGCATTGTCGACAAGTCTGTACGTAACGTCTAACGCTCGGAGAAAGATGTGGCCAGTAGTAGTTCTGCCGGACTCGGTTTAGGGTGCGTGTAAAGCCAAGATGTCCTGAAGTTGGTTCAGGCCAGGAGGATTTCGTGCCTTAGATCAGCCGGTATAACTAGCAGGTATGCTTTCGCACTCGACGTAGAATTCTTCTTATAAAGCATCCCATTGCGGAGGCAATACGACGACAACCCCCGAGCAAGATACCGGGGTATTGTAGGATGCCCACCTTCAAGATGGTCAATAATCAGTCGCAGCTCGTCGTTGGCACGCTGTTTGGAGGCGAGATCGCACGTAGTGACTGCTCCGAGGAAGCTATCGTCGTCGGTGGCATCTGACGAAGGAGGGCCGACGGGCGCGCGGGAAAGGCTATCAGCATCGGTGTGCTTCCGGCCAGACTTATAAATAACATCGAAATCGAACTCCTGCAGGCGCAATGCCCAACGTGCTAAGCGGCCACAAGGATCCTTTAAGTTTTTCAGCCAACACAAAGAGTGATGGTCAGTGATGACACGAAACGGTCGGCCATAAAGGTACGGGCGGAACTTGGCAGCGGCCCATACTACCGCCAAACATTCTTTTTCAGTGGTGGAATAGTTACACTCAGCACGGAAAAGTGCACGGCTGGCGTAGGCAATTACTTTCTCGACCCCGTCTTGGTGCTGAACTAGAACGCCACCAAGGCCGACGCTGCTCGCATCCGTGTGTAACTCTGTGTCGGCATCATCGTCGAAATGTGCCAAGATTGGGGGTGTCTGGAGCCGGCGTCGTAACTCGTCGAAAGCCATCTGCTGCTCGGCTCCCCAGGAAAATGATGCGTCATCTCGAGTCAGGAGAGTGAGAGGGCTGGCCATCTGTGCAAAGTTTTTTATAAAGCGACGATAATAGGAGCACAGCCCCAAAAACCGTCGGACTGCTTTTTTGTGGGCAGGGACGGGAAAGGCAGCAACGGCAGCAAGTTTCTCAGGGTCAGCTCGGATGCCATCAGCACTCACGATGTGCCCAAGAAACTTCAATTCGGTGAACCCGAAGGGGCACTTTTGAGGCTTGAGCGAAAGGTTGGCAGATCGGACGGCTTCGAGAACAGTTCTCAGGCGGCGCAGGTGTTACGTGAACGTCGGTGAAAAAAAAATATCACGTCGTCGAGATAAACAAGGCATGTCTGTCACTTAAGACCTGTGAGCACAGTGTCCATCATCCGCTGGAAGGTGGCAGGAGTACAGCAGAGCCCGAATGGGAGGACGCGGAATTCATAGAGCCCATCTGGTGTTACGAAGGCAGTTTTTTTCACGGTCCCTCTCATCGACTTCAATTTGCCAATAACCACTCCTGAGGTCAATGGAGGAGAAGTACTTGGCTCGGCGAAGTCGGTCGAGAGAGTCGTCAATCCGTGGCAGCGGATAGACGTCCTTCTTTGTCATACTGTTAAGTTTCCGATAGTCAACGCAGAAACGAAGTGTTCCGTCTTTCTTTTTAACGAGGACTACAGGCGACGACCATGGGCTGCTTGAAGGTTGAATGACGCCATCGGCGAGCATCTCCTTGACTTGCTGTTGGATAGCGTCTCTCTCCCGAGGAGACACACGATAGGGCTGCTGATGGATGGGTCGAGTGCCTTCATGCGTGATGATCCGGTGTTTAATGACCGACGTTTGCTGCACTTTAGATGAAGACGTGAAGCACACACGAAACTCCAACAATAGATCTTGTAGTTGCCTCTTTTCAACGGAGGAAAGGCTAGAATTGATGTCGACAGCGTGTACGGCGTCATCCGGTTCAGTGCTAGGCGTAGCTTCCTCTGAAGCAAAACATTCGGCGACTTCGTGCAGATGGTCGACGTAAACAATGACAGTGCCACGGAACAGATGTCGATGTTCATTGGAGAAATTGGTGACAAGCACCTCCGTCTCTCTTCCACGAAGAAAACAAAGACCTCTTGCCACAGAAACTCCCAAGGCGAGTGAGAGGGAGACATTAGGCTCAACAACCCGGAGGCTGTAATGTGGCTCGTCACAAGTAACTCTGGCGAGGATGCTGGCGCGTGGTGGGACTGTGAGGCTATCATCGGTGACTCGCAGCGTGGAGTGGGACCCGCGGTACTCATGCTTTTCAGTGGCCAGTTTGGCGGAAAACGTCACTAAGCGGTTCGGTAGATCTATAGTGGCACCGTGCTCACGAAGGAAGTCGATGCCAAGAATAACATCTCGAGAGCATTCGCGTAGAACAAGAAAAGTCGCAACAAATGTGCAGCCTCGCACCGTAACCCGGGCTGTACACATACCCGGTGATGCAACCACATGTCCGCCTGCCGTCCGTATGTCTGGTCCGTTCCATAGCGTCATCACCTTTTTCAGTGTCCTTGTAAGCCGCCCGCTAAGGATAGAATAATCGGCTCCCGTATCAACTAAAGCGCTGACCTCCTTCGTGTCGACGATAACAGGGATGTCAAGGGAGACCCGGCCAAGACCAGGGCCTGTCGACGTCGGTTCGGAGTGAAGTGAGCGGTGTGGCGGCGGAAGCTGGACGGCAGTTGGGTGGTCGGCGTCGGGGCAATTCGATGTCGACGACAGGTCGGCGTGAAGCAAGCGGTGCGGCGGCGGAAGCTGGGCGGCAGTTGTGTGGTCTGCGTCGGAGCGATTTAAGCGACATGGCGGTGATAACTGGTCGGCGATGCGGACGACGTCGGGACGATCTGGTCTGTGCGGCGAAAACTGGATAGGGATTCGGCGTTCGACGTCGGGGCGAATCGAGCGGTGCGGCGGTGGAAGCTTTACGGCGAGTCGGTGTGCAGCGGCCTCGCCCCCAAAGGTCGCGGGAGCTAGTTTTCCCGATGAGTGCTCGAGGAACCATGGCGTCCAGCGGTATACCGTGGCCCAGAGGGCGAAGAGCGACGAGGCAAAGGCGAGCGCGATTCGCGACGAGGAGAATGTGCCAGACTACGCTGGCGGGTGACGTACTCGGCGATGTCCTGAGGCCGCTGACCAGGCCGTGGACGAAGGCTGTCGGGGGAAAATCCTCTAAGGCCCATCTGACGATAAGGGCACTGCTGGTAGAGGTGACCTGCCTCGCCACAGTGGTAGCAGAGAGAGCGGTTATCTGGAGCGCGCCAGAGATCAGTCTTCCGGGGCGCCTGGCGCCGATCTGCCCAAAGGGGCAGCGGTTCCGCAGCGTGCATAGGGACCTGTGGCGGCGTGTAAGGTGGAGGGGTAGGTAGCAGGGCTGGGCGGCGTGTGACATCAGCATAAGTCATCCGCTGAGTGAGGCCCGGGGGTGGTGGTGGAACGACTGTCGGTGTACTTGTCAGTGGTGTAAGTGCGTTCTGGACCTCCTCACGGATGATGCTGGCCAGGGAAGCCGCACCAGGAGTAAATGACCCATGAAGTTGCTGGAGCTCCTGGCGAACCACGGTGCGAATTAGGTCGCGAAGGGAGCTCATATCTGCCCCGGGATTGTAGTAGGTTGGTCAGACGGCGGTTGTGTGGAGATGGAATTCAGCGGCCGAGCGTACTGGCTGCATCGCTGCTGTAGCAGTTTCTCCACGATCACAGCTTCAGCCAGAACCGCCGCGACGGTGGTGGGCGGGTTCCGCACGAGGCCGGAAAAAAGCTGTTCTTTGACGCCGTGCATCAGGTGCCGCACCTTCTTCTTCTGATTTAGGGGTACGTGGGGTCTGAAGGATGAGACAGGACGAAGGGGTGGAAGGGACAGTCATGGTACGGACGGGCGGTGTCGTTGCCACAGCTAGGGTCTCTTCGTCAAGAGCGAAGGCCTCGGGGGACAAGCCTCGGAGCCGTCGGCTGGTACGATGAACAGGAGTGGTCACGAGAGGCGGCCGCGTAGGATCGTCCGCAGGAGAAGGGATCATCGATGGCACCTCCACCAGTGTCACGACTGAAGTCACAGGGAGCCGTGAAGGTACACGTAGTCGAGGTTCAGAGAACAAGGTCGTTTGTCGTTCCGAACAGAGTCCAGCAAGCACCAGCGCGCCGCTCGTGCCAACAACAACCGCTTCGTCGTCGTCGGCGCCAAATACGGCTGTCGCGCGGCGCTAGGCACGTGGCAATATTCTGTGTCGTAATTTAAACAGGAGCGGCCTGCAAAAGTTTGTAGAAAATCAGCGCAGAAAGTACACGCTGTATATTGAACGGCGTGTCTGCACGTGATAGCTCGCAAATTATTTAGTGGACGTTCACGCTCAGTACAAAATTGTAAATGGAAGGTTTATATGTGCCATGGTTTCCAGGTGCATCGTAATATACTGGCAAAAAATATAGTGTAGAGCAACTACACACTGACTTCCTTTTTCACACGACCCAGCGCAAGGCAGCGGTTTCGTTTCGTTGACCAAGGCAACAAGACGGGTGTAGTTTTCGGAGGGCTAAGAGATGGCGTCCCGCTTTTTGCATATCTGCGCATGTCGTTTATTTAGTCCTGTTCTCAAAATGTATATGTGCCCCTTCTCCTACAATTTTTACGCCCTCGATCCTCGGTTTGACCCCACCCTAACTTGACAAAATCATTGTCCAACTTTAATTTTATCAAATTGAACGCACCACCAAACTTCGACCCTCTGAACCCTTGAAATTCTTTATCATTTAAATTTTTCTTAAATTGATGTACTGCCTAATTTAAATACGACAAATACAGGGCTGACTTCCAAGTTTATGAGCTCTATCTCCAAAACGTAGTCCCTGGACCCTCAAATTATAGTTTCATCCGAATTTCACCAAACCTTGTGTCCATTGCAATTTTAGTATGACCAATTCAGTGGTGCTTTTCAAATTTAGGGAGCTCCACCATCGAATTTGATTCATTGACAGCTCTAAAACTGTATGTCGAAATTTCTCAACCGAACTTGAGTGTGACCTGTTGTGTAGTAATTTCAAATTTAGGTGGGTCACCCTATATTTTGGCATGCTTATGGAATCCCCATGCATGGCAACAATGGAGCTTGATGAAACGAGGAAGCGAATGTGTTTTGGAAAGTGTTCGCTTTCCAAGCTACATGCCATAGATGAAGACTTGTCACACCGCCCAACAATGCCTTGATTATGCGGCCACTGCGAAAGGAAAATGGGCCACCAAGGAGCCCTACGAGTCCATGCTTTCATCCATTCTAGATTACGGGAGAAGCAGTCATTTTTTATTAGCCCATATCTCTTGTCTTTCCTCCTTCTGCATATGACAAAACGATTGTGTCTTGGAATCACAATTGTCGTTTATCGAATGCACAACACACACAATCGCTAGATGTGCGAGGATTATATTTCATTACAACGCGCAGTAGGGTGCATGGCGCTCCCTTCTGCACACTGGAACGTGTCGCTGAATGGTGCGAACATACTTAGCGGAACATTGCACCAGGCAGCTTCGTTGAAGCCTTCGGTCGCCTGCGCTCCTTGTCGACACACACTGAAGCACAGTGCAATGAAGAACAGCTGCTTGGGTGAGTAGTGGTGGAAGCCGATGCTCCAATCCGGGTATCCTGGGCTGAACCGCAAGGCTGCAATTAGCGGCGAAAGACTAGCCCAAGCGACGAAAAGGGCAGATGCGTCCTCCGCCGTGGTCACGCTCGTGAAATTGTACTTAGCCTCCAAAGCGTTAATGAGGCAATCAGTTGTTTTTCGAAAGATTTGCCCTTCATGTGTAAGTGGCGCCAGCTTTTTGCCGTTATTGTCAGTAATATACCTTGGGGCCGTGTGAGCTGCAATGGCCTGTCGGGCAATGAGGGACCCGACGGTGGCGTAGTTTATGCTTTCGTATGCATCATCGGGAAGGACTCTCTGTAGCATATACACTTCAGGAACTACAAGAGGGCCTGAGATATGCCGGACGTTCACCTGCCGCCACGGGTTTGTCCAATCGATGTCGCCGGGGAAGACCTTGAATCGCCGATGGAAGTTGATCCAGTAGTCATGTGGTAGAAACGGCACGTTTTTCAGAAAAGAGTCAGTCACGTTTGGAGCCTCCTGGTTCTCAAACGTAACTCTGCGTTCGAGGCCCTATAGTAGGATTTCCGGTTCGAGAACGCCTTTGGTAATTACGCTTTTTTGATTTCTTTCTGAACCAACGCGATTGCCGCAGCTTCTCACTGACTGATCGGAGAACGACTTTTGCGATCTCTTTGACCTTCCAGATACGGTGTTTCGTGTAAAGATATGTAGCTGGAGGAGAGTCGAGCGCTCCCGGCAAAGCGACCTCAGTCGCCTGGTAGCAATAGATCTCCTGGCGCTTACGTGCATCTCTCCCTCTTTCGCCGTTTATAGATGAAGCCAGCTGACTTATGGATCGACCGACGACTTCGACGAAAGTCAGGCCAATTAGGCTCAGTAGATCTTGCTTGGGGGTCCCTTTAAGAATTGCTGCCAACTCCTTTAGGTATCCCGGGTCATAGACGTCAACGTGAGAGCTGCTCAGGACTTGTGAACAAACTCCCGCATACTTGTTGATGCTACGCAGCCAGTGGTCAGCAGAGATGCCCGGCGTCGCATTGAATGAGAACGCGTATACGTTACCGTAGGAGGCCCACAGACGCTCGCGGTTATAGCTCAGCCGACGAAGAAAAGCTGAATGAAGACTGGCGAGTTCTTGACACCACACTGTGCGATTTAAAGATAGTCCACCTTGTTTTTCTTCGTTGAGGGCATCGAAAAGTCTGCAGACTCGGAGGCTGTTCTCCCTGTCAGATTTGTGCTCCTCCAGCAGCACGTCCAGGTCAATAGCAAGGAAAGTAGGGTGCATCGTGAGTTTGCGGTTACCGTTCTCGGCCACTGATACGTAAGCATTCAGAAACATGGGAAATCGCCACTTAAGGGAAAGAGCCAGGAGTGCGTCCAGGGGATCTGTGCTGGTATTGACGGCGGGCCAAGGGAGGGCAACATCCTTGAGCAGCGTCTTGAAGGCAGTTCCCTCACGATCGTTAGTATCCAGACAGCTCTTGTAGAACAGCGTTGCCTGGTCGTATCTATCTTGGTTTGATTGAGGTGGGGACCAAGCCGCGGCCCGGATTCTTAGTGTTTTCTCGAAATCCAGCCGCGCATCCACCAGGAAGGAACGACCACCGGCCTCTGAAAACGAAGGCAGTTCACTTTTAAAATGCAACTCCTTCGATAGAACCAACTACAACAATTCATGAAAGCATGTTAATCAGATGAGGACGGCTTAATTATTGTCGCATGATGGGAGATCTGATTCTCATTTTTAATCTCGATTTCTTACCGCATTACTACCGCAAATGAACACCTTTTATGGCATTTGGGCTGACACCCACCGACAATAGTATTACGTAAGAGAGACTGCTTTTTTTAGTTTCGATTAAGAGCCGAGGATTCACTGAGTTACCACCCGGAAGCGGCTCTGAACTGAAGCCAGACTTTCTGGTATGATGAACAGGTAACCCAAACTCGGTTCTACCAATCGATCACATCATCCAGCCACGTGCAGGCAATGTATGAAGTAGAATATCCTTGCACGTGGGCACTTATATTGTTATGAATTCTACACACTGAAGGAAGTTTCTTGCAAATGTTGTGCTTTATGTACGCACCGAGGGCATATAAACTAAACCTAGACCACCCGCTAAAGAACATTCCGCTTTTACTCGCTTGAACGCACATTCTGCAAGTCGCTTTGAGTGTTTACACGCAAGTGTCTCATTAAAGGGGTTAAGTTTTCCCTTGTAGTAGCGAGGATAAATCATTTCCAGTTTTGAGAACAGATGCAAACGGAATGTTCCAGCTACTACCGTGACGTGGTCTAAGTGCAATTTTATTATTTTACCTTTCAACTTGGAACACCATGCTGCTTTGCAAATAGAAGTTGTTTCTGGGCTCTTTGATGCATTTGATCAAGAGCAGGTTAGCGCTAGACGCGTTGCCCTATTTTCTTTCCTCGTTCGCGTCTCAGTTTTGCTTTTAATTTACTCCCTTTGAGGCCTGAACGGTTGCTGGCTCTACTGTGTTATCCCGCTAACTGCTGTCAAAACCTCTCGTGTAACAATGGAGTAAACTCTTGATCCGAATGCCTATATAAGATGAGCGCGCACTCCAAGAATAAGTACCACGAACAAACAGAAGCGCGGAGTGGGGGAGGTTGTTGCATGCATGGCGAAAATAAAAAATAAAAATATGAGGTTGGGAGAAGCAGGATGGCTGCTGTGCCACTCTCTGTGGCTTGTACTAGGGGCTTCTGTAATGTGGGAGGCAAGCGTTTTCTGGCAACATAGAGTGCAGTGCGGCATGTGGTGACCTGGATGCGACCTTTCAACAACGCGGCAATATTGTCAATTATAAGCTGTTCTACAAGGTCCTACGTTATATAAATAATTTGAAACTTACATCTTTAGGCGATAGGCTATGTGACTTTATTAACCACAATCGCAAAATGTATTCTGACATACAAGTAATACCGCTTATTTGTTGTTTGTTCTTGTTCTAATATATTTCCCTTTAAACCGTGTACTAAAATCTTTAGAGCTCGAACTGCGCTGGAGGCCGTCACTTACAGTTCCAATCTTTGACTATATCAGTTGAACGACGCGTTCATGGATTTTCACTTATATTGACGTGGTATTTATGCGTAAGCGTTACTTTTCTATAGCAGGCTACATATGATTGTGTTATCCCGCCTATCTGAATAAATGGCAGTGAAACTAGAGACACAGAATTTACGCGCCACGGAAATTCATAGCGTTATTCTATCGTGTATACAGTTACAGCACGGATATAGGAAATGAACGAGCTCATGGGAAGGCGAGCGCGGTAGAGGTGGTAGATCCACTCGGTTTGACAGCTGGCATCCGGTCTCATTTAGAAATAAGAAGACTGTGCACGATTGCACAAGTGACACGCGTACTCATGCCACGGGAGGATAGCTGCATCTATGAAGCAGAGTGAGGACCTCTGAGCACAATTTTAACGAACTGGAAGGCTTCAAACTGCAATCGCAGAGAGATGTATAGTTTATTTCTTTTACTTCTATGTGCCGAGAGGGTGGGGATATTTTCCTCTTTAGTCGCACTCGCCCTGTTTTAGTAGTTGATTTGTCTAGAGCTAGGTGGGTAGCTCCCGCTTTTGATTTGCCGCAGAGGGGGGTCGCCAGAAAGTTTATCCGTTCCGAGTCGTCCTATATTTCCCCTTCTTATAAAACGTTTGCAATTTATCTCTCTCAAGCTTTCGTAAACCCCGGAAGTCTAAAGGAGTAGACAACTACAAAGAAGAACCTATATTTATTCCCGTGCATATGAAACAGCTGTCCGACTTGGCAGCTCCATCAAAGTCGTTCATGCCATATGGTTTACGCACCACCGATGTGAGCCACTTTCTGTGTTCTCTGTTGTCAACACTCGTAGAAAACAAAAAAAAAAGATAGTAAAGGTAGTAACGGCTGCCGTTACATTTTTTAACCATTACTGCATTTGTACTACCTTCTTACGACCTTGTTTCTACTTCGGAGGAAAAGTAGCTCCTGCTGTTACTAAGTTTTAGAACTGTAAAAAACTTTGGATGACCTCATTACTACCTCACTGGGAGGCGAGGTAGTAAATGTACCTTAGGTGTTACTACCATGATCAGAAGATATCTGATAGTATACACGATAGAAATATTCAAGTGTACGCTAGCTGAAACACTCCTGATAAAATTGCTACTCTTTTTCGCTTTTATATTTATTTGTTCGTTTATTTATTTTCCATGCCCTAAATCGCCTAGGCATTACAGAGGGTGTGGCGTTACATAATAAAAAACGAAAGGCAGCAGTTTTAGAAAACAAACGCAATTCAATGCAGAATTTCTGAGAAGTGAACTAGAACTAAATGCAGCAAGATCTAAAAAAAATGCCAGTGCTGATCTCTTTGTTTGAGATAACATAATGTGTTTGCGGCACCTACGAATTCTTTTGTTTGTCTTCGTGCGTCCATTACGTTTTACGCACAGTGATCTAAGCACGCGTTTAAAAGACCCATTGAAAGCTATATAACTAAGATCGCGATTAATCCGCTTAACCACTCCCTTCAAGGAAAGTACAGAACCAGACTGCGCCTTCGCAACGGCGGAAAATGCGTGCAAAAACCACTTTCCTCAAGTCTGCCAGATTTGTGCCCAATTAGAGCCCTGTATGCAGGCTGTACGCTGCCTTTCTAAAATCGAAACAAGGAAATATCGCCAAAACTGGCTTCCGAAAACGAAAATCCATCTAAGAAGCGGCAGCTAAAAAAGCCAGAAAAGCTGCCGACAGGTCAATCCGAACCGATCCGAATTCATCAGTGGCGGAGAGGTGCGATGGTACCATGCTGCCTTTGCTGTAGTGCGCGGTGATTGTGAACGCTATCTCCTTACGTTGTGCTGCATTTGTTTGAGCTACGCTTCTTTGAATGGGCCGGACAATTGATATGTGATATGTGCACTTCCATAGACGTGCACATACGTGAAGTATTGATAAATAGATTCGCGTCGTACACCGCTAGCACCGCGCCGTGGCAACGCCGGCAAGCTCTACGAGCGTGGCGTTACTCGGAGGCTCTAAAATTACATGGAGGACGAAGCCCTATACCCCCACAGATGATCGGCTTCCGAGCTCACCTCTCCACCCAGGACGTCCTCATACAACTCAGAGGAAGTCCTCACCAATGTCCCAAGCGTAGGCGAGAACGCGGTCATGGCCCTCGATATTAAAGGGGCCTTTGACAACGTTAGCCACGCGGCTGTAATGGAAGGATTCGACAACCTCCACTGGGGCGATAAGATTCACAGCTATGTGAAGGCCTTTCTTTCCAACCGAACTGCAACGGTTGGGCTCGGAGACCTTCGCAGAGAAATATTCTCGACCTCCAACACAGGAACACCTCAAGGGTCCGTCATCTCACCACTATTTTTCAACGTGGCTATGATCGGACTTGCTAGACAACTCGAGAAGATCGAAGGCATACAGCACGCCATGTACGCTGACGACTTCACGGTCTGGGTTACCTCCGGGTCGCTCGGCCAGAAAGAAGAACGACTGCAAGCAGCGGCTACCTGCGTGGAAGAATATGTCCGTGCACGAGGTCTTGCCTGCTCCACAGAAAAATCCGAACTCCTGCTAGTTCACAAAGGGAAACACAAAGAAGGGACCCTCAGTGTCTCTCTCGAAGGACAGCTGCTTCCCGAACGAGACAAGATACGAGTCTTAGGAATGTGGCTCCAGAGCAATCAGCGATGCGGCCATACGCTCGGCCTTGTCAAGGAATCGACCACTGAGGTCGCCAGGACGATCACGCGTATGTCGCAGAAGCGGAGCAGTATGCGAGAGGGGGATACCCTGCGCCTGGTTCAGAGCCTGGTACTCAGTCGCGTGGGCCCTCCCGTTTTTTCAACTTCAACAAAGGAGAAGCGGAAAGTGCTGATATCATCATCCGCAAAGCTTACAAGACAGCCCTGCACCTACCAATGAACACCTCCAACGCAAAACTACTAGCTCTTGGCGTTCACAACACCTTCGAAGAGATCAAGGAAGCCCAACTGATCACGCAGATAGCCAGGCTCCAGCAGACTTCTACGGGGCGCTCGCTCCTTAGGCGACTGGGGCTAGGTGGAACTGCGGAATTCGAGAATCGTACTGCGAGCATACCGGACGCAATTCGCCAGACGCTAAAGGTTAACTCCCTTCCCCGGAATATGGACCCCAACATGCATGTGGCCCGTAGGGCAGCCCGGGCGAAGTATGTACAACAAAATCTAGCTACAAAATCCACAACTGTATACACGGACGCGGCTCCGTATACAGGAAGCTTACATAACAGCGCAGTGGCGGTAGCTATTGATTCCAACCTAAATGAATTAGCTAGCGCCTCAGTCAGTGATTGAACGGCAACCGAAGGGGGGGGGGGGGGGAGCTGGCCGTTGCTCTAGCGGTGGTAGCCGGGTATCGAAGCAACACGTCCCTTACCATTCTTACAGATTCGAGAAAAGCGTGCCGTGACTACATGAACGGCCGCATAGGTCGCGCCGCGCTCAGGCTCCTCCAGAGCTCGACCCCATCAAAAGTCACGCACAACATCTACTGGGTACCAGGACACACCGACATAACGGGGAACGAACGCGCCGACGAGGTAGCTCGAGGGTACACGAGCCGAGCTTCCTCCGAATCGGACGATCTATCCGAGCGAGTCGGCCCTACGTACTCAGACTTTCTGAACTACTATAAGGGGCTACGGATCCGCTATCCGCCACCTCATCGGGATCTAAAACGACAAAAGGCGGTGTACTGGCGAAGACTGCAGACAGGATGCGTCTGCAGTCCTTCATATCCTTCAGTCCCTAACCTTCATATCCTAAGCAAGATTTACCCGTCACAATAGTGGGACACCTGCCCATGGTGTGGTAGCAAACCTTAGTTATACCACATCACGTGGCAATGTAGAAATAACGATAGCTTTCGAAAAGACCCAAGTGCGGAACAGTGGGAGAGCCGGCTCTCCAGCGGCGATCTGCATTGTCAACTAGGCCTGATCCAGCACGCCCAGCGAGCAGCGAAGCTCAGCAAAGCCCTGGAATAGGGGCACCGACCCAGTGAGAAGACGGAAGATGGACCTCTTCTGCTACTAGCACAAGACCTTCCTAGAGAAATTAACGTATATCCTATCCTATCCTATCCTATCCTATACTAACACGGAAGAAGGAAATTGACTTGCGGGGTTGCTTGCAAATGTGAGTATGCTGCTTGAAAATATGTTTTTAAGTTTGCTATTGAATGACGTACGCGCTGTTAATAATATTGGCTGTGGTATCAAACTTTCTTTTTACTACAAGCAGCGAACTTGACGTGACGGTTTCACTAAGCTTCTTGTTTTATTTAGAGGGCTCTTCCAAAGCTGTCGCTTTTCATAAGCAAGTTTTTCCTACCGCGAAAATGTTGTACGATATAAGTATAATGTTATGGTGTATATTTCATTATATAAATGTGGCGGCTGTGTATTGGACGTGATCAGTACCCCGAATGAGTTGTGACCTGTGTGATCATTTTCGAAGCAAATGCGTGAACGAATAAGTTTATATTTCGCAATTTATTTATCTCTTGGTGTAAAAATTATCCTTCTCAACCTTTTATTAAGATGAGTGCTTTCTTAAAGAGCCTTTGTCTAAAATGCGCTTTTTTTCTCTTACAGTTGGATGCATTAATGCGATGAGTAGAACCAGCGCGCGAAAACCAGGTTGCTGCGGTGGTGCATGTTTCACAGAGGTCACTGCATTTAGATTTGGTGCTTGTATGCATCTACCACAAATATTCCTATCTCTGTAAAACATCGTAGGCTGACGCCAAGGTACAAAATCGTATACTACACAGCCGTTAGGTGTTTGGCAGTAGAATGATGATTCGAAAGAATTATTTGAATGACCGCACGTAGTCAAATATGCATAACAGGGTCGATTGCTTTCATTACCAAATAGCCTTTTGTATTTTTAATTAATTATGCGTATCTTAGTGTTGTTCACCGCATAGGCGGTAATGGACTTTCAGTGGGTAGTTGCATTCGTTGACACCCTGTGCCGTGACTTTTGCTGGAAGCTTTGAAATTATGCAGTTTCAAACCAGAAATGAAAACGTCATTTCACGTTCTTAATGTCACGTTCGCTGTGCTTCCAGCTAATTTGATTGGAAAGGCCTTTAGTTGTGCAAAGTTGTCTGGTTGCCTGAATACTCTGCACACATTGCTCACTACACCAGCAGTGAAATTAGTTTTGTGCTATTGCTAGTATTTCGGAAGAAAAAGTTGACCGGCATGGTGGCATATGCAGCTTTTCTGTGCATGCTCTGTTTTTCAACTTGAAAATTACCTTGGATTGAGATATACAGGCCCTGATGAATATATTTCATGTGCTTGGAGGAAATGAGCGAGTGCGGAATATCCGGCATAATTGTGATGCTGTGAAGAAGTCGCAACTTTGAAAAAAAAAATTCAAAAGTGCCACAAGTCTGCAAGAAGGCTATTTTAAATATCTTTTTCACTGCATCTGTAAGGCACACCTACATCAAAATTGCGTAATGAATAACCTCGTCGATAATGAAACATTTACGAAGACAGACAAACATTTATTGGGAGCAGGCGTGAAATATTCAGCCCTAGGTGGGCAGCGTTCTTAGTCCAGGAAGCCGTGGACCCGAACGTTTACGAATATTTTCTTTTTTTTTCATATACGGAATGGCAGCACATTAAACTTCTTCAAAATTCGGCACATTTCAACATATTAGACTTTTTCATGAATTAAAGGATAAAACCCCATTCTTAATTTTCCTTAGTTAAGGATTAAGTTTCTAGAAGATGAGAAAGAATATGAGATAACCTGTTGGCATTGTATTGTTTCCATTAAAGTTATAAAAGCTGGAACTTATTTTTATTTTTTTTAGTAGCGAAGGCATAAAATCAGCAAATAGGCTCCCCCTTATAAAAATTTTATGTGTGTGTCTGATGAGAGTATGTTGCTCTTTCACAATGGAGACACCAGAGTATATTCTGAGTTTCAAATGAATTTTCTCTTGAGTTTTTACTGTGTGTCTAAAACAAATTGGCCACCGTGTTTCTGGTTGGTCCTTAATGTGTGCATTTCTTGTGAGTTCTTCATGAGTATTGACCAATAAGCGTCTGGTGGCTTTCACTTTAGTTTTTGATGTGATCTTGGTTGCCGACACTACATGTAACTGAGTGCCGGTATTTTTAGTTACAGAAACCAAAAACAGACATTGCATTTTGTGAAAATGTTTTTTTTTTATTCATAATGTGCAGCACAGCTTGGATGCCATTCGCATGCCTGTTTTCTATGCTATGCAAGGAAATAAACTTACTTTATTTCCCTGCACAGCACAGAAGACAGGCCCTTTTTGAGGTGAAGCGGCATTGTTGTGAAGTAGTCGCACGTGTACCCTAACAAATACAAAATGAAATCGCTTTGTATTAATGTTCACAATACATAAAATAATTCAAGCTTCATTTCCAGCTCATGGATAAGCTTACGCACACTTCAGCACATGCCGTTGAAGCATTCACATGTGGAACCATGTTAGGTGGAACAAGACTCATGAGATAATTTCAGACACAAGAGGCATGACTCACTGTGTTTTTCTGGCACCTGTACATTTCAAACCCTCATAGTTAGCAGTTGGTGGAAGAAACATGCTGCACCGTTCACAGAGAAAGCACAAAACCATAACTTTCAGATACATCATACATGGTACGAAATTTGGTTTTGCTATTCACAACAATGCAAACAAATTTTCTTCAGAATGATTTTTTTCACTGACTACACCGTTAGTAAAACAAAGATTTCAAAGAAAGAGCTAAAGCAACCAAACCAAGGCAGCTATCCATTCATACCACCATTTTTAGCTATGCTTAGGGTGTGTACTTAATCACGCATCCCTGAACGTGTCATAGAATGTGGTGATGGCTTGCAGAAGGGCACTGCAGTGTGCTTGCTGGTAGATGATTTAGTGTGTTCCTCATTCGTGCTGTGGGGTGTAGGTGAGCAGCAGGCAGGCTCCAGGCATCGGCCAGTCTGAAGTGCTCAGGTAACTGCGTATATAAAGAGGGAAAAATCGACAAGTGAGACCGAGCACACAACTATTTTCCTGGTAATGAAACGAGACACAGCTATATATTCAGTACCTACAATCAAAAGGATTCCGGGCAAACAGCTTTAAGACGACTGCTCAAAGCACAATTAAGAAAGTACTGGACTTCAGCCTCAATGCAATGTACTGTTTGCCAAAAGTAACCAGCCTGCATGGTGTGCTTCTCGTTTGTATAGGAGAGCCTTTCCAGTTTCCCTAAAGATGAAAAGGTCATGATTCAAAAGAACCTATTTTTTCTCCAGGAGTGTGAGGTGCACCTACTTTAAAGGTACAGAATAGATAAGAAAATTGGTGCTTAAAAGGAGTATGAATGTTTCTTTTATGCATAAAATGAAAACACATGAAACATTTTACCAATTATGACATGTTTGAGCAGAGTATATTCCTTCAAAACTCAAAGAAAAACTACCTTATCAGCCCATAAATTACTCTTGAAGGTGATGAAAAAAAAAGAGTTCAAGAGAACACACTGCGTTATTCTATTTCCAACAATGCTATCAAAGGTGAAACATGCAGCTTCTCAAGCATCATTGTAAGTGTTCGAATGGAGGTGCATAAGTAGTGAACACAATGCCCTTTGCTAAAATTTTACCCTTATGTCAAGACTGAGACCTGTACTGTGGGGAGATTGCATATGCAATTACATCATTATGAACAATTGTCAAATTGTTACATAAGCAGTATGCAGCGGTACAAGCCATTTGTGGGAGCAAGCAGCAGCTTAAAGTGACACCCATATGAATGCATAACACAACTGTTTTGAAATTTCCAACCTTCAGACTGCAACTATGGCAAGTTTCTTCATTTAGCATAGCTAAGTGCATTCTAGAGCAAAAAAAAAAAAAAAAAAGGTGTGTACGATATCATTTCAAAGCGAATATTTTTAAATCACTCCAACATGACCTTGTCGGATGTTTCACACGTCCCCATTCTGTTTAAGCTCTGTTCAAATTTCTCAAGCAACAAAACCTGATTTCCTTATCTAGTATTACTTCTGTTCAACTAATAAATAATTTGAAAATGACTGCTCTAGCAAAGCTACGAAGAAACAAATAAATTTACCTAATAGGGGCAAAAAGATCCCAACATATATTTTATGAATAAACGCCTATTACAAACGAACAATAAAGCAAGTATGTCAACAGCAAAAAGACAAAGCAAAGAACAGGGGTTGCGAAGGCCATCGTTGATGCACTGCAAAAAGAAATACTGGAAACTGTCATTCCCAACTGAATTCCTAAGGCGGTGCTACGAGCGTCTATGCACACTCAAGGATAGTGATGCCGCCACACCCTGCGTATGTCACAGATCAGCATTGGCTCACAATACCGTGATCAGGCATGCTTTTCTTTTATGGCCAAGGTCACATGGTTAGCTTATGGGCAATGTTTTGAGGAGCGGGGAGCCTATTTGCTGCTTTTGTGCTGTCAATTTAGGCCGTTCTCCCAATGAGAGAAAAAGCAAGAAGTTTCAGCTTTGATAATATTGCTGGAAACAGTACAATGCAACATATTGTCTCATATTCATTTTCATCTCCTCCTAGAAACTTGATTCTTAAATTATAGGAAAAATTAGGAACGGTGTTTCTTTAATTACTGAATAAGACTACTATGCTTGAATGCGCCAAATTTGGGACAGTGTTTAATGTGTTGCATTCCATATATGAAAAAAAAAATATTTGTAAACATTTTATCATCTAAGTGGTTGTATATTCTGAAATTTTTATGTAGGTTTGCCTTACAGCCGCAGTGAAAAAATAATTAAAACAGCCTCCTTTCAGATTCGTGGCACCTCTGAATTTTTTTTTTCTAAGTCGTGACTTTCTCACGCAATCAGAAATATGCTTGGCATTCTGCACTTTTTCTTCTTTTTACTCTGAGCACATAAAATATGTTTATCAGGGCCTACATATCTCAATCCTAGGTGATATCAAAGTTGCAAAAAATGTGTATGCAGAGAAGGGCTGCTTATGCCATGATGTTGATCAAACTTTTTTCTTCCGAAATACTAGCAATAGCACAAAACTAATTTCACTGCTGGTGTATTGAGAAATGTGTGTACAATGTGTAAGGCAACCAACGAACTTTACACAAATAAAGGCCTTTAAAGTCAAATTACCTGGAACCATAGCAAACGTAAAATTAAGGAAGGTAAAATGACTTTTTCATTTCTCGTTTGAAACTGTTTACTACTGCATCACTTCAACGCTTCCATGAAAAGCCACGACACAAAGTACCAAAGAATGCAAGTGCCCACTGAAAGCTCATTTCTGCCTGTGTTGTGAACACTAGGATACATATAATTCGTCAAAAATACAAGACTATGTAGTAATGAAAGCAATTATTTTTTACATGCACATTTTACTACGTGTGGTCACTCAAATAATTCTTTCTAATCGTCATTCTACTACAGTAGTACTACATGAGTTTGTACCTTGGCGTCAGCCATGATTTAGATTATTTTTGTTCAAGCATACAAGCACCAAAACTAAATGCAGCGACCACTGTGAGATATGCGCCACAGCAACAACCTGTTTCTCGCGCGCTGGTTGTACTCATCGTATTAATGCACCCACAGTTAGAAAAATAGGCGCTTTTAAAAAGATTGAAAACTCGTTCGGGGTGCTGATCACAATCGCGAAGCTGGTCGTGCATCTAATACACACCAGCTACAACTATATCTATAAATATACACCATAACATTATACAGTATTCTGCAACATTATCGGAACCGGTCGAGGCGGCCAAATTTTCCATGACGGTTCCGATGAAGTTGCAGAACACTGTAAGTACTTATATCGTACAACGGCTTCGCGTTAGGGACGAGCATACATATGAAAGCGACCGCTTTTGAAGAGTTGACTTGAACGGCGCGGCAGGAAGAGACGAAGACAGAGAACACACACAGGCAAGCGCCAAATCTTTCTGCCGCGCCGTTCATGTCAAGTATGTCTGACCAACTCGCCCAAACGTTCACGCTTCTTGTTCCGAAGAGTGACTGGCTCGCCCTCACAATAAAGCAGGCTGGGTCGAGTTCGTAGCTTGTATTACGAAGGAATTTTGAGACCACAGGCAACAGTATTAACAACGCGTACTTCACTCAATAGCAATATTAAATAAAAATAATTTCAAGCAGTGTACTCACATTTACAAACAATCACGCCATTCCATTTCCTTCTTCCGTGTTGATGCCGGCGTTGCCACGGCGCGGTGCAAGCGGTGTGCGGCACAGAACCTATTTACCACTACATCACGTACTTCAGAACGTCTATCAAAGTGCACATGTCAAATATCAGTTCTGCGGCCCATTCCAAGAACCACAGAACAAAAAAGCAGCACAGCGTAAGGAAATAGCGTTCACAATCACACACCGCATGACAACAAAGGCAGCATGGCGCCGTCGCAACTTTTTTGCCACTGGCGACTTCGGATCGGATCGGATTGACTTATTGATGGATTTTCTGGCTTCTTTTTACTGCCAGCCGCTGACTTTCGGTTTCGAAAGGCAGTTTGGCTGGTTTGGCGATAAATGTTTTTTTTTTTTTTTTTTTTTTGAAAGGCAGCGTACAGTCTGCGTCTAGGGCCATAATTAAGCACAAAGCTGGCGGGCTGAGGCAATAAAAACCAGTCCGGCTAGGTCCCAGCGCGCGTGGCATACCTGATTATGGGCCCAGTATGACGCTGGAAACAGTTCGTACTGGGACGCGGCATACTGTCCTGCGCCGCACTGGTCGCACGAAGAGAAACAAAAAACGCCTCAGATCAAACGTACAAGCTGAAAAGTAACGAAGCACCTCAACTAAATTAAAAAGGTAAAAAAAAAAAAATAAAAACTAGGCAAAAAAAAAAAACTGCAGCACTAGCGGGCTTCGAACTCGGTACTACTTAATCCGTAGCATTCTACGCTAACCACTCGGCCAGGCCAAAAGCCGAGGCAGTGGAAGCTTTTTTGCATGTTATGCCATGATTGCATTCATAAGATTTGGACCATGTTTCGAAGTATGTTTTGAATTGTACAGGCCCATTGCTGTCGCTCTAACAATTACAACGTCTTCACCATTGGAACTTGCTGCCTGCTCCCACGACTTGCAACTAATTGTCTGGATGCTATGCGCACTATTTTGCGCACTGGAATCATTTTAACATGTCGAGTTTGGCATGCCAAATTTACCAGCGCCGGACGTTCGGTGGTGTTCTGCTACCGTGGACGTAATTTTCGCTGAACATGGAGCTGTGGCACAAACCTTCAATGAAAAAAGTGCGACCAAGCTTCAATATCGGCAAGCGCAGCAGCGACGACACTATTTTGCTTGTAACTAAATCTCATTTGTATGTAAATATTTTGGGAAGCGATGCGATGACCGAGGGCTCGGCTAATCTATACGCAGAGCAAGAAGGAGTTCAAAAGCTTGAGAAACACGGAAAATATCATGCATTACAAGCGCTGTAGTTTTTTTTTTCACTCATGGGGGGGGGGGGGGGGGGGGGAATGCATCACTCGGTAAACTACTCTCTTCCTTGTCTCCTTTTGAGTGATTACTTTGTAAACATAGCATGTGTGAAAGGAAATATAAACGCACATTTCTGTAAAATGACCAATTTAATGCTTAGTTTTGCATTAAATCATTTCAGGCCACCTTCCTGTCCAGTAGTAATGCAAGGGCATGTAGCATTCATTAAACGATTTTAAAATTATGTTGTTCCTCGTTAATTATGTTTACGTCCTCCAAAATCATAAAGCAGTAATAGTAATACACATGTAGTGATCATTGATAATTTGCACTGTGTTTCAAGTTGAAACACACCGTGTTCTCTCAATGGGTGGTCGCAATGACCGAGAAAATACACATCATACTTTCCGTCGACTTTTCACATTCTGTGCTTACACATTAGCTGTTCACAAAAAAAGCCTTTGATTTTCTAAACAAGAAAAAATAATGTGAAATGTGAATTGAAAATCTGGTTTAAAGCTGTTGCTAAATCACAGAAGGTATTGAATGTCTGTTGAGTTCCTTTGTACTCATTAAGAAAACATTAAGGCCAAACCAGAAACTCAAAACCCATTTTCGTAAGGGGGGCCCCGTTCCTCAGAATATTGCCCATACACTAACCGTGCGACCTTTACCATAAAAGGAAAGCATATCTGATTGCATTTTGTAAGCAAATGATCTGTAACGTATGCAGGTTATGGTGAGGCCACTATATATCCGTGGATGTGGATGGCCGCTCGTGGCACCACCCTTAACAATTCAGTTATAAACGACAGTTTTTAGTGCGTATATGATGACTTTCGCATCCCCAGATCCCTGCTTTGGCTTTCACCTGTGTGCATAATTGCTTTATTTTTCTTTTTTTTTGTAATGGGCGTATATTCATGAAACACAAGTTGGGGATCTTTTTGCTCCCATTAGTCAAATTTAGTTGTTTCTTCGTAGCTTTGTTAGTGCAGGCATTTTCACACTACATTTCAGTTTGGCGCATCAGAAGTACTACAATATAAGGAAATCATGTTGCCTTGCTAAGAAATTTGAATAGAGCGTAAACAAGATGTGGGCGTTCTAAATATATGTGAAAGGCCACGTTGTTGTGATTTAAATATATTGGCTTTGAAACAAATTCTTACACAATCTTTTTTTTTTGCTCTAGAATGCCCTTAGTTATAATCAATGAAGACAATTAATATGCAGTCTGAAGCTAGGAAATTTCAAAACATTTATTTAAGTTTATTCCTATGGGCGCCACTTGCACCCACAAAAGGCTGTGCCACTGCATCCTGCTTATGTGGAAAATCAGCCATTGTTCGTAATAATGTAACCATGCATGCTATCTCCTCCCAGTGCAGGTCTCAGCCTTAGCATGAGGGCAAAATTTTAGCAACGAACATTGTGTTAGGTAATTTGGCACCTTTATCCAAACAGTTGCGACGATGCTTGAGAAGCTGCATATTTCGTCTTTGATAACATTCTTGAAAGCAGAATAATGAAATGTGTTCTCCTGAACTTTTTACCTATTTCCTCCAAGTGACTAGTTCCTGGAACTTTAAGACAATTTACGGAGTAATTTAGGGGCGATGGGTAATATTTCTTTCAGTTTTGAAGACTTTACTCTCTTTAAACATGACATAATTGAGAAAAGACAACACGTGCTTTCATGTTATGCATACCGGAAACATTCATACACTTTTGAGCACCAATTCACTTATCCATTCCCTAATTGCAAGGCAGGTGTGCCTCAAAGTCATAGAGAAAAAAATCATGATTCAAAATAGCCTCATCTGAGAATTGTGGCATTTTTTTTTCTGGGTACCAGGACACGAGCTTTTCCTATCATCTATATTGTGGAGCGCCTATGCCACCTTCCTATTCTAAATCTTAGAAGGCAAGGTAAAACTTTAGCTGCTCTTCATGGCCTTTTCGTCTTTAGTGAAACTGTAAAGGCTCTTCTATACGAGCGAAACGTAAACCGTGCAGGCAGGTTACTTTTGGCAAATACAGTACAATTATTGAGGCTGAAGTCTAACTCTTTTTTCACCGTGCAGTGAGAAGTCTTCCTAAAGTTGTTTGCCCAGCATCCTCATTATTGTAGGTACTGAATTTATATCTATGCCTGTTTTCATTACTGAGAAAGGAGTTGTGTGCTTGGTCTCACTTGTCAATTTTTCTCCCTCTTTATATACGCAGTTATCCGAGCACTTTAGACTGGCAATGCCTGGAGCCTACTTGCTGCTTACCTACACACCATAGCACAAACAAGGAAGGCACTATACCATATACGAGCAAGCACAATTCAGTGCCCTTCTGTAAGCCATCACTACATTTTATGACACGTTCAGGGATGCACGCCTAAGGTCATATCTAAGCGTCACTAAACATGCTCGTGTGAATGGACAGCTGTCCTGGTTTTCCTGCGTTAGTTCTTTTAGTAATAATGCAGTCAGTGAAAAACATTGTTGTAGTTAGCAAAGCCAAACCTCATACTATGTGTGATGTATCGGAAAATATTCATTTTTTGTTGATTGTGGTTCTCAAAGCATGTTTATTTCACCAACTATTAACCATAAGAGTTTGAAATGTACAGGAGCCTGGAAAGTACTGCAGACTACGCCTCCTTTGTTTAAAATTATCTCATGAGTTTTGTAGGAAAGATATGATAGTTACTTGGCTCCATACGTTAATTCTTTAGTGACATGTGCTCTAGTATGTGCAAGGTACTTCTATGAGTCATTAGTTAAAATGTAACAAATGGTTTTATTGCAGAGTTGTACTTTGTATTATTATAGAGGTGGCTGTTCATGTAATGCTTTGGTTTTCACAATATTTTTTTTTTTACCTAGCAGTCTTGTCCTCTTCCTTGTGACCTTTATCTTTGTTCAGTCGGTCTCAACAACAGTACACGCCTTTAATGTTTTGCACTAATGCTAACCAGATTTTGATAGTCTGTTAATTTTCGGAAGCAAGCTTCACATCCTATATCTTGGGAAGACATCCAGCTCAGCAAAATCTAGGCATAGATGGGATGTTACTTATCTGTTGACACAGCAGTCGAGCAAAAAATAACAGTTGTAAAAGATACTTAACGCTGTTTTTGTGGTCACCTGTGTAGGATTAGCAACAGACAAATGTATTGTCGTCCTTATGATTACCCTCGTTTCCTCTACACTGTCCGGATCACACAAGAAAACAATCAGAAAAAGTCATGCAGTTCATATAAAAAGCCTTTTATTACTTCCACTCGAGTTTCAGGCAAAGCTGTTTTCTAATCAACGCGGTTTAGTCCTCCACACCAGTCGATATAGTATTTATTTATTTCAGTTACCCTCTTGGCCCGGTGGGCATTATAGAGGGGAGTGGAACTTGGCAAATAAAAAAAGAGGGGAGAAAAGAACATGGGTACGTGGCATTGTACGTTATGAAGGCAAATGATATTTACAATGCAGAATTCACACAACAAAATAAAAACAGCAAACAAAACAAATTATACAGATTGCAAATTATTGAAAAAAAAAAACAATGACGCTTACGATATCGCATACAAACAGCAACACTCGATAAAAAAAAAAGGCAGATAAGAAGTCGCGTACAACGCGCAACATGATCGCTGGAAGGCCAAAGTGAACAACTTAACCTATAAAACTATGGAACTAAAACCAATATTACTATCAATCGTTGCCGCACAGTACACACAGCTTTCCTTTAAATTCATTATCATTGTATGCAAGCACCAGCCTTTCAGGCAGGCAGTTCCACTCCGTTGCTGTTTTGGGTAAAAATGAATATGCACAAGATGCAGTTCGAAAATGAGGTATTCCTACTTTACAAGAGCTATCGATCCGTGATGAGACGTATGCAGGTGGTGTTAGTAAGTGAATTTTTCAGCGTTAGATTGTCATACATTTTAAAGAAAAGTCAAGCGGGAGATTTTTCGGCGTCGCGACAAAGGTTCTAATGACAATGTGTGCTTCATGAGTGTTAAACTTGATAAACGCCCATAGCCACCGAGAATGAAACGTGCAACGCGATTTTGAAGGGACTCTAGAGCATTATTTGATAAATTACGTTTAGTATAGCCTAGTATGCGGTTAGCATTTGTGATAATGGAAATAATGTGCTCATTCCAAGTTAGGTTTGATGCGACAATAACGCCAAGATATTTATATGATTTTACTGATGTTAATGATGCTCCTTTAAGGTTATATATGGTTTAAGGTTTATGCCCATTTAAGGACAATAAATGCCGCAACGAGAAAAGCGCATTACTTTGCATTTAGTCGTGTTAAGTGCCATATTCCATGCAAAGCACCAGTCAGAAACAGCGTCCAGGTCAACTTGAAGCACACTTAGATCATTAGTAGTTTTTACTGAGCGATATATGACACAATCATCGGCAAAAAGTCTGACTGTTGATTTAATGTTGTTAGGCAGGTCGTTTATGTAAATCAGAAATAAAAGAGGGCCAAGCACAGTTCCTTGCAGGACACCTGAAGTTACAAGGACTGATGAGGATAGGTAGCCGTTAGCGCGAACAAACTGCGAGCGATTGGTTAAAAAGCATTCAATCCATTTTAGTAAGTTGTCAATATTAAGCATGCTAAATTTATAAAGAAGTAGCCTGTGAGACACTTTATCGAAAGCACGACAAAAATCTAAATATATGCAGTCAATTTCATACTCACTATCAAGTGAAGAATGTATATCATTTACGAATGCTACTAACTGTGTTTCACATGAAAAATGTTTTCTAAAACCATGTTGAAGAGGCGAAAAAAATGAAGATTCTAAAAAGGTGGCTAGGTGTGAAAAAATGACGTGTTCCATGATTTTGCAAGATACAGAAGTTAGAGATATTGGTCAATAGTTATTAGCCGCATGCTTGCCGCCTGATTTATGGAGTGGAACTACGCTGCCTATTTTCCAGCCGTCAGGCAAAATCCCATGTTATAGTGACTGTCCGAATATCTTAGACAATATAATCGTAGAATAAGTTTTAGTGTTTTTTAGTACTTTGGTATTGATGTAATCGGGCCCACAAGAAGAAGAAAGTTTCAAACGCTCAATTATACTAAATAACCCATCCTAGTCAAATCTAATGGGATCCATTGGAAATTCAGAAGAACTTTTGTAAACAGGAAGAGGGGAACTATGGTCGCGTGAAAATTCGTCAGCAAAGGTCTGATTCAGAACGTTAGCGCAGTTGCTCACAGGACTGGGGTTAGACTTAGAATGAACAAGCGATATTGCTGACTGGCCTGGCTTATGTATAATGGTCAAAAAAAGTTTCGGATTATTTAATACAAGCATTGGCAGTGTGAAATTAAAAATTGTTTCGCTTCTTTAAAGGCATTTTTATAAGCTCTAACAGTTACTTCTAGCGTTGAGCACAACTCATGTGTTTTTGAGTGTAGTTTGGAAAATAGCCTTCTCTTTTTCTTGGCGAGGTGTTTTAGTGTCTTGTTGTACCCCGGTGCGTATCGGTTGGTCAAAATGGTTTTACGAGGAATGTACAAATCAATTAACTCATGAAGTTTGCTTTTAAACAGCACCCAATCCTCATTTACTGATCGCTCTTCAAATCTATGAATGAAGTGGTCCAGAAAAACTTCTAGAGCCTGATTGAGCGCAATGAAATTTGCCCTAGAGTAAATGTAGACAGTTTTAGTTTTGTTACGCGATGTAGGCGCTGGTAAGTTCAATGTAATGTGCAACAGTAAAAGGTCACTTATTCTAGGCATATAACTAACACCCGAAACAAAATCTGGAACGGTGGTTAAAAACAAATCCAACAAGTTGGAAGTAGATGATGTAACTCTCGTTGGTTCAGTAATCACCTGAAATCACCCAAGGTGTCGTAACGTATCAAGCTTTTAAAAGAGTGAGTGCCCTAGTACATTGAAATCAGATGAGATTATGAATCTCATAGCTTAATCTACAGTTTTTCTTCGCTTTCCATAAATTATCGATTGATAAAACTCATTAGCTAATGTTTTAACAGTTGGTTTCAGCAACAAAGCATGTATGGCAAAAGGTTTGTTCATCTTGAGGAACAACTGGCTACAATGTTTGCACTCAGATACCATTACACAGTTTATTTAGTGGCATTAACAGAAAGCTATGATGCGACCAGCTGCTAGCTTTGTATCTCTTACTCACTGGATGAGCGAAGTGGTGATCATAGAGGGCACACCAGCAAAAGCCAATTTTATTCTCCCAAATGTATCTTGAGTTGCTGAAGTGGTACAACTGAATGTGGCAGATTTTTATTGTGCGACTTATCATTTAGGGCCGTTGGGGAAACCGGTTTACATAAATAGTACCTTGGTGCAAATATTTCAGTCTGCTATTTCAAGGCTGGTATTGGCATTTTTTCCGTAAACCAAAATTCAAAGAGTAAATGATTGTAATCAGTGATTGTAATGATAATAATCAATAAAGTCAGCGGAGCAAACAAAACACTGCAGGTTATGCAACACTACTCGGCAAGGCCTTCAGTTATTCTCAATGAGCTTGGTCATATTTAGCAGGTTCATCCAGCAATTTGCACTTAACAGCCATCCTTGCAATAATTAGTGATGTGCAAGATGACAAGGTGGCACACTCTCTTGCATAATATCAGGCTGTGAGAAATATTTCAAATGTGCATTCGTACGAGTTTTGAGTCTTAGAGTAGGAAATGTACTGCTTCTTAAATCTTATGTGTCATTACTTGGCGCAATTAGCCGTTTATTGTGTATTAGTAGGCCAGTTTAATATAAGCGGCACATTCTCTTTGAAGCGATTTTAACATATTCCATTACGACTAAGAGAGTCTCTTGTGATAGATATTGCTAATATCCTTTTATTGGGATTCATGAAGATCTAATACCTGTTTAATTTAATTGCCACACAGTAGACAGTTGACCAGATTTTAGCTATGACTCCGACTACTTCCCACTTATGATGGATATTAATGGACAAAAAATATGAAAGAATAAGCTTCTTCATAGCAGAGGTACTGCTAGGGGTAGCCAAAGCACTAGGCTAAGCAGTGTACGAGCTGGTACTTTCATTTTTTTTGCCTAGAAACCTTGTTTTAGTTGTGAATATTATTGCGCATGTCTCGTTAAATTATTGCATGTAAAGCAGCTATCATAGACATATGCTGATAATTCTTGTATGCTGTTCCTTCTATCCGCTGCCATCATTATTGCTACAAATGTTCAAAGACACGCCACGCTCTGCAAGCCTTCAATACCTAAACCTCCTGTAAAGGTATGAAGTTAAATACACTCAATTCTGATGTAAATACACTGTCTCATATGAATGTGTGATAACCAAAACAGAACAAAAGTACCTGCTCTCCTTTTGAGTATTTTTCTCGTTTTCAGTCGATCTCCTTTTCACCGCTTGTGAGGCGGGCAATTTATTTTTCTTCTTATTTAGAAAGTTGAATGCATCAACTGAATAATAAGGAATAAAGTTGCATCTTCTGAGTCCCATTTGTATTCAGTTGGTTTTTTTTTTTTTTTAAGGAAGCCATGTAAGACCACTGCTTCATAATTCTTCCATCTTGTGTAATCCAGCGTTCAGATTAGTGGTTATTCCACCAGCAGCATCGCAGAGCAGTTTGCTATATGTGTAGTATTTTTACTACAGGTTGTTACTGTTACAGCCTTCCAGAGGTGACGCGTGTTGCTAAAAGTAGTAGTTGTTACTACTCACAGAGTAAGCATATTTTGATATAGATAGCTGCTATTACTACCTTCTGAGGTAATGTATTTTGCTAAAGGCAGTTCCTCTAACTGCCTGTGGTGGCAATGAATGTTAGTAAAGGTAGTTGCTTTTTCTACCTCCTATAAGCAGTAAATTTTGCTAAAGGTAGCTCCTCTAACTATCTGTGGTGGTGTGAATATTAATAGAGGTAGTTGGTCTTATTACCTCCTATAGGTAGTTAATTTTGCTAAACCTAGTTTCTAGTAATATATTTGGAGGCAGGAAATTTGCTAGAGGTAGTTGCTACCTTCTAAAACTAGTAAATGCTAGAGACCTACCTAGCAGATACTGCCTGCAGTTACTAACAAGTTAGTAACATATGCGACAGGCTATTACTACCCCAAAAATTAGTAGCCGCATCTACCTTTTTTTAGAGTGTATGCAATGGACAATGCAGCGCCTGCAGTCGTAAGAGCAGTATCTGTCTTGTTCCTCAGAATACACCTACACATTGGCTTGCCTGGGCTGTTTGTTCATAGCTAAGTGGCGAAAAAACAGCCTTAGAAAACGAGCAAGAGGGAACACAGCAGCTGTCCTGTGTTTGCGCTTTTCCTCATGCTGGTTTTTGCGCGCTGTTCTTTCGCCACTTAGCTACACTTACAATTCATGACATACAACTGGAGATGCATGTGTCGTCGAGTCGAATCCCTGTTCCAAACTACCCTCTAGCTCGTCTTCGACAAGCAGATGGATGCTGAGTGGGAAACGAAATGGTATGACACCAGCCTGAACGCTGCAAAAAGAATTGTTGCATAATAAATTTGATACCAAATTACATGCTCGTTTTTCGGGCATGTTTTCTCTATTCTATTTTTTTTCTACCCCGCCGGGATGTCCGAGTGACAGATGCCCGGCTACTGACTCCAATACCCGGGTTCAAAACCCGACCGGAATTTGAAATTATTTATTACGGCGAAGGCAATGGCAAAGCGACTCCCCCCGAACGAGCAGCGTGCTTTATTGTGTATTCTGATAGTTGCGATGCTGGCGCAGTTACCGTAATTTCCGGCGTATAAAACACGTTTTTTAGAAACATTTCGGTAGTGCGCCTTATAAAACGGTGCGTCTTATATGTGTGTATTTTGTTTTAGTTTTGCGCACAGTTCATAGCCCAACTTTATTGTGATGTGGTAACGGTAGCGATGCCTGCGATTACAATATGTACAGTCGTTATAGGGTTCTAGAATTATACAACCATCTCACTGGCAGAATACCAAAAGGTGGCGACGTCCATGCTCCTCACCCTTTTCACGCTGCTATGAGAAGTCAGGTCGAGCCGACTGTCTTTTCCAGTTGCGATTCACACAACATGGTTTGGTGGCTATTGCATGTGTGTTTTCTCCTTCCTGCATGTGCTTTGTCGCATGCGTCTGAGTGCCCGCCCGCAGCGACGATTGGCGCCGTGATTATGAGCGCAAATACGATGCCTGAGCTCTGTTTCGAGAAATCGGCGACCGCGTACCAAGATTAAGACTTTCAAGGCTTTATGTAAGAAATAATGAAGTGTCTCTGCACTCACTGAGCGAGAGTTTTTTCGTGCATAAGTGTTGTATGTTTTTTCTTTCTATCATTCGAACGCGCACGTAACAGCTTTTCTTTCAGGCACATATAACACGCGATGGTCGAGTAAGCATCCATGGTCAAGTAATATTGCCCTAACCTGAATAAATTGAGGTGCGTCTTATATCTTATTATCGTCTTATTATCTGGGTAACGAGTCCTTTAACGCTATTGCGTTAAAACCTTACTAGCATAACGTTTGAGTTATGACATTGCTGCGCTGTGAGAAGACATGCAATAATTCCGTGTTTTTCTAGACTGCATTTGCGGGGACGAGTGCTTGTGGGTGGCTCTTCAGTGAGCTTCCTTTCAGGTCGCACATAAACGCTTTTTTTTTTCATGAACCTCAGTCGTCTGAAATTCTATTGCAGTGCAAACCTGCGAGCACTACCTAAGTGGTTCCACCTATTCATTGCCTTTGTTGAAGGTTTAATATTTTCCCATCGTCGCAAAAGCGAAAGCGTAATATTACCAAAAATGTTAAAGGGAAGCGAGTCATTTGGAGTAGAATATGTAATAGGGGAGTATTCACTCCGGATCGGCATTTTCTTGGCACCAGGAGCAATTTTTAATCCACGAAGTTCTTTTAAAATGTACAAATTGTATTTAAAGCCGAATAAATGCTTCTTCTGGGCTGAAGTCACTGAGTAATTAGTTTCACAGTTAGATCCAAGTGAGCGAGTGAGACTCTAAATAATTTTATACAGGCGGAGATACACCACTGTTCTGCCAGTGGTTGTACACGTGCAAATGGTATACTCACTTGTCCATATGGGAAGGAATCAACACGATCGATTTACGGCCGAAGCAGGCACTTGATTCATCCGGTAATTTAAACAGATGCTGGAATTACAAAGGAGCCGCTTTATTTAAATCGCGAGGTTTCGCATAACGAACGACAACGATCTGTAGCCGCCAGCTCTAACTCATGGCAGGAAAAACCTATTACATATTTCGTTTCTTTGCTCTGTGCCTTTTTAAGCCACAAGGGCGAGGAATCTTAAGCTTCCACTCATAGTTCGAAGGAGCCATTTCGTCTCTCAAGATCCCCTTCTTTGCGAGAATGCGTCCACAAACATACCGGGCCTCCAGCGACCGCAGACAAAGGCATAAAAGTCGACGCATGGGTCTCTCTGCGTGTCCATGGACGCCTCCAGGGAGCTCACGTAGCGTTGGCAGGATGACGACAAACAGGGGATCGGAGCACTCCGCAACATGCGTGGCTTCAGCAGCACCAGTGTCATCGTCAGGATGATGCCGGCCACAAGGAAGGCGATGCAAATCACGTTTCGGGTTGTTTTACGGCGGCGCTGAAGCTTGTCGTCAATGGAGGAGCCGACGGGCGAGAACTGCGCATAAACAAATAAGTACATATGAGTCTGAATAGGGCGAACGCCCTCAAGCTTTTGTTGTCCGGAATGAGAGGAACAGGCTTAGCAGCAATGAAAATACTACCCTCCGCATATCTTCCATTATCATGTTAGCGTGGATCATCAACCTTCTATGCGGCTGTTAGAAATCACCTATGCCGATACTTATAACTGGCCTTGTGTCCCAAGTACCTGCATCCATTAAATTCGGGAGGTGCTTGCTTCGAGATCTAGTGCCACCGAGTATTGGCTTACGTCCTGCCTGGTTCACGGCTTTCATCTGAAGAAATTCTTGGGAAAAGGGCGCTGGACGAAATTTAAGTTTGCGGGTATTGTCTTTCCAGCTTTGTCATAGCGGTATTAACATGGTTGCTTTATAGCGCAGGTTCGTTGAAAACCTCGATGTTTAACTCGATTACCTGACTAGTCAACGCACGGATAACGTCCCAGCCTTCAGCACCCCAAACGAAAAGCCTCCCAAGAGCAAACAAACTTGCGGATAGGAAAAAAGCAGTCTAGAGGGAATGGAACCGCTGCCTTTTCAATTCTATGCCACGTGCTCCACTTCGATGCCCTTATGGAGAGTTCGTTCAGTGCGTTAATTTAGAGGTCTTGAGTGCCATCGCCTCATAGCTCTGAGTATAAAGCAACCCTACATTACATTACAGCTCCAGTTATTTGACAATAAAGTTGGTAATTAGCACTACTAAGCACTCAGTGCCACTAATTATTAAAACTCCTAGCTGAAGGTACTAATTAATGTTATTACTTAAACACTATAAATAATGTTAATGCGGCAATGCTGTCGAACCAACTTTTAAGAATGCTTAAGCACTTGATGAAATGTGTTAAGCATATTATGGAATAATGCGCAAGCATCATAATACCCGAGAGCTTGTTTCGTGACGGCGCGAAGCTTCAACTTGGTCAGGGAGGAAGCCAAGCGTAGAGGCAGGACATTGTGATTTGGTAATTGGTTGCACGGACGATAGCTCACCGGGTGGTTGCAGAGATCGATGCTGGTAGCCGTGGGCTCTCATCTGAAAATCGGTGAAAGCGGCCATGGAACACAGTCTAACCCTGCCAACCTCCTATCTCTCCTTACATGCCTCCACTTCTGTCGGCGCAATCGTCATTGAACATTATCAAGTGTTCCCAGCAGATCTTTAAAGAATGTAAAATGGTACCCCAAAAATATCGGCATGGTTCAGATTTCACGTTTATTTTCAGTAGAGAGTGTTGGGAGCATAAACACTCCTCTTTGCCATTCATATCGCTGCTGTTTATGTACTTTTTAGGACGCTGGGCTGTTGTCTTCCGGCACAAGCTTGTAATAAAAAACTTACTTTCAACGGTTTCTAAGGAGGTGCTTCTAAACAGCTGTAACGCCTACAGCACGATATAGTTACTGCTTTCCGGTGAGCAGTATATTAGTCATGCTTTCACTCGTTCTTTGCTGCGCTGTCGTACGAAGCCATGGAGCTCTGTAAGGGCAATTGCCTCGAACCGTATTTGCTAAGAATATTAGCGAATGAGCATTTCGGACGCCAACGCGGACATCCAAGGCGTCCCGGTGTACGTGCCGCGGCGGGCAGAAATCCTTACGCAGGCAAACTGGCACCGGACGTCACATCCTCAGAACTCTCGATGTTCACATCCCAGCTAACGACCCCACACTCCTCTCCATCCCACGCCCTATCCACTCCAACCTTCTTGTCAAACCCCTTCCCCGAAACTCCCATCCACAACACCACGAGCCCCGCCGCCGAGCCCGGGCAAAGGCGCTCCACAAATATTACGGCTCCGAGACGGATGCCGTATGGGTGGACGCCGCATGCTCGGGCGATGAGGCGGCGGCAGCCGCGGTGAACAATACCCTTCAGTCCATTGCAACTCTCCCCCTCCCCTCTGTTACCTCCTCAGAAGTGGCCGAGGAGGCAGCGATCGCCCTTGCAATTGCCCACACGGAAGCTAAATATATACTCACAGACTCAAAAACTGCACTACTGGACGCCGCATGCTCGGGCGATGAGGCGGCGGCAGCCGCGGTGAACAATACCCTTCAGTCCATTGCAACTCTCCCCCTCCCCTCTGTTACCTCCTCAGAAGTGGCCGAGGAGGCAGCGATCGCCCTTGCAATTGCCCACACGGAAGCTAAATATATACTCACAGACTCAAAAACTGCACTACTAAATTTCGCACGTGGACGAGTTCATGTTTCTGCTTTTTGCATACTGACCTCGCCCACTGCCAACCCACCCCGCCACGTGGAGCTTATCTGGGTGCCTGCGCACTCGGGGAACCCTGGCAACGAGGCCGCCAACAGCTTAGCCCGAGGTCTAATACCCGGGCACGGGCGGTCCCCACGTCGTAGTTCTCCCGGGAGCGCATGCACACGTTTAAAGAGATGACTCAGGCCTACCGGGTCGAGAGACAGATCTACCCCCCACCTCGCTCCTCCCTCAGCAATCACCACCAAACACTATGGCGCCGCCTCCAGACGCGAACCCTCCCATCCTCTTACATTAGGTCCCGTTACCAACCCACTCTCACCGACCCCTCCTGCACCCTTTGCAACCACCCGACTGCCACCCTCGCCCACATTCTATTCCAATGCCCGGCGGATCCTCCCCCGCGGGGTCTGGAGCACTTCACCACCTGGGAGGAATGGGAGACCCTGCTACGCTCCGAGGACCCGGTCCGGCAAAAGACCGCCACAGACCGAGCTGCCGACGTCATGAACCGTAGGAACATGAACGCTTGAGTGCAGTGGGGCCGTGCGGGGGCCCAGGGGGCTGCGCGCCCTGAACTCCTCTGTTAAAATAAATTTTTACTACTACTACTACGCAGGCAACCACTGCGTGAGGCAATACACACTGCGGAACCGTTGTCGACCGATGCAGCGGCTGATTAAGAAAGGCGGTCCTAGAACAGCAGTAATGTGAAAAAGAATGTAGTTCTAGTTCACTATATTCAGCCAACATGACTTCGTGTGTCAGAGATGTTAAGAATAATAATAATATTAATTGGTTCACAGGAAGAGACAGGCGCAGTATCTGTCACACTTGCTCTGTGGACACCTGAATCGCGCCGTAGGGGAAGAGAGGAAGATGGGAGTGAAAGTGTAAAGAGAGAAAGGGGAGCCGTAATGGAGGGCTACGGAGTAATTTCGACCACCTGGGGATCTTTAACGTGCGCTGACAGCGCACAGCACACGGACGCCACTTCGTTTCGCCTCCAACGAAACGCTGCCGCCGTGGTCGGGTTCGAACCCAGAACTCCGGCACAGTAGTCGGGCGTCTTACCACTGCATCACCCCGGCGGGGCTGTTAAGAAACAGGAGATCCCGCTTTTAAGCGGAGACTGAAAGAAAAAAAAAACGAAAGCGGCAGCATGTAGGCGTTTTTCAAAGGCGCTTAGGCACATTTCAGCATCAGGTTATCTAATCTCCCTGCAATGGCTGTTTTGTTTTTACCATCAAGAGTTACGTACAGGTCATTTTCGGGATCATTTCACTGCACCATCGGACTATTGAAAGGGAACGGTTAAGCCAGAATATTACCTTCATATTCAGCAGGGTTCTCAGCTACCTGCCATGAACACCAATGAAGGGGTACCACAAGCGGAAATGTATTTGGCCCATTTTGCTTAAATTGTACGCAAATGACATCAGTCACATTGACAAGAGTTCATCATATATTCTAATGCCCGTAGTGAGCTTATATCTGGCAGTTATCGAAAATGAGCTTATTTTACATTGTAACGATGTACTTGCAAAGTTATTTGTCTGCTCCTAATCAAGTCGCCTAAAAGTAAACTCCTACAAAACGACAACTTTTTTTGTTTAGCGTCCAATATTTTAAGTTCATTTTAAGAAAATATTCCTAGTGGTATGACCAAAATATTGACCTTGTAGAAACCCAAAAATGTCTTTGTGCATATTCGTTTAGGGCACTGACGCAAACTATGTTACAGATTGATTCCACCAGTGACAGGTGCTGTATCTCGATGTAATGCTGCCGTCCTTTTAAATATTATTAGTTCAAATATACAATGGATTATATGCCACGCACATAAGTTATTACAATTTAATGTGGGTAAGCATTCAAAGAACAAATATCGATAAAATAGTGGTCTTCAAAAAGGTGTCTTTACACATCAAGTTTCGGCAGACAGCATCAAAACAATCATTTGTGAATGGAATAGCATTGATTAGAGTTTAACATCACAAGTACCGCTTTCTGCATGTTTGAAATATTGCTCAACATGGCGGTCAAACTTTTGTTCGTTCGATAACATTGCTGCCAGCTAAGGCTCCTCCTTCTTTAACCCGAATTTCCGAACCCTGATTCATCCCACACTTGCGCACTCAGTACAGACTCCAATCCATAAAACACAATCTACCATTCCTACTGAACAAACTCGAACAGGTAGCCTTCAAATCGACAAAACAGCTACAAACACACTTTCCAGGACCGTAAAACGAGGAATATTGGTTCTCGCGATACATCTTCTTGCACTAGGGACAGGGAGTGCGTTAAGGCATTCGTCCTCTGTGCCCAAGAATGATGATGACGATGATTAAAACATTTATTTCTTATATATATATATATATATATATATATATATATATATATATATATATATATATATATATATATATATATATATATGTATATACACACAGGGAGGGTACGGGATGGGTCCTTAAGGGGCCGCCTCTTACAATTACTAGGTGGTCACCCTCTTATGAGAGCCCATTGGCGTCGGCCGCGGCCCGAGCGGGCTCATTCACCGTCAAGTCAGAGCAGCCGAGCAAGGCTGCCTCGCAGTCCACCAGGGATGTGTACGGCAGGGGAGGTAGATTGTTTTTTTTTTACATACCCACACCGTGTGGAAAATGTCCGAGGGCTTTTCCTCACTGTGCGGGTATTTCCCCGTGCAAGCGAGGTCAAAGTATTTTAATAATGCTCTGCCCAAAGATGCGGGATCGAATGCCAACCGCGGCGGCCGCATTTCGAAGGAGGCGAAAAGCAATGTGTCCATGTCTTGTGCAATATCAGTGCACGTTAACGAACCCCAGGTGGTCGAAATTCAGGAGCCCTCCAATACGGCACCTTTTATAGCCTGATTCGGGTTGGGGACAAAACCCCGCAAATAAAAGCCAGGAATCCCCCTGCAGGTCCACTTATCAAAGTGCGTAGTTGCACACCCCTTAGCCCCTTAGCCGCCGCAAAGAAAAATGTGGGGGACCCTAAGCGCCACCTTTGAGGGTGGATCCTCTTTAGAGAGCATGCTACTGGCATATTCATTAATCAATTTGCATGGGACTCTACTATCTCACAAATACTCATTACGATATAGTTTTCAACTATAAAATTATAAGGAACAATAAAAACAAAGAAGAAAAGGAGAGAGAGAGCGAAAGAGAGAAATAATGAAAGAAAGAAAGGAAGAAAGAAAAAAGAAAGCTCCTGGCCCTATAGGGCTGGGTCTGGTTATGGTGGCTAGCCACCATAGAGTGGTGGGCCACTGCCGCTTGCGGCGGGGGCTAGTATGCCACCATATTTTTATCTGTTGTAGGCCGTCATTGCACCCGCTACCGTTTTTGTCGTGGTACGAAGGCTGTTGCGACGCGCGCCTTTCTCCCTATTTCGTTTCTTTCTTGTCTATTTTCTCTTCTGTCCGCACGAGGCAGCGAAGGTGGCTCAGCTGCAGCGCCAATAGCAGGCCCATGCATTTTCTTTTCCTTCTTCCTTAAGTCGCAAAGAAAGAAAGAAAGAAAGAAAGAAAGAAAGAAAGAAAGAAAGAAAGAAAGAAAGAAAGAAAGAAAGAAAGAAAGAAAGAAAGAAAGAAAGAAAGAAAGAAAGAAAGAAAGAAAGAAAGAAAGAAAGAAAGAAAGAAAAACAAAAGAAGGCATACGAGCATGCCTGATTGGCCTGGGTAATGTATCTTAGGAGCGGTTGGTCCCGGACTCTACTCTCATCTCAGCCTATCTCAGCCTTACATTTCAATTCCTGCTCAGCCATATCACGTGGTCTACACTTCATACAACCCACAGACCATCATAGACTGCCACGTCACCTGTCAAAAGCATGCGTGTCAAATGCTTCCATTCGAAGGGGGCCTTTAGTTTTGCCGCTTTAAAACCGATCGTAGGAGACACAAAAGTAAAGCGGGGAGAGGAGGACAGGCCGGCTTCCCTCAGTCAGGGCAGCAAGGTCTATCGCCCTTCGAGTAAGCGTGGTGGTGGTGAAAAACTTTATTTAGTGGAGCCGCGAAATACTCGTTACAAGGGCTGGGCCGGCTCCTGATCACGGGTGGTGGCCAGCAGGCAGTGCCTGACGGCGACCGCTTCAGCCCAGGCGACCAGTCTCCTTTGTGGAGCCGGTTCTGAGCTGGAGACCGCGATCTCCCAAGCCTCGTTGTCCGTAAGGCGCCATTCGGCCGGTGGTTGAAACTCCGGGCATCTGAACATAATATGTTCGAATGTAGCTCTCGGGGCCTCGCAGAGGGAACATACGGACTGATGAGTAGAGGGGGAGAAGAGTGCCAGCAGTGCTGGGGAGGGAAAGGTGCGGGCTTGAAGGTGTCTCCATGTTATTTGTTGTGGTTTAGTTAAGGAGGGGTGTGGGGGAGGGTAGTGAAGTCTTTCAGACCGGTAGTGTAGTGTAATGTCGTTGTAGGTGATCAGCCGATCTCTGGCACTGGCTAGGTCCTCGGTTGCTCGGTCGACGTATGCTCGAGCAGCAGAATTGGCCGCTTCGTTACCGGGGTTGCCGGAATGGGCTGGTACCCAGACAAGGTCTATGGGTCGGGGTGTTTGAACGTTGGTAGTTAAGATTTTGTGAGAGGCAGCATGTAACTGGCCTCGGGCGAAATTTTGTATGGCAGTTTTAGAATCGCTGAGGATAAGGGTGGCAGTGGAAGAGACTATCGCGATGGCTATAGCGGATTCTTCCGCTTCTACGGACGTTCGGGTAATGATAGAGGCTGATGTGATGTGTTCGAAGCGGCTGGATACCGTGCATATCGCATACGCTGAGCGGTGTGGATATTCTGCGGCGTCCACGTAGACCGTGTCGGGTTCGTTCGCATGTGCTATGTGTAGAGCACGTGCTCTCGCTTTCCGTCTGGCCTGGTTATGAAGGGGATGCATGTTTTTCGGAAGTGGGTGGACAGTGAGGTGATCGCGGACTGTCTTTGGAACTGCATAAGTTTCTACTGGAGGGGCATCTAACGGTCTAAGTTGGAGAAAGGAAAGAATGTGGCGACCAGTTGGGGTAGTGGAGAGCCGTCCTAGTTGGGCGATGCGGTGGGCTTCCACCAGTTCGCTGAGGGTGTTATGAAATCCCATGCCTAAGAGTCGATAGGTTGGGGTGCGCTTAGGTAAGCCGAGAGTTGCCTTATAAGCGTGTCTGATGAGAGCATCCACCTTGTCGGTCTCTGTTTTTGTTAGATATAAATATGGAATCGAGTAAAGAATACGGCTTATAATAAATGTCTGTACTAAGCGTCTGAGGTCATGCTCGCGCATTCCACAGTGCTTGTTGGCTATACGTTTGATTAGGCGGGTGATCTGATGTGTTGTGTTAGTCAGTCTGGAGAGTGTATCCGTGTTAAGGCCGTTGTCTTGTATGAACATACCTAGTATTCGAAGTTTGTGAACTTGTGGTACTGGCTGACCATGTACGGTGATGAGCATAGGGGGTGGGGGGTGTTTCCGCGGGCTTGGGTGGAGTATCAGGAGCTCGGATTTGGTGGAGGAACATGCAAGGCCTATTAAAGCTGCGCATCTTGACACCATGTCTGCCCCCTCCTGAAGAGTTTCTTCCATGCTACCTACATTCCCAGTGGTGGTCCACAGGGTGATATCATCTGCATATAGAGAATGGGAGAGGTTTGGGATCTGTGACAGCTTTTTAGCCATGGGAATGAGTGTGATGTTAAATAAAAAGGGGGAAAGGACTGATCCCTGCGGGGTGCCTCTATTACCGAGGGTAAAAGTGGGGGATTTTAGGGGGCCGAACCGAATTTCTGCTGTGCGATCCCGGAGAAATGCTGAAATGTAGGCATGTGTTCGGTTTCCCACATTCAGAGTGGATAGTGCATCCAATATAGAGGAGTGATAGACATTGTCAAATGCCTTTTGCAAGTCTAGAGCCAGCAATGCTCTTGTGCGTTTGCAGTGTCGGGGATGGAGAATTTCTTCTGATATCTGTAGCATGACATCTTGGGTGCATAGGTGGCTGCGGAAACCCAGCATTGTGTGAGGAAAAAGGTCGCGGGTTTGCATGTGTGTATGTAGCCGATTCAAGACAACGTGTTCAAAAAGTTTACCAAGACATGAAGTTAGCGAAATGGGCCTAAGGTTTGAAAGAGTGAGCGGTTTGCCAGGTTTAGGTATAAAGGTAACCTGAGCGTGTGTCCAATCTGAGGGAAGCGTTCCCTCTTGCCAGTGTTTGTTAAAGAGTTCTGTTATTGCCTGGATGGAGTTTTCATCGAGGTTTCTAAGTGTTTTGTTCGTGACCTGATCGGCTCCTGGAGCAGACGTAGTGCGGAGTTGGAGCATGGCTGCTCTGACTTCATACTTTGTGATGTCTTCGTCTAGCTCATGGTTTTGGGTTCCAAGGTACTGTGGTAAGGGTGTCTTCGGTGTGGTTGTGAGGTATGTATCTTTTAAGGATTGAATAATGTTGTCGTTGTCCCTGTCTATGCCATGGATAAGACGCGTCACATTTTTCTGCTGTACATACTTGGCGTGATCGGGTTCAAGAAGGCATCGTAGCAACCGCCACGTGTCCTTAAGTCCTAGGTTTCCAGCAAGGCGGTCGCATACTTGACCCCATTGCTGGTGACTGTGCTCTGCCGCGTGCGTCTGCATTTCCCTTATGAGAGCGGAGATGCGGAGCTTCAGGGCGCGATTGTGTTTGTTTTTAAGCCATCGCTTCTGTAAGCTCGAGTGAGCTTCCCACATATGGAGTAATCGGCTGTCAATCACCTCCGAGGATTGTGTGCACGGCATTTCCGATGTGGCCATGTTCACGTCCTTGTTGAGGTTAGCCAGCCAATTTGTAAGGTGGTCTATCTGCTTCGGGGCCGCGGTACGCAGATCGCGAAAGCGATCCCAGTTGGTGATTTTGAGTTTCCTCTTTACACGGGGGGTTATGGAGGATAGTGAGAAAGAGGTCTCAATTATATAGTGATCGCTACCAAGAGAGGTTTGCGTGTTTGTCCAATAGCATTGTGTTATGTTTTTCGTGAGTGTAAGATCGGGGGTGGTGTTGTTCTGTACACTGTTGCCGATGCGCGTGTACTGTTGTGTATCATTGACGAGGGTTATGCCCTCATTTTGGAGAAGTGTCCAGAGTCGAGCACCTTTACTGCAAGTCGTTTTGTATCCACATGTGATATTGCGGGCATTAAAGTCTCCTGCAACTATCAATGGTTGGTTAGCGCTGATTTGAAGGGCTTTTTTCATGGCCGCCATTAGAGGAGCAGTTTTTCCTTTCGGGGGGCTGTAGATATTCAGAATGAATAGACTCGTTCCTTTCCGCTCTTTGGGAAGCAGCTCTATAAAATGGAAGTCGATATCTGCAACGTCCATGTTATGATCAGTTGCTGTGTAGTTGCGGTGAATCAGCGTCGCCACTCTGTACTGAGTACAGTTTGTTGGTGTATGAGGAGTGTAATTGAGCAGGTTTACAGGGGAGTTCGTTTCCTGCAGTGCGATTACCACTGGTGTTTCATCGGCCGGAAGGGATTGAATGTAGAGCTGCAGATTACTACGCTTGGAACGAAGGCCTTTGCAGTTCCACTGCCACACCTTAATGTCCTGTCGACGTCCTGCCATCTTGGGGCTTAGATTCGGGTGGGATCATTTGAGATACTGTGGTAGAGAGTAGCTTTTCTAGAGCAGTTTGAATCTGGATCTGTTGCTGCTGCATCTGCTGCTCGAGCATCGCTATCCGCGCGTCTACTCCAGCTGCCCATGCGTTCGTGCTGGTGGTCATAGATTCAAATTTTTCCGCAAGCTTCTCTTCGAGTAAAGCTATGGAGGCGACCAGATCAGGCTTTTGGGAGTCGACCGCTGTAGGAATGTCTTGGTGAGGTGCCTTCCGTTTGGCGGGTGTGTGAGTTTTAGTAGTAGATGCTGTGTTGTTGCATGTGGGAGGAGGAGGCGGAAGTGGGGTGGAACGACCTGGGAGGGGAGTTGAAGAACTTTCCATTCCCTCTGCGGGGGAGAGCCTGTGAATTAGCGTTTGCATTTGCAGAGTGAGCTTTGCAATATGATCATTGAGTTTTTTTATTTGATCATTCTGTTGCTGAATTTGCTTGCCCTGAGTTTCTAGCTTTTCTTTAAGTTGCTTATTTTCTCGGACAAGGGAGGAAGATCGTGGGCCCCAGCTCACCTTATTTTCCGGCGGAGGCTGGTCGGTCAGGGGCGGGAAAGATGGCGAGCGGTTCCTGGCGTTGGTGGAAGCGGCGGACGCGGCGGACCGGGAGCGGACGCGGTTAGTGGAACTCGTCCGGTGCTTGCTTCGGGATTGCCGGGTTGTTTGCTCGGCATCTGCACCAGCTGTCGAGCGTGTCAGTCTCTTGTTGCCCGGTCTGTTGAATCGCTCCGAGCAATCGCGGGAGCCCGTAAAATGGGGGCCGCCGCATAGAATGCACTGGGGTGGACACGTTGGAGGGTCGGTCGGTACATGGGTCTCCCCACATCGTTGGCATAAGTCCTTTTTGGGTGCCGTGCACACGTCGCTGCGATGTCCCGGACGACGGCAGTTGAAGCAGGCTTCTGCTTTGGCGATGAATGGATGGCAGTGGTAGACCGCTCCATAGAAGCGCAGCTGTTTAGGTACTGATTTGGTATTTATGAAGGTGACCAGAATTGATTTGGTGTGGCCGAGTCGGCGTGCATCGGTGATGAGATAGGAGGGGCTTTGGTTGAACGTTTTTAGCTCTGTAAAAATTTCTTCAGATGTCTGGTCGTAGATAGCATTATAAATGATGCCTCGAATGGCGTTGTCCGGAGGAGCGATATACGTTTTCATTGGGTAGACTTGGTCGATTATCTTTATAGATTCTAGTTGTACATATCTGCGGGCACGGTCTTCTGCTGGCGTACTGATAGTGAATGAATTGTGCCTGGCGTCTTGTGTTCGCACTGCGTCTATCGGTAGCTGCAGAGCGCTGGTGACTAGAGACAGTATATATCCCCCGTTGTGTTTACTTAGGTCGAGGCCTTCACCGGGGTGGAACACGATTTTAAGGTCTCGTGTCGGGAGCTTGGGCAACGGTGGCGGACGCTTTAGAACGGTGGAAGACTTGCCTTGCGTGGGCTGCGTTGGTGTGGCTGTGCCGCCGGCCGGGGGCTGATGAGTCGAGCTCGTGGGGGCTTGGTGGGCAGAGAGGACATCGGGGTGAGCCATACGTCGAGCCTCCATGGCTCGGTCCCATCTTGATGCAGTATCAGTAGTCCCATCTTCAGTGCGCACCATGCCGCTGTTGGTGGGCCGTGAAGTCGGGGGAGTGAAGGGTTAGGCCTAGGCCTAATGTGGCGGTGGCCGGCTCCCAGAGCAATCTCAAAGTTTATCCGCAAATTCGGGAAGACGGACCCGAAGAGAGGGTGGACATGTGCTTAACACCTTCATGCGTCGATTGCGGCTATTCGAAACATGAACAGTCAAGAATTCCGCACTCACAGTCGAAAATTGGAGGAGCTGATGCGAACACCAAGCGTCCGTGTCAAGCTCCAAGCCAAGAATCCCCCAGGGAAAGCTCGAGTAAGCGGAGCAGATACTGTGTAAGCGACCTCCACCGATGGCCTTCATAGGTCAAGTACTCATCGGTGGCGGAATTGCCAGGATGACCGAGGACCGCTGAGCCACAATTCGACTTTTGGTTCACCCCTGTCTGACTAACAGTGAGCATGCCCGCGGTTTATGGACCAGTTTCGCCGCGTCTCTGTCGTGACTGCAGTATCACAGTTGAATGGAATACCCACTGCACTTTACTTACATCGGTACTCAGACAAGGCGTACGACAAAGCTGTCTGCGCTCACGGGTAGAGAAAGACGAAATAATTTCGACCATCTGGGAATCTTGAACCTCCACTGCCATCCCTCGTCACACTGACATGTTTTAATTTCACCTCCATCGAGACGGGAAGCGAAAAGGCGTCCTTGTCCACTTAGCGGTGTTAGTGCAGGAAACGCGATTGTATTATAGAAAGGCTGCTAAAAAAATTAGAGGATCTCTTAGATGTCTCTTAAGAGAATGGCGAAAACCTACAATTGTTCTATGATCTGCCTCTAATCGTTTGCCTCGGTCTCCCCAGAAACACGTCCACCGTGAGACTTCTGTCACTAGGGGTCCACAACACACTCGAAGAGCTCATTGAGGCACAAGTGACATCGCAAGAGCAGCGGCTCAGGCAAACTCAGGCGGGGCTGTGTATCCTTAGAGGCTTAAGTATAAGGGGCGAGGACCCTTCAAGCCAGGTGACCTTGCCGGTAGAGATTGTTGAACGCATTCGGGTCAAACCCCTCCTCAAGACCATGCAAGCGGATCGCCACGAACGTTGAGGAGGGCCAGGGCGAAGACGTTAGGCAAAACGTATCAAGGGGATGATAGTGCCGTGTATGGTGATGCGGCAAAATACAACATTACAGGAAAAGAGGCTTTCGCTGTGAGTGCGGTGAGCATTTCCCGCAGGGTAGCAGCTACGGTGGTCACGGGCCGAGTAGAAGAGGCAGAAGGGGCCGCAATAGCCCTAGGAATTGTTCAAAACGGAACCCGCACCATTCTAAATGATTCCAAAACGGCCCTTCGCAACTTCGCCAGGGGTCCTATCTCCGCCACTGCATTCAAAATTCTTAGCGTGTTGCCAAAAGATAGGAACGTAGCGGATATCGTATGGGTCCCGTCTTACTCGGGCGTCCTGGGGAACGAGGCTGCGCACCAATATGCTCGAGGTTTTGTCAGCAGAGCTGGTGAGGGGATTTCAAACGCGAGTGCCCGACAGGGTGCGTCACTGGATACGTACCAGGCCATTACCACGTATTACAAAGAGCTCAGGGCGAGCCTGCCTCCTCCGCACGCTTCGCTCAGTTGAGAGACGGCTACCACGTGGCGGCGGTTGCAAACGCCGCCGCAGCCAAACCCCTGGACCTATGTAAAAATCTTTCCCGACTTAGTAAATCCGTACTGCCGACTGTGTAGCGACCCTGCCACCTTAGACTATATAATCTGCGACAGCGCGAAGGATCCGCCTCCAGTAGATCTAGTACTATCTCCCTCGCTAGAAAACTGGAAAGCTGTTCTCGCCAGCCGGGACCCAGACGTCCAGACCCGAGCCTTGGAAAGAGCGCAAGAGGTCGCTGACAGACTTGGACTGCCAGCCACCTAGAGCAGCTGAATGCAGCCCAAGGCAAAAACAACCTGAATCTCTGACGAATAAAGATTTTTTTTCTCTCCCTCTCGTATTGGCGTTCATTGTAGTGCGGAATATATTTATAAATGATTTATGGGAACGGAAGGGAGCAGTATCTGTCGAGCTCTCCGATAAATGTGAGTTCGGACTATACACCATCGCTCCTGTTGCGTGGCGTTCCTTGGCACGCGCTCTAGTGCGGAATTACAGATATCAGGTACGCTAGACAAGGAGAACACATCTCGCTGAATCTTGCGCACAGATCTCGCGCTGAACTCTCGTGCACGGGATTTCATTTCATGAGAAGGAGCTAATATGAGTACCATGTCACCAATGATTTGAAGGAAACGAGTGCGCACACGCTTCGGCCTGAGTTTTAGAGCGCAGCTCTTTGGCGGCCGTTCCTGGGTTTCGCGGCGGCGTCGGCGTCGGCCTCGTAACCAGTTCCGCCCCCGTTCCAGCCCCCCCGTTCGAGCCGGAGCTTTGGCCACCGGAGCCTCGCAGGAGGAGGGGGGGGGGGTACACTCAGCGGCGAATGATGGGGGCAGGAGCTACCAGAGCACACGAGGAAAAAGAAGGGGGTCGCCGGAGGCAGCGCTAGCAGCGACTGACTGACGTCGCTAGCTAGTCAACACAACGTGCTGCGTACAACACCGTCGCCGCCATGCAGAAAGAGGAGACCCCCCCCCCCCCCTTTCTTAGTGGAGGCGAGGGTGCTCTCCGGTTGCGGAAACGCCGACCCGCTCCGCTATGCGGGCGCAACTAGTCGACCGGTCCGGAGGGGGATACAATAGCGCTCGCATCCTTCATCCGCAGAAAGCAACCGTACAGCGGCGGATCACGGTGCGTGCATCCCGTTCTCACTCGCTTCCAGGCTCGCTTCACTCGCTAGCGGCGTCAGCGAGTCGCTGCTATCTGTTCGTTGCGCAACGTTCCTATGGACCCACGCGCTGCCTCCCGCAACCTCCCGATAACTCAATTGCTCTCTTCATTTCTCGGACCACAAAGCTTCTTTCATGACAGCCAAGAACTGTTAGTGGAGTGTTTCTTGATGGAATACGTGTGAGAAATTAAAAAAAAAAGAAGTATGTAATTGTGCTTATGTGCCTTGCTCGAAATCCTTGCCTCTTTTTTTTCTCTATTGGTTCACGGGAAAGGAAAGGCGCAGTATTTGTCACATTTGCTCTGTGGACACCTGAACCGCGCCGTAAGGGAAGCGAGGAAGGTGGGAGTGAAAGTGGAAAGACAGAAAAGGGAGCCGTAGTGGAGAGCTACGGAGTAATTTCGACCCCCTGGGGATCTTTAACGTGCCCTGACATCGCACAGCACACGGACGCCTCTTCGTTTTGCCTCAATTTATCGAAAAGATGAAACAGCTGATGAGCTGCGCTCAAATTTTACATTAGGAAGTAACATAATCGTGGGCATTTTTTCTTCCCCGAAATCCTTCTACGTCCTCCTTCCCCGAAATCCTTCTACGTCCTCCCTTACTGAGCCCCGCCGGGGTGGTGCAGTGGTAAGACGCCCGACTACTGTGCCGGAGTTCCCGGGTTCGAACCCGACCATGGCGGCTGCGTTTCGATGGAGGCGAAACGAAGAGGCGTCGTGTGCTGTGCGATGTCAGCGCACGTTAAAGATCCCCAGGTGGTCGAAATTACTCCGTAGCCCTCCACTACGGCTCCTCTTTCTCTCTTTCCACTTTCATTCCCACCTTCCTCCCTTCCCTTACGGCGCAGTTCGGGTGTCCACAGAGCAAGTGTGACAGTTACTGCGCCTTTCCCTTCCTGTGAACAAATTTAACTTAACTCCATTACTGATTTAGGCTCCCCCTCTCCGTTAACAACATATTCAGAGATATTACAGCATTTGCGCCTTGAAAGGCAGACATTCCCGAAGCCCAATAAGGGTCTCAGTAAATCAGAAGAGTGTCACCTTCGAAGGTTACAAACTATGTCATTTAATAATCCAGCAACACTTCACGCCATTGAGCCCGAATTCTTTGCGGCGCAGTGCAGATTTTGTGGACAGAAGGCAAAATAATACCATATGGTATGGGCTTGTCAACAAAATACCAGTATGAATATAATAAATCAGCCAACGGTGGGAAGGCTGGGAGGCGTTATATCTTGCGTGGTCGAGCAAATATGGAGCATGATGCAGTATTTCGTATCCTAAAACTGTTGCCTGCGTCACCATCACCTGAACTGAGTGAAGCGTTGCTTTGCCGTGGAGCACGCAAGAGGGTTTTTCAAGCGCGCATCAATAATCATGTGCAGGTTGTCATAAAAATGGTAAACACTTAGACTGCACTCACAGCAACATGTCCCGTTATTTATTCGACAGTTGTTCACCGGTGAGCTAGCATTGGAGACCCCGCTGTCGTCGCAATTTCTGGAACACTAGCCAGAGACGGCCAGGAACACCATCCTTATGCGTCCAATCTTCTTTAACTAGCATACAATTGTCTGCATCATTTAACGACATTCTTACAGGCTTGAACGTTATCGCTATACAGCACCATTTGCTCGACATGAGTCATCTTTCAATGGCCACACTTCAAATACAGAAAGCAATTCACTAGGAGTGCTTCCAATTTTCCGACTGATGCTGCCATTTTTATTTTGAGGCCCTAGAGCTATTCTGCTTTGATATAAAGAACGCTGTTTTTATACTCAAGTAATAGTAGATAGGTGTACATTCATTTGGATTCTTTTCTCGTCCGCGTTTTTTGAAGTTATGCCTAGGAACATTATGGACGCCCCTCGTATAGTCAGGTCTAGGTAGCTTTAAACTTCCCCCATTTGTTGTTTTTTTAGCGTTTACAACACCTCAGTTCAGAGGAAAACGCGGCGAAACGGTCCCTTTAAGAAGTCCTCTCCTCCTTGTTTATAGACACGAGTGAAAACCAGTGAAATTGAACTTTGCTCCAGCTATCGTAATCCGCCGCAAACGCAGTGATAGCATTTTCTCGCCTCCAGAGGCCTCTTGTCTCCATGATTGCTATCAGAGACATTGCAGAAACCTGTGTTCATTTCTAATCCACCCTTTTCCCCTGCATCTGTACCTATACTTCGCAAGCTACTGCTCGGAACCCATGGCACCTGTGATATCCCGTGCATCGTGTGTGCGACCCGGGTCAGGGAAAAATTCACCACGCTTAAGCAGCTAGCTAGTAGGTATTGTTCACAAACCACGGCATAACTTGGCCACAAAAAAAATATCGAATATTCCCCATCGCTTCAGAGAATTTCGGCGCGAATAGCTTAAGGCGCACGAATGGCGCGCACACAAGGCTCACCGTATCGATGCCTTCATCGATGGTCCAGGGTGCCGGGCGAGAAATGCGAGGTGGCACCTGCGACTTGCTACCCTTGAGGCAGCCGCGCATCGGCGAGGAACATTTCTTTTGCGGGGCGTTACGCTCGGCCATCTTCCGCTCGACCGTAGCTTCTTCTTCTTAGCTTGATCCGCGTGCCTGCGCTGGTACCTGTATTCATGTGTGGCTGCGCGAGCTCGTCTTGCGTTAACTACTCAGGAAGAAGTAGCTTTGTTCTCTTGTGGGAGTGGAGCCGCAAATCGTGAATGTCTCCCAGCTCGTCTCACAACTTTGCAAAGAGCTATTTCGACTCGGACGCATATACCTATACTACCTGCTCCATTGTTGATAGACAGCGAGACTCTGATCGGCCTCAGGGCCCACATTTTTCAGCGCGTCTGCACCCCATCATGATCATTATCGTCGTAATCATATCCTATACCCTTATAGTCCACGATTGCCTTTCTTTCGTAAGAATGGAGAGTTAAAACTAACGCATAAACATAACACAAAACACTGAACTGCTAGAGCTGCATGGTTGACCATATGGACAATAGAGAACATAATAAAAAAGTGCTTCAACACCGGTGCAGCCCACCGCCCACTACCAACCAACTAACCAACCAAACGCACTCCCAACTAGCGGTTTAATTGTAGTTTAAGGACAAAGGAGAAAACATCCCATCACTACACAGAAAAGAGGTAAAGAAAAAAAAACAGGAGAAAATTTTAAAAATATAGGAGATAGAATGAAAAGAAAACGAAAACGAATAATGGAGAAAGAAACAATGATAACCAATTTAATCCGTGGAAGCCAATCCTACCTTCTGGTATCGTTTTTCTTTTACCTCTGATCTCTAGTCTGGGTCAAATTTTCCTTGTTTTTCTTCGGGTCTTTTTTCTGCAGTCATACAACATTTTCTAATTTAACCCTCATACCAGAATTAAACCGCCATTCGGTAATGTTGTTGTTGTTGTTGTTGTGGCTGTAGGAAGACGGAAAAGCAAATGCACGGGCCTGCTACTGGCTCTGTAGCTGAGCCACCTCCGCTGCCTCGTGCGGACGGAAGATAAAATAGAGAAGAAAGAAAAGGAAGAGGGAAAGAAAGACGCGCGCCGCCACAACAGCCGTCGTTCACCACCGAAGCGGTGGCGGGTGAAATGACGGCCTTCAACAGAAAACTTCCGTGGTGCCAGGCTAGCCCCCGCCCCAAGCGGCGGTGACCTACCTGCCCCCACCCCATCAGGGGAGTACTCGGTAACGTGCGCCTTACCGCTGCTGATGTCCTTTTTTTCTGTGTTCTGTATCATGCATGTGATCAAATATGAAAAGCCAGCAGTGGAGAGAATCGTGCCACCGGTTAGTCTGCGCGCAAGCTTTATTGAACGCAAATCTGATGGCCATAGCAGAAGCATAAACAGTCAGAAGCCTCAGCTACAAAATCACGCTTCAAATGGCAGATGCAAAGAAAAAGAAAGTGATAAGTTATGATGTAAGATAACATGTTCTTTGAATCTAGCAGGATCAGATTCCATTACAACATGTCCAGGAAGCTGGTTCCTATCTCGAATTGTTCATGGTAGAAAAGATTTTTAAAGGCATTATTAGATTCATTAGGCCCTGGATGCTCATGCATTTCAACAGATGAGATGATGTGCACATTGATAGAACTAGTAGATTGATTGATTTAAAGGAAGGGGAAAGGGCGCGGTAACTGTCTCACTTGTTTTCTGTGGACACCTCAACCAAGCCATAAGGGAAGGGAGGAAGGTGGGAGTGAAAGTGGAATGAAGACAGGGGAGCCATAGTGGAGGGCGGCGGAGTAATTTCGACCACCTGGGGATCTTTAACGTGCACTGACATCGCACAGCAGACGGACGCCTCTTCGTTTCGCCTCCATGGAAACGCAGCCGCCGAGGTCGGGTTCGAGCCCGGGTACTCCGGCACAGTAGTCGGGCGTCTTACCGCTGCACCACCCCGGCGGGGCAGAACTAGTAGAGAATCACGGATACTGGGAAACTTGTAAAGTTTATGAAAGAGACATAAGTGGGAAGCATTGTGTCTAAGGGATTGTGAGCTGATACCGAGGGATGTCTTAATTCTGCTTATACTGAAGCAAAAGGCATAATTTGAAGTTGTCAAAACAACGGCCCCATTACATTTCTATAGGTGATCACTCAGTAAAAGTTTAATTACGTCGACTATACACTGTGTGGCTTCGATTCTGCAAACAACGAACTTTAAAACATTTTCTGATATGTGAACTTCTGGCTTGGTTTGGTTTGGCTTGTGGGGTTTAACGTCCCAAAGCGACTCAGGCTATGAGAGACGCCGTAGTGGAGGACTCCGGAAATTTAGACCTCCTGGGGTTCTTTAAAGTGCACCGACATCGCACAGCACACGGGCGCCTTGCTTTTCGCCTCCATTGAAAAGTGGCCGCCGAGGCCGGGAGTCGATCCCGCGGAATTGTGAAATTCTTATTTAGATAGTGCTATTCGTGAAAACTGGCAACATTTAAGTATAGAACGTTATGCCTAAAAATAAACGCTTCACAAACATTTTGGTAAAATCGCAATCCAAAAATCATCTATTCAAGAACAAACTGGGCGAGAAAAGAGAAAGAAACATGGAAAATACCTCACTTTGCGAAAAATATATATACGAACGAGGTGCTGCTTAACAAATATTCCTTTGCTTTGGCTTACGATCTACCCTCGGGACAACTGCGCCAAACTTTTGGGTCACCCTTTACTTAAAGCTAAGTCTAACCGGTTTAATCCTGTAGGAACAGATTGCAAACCAATTTGCCCAAACCGATGTGTAATATTCTCAATGCCTATTTATGAGATGTCTTTTATTCCGCTATCAGTTAAGCACCCATAACCTTGCACTTACATTGCCAAATCAGTGCGCTGAACCGTTCATCGTTTATTGTAAAATAAGCGCTTGAACAAAAATTTTTCCTATCAAGCCAGATATCCGATCTAATATTCACCCAGTTTTATAAAACGGGAACAATTCAGCCGAGTGGGAGATAACTCAAGTTTCCCCATTTACACTACAGGTGACCCAGCATGCCCAGCCAACTATTGCCCAGTTTCTGATACTGTCTTCAGTTCGAACCAGTTCGAGATCATCACCATCATCAGCAGTACTATACCTACCGTAGGGCGAAGGCCTCTCCCATATTTGTCCGATTAACCCGGTCCTGTGCTACCTGCATCCACTTGACCCCTACGAACTTCTTACCCTCATCCGCCCAACTAACGTTCTGCCGCCCCGTGCTACGCTCTCCTTCCCTTGGAATCCAACTTGTGTGTTTTAGACGATAACGGAGGCTATCTTGAAAGTTTTTCCTTCATGCTTTAAATACCACTTTTTCACACGGCCTCTTTGCAGATGAGCACCTCTGGTCGAGATGAACGAGTTGGAAAGAAACCACCCGCCCCTTCTGCACATGCACATTCCATGTTAGCGGAAGGCGCATGCGCCAGATGGCGTCAGCTGTCAAGCGCACACTGGAAACTTCGCAGACAACGCAGTTGAACGCTCTTGGAATAGGATCAAGTCTTGAGTGGGCCAATCTAGGTGGAATCAAATTGCACCGAAATCTTTATTTTCCTTCGCAAGATCCGCAAAGCACTACGCGGTGAACATTACCCTCCCCCTAATCCTCCTTTCTTCATGTTCATTGCTACCACAGGCTGGCTTGGCTCTTGCATCGCATAGCGGTTTTCAAAGATGTTCCTTTGCAGTTCGTGTGGGCCAATGTAATCTGAGCAGTATCTGTTTTCAGTTCCGTGATTGCGCGAGTCGCATCTGAAACCATAGTCATATCGTCGTCAGGTCCCTGTGGAAAACGCCTGGCTGCCTGGACGACTCTGAATAGCTGCAGAATACGATCTTCGCAATGGAGGTGTAGGAACTTTAAGTGTGCGAAGTGTGCTTTTGAAATAACCTCAGCGAACATGCCTTTGACCTGAAAAACTGAGAGCATACCACGAAGATGCAAATGTGCTCAGCGTCTGCAAATGTTCAGTTTTGTGTTTGCAGTTTTGTGTTATCCTGCTAACTGTTGCACTCCTTAACTGTAGCATGTTTCCAAACCATACTAATACTCAGGTTTACAATAATGAATAATAGACATTTGAATCAGAATACCCTCATTATTCAGCGTAGCTGTTTTTGTTTAAATTATTTTATTTTCCGATCTTTGTCGTCTTCACATATCTGCAATCTCTTCCTTTAACTGAAAGGTTTACAGTCCCCTGCTTTAAAGATCAGGCAAGACTGCACTGTTGAGAGCGCGCTAATGACGCGCCTAAAGCTTTTTTTTTTTTTTGTTCAAACACAGTGTCACTTCCGGTAAGGGCACTGCGCCACAATCAGTGCACTTTTGTACAGTGGCTATAATCAGTGACGTTGGCATTTCAGTCCCAGCCATCAACCACGCACAGGCGAAGTACCAACGTGTTCTTCAATGGGGAAAGTAGTCTACCAGGACCATTAATTGGCTATTATTGTTGCAACAGCGCTGAACGCCTTTCGCTTGCTTCACAGCGACACTTCAATTCACAACTTACAGCTGGCCCACTTCCTTCATCGGACGAATAAGGCAGACGTATTATCGAGAGAGCAATGGAAATTACTGATCGTCTTACTGCAGTGTAAAACGATAAGTGCTTTGATGCACAGTTGTGAATCTGCTCGCATTCAGTTCTTTTTCTTTCTATTTCTGGTGCCCGCAGTTGCCCTATTCGTACTATGAACGTAGCCCAACTAGCCTAGCCGAGCGCTATATTCCAGCGCGGCACTATTTTTATGAACCTAATGTCTTACGGTAAGCTCCAGTCGGAGCTGTTATGGCCCAGTCATTGCTCAAGAAACTGTTCCATCACATCTGCGTGCTCAAAGGGCGCCTCTGGAGAGCAGGCCGTTGTTCTTCTTGAATTCGACGGCGGACCGGGGACAGCATCACAAAGACACAGATGCTTATTCACATGGCACGGAGAGACACGTCACAAGATAATTAGAAGTCGAGCGCGCTTTCGGCTGCAAACAGAGAGAAAGTCATCTCATTGCCCTCACGTCTCTTCTGCACAATGACCTGGGCACGGCGGAGTCGAACTGGAGTAGCTGCCATTGTCGCCGGGTTCAACGCAAGGACATCGCCGTGTTGTGACTGCACTTCGGACGATCGCCTCTTTTCGTCACGCCCTTAATCTGGTTCCACATACGCGTCAAAAAAGTTCCAGTTGTGACTGGAACTTCCACTTATTTAAGTTCGACTTACAGCTGGAACTTTTTTTTATGTGTATGTGGAACCAGATTATGGGTACAGGGAGGTGGCTGTGGTTTCCGAGAAGCTGCGGCACAGGGCGTTTGAGGATCTTAAGGCGTATTGGCTTGAACCAGGCTGTGTTCCTTCCGAGCTCCAATTTCATGGCAAAGACCATGTCCGGGAAATAGGAGTCATACCGTCTAGCCGGCACCTTTGCATCAAGATATACGGTGCCCGGCTGGCGCCAGCAGCGGCATCCTCCCCTCTGGAAAACAACAAGGACAGTATTGGTCTTCTGCAGTGATCTGCCCTGTTCCGTGTTCAAGGATGAAAGGTATATGCGCATATGTGAGTTAAGTGCTGATGCTTCAGTTGGGCGGACCTAAAGCAGCTGGGCGGAGCCATAAGAAGCGGCTCAGAGCTAACTGGACGCTTGAGATGCAGCGAATTCCACAGCTATAGAGATCTGGGACTGGAAAAGGGATTTAAGCAGCCTGCGGGAGCTGCTTTGTTGTGACTCGCCTGTGTTTCCAGTTATGCTGAAGAGCTAACTCGCTCCCTATTTCGGGCTTGCACGTTTCCTTTAAGTGTTGAACGCTTATGAATAAAATGGGCAGCCGTGTTTCGTGATTATATAGTAACTTCGGGTGTGCCTGGTACTCCCAAAGAAGCGGGAAATTGCTGTTACTCTCAAAACAAGTTAATCAAGCCCCTTAAGCCCGCAGTCAGCGCAACATGGCTCTCATAGAACTGATAGAATAACGAACGCTGGTTGGGATGCTAGTAGTCACAGATGGAATAGACTGCATAGAGAAGGACGTATTTTATTAAGTCCTTTCAGATCCTAACGAAGGAACTTGTGGGAATGTTGAAGTACGTTTTGGGAGAAGGTAATGGGCACTCAGAAGCGACTTTCTCTGCCTGAGGAACTTCTTTAGGTGTCTCTCTTCATGGGTGTCGAGAGTCAAAGTCAGCTGAAGAATTGGTCCTAATTAAAAAGAATAGAAACGCTTCAAATTATTTGAATTTCTCAGACTGTAAAGACTAGAACAGTTCATTTGTATAAATGACCGGACCAGCTGTCATGCAGGGAGGGAGGGAAGGGGGGGGGGGGAATTGGGGGACAGTTGATTGAGCTGCCGTTTGCTAGAAGTGGGTGGTTTCTTTTCCGTAACCATGTTTGCTGACTTCTTTGAAGTAATCATTCTGGCTCAGCAAGTCCCTCTCTAGAGCATCGAAGTCATAGCTCTCGAAAGATCCTCCGAATTCTTGGGGAATGATGTCAGCAGGAACAATATTAAGCAGCTTGTGTAAGTCGTATCCCATCAAGTGAATCTGAAAAAAAGGAAAACAAAACTGAGACATTTTGCATGCTCTAGGAGGATTCTTTTTCAACATCAGTATATTGCAACTGCTGAAAATGGAAAAGGAAGTTAGAATCTGATATTTTTACTCAATCAAACTTCACCTGAATTTTCTAAAAAAAAAAAAAAACGTTTTTTCAAATTATTTTTCTATGAAAGCACTGTGATAGTCGAGGCTTTCAAATTAAAATATATCGCTAGCCGGCATTGTAGACGCTATAAAGTATGCCCCGGTATAGCAAAGAAAGCAAAGCCATTCGTGAATATGAAGTCTTTTATCACATTTTTATCAAGTGAACTGTCGGTGTTCCCTAACACTCATTTCGTAAACCAGTGCAGTATCTTACAAGCATGTTACGTGTGTCCAAATCAGCTATGCTAAAGGAAATTGTTTTAAAAAATTGCGTCAAACTCCCAGACATGATGTGGAGGAGTACCTACGAACAGAAATATATAGGGGGAACTTATGACTAGGGCGAAAGGGTAGGACGCGACCGCTCTAAATGCTGCAGTCGGTGCATACTCTTTAAGATCTTCGTTTGCCTACATGCAGTTTTATAGTCGCTTAAAGACTGATCCTTAACAGTATCCCCATTTTATATCACACATACACAATAGCATACACTGGCAAGCTCCCACATTTTGTGAAACACCACCTGACGAAGACATGCATCATCATCCTCATCAGCCTGGCTATACCCACTGCAGGGCGAAGGCCTCTCCCATATTTCTCCAATTAACCCGGTTCTGTGCTAGTTGCATCCACTTGACCCCTGCGAACTTCTTAACCTCATCCGCCCACCTAACTTTCGGCCGCCCCCTGCTACGTTTTCCTTCCCTTGGAATCCAGTTTGTTACCCTATGCGACCATCGGTTATCCTCTCTTCGCACTACATGTCCTGCCCATGCCCATTTCTTCATTTAATTTCCACTAGAATGTCGGTAACTTCAGTGATTTCTCTGACCCACTGCACGCTTCCTATCTCTTAATGTTACCCCTACCATTTTTCATTCCATAGCCCTCTGGGTTGTCCTCAACTTAAATAGAACCGCCTTGGTTAGCCTCCATGTTTCAGCCCCATAGGTGAGTACAGGTAAAATGCAACTGTTGTATGCCTTTCTCTTGAGCGATACCGGTAAGCTGCTAGTCATAATCTGCGAGTGCTTGCCACATCCGCTCCACCCTAATCTTATTCTTCTTGTTATTTCCTTTTCATGATCCGGGTCTGCGGTTACTACCTCTCCTAAGTAGACATATTCGCCTACTACTTCCAGTATTTTGGTCCTGTATAAATCGAGTTGTTCTAACGTGCCTGTGTGGCCAACGTGTAGCGCACCTGATTGAATTTCCAAGGGCCCCCGAAAGTTCGGTGCATGTCTCACCCCTCCCGTCTCAAAGAGCTACCCGAGTTGGCACCTCCTGCCAACTCGGCCATCTCATGTGGTGTCGTGAAGTTAAACACCCGACGAAAAAACAGTGTTCACCTATGTTATCTGTCAGCTACTATGATTTAACGTCGCAAAACCACTGAGGCTATCGGGACGCCGTAGTGAAGTGCTCAGGAAGATTCGTTTCAGCCACGAGGTGTTATTAACGTGCGTTGCATCTCTGGGTGTACGAGCGCCTTGGTTAACGCCTGCACCGGAAAACGGCCGTCGTAGCTGGGATTGAGCGCGCGTGTATCATGCCCGCGATCTTTCTCTCACCGACACCGGCGACAATGCCGACGCCGGACTATCTGAAAAGGCGAGCGTTGAAAGTTGTCGCATCCATTATCGTCATATCTTACGGCCCCCGTTCGGATCCGATGTGACAGACTGGGAGGAGCGCTGTGGCTCAAAGATAGCGATAATCATTACAACTTGACCACGCGCGTAGGTGCAGCTTGCATGAAACCAACGAAAGCTGTTTTTGCTTGGTAGAGCAAAGCATGGCATTTGAGATCGCAGTTGTTACGCTCTTATCGGGGGTACGTTTCCAAATATATATCTGAAGAATGAAAGTTTTCTGGAGTCGGTATTGAGTAATAATAATTGTTAAAACGCACTGACGAAAAGGACCGCGACGTTTTGTTACAGTGGGAGGAGAGAGAAGAGGGGGCAGGCTTGGAGCTTTGACAGATTCGTGTTCGTACATATGAAAACGCCCTTGCACAAGGAATGTCAAAGAAGAGCGTGAGATTAGACGAGTTGTTATTAGTTCATAACTTTCAACAATGCACTAACGAACTAGGACGGGCGCTTCTGTGTGTCCCTCTTATTCTCCACACTAATCGTTAACGCCATAAAGGTATTTATACCAGTTTTTATTTTATTAATCCTTTTTGACACCCTGTTCTATATCGCAGTCTTTTTAGTTGTAATCCTTAGTAAGGAAGTGAACTTATCTGAGTACCAAACGAGATTTACCTACCGCTACCGCAAAAAAGCCGCAGAACGAAAATTATTGCAAGCGCTATTATAGCATTCTATAAAAGAATGTCGTGGTTTAAATTCTGCGCGCAATTCAGTATGTTTCGATTTCATTAGCGCCACTTTTCACAGATTTGCCTGATGCCTGTATGTTCTTTTTTTGTTCTTGTTAACGCCCTGAACACGTGGGAAGCGCTTTCGAGATAGGAATTGAACCCACAAGAACCCGATGATCCCAAGTCCAAGTCACGCAGATTACTTTAACACCATTTAGACATGTTCGTACGGTGTGGTTGAAGCGTGGCTCTATATCTATGCCTGGTGGCATTGCGTATAATGTGGTAGATTACGACTATTTGTTATAGCCTATGTACTATTCAAAACCGAAGTTTAAGCCTTGGTTCAAGCAGACGTAATTCGCATTTCGCCTAATTATGCTAAATTAGACACCAATTTTAATTTTCGATAATTTAGCATTATAATAATCTATAGCTTTAATCTAGCTAGCTTTATGGACGATAACTGCATAGCTCTCTACAGTGAGGCCATCATGGGAGGATAAGAACCATGTATTGCTACACCGCTCGTCTCGTGATCATTTCGTGGAATATTTGCTCCAACTATAGTTGATACGGCCAGAGATTGCATAACCAGGTTTGACCGCCAAGAACATGCAGGCTTGTGACAAGGGAAGGCGCGAATGTATTTACACTGCTCAAGTCAGCTGCGTGCAACCTGACCATTCAACGGCGTAAACTATCGAGACAAATGAATGTGGAGCTGAGACGAATAAGTGGATAACTGAACGCAGCATGGAACTATAAATCTGGAGGATCTACATAGATGAGAATGTTATCTACTGCGCTGGCGTTTAAATCCGGTTCGTTGTCATTATTACATTTGCGAGAAAGTCGCCAGCAACCGCTCTAGAGTGCTTCGTTCCATGTGAGACAAGCATAATCTTGGCAAGGCTAGTAATGCTTGCAGCGACATCTCGATAGCTTCAAACGCAGCTGAATATGCACAAGTTTTAAGTTCTGCATGCTTCCGAGGAATGATTGTCGTGGCGGTAATTCTGGTCTCGTGAAATCAGTTAGATAACCTCGGTGGGCTTTTTGCGCTTGATTACGTTCTGGAAGGTACAGCTTTTTGTTACGCTCTGCTTTGTGTACTGTTTATCACCTTTAGTGAACGTTACCTAAAATGTAGGTTACTGCAGGGCTTTCTGAAATTCTAGTTCATATTACTTAATGGTAAGTAGCATAAAGTGGTTCCTTACCCTTTCTGCAAACTTTCTGCTCATGAATGGTCTGGCTATTGCATATAGCGTGTCAAAGAAGACTGAATCATTCATGATGTAAAGGGCTTTTACACGCACGGGGAAGCATTTCTGAAAGAAAAAGAAAAGCAACGGAAAAGATGCGCTCAAGATCATGATGAACCTTATGCTGGTGCATTTATTCACGAGCTACCAACACTAAATTGCGAAGTGTATTTGTCATTGCTGGTTGTCAGCTCTATCCCTACAAAGCAGACTGGTCGCAATGTTTAGCTCTCTCGCAGGAGAGCATTTGGTTAATTTTACTTTAATTTTGAAATCAGATGAGGCCGAGCTGCTAGATTTAATTAGGTATTACGACTAGTGCATCTAGTTCATTTTTTTAACTTGCGAGGTTTGTATATAGAAAGCATTGACAAACTCGCAAGAAAGAAGTTTATTCATAAGAGTTATTGTAAAACTTTTTTTTGTTTTGATGCAAGTTATGTAGATTGTCACTCTAAAATCGGTGACATCATCCCCGATAGGCCAAAGCTTGCAAGACCCACGGTACTGCGGTCAGAGCTTCTCGCCTCAATATTTCAGTAGTTTTCATTTTTCCGAAACAATGTTACCCGTTGGGAGTCTGGAAAACTCACTAATGCGATTATAACTAGGTCGTTCAATACATGATTTCCAAGAACGTTCACGGAAATACAAGTCAATAGAGGAGTAATACATGCAAATGCAAGTAGCAGCTCGTTTAATTAGAAGGGGCTATTAATTGTTAGGAGCTTGTTGTCTCGTGAGCATCAAGTGCCCTACAAGGTTTCCAAAAAATATCTGTTTGCGAACTTTCAAAGAATTCTTTATTCCGTACATGATCAAATTATAGAGAGTCGCATTCGTCAGGTTAGTATGCTCCTCAGCGGGATAAGGCCAGTAAAGCCGAAGACACTCACACGAGGCCGAAACATATAGGAATACGGATTGTTGCAGAATAAGGGCTCCGGATTCACACTTGAGAGAGTTATGCTCTTTTATTTCTTGCATGACAAGGTTCAGTCACTGAAGAGCGCTGTGATAGACGAGGTCCTCTTTTCTATTTAGGCCGATCTATCCTTGGAATGTACTGCCATTGCTAGATCTTTCTGCCGCCCCGCTCATCCCGAAGTTTCCTCCTCGTCACCTAGTGTCTCCTTTCCTCTTATGCTCACTCATTCGCCAATGCGGGTCACGTAGAAACGCGCTTTGCACTTTTTTTCTTTTTCTGGTGCACTCCTGTTGCCATTTTTGGACCAACCCAACGACACTGATGCCCGCGCAAGCTTTATCGTGATGCCGTGTTGCGCGCATTCGGTTAACCCTTACAAAAATGCATGTAGGGTTTCTATAGAAATTCGAAAGCGTTGTGTCAATACACGCTGTTGAAAGTCTGTTGATAATCGGCAACATCTTGGATGATGCAGTGTTGACCTCTTGTTGAGCGCTTATGAAATAGTGGCCCATGTGTTTCTTAAGAGCGCTTTTGGAATTCGCGCAACTGAAATTCTGTTGATTTCAGGCTCAAATGCTTCAGAAACTCTGCAAGTGACGCTTTTTGATTTTCTGCTACCTTTCCACTCCTGAACAACAGAAAATAGTACACGACCATCGGTTTGCCAGGAGCAGACACGGGGTGATTTTCATTAATGCAAAAGTAGTACAGTACATCTCCTAGCTGCGATAAGTCACCACATTCTATGTTCTGCCCGACCAATCAACAATCCTGTCTGATCAGTGCTGGTTAATGATAACCATAGTGAGGCATAAAAGAACAAAACAGATCTTGATCTTTTAAGCCCCATTATACTTACTCACTCATTAACCTACACTAAACTGACTAAATTGTTGATTGATCGAGCAGAACATAGAATGTGTTGACTGACCGCAGCAAGGATATGTGCTGTTCTACTTTTGCATTAATGTAAACCACCTCGTGCCTGCTCCCGGCTAACCGTTGATCACGCAGCATTTTCTGTTAATCCGCAGCGGAAAGGGAACACAGAATAAAAAATGCGCGTTAATGAGAAAGAAAAAATATGCATCTTTGGTGAACCCATAACATGAGCTGGGCTGTTTATTTGCTTTATTTCAATTCATATGCAAGGTATGATGCCAGGCTATTCTTTGCGTAAAACGCTGATACGTCCGGGAACTCCTCGCATGTGATGCTGAAATAAACAATATAAATCATAATTAAGTTGCGGTATATACTAACTTAAAAATAGAGGAAAGGCATTTGTGCGCTGCTCCACGTCATAGCTCAAGAAATTTCTTGTCTAAAATGAGTTGTCACTGTCTTTCACTGCTTAGACGGCATCGACCGCCGCTTCCACAGCTCGGCAGCACTGCCACATCGTTCATTTCTCCCTGATAAACAATATATGCTGCCGTCAAAGATCCTATTGTGAATATAAATAGCAAAGTGCAAGTCACAAGCATTACTACCCAGAAAACTTGAAGCAGAATTACCAACTATAGGCACCAAAATGAGTGGAAACAAAAACAAACACTGCAAAAATGGTGGAGCTGCACAGATTCAATAATCCACAATGTGTGACAGAGGCATATTATGATCTCGATAATGTGTCCGTCTCAGCGCGAGTAGCGTATCGAAAGAGTACAGCACTGTGCCGAACAATCCGTCAAAAACGGTCACCTTGTAAAAGAAAGAAAATGTCGCCATCCCAACTGGCGTTCCATCGGCCCCAGCGTCCGCGTTAGAGACAAGCCTGGTTCTCTCTCTCTCCCTCCTTTTTTTCCGACGAGGCTGGCTTGCCTGCTAGAAATATTTACATGCTCGCTTCCCCTTGTAGCACACACTGTACAAGACTGGCACAAACACGAATAGGAAAAAGTAAAACTCTCACCAAAGTGCAGACGCTCCATCCGCCCGTGCCGGCTTTTCGCCCAGAATCCAAAACGCCTGCGACTGTTGAACTTCTTAAACACGTCCTCCTTGCGCAGAAGCTGCCACCCAAGAGCGGATTCCTCCGAGGACTTAAATGCGTACGTTCGCGCTCAAATTTGAACAAAACGATCTTCGTGATAATCACCAGCGAAAAACCTACATACGGTGCTTCGCTCACAGTGCAAGATGCGACCACGGTGGCGGGAAAACGCCAACTGAACTGGCACATCGCCGCACTCAGCGTACCCGCGTCCGCGTGCAAAGAAAACAGGGCGCGGAAGAACAGCTTCGGTGAAAAGGGGGAGCCGCCGCCCCCGCTGCGCGAGCTATGCTGCAGCCAAGGTCATCTCCGTGAAGACAAACCACGAAGAAGGCAGAGAGCAGAGACCCAGAGGGAGCAACCCCTCCCCCCCTCCCCCTTTTTCCCCCCAGCCGACAGGAAGTAACTCTCGACCCTCCGGACATGCTGGCGCCGTTCGCGGCACGGGGGAAAGATGGGTGTGGACAGTAGCAAGGCAGTGGCCGAATGCTTCTTTGAAAAGACCAGTCGCGGATAGAAGACGCGTGTAATCCTATTTTCTTTTTCTTTTTATTTCATACGCGAATGTTTTTGCTATGCGTGTTAACTCTATAGTATGCGTGGGATCAATCCGTCATTATTAGAACCCCTCAATGTTTAAAGTGACTTCATTTTAGCATGGTGTCCACTTTAAGAAAGGAAGGAAAAGAAAAAAATAACAGTTAAATTCTCCAAAGACATACAGGATTCCAATACAGACTGCACCTCATTTTGCGGCAAAAGCTACGGGCAAAAATACCTAGGCTTGGGCAGAATGTCAGACCCTGAAGCATATATATAGTGAACTTTGCAACTGGTTTAAAAAAGCTTTGTCCTGCCCTACATGGTAGGTTCAATCTAGGATCCTGTTTGTTAGTATGATGACTCACTGAACTTGTTTTATGATAAATATAAAATATGTCCTACCACTAAAGTTACCTTCTGCGACATACAGAAGCTGATTCATTACGGATTCTGACTGACATTCAACGATGTATTTGCATTATTAGTGGAGGCTTTGCCATCATGAAGTTTTTAGGGCATATTTTCACTGTGTTGCGAAGCTTGAGCTAAGTGTGCACCGTTAATATGTACTTTTATATAACATGAACGAGCACGCAACTGCATGCTGCTCTTATATTTCCCTTTGCAGAATGTGGCCAATAGTTGATTACAAGTGAGACCAAAAATTCATAACGAAATTGTCACATCATGTTCTTATCATTTGTGCCTAAAACTACTTAAAAACATGGGTCAGCTTGAACAGTACACGCTAATTGTTCGTGAACGTTGAAAACTGGCAACAAAAAGCACATAGAAAAAATAGCACAAAAAGTCTATTGGGTAGAACACAATGAAAATTCTGTGGGCCCTGTAAAGATTGCACTCAGCTGGGGTTGAATGTCTATCGAAATTCAATAAATTCAAAAGGCGGTCAATAGTCCAACAATAGAGTTTCAAAACTCATTTTTGTAAGGGAATTACGCATACAATGTCTCACTTCACTCATTGGAAGGTACAATTCACTTAGCAGGGCTTGCCTACATGCGGCTGATTTACAGTCTTTGTCAAAAATTTCACAGCCGAGAAAGCTTCCTTCTAAGCCACATCGTGTGGCTCATAATGTACTCCAAGCTTTTCAAACCTGCTGAAACCAGGGAGATTTCTCCTTCTATCCTCTCCAATTGTTATGACTTTCACGATTACAAAAGAAACCATAACACATGGCTTAGAAGCTAACCCCCTTGACTCTAAATTCTCGACAAAGATTAAATTGGCATACAAATGGTATTTTTTTTTCGGGCTCGACAATGCCAATGTTTTCATTTTTCAATGCATATGTACGTTGAACGTGTAGAGTATCAGCTTTTTTATGCTGAAAAAAAAATCAACAAATGCTCTCCAATATTGTGTCCACTTGCTTATTCTGTTTCCAACGCATTGCAGCAACAAATGTAGTGATGCGGTCGCAGTACATCTCTCCAGTTAATCCTTCCTTTTCATTCAGGTTTCATTCCTTGTGTGAGTGTGACAACTACATGGATGTTGTATAATTGTGTTGTCAAGTTCCCTATCTTTTTGCGAGACTGGTATAAGCATGTTGTTTAAACCTTTTAGAAAATTATTTCGTTTTAAAACCTTCTCTTCGCTTGGCTCCAAGGTACAATTGTTTCCAGACTTGTTTTCCTGATTGTGTCCTTTTGTGTTGCGTGGTTCCATGTGACACTTCTTAATGGCACAAATAAACATTTTCAATTTTATTTCGTTGCAATTTTTTCCAACCCGAGTTGGCTATTGGGCAGGCATCCCTGCAGATTATGTTTGAATCATTGTTTTTTTTTTTGTCTGGCTTGACGGTGGATCGAGAGTTATGAATAATTTTCGGAGTCCTTAGCTGTTTAGGTAGCTATTTTGAAAGTCTTGTTTAGTGCTTACATGGGCAAAACAATCCACCCTCCTCTTTTACCAAATACTCTGTTAAAAAATAACATCTTTTACTAACATCTTGCCTCGAGTTTTCAGCTTTCTCATTTCCCTGTTTTGCAAACAATCAAAAGTTAATGAGACATCTGTTGGTTACGTGAGCTTATTTTTCATCGCATGGCTATCATCTGTTTTTCATTTGCTACAGCTACTCGTTCTGAGCTACCGAACGTTTCAGATGGCAATGTTCCGATCAGACACTCCGCTTCCAGGCATGGCACCTGAATGCTGAGCGCTTAATGTTTTTTTTAATTAAATCAATTATTTTTCTATATCCGTTTCAAATAATGTTCTAGTTATAGGGGTACTGCTTTCCTGCGAAACTTTACAACACTAAAGAATACAGATGCACGCAGTGGCAGATATAGAATTAGCACCTCAACAAAAGCGTTGCTCGTGCTAATGGGGGACATGACTTTTTTTTTTTTTTATGACGAATGACCATTTTATGACGAAGTTCGTCAATGCTGTCAAATTCTAATTTCTTGCAAAGTATTTAAACAAAACAATTTTTCGTGCTGTAAAACCTACCAGCACTATATTCGCATTATCGATACCGTCTACGAGTGGAAAAAATTGCTGATAACCGTTAACCCGCGCATCAACTACGCATATCTGTAAAAGGCACAGAGAACCCGTGGCCGAGCGTTTATGCATTGCTGACTTAGGTCAGTTGGAAGCAATCTTTCACGTGCCGAGCGAGCGAACTTCTCTGGCTTGTATAACAGGTAGGTAAACGAAGCTGCACAACTACATTGACATACTTTCATGCAGAAAAAACTTTAAAATATGCTTATTTTGCAACATCACACATGTTTGAACATACCGCGTGCATGCGGCGTGCTTCTGCAACACGCGCTCTTAACTTGCGGACGCTTTACGCAATAAATAATGGTCTTTTTCGATTTTTTGTTTGCAAAAAAACAATGGAGCATAATTAGGCCTGTTAAAACTAGATGCAGTGAATCTGTCCTTAAAACGACTCCACGGGGCTTGAATAAAGCTTTCCGTGTTTTTCCTCCAAGGGCGCGTCAGCCGTTCGATCCTACGGGAGATCAGACTTACACGGCACTACCGTAGAGGCCGCGCCGAGCGGGACAGTGCGACGAAGGAGAGAAGTGCTAGGCGCTACTCTCCTTAGAGGTGCTTTATTTTTTGTACCGCTGAGAAGAAAGGAATAAAAATAAAAATAAAAAAAATATAAGTATGGGCGTTCCACGTAGAAATCACACTAGCTTTTCGTATATGTCCCTGAATAGATATAGCGATACATTAAAACGCTGCAGCTGCAACTCGGACGAACGTGTTTGCACAGGCCACTCCGATCGCATTTTATAGAAATATAAAATACGAATTAAACTTAGCAGCTACAGAAATACTGCATTCAATAAAGTTTGCAATCAAGTAACGTTACCACCAATTCAATTTTCATTTTGCCTTACAAAAGCACTTGGTTACTCTTCCTCCCACTCTACAAACTTATTCAGCAACCGCTTGACCACTAGTGTCATTAAGCATACTTTAATGAAGCAAACATCAAAAGCCGGCGCCGTTAAGATTTCTGAAAGGCCTTATGCAGGGAGGGGTTTTGGTTTTTCACCTCTGTAATGTGGACAAGCTTCTTCATTACAAATGGCGTCAGGTGTGCCAGATGACTCAAACTCAAACCGCAGTAGTCCAACAGGAACACTATGCCTTTCTTTTGTACGTCCTCGTCCAAAATCAACCATTCAACCAGGATCAAGCAGGCCTTGATGAATTCACTCATTGTGCAGACTGAAGAATCCCATGGACCTATAGACGCAGGAAAAAGAAAGGTTTTCTGAAAGATCGGAAAGAATTCGTAGAGAACTGGAGGCTTCATTCATAAAAGAGAGGCTTCATTCTCAAAATCAGTAAGACTTACATAATCAGAAACTGCGCCACCCTCCAAGCAGTAGTATGATATGGTTTAAATGACAGAGAAACAATACAAAATCAAAAATTATCAAAATACTTTGTGAAACGTTGCACTCGATCACAAGCGCTTATATGAGAGATAGCTGTCTCTTAAAGCGAGTATAGCTCTAATATTTAAATCTTATCTTCGTGGCCTTTGAATAGCCCCACCGAAAAAAGAGCCGCTTATCTATATGCCTACTGCACGAAGTGGACTTAGGTTGTCCATGATGGCAGGACAAATCAGTGACACGCCAGCGCAGCGATTTGTTTGGAAACACTTTTTCCCAAGCCTTTCACAATAGAAATTCTGAGTATCAGGACAGGAGGAACTTTGGTCGTTGTATCCCTGGTCGAGAGTCGTTAAAACATAAGATCGAACCTAATAAGTTCCAAATGTTAGGTGGATGCTCTACAACCAGGCCACCCCTCCGCCATTTTTACTGCACTAGGACACGTGCTTCCACTCATACACTTATCTATTGTGTAATTACTGAAGCCGCGAGGCTTGTTCAACCAGCGATGTTCCTGCGACACGCTCTTTTGTCTGTGTTGGTGGTTTCTGTGACCTCACAACACCTCGGGTCATCGCCAAATAGGCATGAATGGTTACCATGGGAGGAACATTAAACACGCGAATGAAACTCAGCGGAATCTTTAGGTCACGAGTCAGAAACGCTAATGCTAGGTCAGGCACTGTTTTTTGCTTTTTTCATAAAACATGGCAGGTGATAACTGAAACGGCAGTGTTAACTGATGAGCTAGCACGTTTAATTCGCACTTGGCGGAGCCACGTAAATCATCCATTGTTATTTTAAACCGAAACAATGACCTTAACCATAGTGTTATTGGCTGAGTTTGGTCCCCTGTGACATCTGGTACCTGCAGCCTTTACAATGTGTAAAATATATTCCTGGTCTCTTGCTCGGCTCATATGAGGTGAAATTCTTGTTTAAAGATTCTTAGAGCAAGCCGAAGTGCAGACAGGTCAGTTGTTTCAAAGTGAGAAAACCTCTCCTTATTTTTTTTTTCAGAACACCTCCTCAAAGACAACAGTGACAACATCTTAAGGCGCAAACTCCCTTCCCAAGCCAAGCAACACGCGAAACCGAGCACCAGGCCTAACTAAAGGCTGTAGCTATTTTAGAAAACCTGTGGGAAATCGGCGCGCAGGTAACTCGCGATTTATTGAGTTTAGAACGGCTGAAGAAAATGGTTATATCATTTACAAGAAAAGATGAAAGATTCAAAATGGCAATCAGGGAACACTTACCCACTCTGAAAAAGAGAACACCTCGACCGCTTGCGTCTCGTTGTCGGGACACGGCTACCAACTTATTCTTGCGGCAGATGACATCGTACAACATATTGGACGGCAAAAAGTCGTCGAAAATTTCAGGTGCATCTTTCCTCGCCTTGAAGTATTTTTTTATGTTTTCGACTGCGGCGTCCACGTTGTACTTTCGACCACGCAAGAACTTCAGCAGAAACGCGTCGTCTTTGGGACAGCTGAATGCCTCCTGATCTGACCACGAGAACGAGGACAGCAGGAGATTAGTATTACTCTGAGTTGAATCGTAAGTCTGATGAAACAACCGCTTATTTTACGAAAGCCTACTATGACCACTGGGCCGGACTTACCTTCTAGCAAGTGTAGGTTGGTCGGAGCAATGACTTGAAAACCAGGAAATGAGTACTTTCAAAATGGTGACAACGAGAGAATTGAGATGTAGAAAGGAAATAATTGTTTTGGCCTCGAGAAAGAAGCGGGTAGGGTTGCACAACACTCCGCTGGACGCACGATTGGATATGTGACAGGAAACGAAAAATGAGCTTGTAGTTCGGTTTCCACAAGTCCCTATTTCAGAGCTGTGAGAATTAACGTGGGTAAGGTTTGGATTAAAAAAAAAAACGAAAAACAAAAAAACAGGACAGGCACATGGATGAGATTCTTCCCAGACACGAAGAATCAGTGTTGTACACGACATCGCAATTAATTTATTCAGTATTACGCAACCGAAGGGCAGATGCAACTTCTTTCTAGTCGCAAGTATCAAGCCTCAGGTATGGTTAAGTGTAAGCAGTAAGCACCGAGCAGAATTGGCAATAAACTAGGCAGCATGCGACATATCTGATTTTTTTTTTCTTTACTGAGTGAATGGTATTTTTTCGCACATCGACGGCTGGGGTGCTTGTAGCCGATATATGGCTCAGTACTAAGGCTTGATAGCATGATGATTCTGCCCGTGCCTAGGCAATGCCTTTTTATTCACTCTACAGGCAGGAGTAGGAAAAATGATGGAAAGCAATTCAAACTCAAGCATTGCATTATAACGAAGGAGATGTCGTAATCTATCCTGAAAAAAAAAGAATCAAAACACCCACAGGTCTGAATTGTGCGCTAGTTCGCACACGTCTTGCGATGAATAAGGCACCTAGCATAGTGTACATAGAACAACTCTTAATAAGGTACCTCATGTTAATACGCCTGTTACGTTTCAGACCACGTCGAAACCGGATACCGGAGACAAAAAATACGTTAGAAAAACGTAATACATGAACCGTATGGCGAAGGTAGTTCTCGACAGGCGGCCTGAGGCTGCTGGAAACAAAAAGAGCTTCAGGGAGACGGTATGATACGATCATACCGCTGTTATTCACTGCATGTTTAGCTAAGCTATTCGAAAAATTGAAATTTGAAGAGTTGGGCAAATGGAGAACGCGGCCCGAAGGCACTTCAGCAACTCAAAGTTTCAATGAAATGGTTGTGTTTTGTGAATCATCGCAGAGTATTATTGCAACATTTGATTACAGTATTCGACGCGCTATTGCCTTATCACGAGTGTGTAGAAAACTCACGAATCAGTCAACAGTTTGGGAAGACAACGGGTCTCGATAGAAAGTGAGATACTGGAAGCAGTGAGGGAGTGAACTCAATGATCGTAGTGGTGACAGCAGCACAGCGTCACGAGAGGTAAATTAACTGGAAAGTGGGATCGGGTTGAGGAGGATTCGGTAGACACCATCAATAACTCCGAGTATGGCATCAGCAGAAGTGGAATGAAATGTTCCATGTCCCCAGTACTGAACGATCCGTAGCCAGGAGCCTAATGAAAGCTATGAAATTGGTTTCAGAATAGCGCGGCGAAGCGCATGTAGAGAGAAAGACAGCCGCGTAAGGAAGGAGAAAAGAAACTCGCGGTAGCAAAAGTAGAGAAAAAATAAAGAGCAAAAGAGGCATGGGATCCGCGATGAATCGTACAGAAAACCAACGGTCATGACAGGTAACTCGAATGGTTTAAAAGCAGAGAAAACGGAGAAAGTTTGATATACGGTACTGGTACTAAAGTTTGCAGCTTTTGATATGGTGTGGCGATGAAAGATACGAGCGAGTAGTGGCGCTCTTTTTCGAAGCATAATGGGCATTTCATTTTTTAAATGATCAGTTAAAAATGATTTCTACCCTAGTAGGAGAAAATACAACAGTGTCACTCTATCTAACATAGCCTGGGATGTTTGAAAACGATAACATGGCCGCGAGTTGCTAAAGGTTAGTTGGTTTGGTTTATGATGTTCAACGTTCCAAATTCACTCTGGCTATGAGTGAAGCGGTGGAAAATGCTTCAAACAAAATTAGGGTTACTGCTAATTTTTGGTACACAACAGACGTTGAGAAAAGTGAACCAGGAGACGCAATGCGTAAAACAGCGTCAGTATTGCTTGCGAAAATTTTGTTTTTTTTTTATTCATGCGCACCAGCTCCTTTAACGACCCCGTTTTCTTAATTCGCTACTCACGACCTTGAACCTAATTCTTTTATAAATGCTACAAATCTGAGAAAAAAAAAAGAGATAAAGAAATCCGCTGGTTATCAGGAATTATTAAATGCATGGCTTTAAAAAAAAATAAATTAAAAATCCAAACCTGATATGGCACTTCTGTATTGCTCTAACGTCCGTTGAACGAGTTCGGCGGTTTCTTCAATTTCGTCTTCTGTTCCGTTTGCCATGTCGCTCGTGTTTCTTGTTGGGCCTCCAAATGCTAATCAAGCTGTAAAAGGTTCCTCGGCATACAGTTTTTGCGGTATTAATCGTATTCCTTTTACAAGAAACCAACAGCGTTCACAATAAGTTTCTGAATTAAGAAACATATATGTTGCATTATCCTTAAAATGCTGCCATCTAGCTACCATTTATAGCTACGTGAAAAGGCAATATTTGCTATTCCAGCAGTATTCCCCTCATTACCGAACGATAAAACCCAGGACTGCTCTATATGAAGGTAGAGCTGCCTAGCGTGGCAGTGTCTCTACAAAATTTGATGTTTCTAGTGTATTCTTCATCAAAGTTTCGACTACATTGAATAAAATTCTGTACTCTGAATAAGTCTTACAAGCACGCACAAAATGGCAATGGAGAAATGGCGCACCATTTTGGCCCAAACCATTTCGGATCAGAGCTTCATTAACATTCTTGGGAAGGGCTATGATTGCTGTGCAACCCTTTTGGATATTTGGCAGCTCTTTTACATCTACTTTATCAGTAACCTGTTGCGCAATAACTGTGCAATTTCAGGGTTTCAACATAAAGAAATAATTTCAGGTAAGTTATGAAGGCTATATAAATGGGTTGGTTAAATTATTCGTACTTATTATCAGCATGATTGATAGTATGTGAGTGCTTATCTCTAATAGACTTTTCAAAAAGCAGCGTGGTCCTTACTTGATTGAAATATAAAGTTGCTTTGCTTACGTTCTCAACTAGATTAATAAATATACTTATCGATTAAGCACAGTTCATGTTATTATCAAATGACGAAAGCACAAAACACACAGAGAAGGCCGTATCAGTTAACAACAGTAAACCTATGTGTCCCTCTATATAGCAGTTAAAAAAAAAACATAAAATAAGAGAGCGGAGCACTAAACCGAGAAAGGTATGCACGTATAGATACCAAAATCAGGAAGCTACTGTAAGTGGCTAACTAAGAAATCCAGTGCAGTAGCTGCTCCTGTGCCATAACCGCGTTATTTATATATGCCATAGATTGACAAAAGCAGTACATACGGCAATTATTTCTTTCAGCATGAATGCCTAATGGAAATCCGACAGCATCAGACACTGCACGTAACCAATAAAAGCAGTAGACATGAAATTAGCATGAGAACCAAAAAAAATATCAACGGCGCTTTATATAGGGCACGTTCGACTATACTAATGTCGTATTGAAAGTTACTTGAAAGAGTAAGTAGGATAGCGTTATTTGGAATGCACGTTACCTGCTTTGTCGACGCTGGCAACGAGCCGGTACAGCCTGTGCAAACACTCCGAGGAAATGAGCACACATGGCGGTAAACTTTCAAGGACGGACAGAGCATACTGCCCTCATTAAACGTTAGAGGTCGTCCGGAGCTCACTGCTGTCGGTTATTAACGTGTCATTCGTGCTTTTTTAAGGGTTCCAAATTTAGTTGTACTTCCACATGCGAGACAGGCTATTCGAAATTGGCTACACACGCTCCTATACCTTTCTCTCTCTCCCGCTCACACTGGAAGTGGCAGCGACGCGTTCTTTTCCCGCTGACATTTAATACAAAGATATAAAGCGGTTGGCATGAAAAAGAAAGGGTGAGTGTAATCACCTGAAGCATAAAAGGAAACAGACCATCTGGGTGACAGTTTTCATGGAAACGCTGGGCGACAGGACTGATACAGAGTGGCCAGATGAACGGCGACTTAAAACGGGAATCCTTAGTGATTGCGCACAAACTGCTAGCCAACAATAGACGTTTTAAACGCATATAGTGACCAGAAAAAATTGCGTTATTGCTGTTCAACTCCCATGCCATTCAGAGCATTGTACGTCTTACTGCGATTGTGCGATTGGTGTACTGCCATCAGACAAGTATACTTAGTTAAAGGTCGCAGTGCTGGAGACGCATCCTTTGCTTTTCTTGCCGCTATTCATACAACAAAAGTTGAAATAAGCGTGGACAACCTAAATAAATGAATAGAACTCTGCAGCGCTTCATTCTGTCTCCTATACTTCCAAGGAACAACCATTCTTGCCGTTCCAATCATTTTCCGAAATGGGTTTATATACACTACAGATTTTTCATTCATTGCTTGTACGGAATATAACAATTTGCATCCGCACTACGTTGCCAATATATAAGTCAACAGCTACGTTGAGGAGCCCTTGCTACAATTTTTGCCAAAGGGTGTTAAGCTCCCGTATCCCCGAAACGCTGTTCACCCAGAGAATGGAGGAAGAAAAGAGGAAAGGTCGGCTGTACTACAGTGACTCGTAAGATATCATCAAACACGATAAAGCGATGTTTAGTAACAACTATCTTCAATTTTTAGTAGCGACATATTCAGTAAGAGACGTCTGGAACACAAGACATAAAAGAGAATTAAAAACGTTGAAAGCTTTGTTGTGGTAATAATGTTAGCTCGTCGGACGGGGGCAGACGATACTTTTGAATAACGAATAGCGCCGCGAACACGAAAACAAGAGAAGAAGAAGAGAGACAAGCGCCTCGTGTCCGTCATCGCGGCTCTGTTCTTCTGTCATATGATACACCAATTAGCTCAGTTTTCGGTTCTTCAGCTATATTCTTTTGCTGTCGATGTTAACTGCATTGAAAGCTGTACAAATGACCAAACTTTTACTTTCGCTACTCAAGAGCGATGCTGTCAGGACTGACACCTTCCTCGGGCTAGAAAAAAGAATACGCTCAACAAAATCGACTGCATGCAGTACGGATTTATCTAGTTTACACACGTTTACACAAGTGCGAGTGAGGAAACGTGCCTATTCTTTAAAATCCTGGTTTTAGAACTCATTTCGTAATGATTAAGATATGACATGAAGAAACGAAGTTTACAAAAGTTGAAATTTCTTCGACGTTATGAAAGACCCATTATATTATTAATACGCGTATAACAAAGCACAGATTACTAAGCTGACAGCTAAGCAAGAACTCACCGAGACACATACAAGGATTTATTGCTCACACCACAAACACCCGGTTCACTGCCAAAGGTCAGATTTGGCTTGTAAACGAAGAACTACAAGAGTACAGGCGAGTCTCTTTAAAGAAGGACGGACGAATGGGTTGTGATTTTCTCTCCATTTTGTCGACGTCGTCACAGGGAGGTTGCCAAGATAAAGTCGTATACTGCCATCGTCTCCAGCTAAGCTCATATTCCGTCTATTATCTCGAGTGCCGAGATCACAACTGACCGGCAAACATGCAGCCTATTTTTCTCGTCGATTGAGAAATGGGTTGGCGTTCACTGCAGTCGCTATTTGGCTAGGTATGCATGAAACCACTGATTCTGGCAACTTCATGCTGTCATATGAACCTTGGCACGCATGAATGTACGGGTGATAAAACATCATTATTGGCATTGACAATTGCCAATGCCATTCGTGCTGATTACTTCAAAGCTTACCATGAAAAAAGTAAATCACCTCAATCAAAAGTAGGCACCTCCAGTGGTGAGGGAGCGTCATATCGTGTTTTTAAAACACATAATTATTTCGCATTGGTTTTAGTTTTGTTTGTGGTCGATAGGAGTGCGGGTTGGGGAATGGGGGGAGAGAGTTTGACATTAGTAGATATGTGATCTCGAAGAAATAAAAAATGGTATATATCAGATTCAATTATATTCACACGCAAAATATTTGGCCGCGCTGCTCTTAATTACGACATGTCCTGGGCTATGTACTAATAGATGTTACTTAGGCGTAAATAATGAAATTAGATGAAAAATGTCTCCGTAGTAGTTGAATTCCAGAGCCAACAATGTGCGCCGTTTTAATTATGCCGTTATTTTCAACAGACAACCGCCCGTCCACTTCAAACAGCGCCACGCCGTTCAGAGGATAAAGAATTATGGTGTACTGAAGCTCCGAATTTCAATTACCTTCATACCCTGATTCGGATATTTCTAACGTTTTTACCAGAATCATGGTCCTATAATTGAAACTAAAGTAGCAGACTCAACGAGCTGAAAGCGTGTGTGCCCCGCCGAAGTGGCGCAGCGGTTACGGCGCTCGACTACTGTGCCCAAGGAAGCGGGATCGAATGCCGGCCTCGGCGGCTGCGTTGCGATGAAGGCGAAACGGAGTGTCGTCCGTATGCTCTACGATGTCAGTGCACGGTAAAAACCGACCCCAGGTGGTCGAAGTTTCCTCAGTCCTCCACTACGGCGTCTCTCATTGCCCGAGTCGCTTTGGGATTTTAAACCCCACAAACCAAACCAAACCAAACCAAAGCGTGTGTAACAATGAAAAATTTTCTGCTGCTTATCAAGACACATATCTGTCGACAACAACCGCTATACTTTTCTTTTTGGTAGAAATAGAAAGGCTCCTGTGTGTCACTATAACTGCACCTATACAATGAGGACAGTCACAATCAAATATTTGTTCAATGGTTGCAGCCTCCAATCCTTTAAAACACGACATAGTCCAGGTAGTTCCCACGCAGTGCACTCTCTGTGATGAAATGTCCTTGCTGGTATACGAGTATTTTACTTTATATCAGCAGGGTAACAATTATGGAAGATTTGCACAACCTGCTGGTGGGGGCTTGCGGGGAGCTAAATGCGAGTTATAGGGTCAGCCAGAAAAGCAGAATTCTGCCATTTAAAGCTGTGCCCTGACTAGAAACATTTTAGCACATTTTGTATTGGTAAATTCTTAGCTGCCTAGCTCTTAGTAAGCTATACGTATCGAAGTAATTTCATTTTGGCTCATATGCAAACCATGAGCAATAAATGGAAAGCATAGCACACAGCCGGTCAGACTATTCTTTTTAGCACGAGAAAGGGGAATAGACAGGTGTCTTGCTTCTCACAGTAATGTCGGAAAGGGGCGAGGGGGATATTTTGCAGGAACCCAAAGGCGGCAGTCGCCGATTTGCGCTAATTTTGAGCCTACTTTCCCCTATAACTCCGTTCCAATTGCCTCCTATTCCGCGGCAGCGCCTGTAATTTGACAAAGAGAGAAATTTCATTCTTTTCGCATTTCGTTACACCAGCTACCTATCAGCTGCAGTCCTTTAGGTCATAATTTCAAAGTAACACATTTCCTACTATTTATAATGTAATAGGTGGCACGCAATATGGCTGGCACTGGAATGATAGGACACGCCGGAACCGCCATGACACATCCGTGCTTCGTGAGCAGGCGAAGATATCGCTCCGCTTTGAACAGATGGCCTCACTGGTTTAAATTATGAGCCATATTTGCGCCTCAAAAGCAAGAACCAGATACCTCATCAAAGAAGAAGAGATTCTGAGGGCCGGACACTTGATTTTTTGGGGTGTCAAGGCCTGGACTGCGACATCCATAGAATACAAGGGTTATGTGCGCAGATTTATCACGTACTACGAAGGCCACATGAAAGAGAGTTCACCTATGCCCAGGAATGAGCTATCAAGACGGACGTCGCTATATCTGTCGCTGCGGCATTTACCACACACCGACTGAAGCGGGCTTGATGGTGCGCTTGCTTCAAGGCAAGCTTGATACTTTCTTGCTCTACAAACAAAGAAAACAAAGCACAACAGCGTATTTGTACCGACGCAAAAGTGCAGATTTCAATGCGCATTAATGCGCTCACATATCATCTGGCAAAATAAATAACTGGTGTTTATATCTTTTGTAACATGTGTCGTGCGGCTTGACATAGATTTACTTCAGTTAACATATTTGTGCATTTAGTATGGCGCGCTAAAGGCCTTCCGCCCCTTCCTTTTATTATCAGAAACAATATTTCTCCGCCACAAGCATGTATATATATATATATTGTTACGAAGCGGCAAGCCGATGAACACAGGAGACAGAACATGACCGCTGACGATGGTAGATGACGTTTAATGAATGTTCGCGGGCCTAGCGCGAGCGCTCCTGCCCGCGCCACTGCCCGCTTCTTCTTCCTTGTCGTCCGTAACATGACCCGGGGCCACCGAGTGATCGTCCCGATCGTGGACGACGAAGTTTAGCGATGTTAATGATTTTATGGCATGATGATGGGCGTGTCTGGATGCTTGAAGAAGAAGAGGAAGTAGGAAGAATATAACGGCTTGCCGGTACGATGTCTGATGCGTGGGTGATCCGCCTCCCTTAGAGCTGTCAACCATCCGTCACCAGAGTCCATGGGACCGATGGCTCGAGGTCACGTCGGGCAGCTTGGGCGGGGGTTGCGTGTTCGTGTCCATCGGTTCCTTCGGGTCATTGGGGTCTTTCGGGTCCTTCATCTCGGTTCTGATCGGTATGTCTGTTCTCCTTGTCTTCAGGTCTGGGCTGGGGGCTGGGCGATGGTAGTTGTTCAGGTCTGGGCTTGAAGGGCTGGGGCGAAGCTGCTCGGCGATGTCTCTAGGCCCTCAGTGATGGTTCCGGCGTCGATGCTCCAAGGTGAGGATGGGGATGCCGTACGCCGCACCTCCAACCAAATGTTACGAAGCAGCAAGCCGATGAAGACGGGAGACAGAACATGACCGATGACGATGGTAGATGACGTTTAATGAATGTTCGCGGGCCTAGCGCGAGCGCTCCTGCCCACGCCACTGCCCGCTTCTTCTTCCTTGTCGTCCGTAACAATATATATATATATATATATATATATATATATATATATATATATATATATATATATATATATATATATATATATATATATATATATATATACACATATATACGGTACAAGAATTTGTACTCCAGTTATCAACAAAGGCGTATACACTCGGCCGGTAGCCACAGGCGAGCGAGCGCTAACGCATCTTTTTATTCTGGATTACTTGCAGTTACTTGCAGTTTCACGGATTGCTTGCAGTTTCAGATATCTTCGGTTGCAACTCAGGCGACTAACGCGAACGATTACGACCGAACTACGCGACCTACCGTAGGAGAAACGCCAAGTGCGTGGTGCCTGTGCCTGCTGTGACGAGTAATATTCGCCTGCAAATCTCGAAGCGCAGAGACATGCTGCTCAACACTGCGTTTGTAACGAAGTCAGAAAGGTTAAAGAATTTGTTCATATGAAGAGAAACCAATTTATTAACGACAGCCCGAAATTCGGAACAACACAAGCACCGCTTGCTCCCCAGTTGGTATCCATTTAAAACATCTGGCGTTTGCGGAACTCGAGTTCGAGGAGAATAACGAGGAGACGACGTTTGTGCACTGTGTCTCGCAACGCATGCGATTTCGCCTGCGGTTTCTATTCATTGCAAGAGTCGACGAGCCTAGAATGCACAAAAATGCCTGGGGTGCTGAGATCGCAATGCCGTCCAAAGCCTTTCCTCGTACGAAAAAAACAGCGCTGACTCTTAGGCGTCGGCGAGCCTGAAATCGATCCTCCAAGTAGCGCTTCTCTCCACTGTCGTTGAGTGGCGCCACCGTCTATGCACTTGAGATTTCTGAGCGAGAAAGCTAATAACACGCTTTCGTTTTTAGCCCTGTCTTCATAGACCAGAACTTTCGTTTCCGATGTGCAACATGCTTACAAGGTGGTTGTTTTTGCATTGTACCTATATGCTGAGTTCCTCGCAGGCTTGATCATATGGTTAAGTATCCTGTGTGCAGCTTCATATAATCGGCTGCCTTGACCATATGTGCACTGTCTACCTTGGAATAAACACGTCAATGCTCTTCTTTTCAAACACGTCAGAATACTAACTTTGGGTGTTCACCGCGCGTAAGGGTATGCTTTTTCTGACCGATGGTATATATACAGGTGCCAAAGTTTACCTAACTTTCGGCATTTGGCACTTACGCGTATCTGAAAGGTGGTCGCATCGGAACATATAGTGGGAAGCTACGGACCCGGCTTGCAATCGGGAACGTTCTGCATGATAACTGATCACAACGGCCCCTGACTCGGCATGACTGAGTGAAGTTCTTCACGCTTGCAAAGAAGGCAAATTTCCTCTAAATTCTTAAATAATATTGGACGGCAACTCACTAAATCTGGATTTATTCCCTTCTTTCAAGCTAATATAACACCGTGGCTTTTATCAGTTGAGAATTCCTTCTGATTTAAAATCACACTCCAGATGGCGTCTTAGAAAGTTGGCAATGAGTGCGAAACAACAAGCTTTCGTAACAACGACATGTGATGAAGCCACTCTACTCTCAGTTTCATGTTTGCCATGCCAGTTGCTGTAAACTCGTGAAAACATAAAAACACGTGAACAGCATTTGATAAGAGGGAAGGTAGGGGAGAAAGAATGCAGAAGTATCGTTTATTAGAACCTGAAGGAGCTGATAGGTGTGTAAACGGTCGAGGAGGGATATAGGAGTACCGGAAATATCCTATTCAGTGCTTGAGTGTGTCTGGCTAATTCACTCAAAGCGATTATTTGCTTATGTCCCTATTATTGTGACAGAGGACAGCGATAAACACTTCCCCTGAGTACGAGTACTACGTATCTTACTGGATCCAATACTTACTTTCCTATTGTAAACTGTTTCCGAAATTTCTTGATTATTGCAGACTATGTTAGGCTTTCTGATATTCATTTTTTAATTAACTTTGGACACTGTAGGCCCTCAATAACGGTTACTAAATGAATTTCTCTAATTCGTGTTTCCTGACATCTTTGTCAAGATTGTCTTCATAAAGAAGTCACAAAGAGTTCATGACACTTCTACATATGTCTGCTCAATTAACTGTTTGGGTTACTTTGAAAGGTGATATCCTAGGCAAAATGGACATCACAGGGCAAACCCTCATCAAACTTTCTATCGAAAGTTTTTAAATCAGTTCTTCGAGCTTTAAAAAATCAGCCGAAGACTTTCGAGATAGCCTTCAAAATTGCGCATGGTGGACAGTCTTGGTTGCCACAGAAATGCTATGTTTGGTGAATTTTTTTGCATATGTGGCGTGATATAGATTTTTGTCCTCCTGTCCGAAATAAATTGCTTGAATTGTTTTCAAATAAAATTCAATTTTACCCCACCTATTTTGTTCCACCTTTTTTCTCCAGACTTCTTTTCCCTGCAAAGAGGCACGTATCGTTTAGAAACGGTGGCTGAATTTTCTTGTTTTGATTAAAATGTTTCTCACTTGATAAAATATGTCTTGATTTCTTCTGCTTCAGTGACAAAACTTAAGTAACAATTAACGCCCTCCTTCAGCGCGTTCCTTTAAAGCACGTGGTGCAGAATACATTAGAACGTTCATTTATAGCCCTAGCCATTGAAGAAGACTCACCCATCGCCTAGAGTAATCCTTCGACTCGCGTCTACTGTGCAGCGTCGCCTCCGTACGCAGCACTGCGCGCAGAGCAACTGCTGGCCAGAGCCGAAGGAGCGATGACAGGAGATGAGAGATGACCGAACTTGCCCCGACACCACCTGATATGCTCGGGCATGGTCCCATGGCCAGAGAAAACGCCAGCAAGAGATCACAAAGCCCATCCGGCATAATATACCTGCACTCTCAATTGCGACATCGCACCAGGCCCGCAGTGATAGGTTGAAAACCGATAGTCCCCTATCTCTAAGGTGGGCCCTGACCCACTTGACCCACTTTTTTTTCGCAGAGACTTACGTGTGGAGACAGACATGCATACATCGCCCGGGAAGCAGACGCCACGTATTCTGCAGCCTATGCCTAATCAAAATACACAAGGCAGGTGCAGCACGTAAAAGTTTAAATTTTTCGCCCGAATCTGCACTGCGTCTAGACGGCATAGATGTCAGAATGCATGCTTACTGCGCCGTGTTTATATGCCGGTTGTCAGTTAAAAGCCTTCGTTGATCTGTTTTGTTGCCTTTGTTTTTCCAACATGATCTTAAAGCGAAACATTTTATACTGGTAGGTTTCTTTTTTTCCGCGTGCGTCGTGAAGGCCCAACTGAACTGCATGCATCATATCATACTAACGCTCCTATTCGTCGGGAGAGCAGCTGACGCCAAAGGTGGCACGAGGGAAACAGCTGGATTGGCCAAAATGTTTTGTCATCACACGTCGACCTGCGGAATGAAAAAAAAAATTAATTTTTCTGAGAAGAACGTTTAAGATGGGTGAGATGTGTGCCGAACCAGAGATCCTAGGCCCTACGAAAATCAGGCTAACCGCATGTTCGTTGTATATGTTTGTAATTCCAGGTTGTGTGTCCAGGTGCCACCTAAAAACATCTGGGACACCAGGTGGCATTACTCCCCCTCCTAAAAAAACGAAAGCACAGACTGGCCGCGAGCGATGGGCGATGCAAGTCAGTACAGAAAACGAATATAAAACAGAGGCGGTGCCCTACACAACTAAACGAGTGCATAGTATACCGCACATTACTGCGTGAAATACGGTTTCATGCGGACAACGTGCACCACCTCAGAGCGTGGTTGCCGACGCGAGGTCTGCACAGTACCCACTGGAAGGACTTCGTATGTCACTTCTGTGACACGGCGCAGAACCTTGTAAGGTCCAAAGTATCGCGACATCAGTTTTTCAGACAAGCCGGGCCGGCGCACCGGTGTCCACACCCAAACTTGCTCTCCTGGTTGGTATGTGACGTGTCGATGACGGGGGTTGTAGCGACGCGTATCCTTTTCCTGCTGTTGCTGAATGTGGATGCGGGCAAGTTGACGTGCTTCCTCGGCGCGCTGAGCAAACTGCTCAGCGTCTGGGATAAGAGGATTATCCGTACAGCACGGAAGCATGGCATCTAACATCGTCTGAACGTCGCGTCCATAGAGCAGGCGAAATGGCGTAAAACGCGTAGTCTCTTGAATGGCAGTGTTGTAGGCATATGTGACGTACGGGAGAATCTCGTCCCAGGTCTCGTGCTGGGAGTCTATGTACATTGCAATCATGTCGGCGATCGTTTTATTGAGTCTCTCCGTGAGGCCGTTCGTCTGTGGGTGATAAGAAGTGGTTTTGCGATGGCTCGTGTGACTCAGCTCAAATACGTCGTGCATAAGTTGTGCCGTAAACGCCGTGCCTCGATCGGTGATTACTTCGGACGGTGCGCCATGGCGCAACACGATTTGCTGCATAAAAAACTGGGCGATCTCAGATGACGTGCCACGCTTCACCGCCTTGGTTTCCGCATACCGTGTGAGATAGTCGGTCGCGACTATAATCCATTTGTTACCGACCGATGTCAGCGGAAATGGGCCCAGAAGGTCGATGCCGAATTGGTCAAACGGTGTTCGGGGAGGCGCAATAGGTTGGAGCAAACCCGCTGGCTTGAGAAATGGCGCCTTTCGACGTTGGCACTCACGACAGCCTCTGACGTAGCGATGAACGGCGTCAGCGAGTTTAGGCCAATAATAGGCTTGACGAACTCGGGCGAGTATGCGTGTAAAGCCCAAGTGGCCGGAGGTGGGCTCATCATGGCAGGCAAAAAGGATATCGGCACGGAGGTCGGCTGGCACTACGAGGAGGAACGCTCGGTCAACAGTGCTGGAGTTCTGTTTGTATAGAACGCCATTCCGGACACAGAAAGCAGACAGGTTTCGAGCAAATTGCGGAGGGATATCAGCAGCGCGACCCTGCAGGTGGTCAATGACAGGTCGAAGGTCCGGGTCAGCTCGCTGTCGGGTCATTATGTCTGAAGCACTCACCAGTCCAAGAAAACCGCTCTCATCGTCCGTGCTCTCATCGACTAAACCGACGGGTGCGCGCGACAGCGCGTCAGCATCTTCGTGCTTCTGGCCAGATTTATACACAATGGTGTACTCAACTTCTTGGAGGCGAAGACTCCATCGTGCTAGGCGCCCCGATGGGTCGCGGAGGTTAGCCAGCCAGCACAAGGAATGATGATCGGTGACAACTGATGGCCGTAGAGGTAAGGCCTAAATTTCATGGTTGCCCACACAACCGCAAGGCATTCCTTTTCCGTAGTGGAGTAGTTTGTCTCGGCGCGGGAGAGCGTGCGGCTGGCATACGCTATTAGCTTTTCGACGCCAGCTTGGTGTTGAACGAGTACAGCGCCAAGGCCGATATTGCTGGCGTCGGTGTGGACTTCGGTGTCAGCGTCTTCATGAAAGTACGCAAGAACAGGGCTTGTTTGCAGTCAGCTGCGCAGCTCCGCAAAAGCCTCTTGTTGCTCGGCGCCCCACACGAACTGTGTATCATCGCGCGTGAGGCGAGTCAGGGGGGCGGCAACTTTGGAAAAATAGGCAATGAAGCGGCGGTAGTACGGGCAGAGACCCAGGAAGCATTTCAAACTTCTCTTGTTTGCAGGAACGGGAAATTTCTGCTAAAACAAATGTTATTGATAACATGTGTGCCTGTGTCACAAAAATTCAGGAACAAATAAAATGGCAGCATTCAAAATTAATAGATCTTGAGGACAAAAGCCGAAGAGCGAATCTTGTGGTTTTTGGAATAGAGAAAACATCGGACGAAACTGAAGCTAGTCTCCGGGAAAAGGTGCTAAATGATGTCTTTCGTGATAAACTTGGCGTGAGCTGTTCATCTGTAGCACGTATTAATCGCCTCGGTAAACAGTCTACACATCAGCCAGTTATATTGTACTTCCAGGACTATTTAGAAAAGCAAGCGGTTTTGCGTAATACTTTTAAGCTGAAGGGTACGAATATATACATTAAAAATGATTTCTCGGCCGATACTTTAAGGAAACGAAAACTTCTTTGGGAATGCGCTAAGAAGGAAAAAGCGAATGGCAAAAAGGTAGCATTGATAAACAACAGGCTTAAAATTGACAATAGGTTCTTCATATGGGATGACGTTGTGAATAACCAAAGACCAGTCGAAGCGGTAGGAAGGGAGCTGTGTGATAAATAGCAATTACAGCATCCGACGCATGAGCTGCGCATGCTGTCACTAAACGCTAGAAGTATAGTGAACAAGGTTGATAAACTAGAAGCATTGCTTCTTTCTTACGATCCTGATATTTTAGCTATGACAGAAACTTGGCTACATGACGGGATTTGTGATGACGAAATAATCCCACCCGGTTACATCTTATTCAGGCGAGATCGTGGTTCACGTGGTGGGGGCGTTGCAGTTATCGTTAAATCTGACACCTGTGTGACCGTTCTGGACCAAATCCCTGAACATGAAAGCTTATTGTTGAAAGTTTCATTGCATGGATTTTCTTTCTTGTTATGCACTGTTTATCGTACACCCGATGCGTCCGAATTATTTCTTGAACAACTGAGTGAACATCTTTTAAATTTACGGAACAAAAATGTTATTCTAACCGGTGATTTTAATCTACCGCACATTAACTGGAAGCGCCCTGTGTATGGGAACTGCAAGAATGCTGACGCTTTACTGGACATTATGTATGGATTATGTATCGAACAAATCGTGACTGAATGTACCCGCGAAGATGCTGTGTTAGATCTTCTCTTTGTTAGCCAAATGCTGTGTAATAGTGTTATCAGCATCGAACCTGGTATTTCCGATCACCGTTTAGTGTATTTTTGCTGGAAAACAAAACAAATCACGAGGCCCGCCCAAAATTATAAGACCATAAAAAAAGATTTTTGCCGCGCAAATGACACGGCCATCATTGATTACTTGGCAGATAATCTAGATAATAATATTGAGCAAGATGTGCATGGCTTATGGAATCGATTCGCTAGTGCTATTCGATATTGTATTGAACATTTCGTGCCCACAAGACATGTAAATAAAAATCGAAAAAACCCATGGATTGACAGGGACATGATACACACCAGCCGCAAACTGAAACGTATAAGAAAAAGGGGCGAAAGGCAATCACAAAAGTTCCACGATTTAAAGCGCAGTTTAACTGAGAAGATTAAGATCGCAAGAAAGCGATACTTCAATACAACACTTCCTCAATTTTTAAAGAACGATTCATCTAAATTTTGGCGTTATCTCGCGCAAGGGAAGGACGATGTTAAGGAACTCAGGGTAAATGGTAAATTAGTAAAGGAAGGCAGAGAAATTGCGCAGGTTTTCAATGAGTACTTTCAAACTGTTTTTTCAACTCGCAGTGAGCAAAATTCCTTAAACTCAGAGATAAATTTTGAGGATGTACCTGTCATTTCGGCTGAAGGAGTCCTAACATTGTTACGCAACCTGGATGAAAAGAAAAGCCCAGGCCCAGATGCTCTTCATAATTCATTCTTAAAACGCTACGCTCCGCAGATTGCACCTTTTCTGGCAAAGATTTTTCAAGTTTCTATCAGTACTGGTAAAGTACCCTCTGATTGGAATCGGGCACGTGTTATACCATTGCACAAAAAGGGAGATAAATTCACAGTGTCTAACTACAGACCTGTATCTATAACGTCCACATGTTGCAAGCTACTAGAGCATATTCTGGCTGGTTATATTTGGGATTACCTATCAGAAAACCACCTTTTATCGCCACACCAGCACGGGTTCAGGAAAGGAATGTCCACTGTCACGCAATTGGTAACCACTGTACACGAATTCGCTACGACACTTGATAACTCCGGTCAAGTTGACGTGCTATTGTTAGATTTTTGCAAAGCGTTTGATAAAGTTGAGCACGGAAAATTACTCTATAAGTTAAAATACATTGGCCTCCCGAGTTACCTTATATACTGGATAAGTTCATACCTTAATAACAGAGATCAATTCGTAGAAATTAATGGAAATTTTTCTGATGTCCTCACTGTAAGCTCCGGAGTGCCTCAAGGCAGTGTGTTAGGCCCTCTGCTTTTTTTATTATATATTGATGATTTAACCCAAGTAATTCCTGACTCTGTCTCCATTCGACTGTTTGCAGATGACTGTATTATTTATAAAAGCATTACCTCAGATAACGACCACGCGCTATTGCAGCAATCTGTTTTTTCCATAGAACAGTGGTGTAAAGACTGGTGTATGGAACTTAACACGCAAAAGACGGTGCTTCTTAGAGTAACTCGTAAAAAGAATTTCAGTTCATTTCAGTATCGCTTACACAACTGTCTCATTTCCGAAGTTTCTAGTTATAAATATCTTGGCGTTACTATTACCAATAATCTCTCCTGGAGTGCTCACATTTCAAATATTTGTTCATCAGCTTTTAAGAAACTTTGTTTTATCAGACGTAAACTCAAAGATGCTCCATCCAATCTTAAACTACTGGCTTACACCACATACGTCAGGTCTACACTTGAGTATGCTTCGATCATCTGGGACCCTCACACTAAAAAAGACATTTATCGAATTGAACAAATACAGAGAAAAGCGGTGAGGTTCATTTTTAATAAATATCAAAGAACGGACTCTCCTACTAACCTCATGACCGCCAACAACATTCCGCTCCTAGAAACTCGCAGGAAAATGACTCGTTTACTCTTTTTGTATAAAATTTTAAACAACCAAATAAACCTCAGTCCTCCACCGTGTGTGAAAGTTCCCAACACTAGGCGGACACGTCATCACCATAGTCACTCACTGCAGCCAATTTATGCAAAATCTAAATCCTTTCTGCATAGTTTTTATCCAAGGACAATTTCTGAATGGAACACTCTCCCAGAAAGCTTATTCAGTCTACAGACTTTGACCAGGCTCTACAGCAACATCTGTTTGGTTGACTTCGATTGTATTGTATTGTTACTTTGATGTCGCACAAAGGTTTTTCATGTTTTCCCTTTTTTTTTGTCTCTCCGGCTGTTGGTCAACACATTTCATGTCGTTACATTGCCTCTGTTTGTTAGTTTTGTGGGTGCTTCGTGTGATTTATCGCGTTTCTTGTGCGCTGTATATATGTATGCCACTCCTGCTAGGACCGGAATACTGGTCTGCAGTATCTTGAAATAAATAAATAAATTTGGCGACAGCAGCAGTCTTGTCGGGGTCTGGCCTAACGCCTGTGGCACTCACAAGGTGACCAAGAAACTTCAACTCTTTGTAGCCAAAGTGGCACTTCTCGGGCTTGAGCGTCAAGTCAGCTGAACGGAGGGCATCTAATACTGCGCGCAGGCGTTCGAGGTGTTCTTCGAAGGTTTCAGAGAATACGACAACGTCGTCGAGATAGACTAAGCAGATTTGCCATTTGAGGCCGGCGAGGACGGTGTCCATCATGCGCTGAAAAGTTGCCGGCGCTGAACATAGGCCAAAAGGCAGCACTTTGAATTCGTACAGTCCATCTGGGGTGACAAAAGCTGTTTTTTCGCGGTCCCGCTCATCAACCTCAATCTGCCAGTACCCACTCTTCAAGTCAATGGAGGAGAAGTACTGGGCGCGTTGAAGCTTGTGGAGCGAATCGTCGATACGGGGCAGCGGGTAGACGTCTTTTTTAGTGATGGCATTCAGCTTTCGATAATCGACACAGAGGCGAAGGGTCCCATCTTTTTCTTTACCAGCACGACAGGGGGTGACCACGGGCTGTTGGGTGGTTGTATGACACCATCACAAAGCATCTCCTGAACTTGTGTCTGAATCGCTTCACGTTCCGTCGTTGAGATACGGTACGGCTGCTGGTGCATAGGGCGGGCGTTGTCAGGAGTAATGATGCGGTGCTTCACGAGAGGCGTTTGCCGTACTTTCGATGAGGACGCAAAGCAAGAGCTGAACTCTAGTAGGAGGGCACGTAGCTCACGATTCTGTGTGTCCGAGAGATCCGGACTAATATCAAGACGGTCAAGTGGGGGCTGCACAGTGCTAACAGCCCCAAACGCAAAACATTCAGAAACATCCGCTAAGGAGTCAGCAAACGCGATGGCAGTAACACGAAAAAGATTCCGGGGTTCGTTGGTGAAGTTAGTCACCAGGAGATCAGACCGGCCGTCGCGGACGTGGATGAGGCTGCGCGCTGTACAGATGCCGTGCGTGAGCAAAAGTGACTGGTTGCCTTCCGCGACCGCATGCCCGTCTCGCAGTTCGTCGCAAGTAACAGTCACAAAAACACTGGCGCGTGGCGGAATCGAAACGCTCTCGGCGGATATTCGAAGGGCGGCGCGGCGTTGGCGATTCTTGACGTCAGTATCAGCAGCTTTCTCGGTTGAAAATGTCACTGTGCGCTTTCGGAGATCGATAATAGCTCCATACTCCCGGAGAAAATCAACCCCAAGGATAACGTCACGGGAGCAGTCAGGTATAACGAGGCAGCTTACAATAAACGTGGAGCTGCGAATTTGAACTCGTGCCGTGCACAGGCCACTAGGAGTTACAACATGTCCGCCAGCGGTGCGAATCTGCGTGCCCGACCATGGTGTCATGACTTTTTTTTAGAAGCGCTGCTAGCTTCCCGCTTATAATCGAAACATCCGCGCCAGTGTCCACCAATGCGCTAACCTTATGGCCGTCGAGAAGCACGGGTATGTCCAGCGAGAGTCGATGTTCATGCGTAGGAACTGTCGTCGGTGCCGTAAAATCCAGATCGCTCACAGGTCTCCTTGTCAAGGGGTCTTCGTCACGTCGATTGCAAGCGGCCTCGCCCCCGGAGGTCGCTGTCTTTAGTTTTCCCGGTGGAGACTTGGCGAGCGTCGCTGCGCCGTCCAGGATGGTCCGCGCTGCGGCGATGGTCGGCGTGGGGACGTGGATCGTGACTGCCGCTGAGAAGTTGGCGCCATGCGCTGCTGCGCTAAGTAGTCTTCAATTACCGGGGTCTTTGGCCTATTGGAGGGCGACGCATGTCGATGGGAAATCCGTGAAGTCCAAGGTGTCGATAGGGGCACTGGCGATAGAGATGACCTGGCTCCCCGCAATGGAAGCACAGGCGCTGGCGATTTGGGGCGCGCCACAGGTCCGCCTTCCGCTGGGGTGGTCGTCGGTTGTCGACGAACGGCTCAGTGTGTGCGGAATACAGTGAGCCTTGATCGGGTGGCGGGAATGGCGCCGAAGCAGTGGCAGGGCGTCGCGCCATATCTGCATAAGTTGGACGCAGGTACTCCGTGGAGAAAGGTTGTGGATCAGCGGACGCTACCGAGGGCTTCAACGCTTGAAGCTCTTCGCGGACAATGTTAGCTACAGAGCCGACCATCGGCTGTGGAGCACCGAAAAGCTTCTGGAGCTCTTCGCGTACAACTGAGCGGATGATGTCGCGTAGGTTCGGGGTAGCCCCGAAGGCCGAAAATGGCTCCACAACCGAAGCGGCGACCACCAGCCTGTCGTAAGTGGTAGACCGCTGCTGGAGCATCCTCTCTATTGTGACAGCTTCCGAAAGAAACTCAGCAACAGTCCTTGGTGGATTACGCACGAGGCCAGCGAACAGTTGCTCTTTAATACCGTGCATAAGGTGTCGCACTTTTTTGTCTTCGGTCATGGCCGGGTCAGAACGTCGGAAGAGCCGGGTCATGTCCTCCACATACATGGTCACAGTCTCATTTGGCATCTGTATACGAGACTGTAGAGCCCTTTCTGCGCGTTCTCGCCGATCCGCGCTGGTATAGGTCTCACGAATTCGTCGGCAGAACTCACGCCATGATGTTAGGGCGTCTTCTCGGTTCTCGTACCAAGTACGAGCGCCATCTTCCAGGCTGAAGAAGACATTTCGAAGCTTGGCGGCGTCGTCCCACTGATTAAACGAGGCGACCCGTTCAAATTGGATAAGCCAGTCTTCGACGTCTTCGCGCTGACTGCCGTGGAAGGGCTGAGGCAGTCGTGGATTTTGCAGGGTGTAGTAAGTTGGAGCTCCTTGCATAGCCGGTCGAGGGGCGCCTGCGGTGTTGAACTCCAACGGCCCGTGCTCAGGTGGTAGGCCTAGGTTCCTCCAGCTAGCGCGGTGAACAGGAGTGTCGATTGGCACAGGACCTGAATCCTGGGTATGCGGAGGAGTTCGGGACATATACTGGGAGCGCACCCAGCACCTCCACCAAAATATGTCACGGACAACAGGGCTAGATGTGACTAAGACGACGGGACGAAGCTCAACCAGCAGGCAAAGTTCCGCGCACAGCACGCGAGACAACTTCGGCGTCCTTTTCTTCCAGGTGCCACCTAAAAACATCTGGGACACCAGGTGGCATTATATATATATATATTGTCTTTCACTTAATGTGGTAGCGTATGACTGTATGCTAAAGAGAGAATATATGGGGTTACTGAGGCACTAATAAAGGGGTTAAGGGTCAGGGACATAGGGAAGAGTACGTCAGTGAAGGGCGAGAGTATGTGAACGATCATATGGGATAGCTGCCTCAGATGGGCGCTATCGCGGTCGAACTACGTCATAACAATATGCAGCACATTATTGGCAAGCTACAAATTTCTGGCAACATGTAAAAGCCAAGCAAATTAATGAGAATAATTTCGTACAACTCTCAGGCTTTGAGTTGGGGAAGGAGAAAAATAGTGAAGAACACAGTTATCATACTGGAAATAAATTTCGTTTGAGCAGGTATTCTCCTCACATTATCCGAATGCCTACGTTTTATACGTTTAAAGGGGCGCCATAGAGAAACCTTTGTGCCGGTAAGAAGGTTGTGTGTGTGTGTGTGTGTGTGTGTGTGTGTGTGTGTGTGTGTGTGTGTGTGTGTGTGTGTGTGTGTGTGTGTGTGTGTGTGTGTGTGTGTGTGTGTGTGTGTGTGTGTGTGTGTGTGTGTGTGTGTGTGTGTGTGTGTGTGTGTGTGTGTGTGTGTGTGTGTGTGTGTGTGTGTGTGTGTGTGTGTGTGTGTGTGTGTGTGTGTGTGTGTGTGTGTGTGTGTGTGTGTGTGTGTGTGTGTGTGTGTGTGTGTGTGTGTGTGTGTGTGTGTGTGTGTGTGTGTGTGTGTGTGTGTGTGTGTGTGTGTGTGTGTGTGTGTGTGTGTGTGTGTGTGTGTGTGTGTGTGTGTGTGTGTGTGTGTGTGTGTGTGTGTGTGTGTGTGTGTGTGTGTGTGTGTGTGTGTGTGTGTGTGTGTGTGTGTGTGTGTGTGTGTGTGTGTGTGTGTGTGTGTGTGTGTGTGTGTGTGTGTGTGTGTGTGTGTGTGTGTGTGTGTGTGTGTGTGTGTGTGTGTGTGTGTGTGTGTGTGTGTGTGTGTGTGTGTGTGTGTGTGTGTGTGTGTGTGTGTGTGTGTGTGTGTGTGTGTGTGTGTGTGTGTGTGTGTGTGTGTGTGTGTGTGTGTGTGTGTGTGTGTGTGTGTGTGTGTGTGTGTGTGTGTGTGTGTGTGTGTGTGTGTGTGTGTGTGTGTGTGTGTGTGTGTGTGTGTGTGTGTGTGTGTGTGTGTGTGTGTGTGTGTGTGTGTGTGTGTGTGTGTGTGTGTGTGTGTGTGTGTGTGTGTGTGTGTGTGTGTGTGTGTGTGTGTGTGTGTGTGTGTGTGTGTGTGTGTGTGTGTGTGTGTGTGTGTGTGTGTGTGTGTGTGTGTGTGTGTGTGTGTGTGTGTGTGTGTGTGTGTGTGTGTGTGTGTGTGTGTGTGTGTGTGTGTGTGTGTGTGTGTGTGTGTGTGTGTGTGTGTGTGTGTGTGTGTGTGTGTGTGTGTGTGTGTGTGTGTGTGTGTGTGTGTGTGTGTGTGTGTGTGTGTGTGTGTGTGTGTGTGTGTGTGTGTGTGTGTGTGTGTGTGTGTGTGTGTGTGTGTGTGTGTGTGTGTGTGTGTGTGTGTGTGTGTGTGTGTGTGTGTGTGTGTGTGTGTGTGTGTGTGTGTGTGTGTGTGTGTGTGTGTGTGTGTGTGTGTGTGTGTGTGTGTGTGTGTGTGTGTGTGTGTGTGTGTGTGTGTGTGTGTGTGTGTGTGTGTGTGTGTGTGTGTGTGTGTGTGTGTGTGTGTGTGTGTGTGTGTGTGTGTGTGTGTGTGTGTGTGTGTGTGTGTGTGTGTGTGTGTGTGTGTGTGTGTGTGTGTGTGTGTGTGTGTGTGTGTGTGTGTGTGTGTGTGTGTGTGTGTGTGTGTGTGTGTGTGTGTGTGTGTGTGTGTGTGTGTGTGTGTGTGTGTGTGTGTGTGTGTGTGTGTGTGTGTGTGTGTGTGTGTGTGTGTGTGTGCGCGCGCGTGCGCGTGTGTGTGTACGTCAATTAAAGTTGGTTGCTGGGCTAATTGGTGCATAGTCATATAAAGGAAAGGTTAACAGCGCAACAAAAAGACACTTTGCCTATTTGTGAGTGTCTTTTTGTTGCGCTATTAACCCTTCCTTTGTGTGCGTGTGTGTGTGTGTGTGGGAGGGGGGGGGGAGTGAGGGCTACAGGCGGCTACCGCTTCATATTCTTAAGGCAACACATAAGCACCTGAAGGCCAGCCACGTGTGTTTGCAGCGATCCTTAATATCACTGATTGAAGAAATAAACACGTTTTCATCAGGCGTATAGCTCTTATTAGGTCCCGGATTCCAGCCGACAATTTATATGCGCGATTCGTCGTATATTGTGACATAGTTTTCCTGGCATTCGACAAATGAAATTTTATATTCCGCAGTTGCTTCGGTATTTCAAAAAGGGATCATGGTATGATTCGCTGTCGTTGTCAGCAGAGTGCGTGCAAATAGATAGGGCGCATCCATCACGCAAAGAGTACAGGACTAAAATCTTTCAGGGAAGTGTTGGGCAAGCGCTACTGCACTAGGCACTTGCGACCTGGGTGGTGCCCTCGATGGCGATGAGTTGGTTAAGGGGTTTCATCTGAGCATTGCGGCCTCCGACTACTCTATGTCAACGATCTGCAAATATCTGAAAGGGAGATTTTATGTTCCAACAATATAGGGTGTAATTTCGTTCTTTATTGGGATAGTGAACAGTTCTCTGCAATGTTGTGCACGCATAGGCGTAGCTAACTGGGTTTGGGAAGAATGTATCTGTAATTTTCATCAGCCGATGTTCTGTGCTTTTTATTGAGAGACCAGTGTGCCGAGTGGTATAGGGTACGTGACTGGCGGAAATGTAGTGTGACAGAAAATCATTTGGCCTAACTTGATCTGGTGAGGGTGGAAACAATACATTTGCGGCCATCTGAAGTTGCAACATAACTGGTTTGGTTTAGTTTGGTTTGTTGGGTTTAACGTCCCAAAGCGACTCAGGCTATGAGAGACGCCGTAGTGGAGTATTCCGGAAATTTCGGCCACCTGGGGCTCTTTAACGTGCACTGACATCGCACAGCACACGGGCGTCTTGCTTTTCGCCTCCACCGAAATGCGGCCGCCGAGGCCGGGATTCGATCCCGCGTCCTTGGGAACAGTAGTCGAGTGCCGTAACCACTGCGCCACCCCGGCGGGGACAATATAACTAGGCTGACGAGACATCGGGCGAAAGTGCGAGCCACCTCATTTCCCGGAAGCTTGTTGGCGTCCAAGCTTGGCTGTATGAGAGGTTTTGTCATGTGAAAAGCAAGCGAAAAAAAATACAGTTTACCGGCCATATTCTGGTGTGAGTTTAATGCTCAAGCGCGTTCAATATGCCAGTAAATACGGTAATATCCAGCGATCCTGTGCTGTCCAGGGCCACAGAACCAGGAGACGAAGTTGGACGAAAAACGGGCGAAGGTTGGACCCTCGCGCAAAATGCTACTGGAGCCAAAGTTTGTCTCTTAGGGGCATTCAATCCACTTCTTAATTATATTATTTTAGTGTGCGGTGCTATGAAAAACATTAACAATGCTATATTTTTGAAGACAATTTTTCTGTAGTGCACTTAAGTAAAATCATAATCAAAACGCTTTACAGCATGATATAAAACCCAGAAACGAAATAATATAACATCGACATAATACAAAATTACAGGATAAAGAAAAACTTCAACCATCTCTTGCATTCTCATATGAAATTGCACGAATTGCAAGGTAATTCCATTTTAAGCCATAAAAACCACTCCAAGAATCAGAAAGCGACTTTATAAGCACTGAGAAGGCTTTGGACATTGCATCAAATAAACTGTAATTTATTTTAGCAAATACTAAGTCGAAGTTTTGACACTTCCTCCACAAGAGGAAACCAAGAGCTTTGATAGAATAAAAACATGCGTTCAGGTTTATATTTATTTTTGTATCTTGTTTCACACAATGCAGCAGGACTTATCGCCTGATATTTTAAAGTACTTAGGATATATTTTAGGAAAGTTTCATAAAGATCGATGAAGCTAGTTTTTAAATTCAAATTGGTCCATCTGATTTATTTTTTGTATCTTGGCTGATTTTAAAATAACATACAGAACAAATACGCAACTCTAGAGCTTCAAATATTTTCAAGAATATCAAGTCCTAGATAATTGAGCTTTTTCAGGACAAGCACTAAATTTTATTTTTTTTTTCAACTTTTTCAACATAACGCAGCACTTTTGAGCCGGAAATATTTATGAGGTACTGCGGATTACTGAGATGGATAATAATAAAACACATGGATGTTTTTTTTTTTTTGAAATCAGTTGCACCTTTTTTGTTTTCAAATTTCGAGTGAGTTTAATGCATTGCGGAGAACAGACGTAGTATTCTAGAGCTCTATATTTTACCCTAAATGAACAACATATCATGCATTATAGAGATACAAGTTTTTTATTGCAAACAACGTGACCATCCTGTCCGAATGTAAGGTTGAAATTTTACTTTCTTGCTGCGTGTAGCTTCTGGAACAATGTTAGCGATTTTTTACTTAGTCAACTGCAGCAATAACATAGCTTGTTAATAGCTCTTTAAACGTAAATGTTTCATAACTATAGAGAGTAACAATAATGATTTACAAACGTTTAGTGCGAAAATAGCAGGTATTCAAACTTGGATCTTTTCTCAAGTGGCAAATAACAATGTTTTCCACCTTTATAGATACACATTTTTTTCCCCGAAACAACTATGCCGTACCTTGCCAAAAAGAAATTCGTTCCTTTGTATTGAAACATTTTCTATAAAAATATAATTGAGAACAAAAGTACAAAAGTGATCATGAGACCTCGATTACCGTTCTTATCAGAACGCACCCCTATAATAGCTCGGTGACCTTCGTCTCGACCGAGCGGGGCGCAGTGAAGATATTTCTTCTTCATCGGCATATGGTCTTCTCTCACAGCACGATCTTGATAAAAGGGAATTTTTGCTGGCCTCTAGAAATAGTTTGGGTGCTGTAATTGTCCACTTCTGGAAGAATTCACACGATGAGGCCGTAATAGATTGTGGCAGAGGGCTTTTAAATCCACATATAGGCACTAAAGTTATCATGGTGCCAATATTGTTGAGCGCAATTCTCTAAGGACACCAGGCGACAAATTTCCTTCTTTCTAATGGTTGAAGAACTCAGCGTACGTCTGTCCCCTCATAGTCGTAACACGAAATTAGCCCAGCCACAGGTAAGGGAAGGTAGTCGGCCCTGTTTTCTGACAACGCAAATTAATGAATGTGCCTTCAATCATGTATACATCTTCGGGGACTTGCGTATCAAGTATTTGTTTTCTATCACTGTACTTATGGGGAAATTTATGAGTAAGGTCTTTAAAAAATTAACTGTGCTCCACACTATTTAGCAGGGGACAAACATTTTCTCGTGCATTAAGCGGTAATATACGCTCAGCGCTATTTATCAAGGGGATCTCACGGTTTATAAATAAATATTGTTCATCATCATCATAGACTTTCCAATGAGCGAAAGAAGGTTGTTACTACTATCATTGTGGATGAAATAATCATTTCCAGAATTGGTGCGGCAGAAATAAACAAAAAAGCAATTATTTCACGTAAGTTATTTAGTGAGCAATTTTTTTTAGAATAAAATATAAATATTACGCATGATTGAATTTTAGAATCACAAACATAATATCTTTTCCTATTAGAGCCAACGATTTGGGACTAACTCGTTATTCTGAGAAGTTTGTTACTCCTTTGAAGAATGTAGTCATAATTCCGTCATTTGTCTTTCTTAATTGAAATGAAATTAATGGACATTCAAACGCAATATCTCTGTTTTAAGTGTGTATTCCGCAGACTATATAAATTGATGTTTTTGCAGTTTTATATCCTTTTTTGAGCTAGTGAAAATACCTTGTTAAATATTTCAACCGGGAGGTGCGATGTGTCGGCGAAAGCCCCCGTTCTTATGTCTCTACCACTGCATTCTCGATTGAAGCTCTTATTTAATAATGCAGAGGTGCTTCGCTCGAGCCGAATGCTTTGTCAAATATAAACTACCAGCTCTGGGAAGTCCAATTGGCCGAAGACACCGCCAAATCCCAAGAAGTCCTGACCGTCGTCTAGACGAGGTAATGAACTCCCCCAGCTCCATATTGGAGAAACAAAATTTATTTCACCGACTGAATCCACAGAGACGAAGCACAAGGCGGGCGTGTTCTGTGAGATGTCGGGGCAGGCTAATTCCAACTGGCCTGTATTAAGACGGAGCCCTCAATTACGACATTCCTCATTGAATTAGTCAATGGAGCGCTAATAGTTAACAATCATAAAACACGTTTCAAGCTTACATCCAACCATAATGAACTTCTCGAAGGTCGGTATATATGTAAGGCATTTGCTGCATTGTGCCGATCGAGTCGTCTTCTGAGCCCGGAGTAGCTTTCACGGGGCGCTCTCTAGGAGCTAGTTGTGGAAAACATTCCAGGAAAAAAAAAACCGTTTCGCCTCCCTCGTTGCCGCCTTCCAGGTGCCTGTCTGGAGGCTCTAAGCTTTTTTCTGTTCTGGCGTTTCTTTCGTCCATCGGAGGAGGAGGAGAAGAAAGAAATTTTATTCGCGAGTGAATTCGGACTTTTCGAGGGCCCAGATCCACCGCACGGCCCTTACATTACGCGCATGTGTCCAGGCCACGTAGGGCCAAGACACTGGCATTCCTGTTCTCACAAAGAAGTTGGATGTCCAGGTACTGCGACGCAAGGAGCGCCTCCCAATCCGCCCACGATCGAATGGAGGGCGCTCCCTGCGGGTTAGGATCGGCAGGGCAGCCAAAGAGAATGTGGTCTATGATAGCGTGCATATATACTATGATACTCTCCACAATGAGTGTACTCAGGGGAAACGGGTCGATAGTTGGATAGAAGCTGAGGTGTGGGAAGAGTTCGGGTCTGGAGACGCCTCCAGAGAATTTGTTGCCCATTGGCGCTCGTTGCTGCAAGCATAAGAACACAAAATGACGATGATTATCGTTGTCCGATGGGAAGGCTATTTGGCACCCGAGGGCATCTTGCCCCGGAGTCACACATACCTCATCGAACTATAATCATCCGTAAACTCCCCTGTAACCAATTAGGGGCTGGGGGAGCTTTTGTGTTCGAGTTGAGGGCCCTATCCGGGCATGGGAGTTGTCGGGCGGTGACACGCTCAAGGCAGGTGCACCATTCACAAAAACAGCCTTAGTAACGACTGTGGCTGCAAGCCAGCAGGGTGACCGGACCTTCATCACGCTTTTAGTGCCTTGAAGGACGATAAATCCCTTAGCAGACATCATATTGTCACGGTGTGAAGTCTCTGATCAGAAGTCACCGCGGGACACAGGAGTAACAGAAGTCACAGTGCGGCAGGAAACTAGCAGGCCCGCTTCGACAGAAGAACTTCAGTTTCTTCGCCTCGAGGAGACGAACGTCGGTTTCTTCGCCTCGAGGAGGCACACGCTCGCGATCAGCACAGAGGGAAAATAAAGAATGCAGCGTGTCATTGCCCCCCGGGTACAAGAAGCATCGTCCCGATGCTGGGAGTGTGGGTAGAGATAAAGAAAAAACCTTTGCACGAAGGGCAGTTGCTTGCGCACAGAAAGAGTCAACACTATCGGTCGTAATACGGTTTCAGGCGGACCACGTGGACCACGTCCGGGAGCGTGGAGCGTCGGGACTTTTTAAATCCATCAGGAACAACCTCATAGTTTAGGTCCCCAACTTGGCTTACCACTTTGTACGGGCCAAAGTAACGACACAGCAGTTTCTCGCTGAGGCCTCGTCGACGTACAGGAAACCAAACCCAGACGCGGTCTCCAGCTGTGTACCGGGCGTCACGGTGTCGGAGGTTGTATCGCTGGGCATCGCGGCGTTGCTGATTCTGAATTCGCAGCCTGGCCAGCTGACGGGCTTCTTCGGCGAGGTGCAGAAAGGTGTGAACATCTGGTTGTTGGTTGCCGTCGTCTAGATGTGGTAACATGGCATCAAGCATCGTGGTCACTTCGCGGCCATGGACCAGACGGAAAGGTGTCATGTTCGTTGTTTCCTGGACCGCTGTATTGTATGCAAAGGTAACGTACGGGAGCACTTCATCCCACGTTTTGTGCTCTACGTCGACGTACATTGAGAGCATGTCAGCGAGTGTTTTGTTCAAGCGTTCGGTCAAGCCGTTCGTTTGAGGATGGTAAGGTGTTGCTTTCCTGTGTTCAGTATGACTGTGAATTAAAATCTGCTGCAGCAATTCGGCTGTAAATGCGGCTCCTCTGTCAGTAATCAAAATCTCCGGTGCGCCATGGCGCAGGACAACGCAATCAATGAAAAACTTTGCAACCTCTAAGGCAGTACCGTTGGGTAGAGCGGAGGTTTCCGCGTATCGTGTAAGGTAATCCGTGGCAATAATGACCCACCGGTTACCGGAGTGTGAAAGGGGAAATGGTCCCAGCATGTCCATGCCAATCTGCTGGAAAGGCCTCGACGGTGGGTCTATTGGCTTCAAGAGTCCGGTGGGCTTAGTCGGCGGCACCTTACGACGCTGACAGTTGCGACACGTTTTCACATAATGTGAAACGTCTGATTGAAGTCGAGGCCAGTAGTACTTTTCCTTGAGCCTTGCAAGCGTGCGCGTGACTCCCAAATGTCCAGAGGTTGGTTCATCGTGGCAAGCTTGTAAGATTTCATCACGTAGACACATAGGTACAACAATCAGGTACGGCGTTTGGCTGGCGGAAAAGTTTTTCTTCATGAGGACACCATTGCGCACACATAACGATGACAGAGCACGCTTGAAAGCTCTCGGAGCGGTTGTACATGCACCGTTTAGATAGTCCATGATGTGACGAAGTTCGGGATCTGCAGATTGCCTTTCAGCGAGGCACTCTGTGCTGATGGCATTTAGCAGCATGGCCTCATCAGGAATTTCATCTGCGGGGGGATCTACAGGGGCCCGTGAGAGGCAGTCTGCGTCCGAATGCTGACGGCCAGATTTGTATGTGACAGTTATGTCGAATTCCTGTAATCGTAGACTCCATCTTACAAGACGGGTTGAAGGGTCCTTTAGGGTTGCAAGCCAGCATAGGGCATGGTGGTCAGTTACTAACTTGAATAATTTCCCGTAAAGGTATGGCCGGAACTTAGACGTCGCCCACACAATGGCTAGACATTCTTTCTTTGTTGCGGAATAGTTCGCTTCCGCTTTAGATAGACAGCGACTGGCGTAAGCGATTACACGTTCTTGGCCGCCCTGGATTTGAACTAGAACGGCGCCCAGGCCTATGTTGCTTGCATCGGTGTGAAGCTCCGTGTCGGCGTTTTCGTCGAAGTGAGCCAATATGGGAGGTGTTTGTAGGCGGCGTTGAAGCTCTTTGAATGCTTGTTCCTGTGGTGCGTCCCAAGTGAAAGGCGTGTCTGTCTTTGTCATACGTGTTAGGGGCTCGGCGAGTCGAGCGAAATCTTTGACGTAGCGCCGGTAGTAGGCACATAAGCCAAGAAATCGTCGAACAGCTTTCTGGTCTTTGGGCGGAGGGAAGTTGGCAATAGCTGTCGTTTTCTCTGGATCCGGCAGGACACCAGCGTGGCTTACGACGTGCCCCAAGAACTTGAGCTCCGTATAAGCAAAATGACATTTCTCGTTCTTTAACGTAAGGCCAGAGGATGTTATGGCTTGCAAAACAGTTTCAAGGCGCCGAAGTTGCTCCTCGAACGTTGGAGCGAAGACCACAACGTCGTCAAGGTAAACGAGACATGTCTGCCACTTGAGATCTGCAAGTACGGTGTCCATAAGCCGTTGGAAAGTAGCCGGAGCAGAGCAGAGACCAAAGGGCATAGCCTTGAACTCGTAGAGCCCATCCGGCGTAATAAACGCCGTTTTCTCGCGGTCCCTCTCATCTACCTCTATTTGCCAGTATCCGGATTTCAAGTCCATTGAAGAGAAATATTTCGCGGAGCAGAGACGATCCAAAGCATCGTCGATACGTGGCAGGGGATAGACGTCCTTCTTTGTAACTTTGTTTAGCCGGCGGTAATCCACACAAAACCTCAGCGTACCATCCTTTTTCTTCACGAGAACGACAGGTGCAGCCCATGGACTCCGCGAGGGCTGGATGACATCGTCGCGAAGCATCTCTTTCACTTGGCGGGTGATAGCGGCGCGTTCAGTCGGAGACACTCGGTAAGGTGATTGCCTGAGAGGTGGCACGGTATCATCCGTAATAATGCGATGCTTGGCGATATCGGTTCTGCCAACACGTGAAGAGTTGGAGAAGGTCGCCCGATAGCGCTGGAGGAGCTGGTTCACTTGGCGATGCTGCAGTTGAGAAAGTGCAGGGTTAATGTCGAAGTGTAAATCGGTGGTAGGCCTCTCCATTTCGGTAAATGACAGCGTCGCAAGTCCAGAGGCTTTTCGAACATGCGTGATACCGCAAATATGGGCCACTACAGTCCCAGTGCTTAAATGCTGGTGCTCACCGCCAAAATTTGTGAGTAGGACGTCTGCTTTGCCGTCTTCGAGGCGAACGACTCCTCTGGCTACAGCAAGACTGCGTTCGAAAAGTAAGATCTGTTTACTCTCCACGACACCTTCAAAGTTTCGCAGTGTATTCGCAGCCACAGACGTCATCACGCTGGAACGAGGGGGAATAGTGACGTGATCATCAAGGATGTGCAGTGCTGTCGGTCGCTCCGAAGCACTGTGTATTGCGTTCTCAGTCGATAAGGTCACTGACTTAGTCTGCAGGTCGATAACGGCTCCATTCTCTGCTAAGAAATCCATGCCAAGGATGACGTCGCGGGAACACTGGACAAGTACGACGAAGGTTGCTAAGTACGTTTCTTCTTGCACAGTTACCCTAGAAGTGCAGGTACCGGTCGGCGTTATCAAGTGGCCTCCGGCGGTACGAATTTGTGGGCCTGTCCAGGGTGTAGTCACCTTTTTCAGAGCGGCGGCGAAAGGCCCACTCATCACAGAATAATCGGCGCCGGTATCCACAAGCGCTGTCACGTCGGTTCCGTCCACTGAAATGTTCAGGTCGGCGGTTACGGCTGTGGTGTTACCGGAACGTCGCGGGGTCCGGTCACGGCTGCGGTGTGGTACTAGCTGATTTCGTGTCGTCAGAGAACTGGAGCGCCGAGGCAGCGGATCATTGTGGGGCGCGTCGTGTCGTCGTGAAACGGAGTGGCCATCCGGTTGCAGCGGTGGAGGAGCTTGAGAATTTCGTCGATGAGCAACCTTCCCTCCAAAGGTTGCCGCGTCTAGTTTTCCCGATGGGGGCTAGGGGAGCGGACCCGCGTCAGGCCGGCATTACCACGTGTCTGCGAGGAGTATTGGCCCGGTGAAGGCGACCGCGAGTAGTCATAGGGCGTTCCGGATGAATCAGCCAGGTACGCGTCAATGGCAGGGGGTCGTTCACCACGCTGCGGCTTTCGCGCGTCGGCGCTAAATCCCGGCAGACCCATTCGTCGGTAATAGCAATCGCGGAACAGGTGACCAGCTTCGCCACAGTGGAAGCACAGCGGGCGATTATCGCGAGTGCGCCAGACGTCGCTTTTGCGTGGACGCACCTGAGAAATTCGAGCGGGAGGTGCTTGACGAGTGTATGCAGGGGCTGCTTGGTGCTGACTTGGAGGTGGATGCTGACTGGGAGGTGGACAGGCACGACGAGTGACTGCGGCGTAGGTCATGGCCTGCTGTGGTGGCATTGTCGGGAGTGGCTCGGGTGGGTTGAGTGCCTGGTTGACCTCTTCCCGAACCATCTGAGAAAGGCTGGATACTTGAGGGGGTCCTGTCGTCGAAAATAGTTTTTGCAGCTCCTCGCGTACGATGGCCCGTATGGTCTCACGGAGCACGTCAGTGCTACCAGTGTCCGCGATGGCGGCAGCAATAGGGATGGACGGCCGCTCGTAGTGCTTAGATCGCATCTCTAGAGCCCTCTCAATGGTAGTGGCCTCGGATACAAATTCCCCGATGGTCTTGGGGGGACATCGCACTAATCCAACGAAGATCTGTTCCTTAATTCCCTTCATAAGATATCGAAGTTTTTTTTTTCTTCGGACATGTTTGGATCAGCGCGACGGAATAGCCTCGTCATGTCCTCGAAGTAAACGAGGACGCTCTCGTTAGGGAGCTGAACTCTCGTCTGTAGGAGCAGCTCGGCGCGTTCTTTCCGAAAAACGGTGGTGAAAGCTTGCAGAAACTGGTCCTTGAAGGAACTCCACGTTGGGATAGTAGTCTCATGATTTTCAAACCATGTGCGAGCTGAACCGTCAAGCGAAAAAAATACATGTTGCAGTTTCTGGTCGTCGCCCCAGCGATTGTACTGGGCTACTCGCTCAAATTTATCTAGCCAGTCTTCCGGGTCGTCGCCGGGAAAGGCTTGGAAGATGGGTATCTCCCGCGGCTGCTGCAACACGAAGGAGGGGGCAGTGGTGTCTACCTGCGTCATTACGGGTGGTTGTGTTGTCTCCGAAGGTGGTGCTGGAGAAGACGGTGGCGGCCTCGCAGTACGAGAAAATTGTAGAGGCGCGAATTCAGAATCAAGCCCTCGAAGCCGTCGGCTACTCTGATGGGTAGGCGTAATCTCGATGGTAGGAGATCCTTGAGGGCTGGAGTCTCGGCTGGTTGGAGGTGTTCGGAGCATGGGTTGCGTTACCCAGCAGCTCCACCAGATGTCACGGTGTGAAGTCTCTGATCAGAAGTCACCGCGGGACACAGGAGTAACAGAAGTCACAGTGCGGCAGGAAACTAGCAGGCCCGCTTCGACAGAAGAACTTCAGTTTCTTCGCCTCGAGGAGACGAACGTCGGTTTCTTCGCCTCGAGGAGGCACACGCTCGCGATCAGCACAGAGGGAAAATAAAGAATGCAGCGTGTCAATATGAACACAGATAGCTGATTACCAGAAACCGAACAAACCACAGGCGGCTGTCACCAAGCGGTCGTGAACTTCTGCTCACCGCGGAAATGCCTTAATCGTTGCAGGGAGAACCAAATCTCATTCCGCACTTTGCTTCATGGATGCCCGGGACGTTCTGGACGTATGCTGCCGCACAGCGTACAAATTATACTTGGCATGAGCCCTGCACGAGCAAGAGAGCGAACTGTTTGAATTCATGCCCGGGTAAAGGTTTAGGTATGAAACTCTCTGATAGTTCGTTCTACAGATGTTTGTGGTATATCACAACCGCGCACGCGGTATTCAACATGCGCCTAGCGAGGAGCAGCTTGGTGCACCTTGAAGTTTCTCTCACCGCGATATCTATAAATGACAGATGTGTAGCAACCAGCATGTACTGAGCTCACGTCAACTGAGCTGAGTCCGGTAATCACAACGGCAGAACAATACACAAAAATGCATTCTGGCGATTTATAAAATGTGTCGCTGGTATTTCTCTGACAAGAGAATTCTCCGGCGCTACCCCCTGTTTATGCTCCCCAAATGTGGCAGCATTGGTGCGCAATGAAGCAGATGTCTCAATCTACTCAACACGACTAAACAGGCCGACTTGAACTTAATTTTCTAATATTTATTTACAGTACTGAAAGAAGCTAGCAGTACGGGATTTTACACGAGTTGTGAGCTAGTCAAGACTACAAAAGAAAAGTTTTTGGACAGCGGGGTGCAAGTGACTGCTGATGATTGAAACGTGAAGTTTGGAGGAAGAACTTTCGATTCATTGGTTGTGTTTAAACAAACTGAAATGCGGAAATACGTCGTTCTTTGGGCACGTGGGTAATAAAAGGCTATAGTGCGGCTGAATAAGATGCGTATCTCGGCTTAGGCTCAAAACTAAACTGATAGGCCAGAAACAACTGAAAAATTTATGGAGGCACCTAAGACTCCTTAAGAGCGACAAAGCGAATACTTGGGGGCCTGTTCTCCCTCCTCTTTGTCGAAGATTGAGGAGTATGTTGACTACCACTCGCCTGTTGTTGTACATGACGTTTACGGCGCTTTCTATCTGCGGCGCGAGCCCGTTCAGTGTTCGGCAACATAGGAGGTCGTTTAGTGCACATCGCGCGTCCACTACCTACGGCGTCTAGAGAGAAACTGACTTAAAAGCAGTGGTGCCAACCTAGATCAACTCAATATCCCTAAAACTACCTTAGAAAACTCTTTAGACCAAGAAGAAAACATCCCCAACATTTAAAATTTAATTATTAATAATTGATAAGTATTAATAAAGAAGTTCCCCATAGAATGAAATAATAGGCTGTGCTCTCTAGAATAACCAATGCGGCCGGTTTATGCCCCTTTGGTATATTTTCCCAATCCTGAGGGCATGAACAGGTATGTATTGCTTGTAGTTGGATTCATTTGTACTCAAAGCTTCTCTTGCGTTTTATTTCTCGTTATAATTCAATAATAATAAATCAATTTCAGATTTCTGTCTTTTGTAGCCTGTGTCACAGGATATGGTGTACCAAAAACAGAGTGCTAACACACCGTTATGTTTTAGTTAGAATCTGTGTTAGTTAGAAGTGCACCACACTAAAACTCTTCTTCGCCGACCGCTGTTCTTCTACTTGGAAGAAGTTCTCAATTTAATAAATATCTTCCGTCGCATACTACAATGTTCGTGCACTGTCCAACATGTTTAACAGTGACCATTCCAAGAGTTGTCATTGCTGTAGCCTACATTATGCAAGAATGAATAGAAATTTTCCCGGTTTAACTCTAGCTTAAATTGCTTAAGACACGCTAACTCACTGCTTGGCATGGTTTTGACTGGCATTTTAGCTCTAAAGAGGGCACAGCGGTGTCAGTTAAAGTACAACTCTCAAGGGTGGGGGAGCCCTCAACGGTACACCATTCTCACACTCCCTCTTGTTCCCTTCCTATAAGGTGCGGCTGCGACGCTTACTTACCGAGAAAGGTGTATTATACCGAATGTTTTCTTTCCTTTATAAAGATATGTATTTCCTGCGGAGATTGTAAGGCGTCCGGGTACTTTGCGATGTCAGAACATGTTAGGGAACTTCTACAGGAGTTCGAAATTTCCGGAGTCCTCCTTTACGGCGCCTACCATAGCTTGACTAGCTTTGGAAGGTTAAACCCAATAAACTAAGCTAACATAACAAAAATTATTAAAATAAATAACTATACAAATAAATAACAGTCCTTTGTTTGTTTGAGGGGAAAAAGCGCCGCATATGCCTCACACCACGGTGGAGATCTAAAGCGTACATAAAAACGGCAGACGAGTTTGCTTAGCTCTAAACACCTAAAGTTATCAAAAAATGCTAAACTAGGTGTGCGCTGCAAATAACTCTATGTTTCCTACTTACTTTCACATCACAGCATCCGCAATCGTCAGTATGGTGTATAAAAGTTTATTGTACTTTTACTGCTTAAATAGGAAGTCCATTCTCGCTGAGCGGGCGTCGTCACCTGAGCTTTTCTGTAAGGAATGCGGAGGTCGGCAACCAGAAATGCTTTAATTTTTACTCGCAGAGAGAAGTCGATATACATCCTACATCTTTTATCAGGATACAGAGAGCCAAACAACTGCCGGAAACAGAAATCTATTTTTTCCAAATAAGACGCTAGATCTCCAAATGACCATAAAACCCCCAAGATCTAGGGGTAAGTCCCTAGCATCACTCGAAGAGCATACAGCACACAACCTCTTATACCATCCGCCAATACATAGTGGCGTTACCTACGTTGCCATGGAGAAAGCACGCATTGCTAAACAAAATGAATTATGGTCTGTTTCTTACAAACCCGACGCGGAATAGTGGCAATCATCTGGGAAGTCGGAGAGATAGTGGTTCGATTCCAGCTGTAGACAACCGTTTTTTTCCTTAAGTGCCAGAGCGATAGACGTTCTCTAATCATAATTTCTTATTAACCCAATTTGTACACGGTGCTCATCAGCCAAGAAAGGCTTTCTTCCGCCTTAATATACGAAAGAAACGAAGTGTAGATATTCCGAAAGGCACTTGTCGACTTGGAACACTAGATTTAAATCTAGATTAGCAAAATGGCATCATGGAAGTAGCAAGGAAATATAAATTTAATCGCGCGGTTTTGAGTGGCGATGAAGAATGACGAGGCCCTTATAACGTGCAATTTTACACCAGCCTTAACAGTTAAAACATGCGTAGTGTTTTGATGAAGAATGTGATTACCTAGGAAAAGAGTGAAAATGATGGGATTGCTGCGTTAGCAAATTGAAATTTACTACGTGATAGAACTGCTCTACCGTCTGGTTGGCTCGTTAAAACATGAGCGAGCGCCGAGATAACTATAGAGTCTTCGCAATTGCTGGGTCAGAGCGCGACTCAGTAATTAAACTTTATATTCTGCCGCTATCCTAGGCCTATGAGTCCTATTACTTCAACTGAGACGACGACCGAATTTCTCTGGCCAATTAATCGAGCAATGCCATCATTTTTTTACCTGGAAGAGCACTTTATTCCGCAAGTAAATGAGATGATAGCATGGCAAAACTGCAACACCAGGAACACACATTTAGGATCGCTGGAAATGTGGGCATCGAAATATTTGGACGAGGCGACCTAAGAGAGAGCAGTGTCATTGTTTATATATCTTTACAAAATTATGGCTTTTTTTAACATGAAGAGGTATACTACCTGATTTCATGAATATTCTCAGTTTTTTGTTTCTTTTTGCCAGACCATTCTGAAGAGATGAATTGCAAATATAGGGTTACAAATGAAACCATAATTTTCAAACTGATTATGTAAAGAATCGTATATTAGAAAAGATGCAGTTGGGTGTCATTATTATACCAGGTTCTTGAGCGAAGTCCGTCACCAACATAAAAAGAGGACATAATGGGTTTTGAGACGTAAAAACATGGCCGCTAGGTTTATAATAGCAATACTAGCTTCCAGTTCATTAATACCAAAAACACCTTTGAGTGTTTTTACAGTATGGGTACTTTGGTCGAATTCGGTACAGCGGGGTTTTTTGACGTACGTCTACTGCGCTGAAGATGTGTTTGAAATTTCGCGCCCTTCTTGAGAGACGCGCATACTGGGAGGTATTGCGGTCTTCTAAAACGCACAGGTAGTATTAAATTTTTTTTCATGCTACCAGCTTGCGGATAAAAAGAGAAGGGACCATGGGCCGTATTCCGAGTTTGCGTCGTCATCTAAAGTGTCGCTATCTCACGTGACATCGAGTCATCCGATTGGTCGAAACGCCTGAACCGGGTGTTGCAACTACGGAACCGGGAGAGATGATGACGTCATTTTCCGGCGTTTCAACCAATCAAATGGCTCGAGGTCACGTGCGATAGCGACAATTTCGATAACGACGCAAACTCGGAATTCGAGCCCATGACTGTCGGATTGCGCGCTGTTTGTAGTGGCTCGGCCACGCGGTTTCAGTTTCTCCGTGCCGTCGCAACAGACGCGAGTAATTCGATCTCTATCTATCTTTGTTGGGACGCTACCGGAAGCTTGCGAAGACCATATAGGCGTTAAAAATTTGAAAAACTGTTTATGCTACCATCTTGCAGTGAAAAAAAAAAAAAAATAACGATTGTTACCTTCGGTGCTACAAGCGGTTTGGGGCACTTGCCCTCCTTTTTCATTTCCTCCGCGCGATCGCAATGGAAACGCGAAAGTTGACCTCTGTCTTTGCTTTGAAGCTAGGAGAGGCCCGTGAAGGCTCCCTTATCTTTGTGCTCTCGCAGCTTATTGAAACTCACGGCGAGTCATTGCTCTCCGCGGTTTAGTCGGTTTTATCGATGCTATGACTTTAATACTTTCCCTATATATTTCTTGCCTATTTATCCGGATTTCACAATTTGGTTCGTTTAAAATCAGCAATAACATTTCCACATTGGCGATAAATGCCTTGCGAAGATGTTCGAAAATCAAGGGATTAAGATTTTTTAACTGATTGCATACAGGTAAAGGCAACCTTGGACAAATGAAAGTTAGCCTTTATCGATAGGAAACGGAAAACTACTCAGAAATAGAAATTTTCGTTAAACGCGGAGTTTTTGTAAGCTTCGTGGCATAGTGGTTCAGCATCCGCCTAGTCTTCGGAAGGTGTTATAGATTCGATCTGCAGAATGCCCATCATGACCTGTTCGTGAGGGCGGAAAATATTGGGGAAAAAGTTCTTGCACGGAATATATATATTTTTTTAAGTACGAACGGCCCAAAAGCTATATGAGTTGTTGCTACATGCGGCCAATTTCGCGGACTAATTTTTGGACACGACTACCAGAAGCTGCGACGCCCCACTCGTCACTTGAGAACACTGGCGACCCGTTAGTTTGAGTAAGGGTGTCATGAATTCGAACCATGGGTAGAGAAGAAATTGAACACTAAATTTTACGACGCTAAATCTGTCTTTTATAGTCGGAATTCGAACGTCAGCATAGACAAAAAGAGGCATGGAACAAGTTTTACAGGAAACAACACTTGGGTGAAATTGTGGTAGTGTACCTCGATCTGTTTATTTATTATTAGCAGTTAAGGCATTTGAACCAGCAGGTTTGCGGAGAGCCAATTATAATGAAAACATCAGTACTTGGAATTTCGAATATGTGGCTATGCGCGGCGCTGTGGCTCAAGTAATTTTGGTCTCCCCACACCAAACAACCAGCGCCATTTTTTCTTTTCAAAACAACGTCCAAAGAATAATTACTCTCTTATTACATTCAGCACTCCATGTCGCACGTTACTCGTTCGCTTATGAATTAGTCAATGCCCTCGGAGAAAGGGCGCGACAAGTGGCGCAATACAGCTGCTGTGCTTGCTCTTCTAGCACACGCTCAACTCGGACATTTCCTCTCGTATATTTTCCCGCCGTGACCTTTGTTTACTGCTTTCCGCCTTTCTGCTGTTACTTTTTATACTTTTGTTTTCTTTGTCGTTTTTCGCGGATGTTTGATTCTGACAAAATTGTCTGTATATATATATTTTTAATATTATCCTGGCAGTATGCTACGCCCTTTTTTGTCCGGTTCTTTTTGCCAGTATGAGCTGCATCTCTAACGGTTTTATGGGGTATCCTATAGGATAAACCAGTTATGAAATGAAGCGATGAGGCACTGAAGGCAATAAAGAGCGAGGCATGGAGGACAGGCACTGAGTAGCCCTACACTCAATGGAAGGAGAACGCCTTCACAGGAGGGTACGTATATAGAAGCCGAGCACCAGGTCCATCGATATGCCTCTCTTTTCGCTACAACGGACGCAGAAGTTTTAAAAAGACCCCTCACCCTTAAATGTTTTTAGCGATGATTTAGGCTGGCAAAGAAAGCTGTTTACGTTTTCCGTCACGTAAACCTTCCAACACTTGGGACCTTCTCACCACTAGCGATCACAGTATGAGCATTATGAAGAGGGTGGTCGGTTAACAGGCGAGCGGCACCGAGTGTATATATTCCCACAGGGACGACATCGTCCTGTCGTGTCTTGGGCCTCACGGGTAAGAGAGTGCCTACGGGGGCCTTCTGTGCAATATACAGCCGATATAGGGTCTCGGTCTAGTTCCATGCGCTGACAGATTAGCACCCATGCCCTGCAGCGCTTGCACACGCCGAGAAGCCGCTGCCCTGTAACAACTCCGTACAGTACATCGCTCTAGAGATCGATTACCGCCTCTCCTTCCGCCTCGCCTCGGCCAGGGCAAGCCAGCTGATGAAAAGGTCTTATGTAGGGTATGCTGCTGGACTAGTTGGTGGTGGTTGCCAAGCATTATGGTCCCGCAGCTCTGGCAGACAAGGACAAAAAGACTATAGGGGCACACACAACTGCGTTGATGCGTGTGTGTCCTTAGTCTTTTTGTCCTTGTCTGCCAGCGCTGCGACACCATAATACTCAATGAAAAGGGCTAAGTGTGCACAAGCTTGCTTAACGGCAAGCTGCGCTCTGGTTCTGCAAAGCTGCACCATGATACTCCGCGTGCTTCCGCTACACTTATGCAAATCATTGCTGGAGGGGCGTCAGTACAAACTCTGCTAACGGGGCTTGGTCTATTCATATAGTACTATACTATTGAAACGTCGGTGCTTCATTCAGCTGGAGGCTTGGCGAGCCCCTTGCTCTTCACCAGGGAGTGCCCGCGGGACATGAAAGCTCTGCGTGTGTTGCCTCGTGCGATATGCAGGTGGGCGCCCTATCTTGCGGAGCATACCACGAAAAAGGAATCAACGTATATACCTGTACAGCCTGTTTTACGCAATATCTTCTTGTGACTGTTGTGCCGACGAGCCGTCGCCTTTGTCGAAACCTAGTGTTTAAGCGATGTCTTATTGAACTTGTTTTGGTCGAAAAGCTGTCGCCGTCGCCATAGCACAGAACTTAGAAAAATGTGCCTGGGAAAATATGCACGTTATTTGTATAAAACGTAATTGTGACTCAACCGTCTTTGGCAAAGTTTTGAGGGTGGTGTAACGCCATTTTGCTTCCCATATAGCATCGATCTGCTAGTCAGATTGCAGGCTGGTTCGCGATAGTGATTCGAGCCCACGACATATGTGCCTCCAATATTATGGTGCTCATGCTAAGGGCAGATTGCTACCGAGAAGTACGACATGTAATGCGCGTTTCTTTCTCCAAGAACCAAATCAATTGAAAACGTTGAACGCTTTCCTAAGCTTTGCGCCAGTCTCTCAAAGAGAAAAATGCTTTGTCGTGTTCTCTTTTAAGGCGTAGGTTAGGCGTTCTCCTGATTATTAAAGAGCAACTGCATCACTTTTCGATAATTTCGCGATATTCAAGGAATCAAATCTACATAGGTCGTAGGTAATGCAGGTAAAGTGTTTTTGCTCTAGCATTTAAACTGATGGTGTAATCGACGAATAAAACTCGAGCTTCTCCTCACAGCACAAAAGTTTTGCGGAGAAGTTCGGTGAAGACGTCACGTTTGGTACCATTTCTGATGTGCGTTGCCTTCGCCCACGTCCTGCTGCGCATTTTCTGACGGTGCTAAACGACATTTCTAGGGCTTTGTTTTCGGCAGCCTTGTTTTTATTTCTTCAAGCCAAGTGTGTTTATGCAGAAAACGTACCGGTACCGTCAATGACGTCATCATGCGTCGCTGAGCAGTGCAGTGAAGCCTGATAGCCATCGCGGTGTTAATCGCTAATTGCGCCATTGTTTCAAATGCTAGCGCCAAAATATTTCGCATGCTTTAAGTGCAAGCTATAATCATTAAACAGCTCTAAAATCATCGAAATTTAAAACCGATGCACCTTCCCATTAAGTTAGGCAAGTAAATGCAGTGGCCCCTCAGGCAGTTATCTTTCTCAAAGTTCCTGGGTAATTTCGCGTGAGTCGCGCGAGCTTGTCTACATTTCGTATTTTGCAAATATTGTTGAAAGACCCCGTCCTTTCCTGCTACCAATCCCCTCCGTATTCTCCTCGCTATCCTCTCCTTTCCCCTTATATTTTCGCCAGCCGCATATCGGGTGTTTAAGATAATATTGCAGAGCCCAGCACCCATATTTGTTTCTCTGTATTTGTGTTTTGTTTTCAATAAACCACTACAAACAACCTAAAACTTGTGGTCGATGTGACTGTGGTTGCGCGTGCGAGCATGCACGAGAGAGCAACCACGTCCTTCGATTACAAGTGATAAGACACTCCGCAGAGCCGCTATACAGCAGCTGAAATTTCATCGACGCTCTTTGCATCTTGATACTGTCTCGTAGGACAATCTCGTCGACTCGAATGAAGGATAAGGCTATATCCAAGTCCTGGAAGATGTCAGAACAAGAAGCCGTGAACTCGCTGGTCCCTGCTATCATCTCATACAGCCGGATCCAGAGGCTATCTTCGAAATACGCAGAAGAGGGAGCGAAAACTTCTTTCGCCTTCTGTGCTGCTTCGTAAACTTATCGGCGCAGCCTCTAATGGGACTTGTCTTATATAACCCACGCCTACGTACGCTATGTCCCTTAAGGCCCTGGACATCACTACGGGCGTCTAACTCAAAGCAAGCTCCGTCTGGCGTGCCACATAGAGACGACGAGACGCATGCAGTAACCGTACGTTATTAGATTTTACTCAAAACTTTTGATGTACGCAAAAAGAAACTAAAAAAGTGCTTAAATTTGGTGTTTTTCAATATACAGCTTTGGTTTAATATGATCTGTCGCCTAATTTGCGTTGAGCGTCTATAGGTACAAATCATTTGTTGGTAATGTGAGCATCCAATACTAGAACTGCACATGCTTATCCTAAACCTGTATTTAGAGGTGTTGGAAGGAGGGTGCTACCTTTTTAACCAAGCCATACTCACAGCCTACAAAGACGCAGGTACATTCTAGCTAAAAGCTTGCAACACCGGTAAATACTGTTCTGACACAATTTTGTACTATTCTGAAGAAGACTGATCGCTAGCTGAAACAAAAGTAAAGATTTATGTTCTAAGTTCTGGAGCATGTGTTCGTGGACTTTATAAGCATATAAGCTCTCTTCCATAGTGCTTCTTATATAACCGTTAGTGCCCACCAATAATCATGCATTGTCCACGCGAGAACATAAATCATCTGTAAGTATCCAAGGGTCGCCGCCTCCACCATACTAATCCCTGATTCTCAGATAAAGCACCTCGGCAACCACTTTGATCCCCTTAGTACAGATAAGCAAATTTTTGTCAGCCGGTCTGAAGCTTTCGTTGGTGATGCCCGGTTTGCTACTTTATCTAACGTCCAGAACTACCTATCACAATCATCATACACGCTGTCACCAGAGACCTGGCAGATACAAACACTGCAGGGGCTTCGAGGAGTGCGAGGTCCAGCTGGCAGAAATTTCGACCATACGATTCCAAGTGGATAGGATTTACGTGACACTTAATCTATCAAGAGGATATACAATCGCTCCGATGGCAACTTTAACGGGTGATTATTTCGCCGCAGGAACTATGAGGCCTGTAACCTTAACATGATTCTTCAGGACTATCGCTAATGTCCTAAAACATTCTTCTACCTGAACCGCAGCCTCGGGAGGTTCCCGGCACGAAATGTAATGGCCTTCGATGACCTTAACCATAACTATGAAGGGTTATCGACCATAACATGCCACGATTAAAGGTCATGTTTCTGAAATAGGGGCGCATTTACAACGCGGAACGACCTCGCATTATTATGTCAGACTGTACAGTGCCGCATCTCAGTGCTACACAGAGAGAGACAGGGCTAAACTGGGCGACCGCCTCTACCCCACCTGCCCTGCCCGCCGTTTACTTTCGTCCGCTAGAATTCAGAGACGGCCTTCTTCAGTTCCGCGACAACTTGCGCCCATTCCTTCTCTCTACGTTGTTTAAAACACGTTGACGCAAAACTCAGGCAAGGGTCGTCAGGATTTACTCGCAGTACCGAGCAGCAGCAGCAGCCCTGCTGATGTTTCCAGGAACTTTCCTCAGATTAAAAAGTATCCGACAAACGCATTCGCTATGAAATGTAAGTCTATTCCTTGCGGCACTACATGAATGCTTATGATACCTATAGGCCTCATCATTAACCTGAACCCGCAACGCCGGAGCTGCTACATGAAAACTGGAAGGAGTAACACTAAGTACTCTGTAATGAGCCTTTGCAACTTATGAGCACCACGTTCAATCACTATACACACAGTGACAATGCCTTACAATTCGACGAAAACCATTTAATCGACACAGTTAGAAGTCAGATTCTCTGATGAAGGGTCATTTTGATTGTGGAGCCCCGCAGCCCCTTTTAGCGTTTCAAACCACGCGCGCATTTTCCTACTCGTATTGATGTTTCCTCGGGCAGCGCTAGTGCGCATGAGCGAGCTCCCACATCTTTATATCTCACATATATCCTCTACCTCACATACCTTCATATCTTGTATTCTATATAGTCAGGCAATCTCTCGTTGCAGCTCGATTTTTAATTCGCTAACATCAGTATTGAATATCAGATACTCTGTAAACCATACACCAAGGACCGTTTGCTCGGTAACGTCTTTGCATTCAGTGGGCGTCGTTTTTGCTTGCTGGTATAAAAATGATGTTTCTTGTGCCTGAAACAGACTACTAAAATTCATAATTCATTCAACGGAATGTGATTTCATCTTGTCCTTACGCGAGACGTTTTCTAAAACACGACCTTGCCTGTGATTTTTCAGCTCTTCTAATTTCTTTAACATGGCATCCACGTCCCCTGCCCTGCTCCTGATGTGCTGGGCTCTCGGTTTGGGCCACGTTTTTGGCACCAGGGGCCGGAGGTGCGACAGGCCGTTCGTCCGTCCAGAAAAGCTCGTTGACCTCGCCTACAGCTTCAACAACCGCACTATCTTCTGGGAAGACGACACTAAATTTAGATTGAATGTCACGCGGACGGGAAGCACCGATGAAGACTGGTAAGTAAATCGAATTAACAGGGACCTTCTACTATGGCCTCAGCTTGTGTTAGCTTTTGAAATGAAGCAAGGCTGTGTGCTGTGTACGCTTGTTTTGAGACAGCCGTCTCGTGACAAAAGAATACTCATGAAATTAGCGCAGTTAAAGCAAATAGCGGCGTTATATAAGGGTTGTGCCAGGCATTTACACCATGGAAGAACTGCATAAAATTAGAAGGAAGAACTGCAATTTCTTCACCTGCACGCTATATAACTATTTTAAGAATGCTTAGCACCAATGAACTGCATAGCAATTAGTATCGATGTAAATGTACCAACTTATTTGAAGCAGATTCGTGGAAACCTGACGAGGTAAGGCCTCCTGACAGAATTTGTCAAAATAAACTGCTGCAGTGATTGCGACATCTCCCATAGTATGGGGCACGACTCACGGTGGTGGCTCGACGAGCAAAATAGAACAAGACGTGAACGTTTTGGTCCTGGCGCTAATACAATGGCTGAAACGAATCAAAAGACGCAGGCGTTGCGGTCCGTAAAAATTTTTCTCCTCATGTTGAAGTGTGGCGTTGTAGGAGAGTCTAGAGCGGCGCAGAGAAGTTTAGAAGTCCATTTTTTAATTGGCTAGCACGTTTTGTATGCCATCTACCTGGACCGAGTGAAGAAACACTATTCTGACGTGATTTAACAGATATAACTTTAGACACAATTCGATGGCGTTGGTCAAATATTTATCGGAATACCCCAAGGTGGAGTAGGTTTCTAATAAGGGAGTAATTACTCATTGCCATACACCCAAGCGCAGCCATACGGCTACAAAGGAAAGCTATATTGCTGTATAGTCTTCTTTTGTAGCCGTATGGCTGCGCTTGGGTGGATGCTAATGAGTAATTACTCCCTTATTATAATTCGATGGCATTTAGTGATTTAGCACAGTTTATTTTTTACAAGAAGTCTGAACTAAGCACATAATCGAAGAAAAAAACCGTTTAGTTCCTCTTTACTCTGCACCGTCAGGTCTACGGAAGATTTTTAAAAGACATATCCTATCATTATGGGATTTCCGGCACGCAGAAGGTATGGCAGCCTTCTTTGCGAGTGCACCGTGGTTGCGACAAAGTGCAGTGCAGCTTCGGAACGAGGATTGCTGTGACTTCCTTGAACGTACTTCGGCGGTGCAGTATACTCTAGCACATAACGCGATCAAAATACTTGTAATTATTATGTAAGGGTTTACAATTCGCAATCATTTGTTTTGCTTATTAAGTGCCGTGGTTTCATGGGGTTTAACGTTCCAAAGCGACTAAGGCTACGTGAGCCGCCATATTGGAGGGCTCTGGAAATTTCGACCATCTCGGGTTCTTTAACGGACAGTGACATACGGACAGAACACGAGCGCCTTACTTTTCACCCCGATCGAAACGCGGCCGCCGTAGCCGGGATTCGATCCCGCGTCCTTGGGTTCAGCAATCGAATGCCTTAACCAAGAAGGCACCACGGCGTGGCAGAATACGACTGGCTTGCCACTCAGAAAAAGCCAATCTTCGTATACGCAATATTAAATTGTTACGTTAACGCACATCCTTAACATGAACAGTCAAATGCAAGAAAGGTCCCAGCTTTGGCAATTAAGCTGATTAAAACCTTCACCCCTCCATTTTTTAAGTACTCAAGCTTGAAACATTGGTAAAGAATTGCTGCATCCTGACAGTCGTTTTCTCCTGCATTCGGCCCATACTTCTGCCCTTTCTTTTCCTTTTAGGTACCAAGCTGACGACTTCCTGCTGCCCCCGCGCGGAGGCACACACATGGACGCACCCATCCGATTCTCATCGGGCAAGTGGTCGATGAGCCAGATCCCGCTCGAACGGCTATTCTTCCTTCCAATCGTGCTGGTTGACATCGAGAAGCAGGCAAATGAGAAACCTGACTACGAACTGTCTCTGGAAGACATCGAGCAATGGGAGGAACGTCACGGCCGGATACCAGACAGCTCACTGGTCATCGGAAGGACCGGACGCTCTAAGGTGAATTGATAAGGGATGTCACAAACAAGTTCACAAGAACAAAGTTGGGGAACAAAGGAAAGGGAGACCTTATGTATGGGATGTGGGGGGAGGGGAGGGGGATCACTAGTATTTCAACTTAGGTTCGATTCGAAGCGACGATGATTCATTATAAGTGTCAGTAACCTCGCTTGTATGTCCCCTAGAACATGGATGTTTTATAGTTGGTATGTACCTTGCTTTGTTCGCATTTCATTTGATATCGATGTACATCTGGAATTTCGCGCAAACCAGACTGAAAGAAGCGGTAACTGGCTTTCACTCTGCCTGATGTGACTTGTGTGCACGCTAAATGCAATGGTGGCTAGGGAAATGAAGTGTTCCAAGAGCTCTTCGTCCACAAAACAACCTTTATTAAGCGAATACTGTATTGTGACATAAATGAAAGCACAACTCCTCGAAGTGCTGCAATCGTAGTTATAACCTGGTCAGCTCCCGCAGCAAAGCTTAACTGTAGAAAATTTATGAAGAAACGCTTCTAATGCTTAATGTTGATTATGGTCAAGGTCGGAAGCCAATCTCCACGAATACACAGTCTCCACGAATCTTTATGAATATAGAAAATATATGACACCTCAGTGTGCACCTTTCGCGCCCAGCTGTCTTGTGAGTTGCGAGTGAAACGTAAACAAAAATTGTAGATAGTGGGGATTAATGCCAGGAAGCGGTTATGAGAAACGCTGTATTCCAGGGTCCCGGATAGGCTTAGGCCGCATAAGGGTCTTTAAAATTAGCTGCCATCATTCTGCACACGGACTTTATATTCCGTTTCGCCTCTAAACATAACGTGTCGGCTTTTGGGTTACGCGACGAGGAACTGATGATACATTTTTAACTGGGCGGGACGTAAAACCGTTTTAGCCTACCTAGCTGGATCAAAATAATATTAGGAGCAATATAGAATGATTGTACTATTGACAATACAAAAGATGTCATAGTGCAAAATATTTCTGGCCTGGGCATTCACCAAATGTAATGTAGATTGAGTGAATCTAGGTCCCAGGGGGCTGATAGCGACAAGAATTATTCAAAATTTGTTTCACAAACGAAATCGCGCTGGTATTGAATTGCATCGTCCAGAGATGAGAAAAAAAAACACAAAAGAATTCGCATTGCTAAGCTTAGCGTCTTAGCGCCTCAATTGGTGTGAGAATGGTCCGGATCTAGGCCGGAAGTGCCAGCGGTAAGCTTTGCTCTTTATGACTGCTCTTTTTCGCATCAACGACGTAGAACAGCTCTCAGAAATGGTTTTGGCCTGGTGCAAAGCGCGGCTGCCCAATCGGATCGGGCCACGGGCTCGACCGTTACAATAACCTTGTGTGACTAACTGCCACCTCCGCTCCAACCTACATGGAAAGTGGAAAAGGGATTGATCACTGATAAGTATCCACCTACATCCAAGCTATACGGCTACAAAACAAAGGTGCACACCTTTATGAGAAATTTATTACTTGAGAAAGCTGAACGTATCTCACTGTAGCCGTTTCACTGACATCGGGTTGATGGTAATGAGTTGACTTCCTTACTGAATGTCTGCTACCGCCTGGCATGGTTTGGTTTCGTTTATGGGTTTAACGTCCCCAACCGATTCAGGTTATGAGAGAATACGTAGTGAATGCTTCCGGAAATTTTAACCACCTGGGGTTCTTTAACCTGCACTGACATTGCACAACACACTGGTGGTTTTTCGTCTCCATCGAACAGCGGCCGCGGCGACCAGGATTCAATCCCGCGTTCTTGCGCACAGTAGTCGAGCGCCTTGACCATTGCGCCACCCCGGCGGGGCTATCCACCCTGGGAGATTTTCTAAAGGATCTGACAAGGGGCACAAAGCACAATTTTGTGAAGTGGTCACGCTGTCAAATTTCGGTTTCCACGTCCAAACGCATGCGAGGTTTTGCTTTGTGACTGACCTGCTCATGAATGGAAGTTGAAGAAGACCTCGATGCAAAGGGTGAGAAAGAAGCTGTTTAGCAAATGCGCAGTCGCATTCCTGCTTAGTTTTCAATGCAGCAGTCAGGGAAACTCACCTGCGCGCTTTGCTGTAAGTCCGAATCACATTCGCGGTCGTACGACTATTACAAGTCTTGTTTATTATGCGCTTATCATATAGTGCGTGACGTCACACTTTGACAATGGCAGAGTTGCTTCACTTTGTGTGGATGGAAAGCCCGTTATAGTGGCACAGGAAGAGACACATTTTTATTTTTTTTTTCTTATTGGTATAACCATACAATAATACTGTAGGAGGAATTCGCCGGCGCGTGATCATCCGTTCTGCACATGCACTATACGTCGCGCATGCTGAGAACAAAAGATCAGGCTTCGGTGATTGTCATGTATAGACACTAGAATCTCACTGGTCTCCCCAGTAGAGCCACTTTAAATCTCTTAACTACTGATTTGATCGATATTTCTGGGTGTCATGCATATATTCGCCATATTCGTAGGTTCCCGAAAAAATGTGTGCGAGATAGCATGACTTTGTTCATATCGAGAAGACGCAAATCTGACGCAATCAAACTAGTCTGCTAGGAGGACCATAAAATGATTTTAACGAGGAGCGGGTAGCCTGAAGGGCTGTGTTTAAGCCCACAAAAAAAAAATCAGGGTTAAAAGTGCTGAAGATTACATGGAAATGTTTGCTACAAGAATAAATTTTTGAGAGTGCCTTTCATGGATTCCTTCGCAATACAGACAACGTCAAATGCCATGACAAATTGAAATATTCACAATTCTTATCGATAATCATTACAGAAATTAGTTGGAGCTATGTAAGTGCTCAATTTGACGGCCTGCATTTTATCATAATTTTCATGATTGTGAAGAAGAAACTAGAAAAGACGCGGTTTCGTTTGTTGTATACCTTTTTTTTTTCTTTTTGTTCTGTGAAGTTAAAAGCCCCAAGCAACGTCGGTTATGACGGGTAAAGTAGTAAAGGCCTCTGAACGATTTCGATTGGCTGGAATCCTCTAACATTCGTTGACATCGCACAACAAATGGCCACTCTGCATTTTGCCTCTATTGGAATGCGGCCGCCGCTGCCGAGAACGAACCCCTGTCTTCGGGATCATCAGTTGTACACCCTAATTACACAGCCCCTGACCGTGGTGGAGACCATATGGGAACGGAAAGTACATTAAGGTTATTGATATTTGCAGTTACTGAATATTAGTTGCTGCTGTATTATGAGAAGTTTTCATCGAATCCAGGGCATCGTTTCTTCTATCGCCAAAGTCTAACACCTGAGCTATTCACCCGTTTGTCGACTTAGTTTGAAATGACATCTCGATTCGGATATTTTCTTTGTCGCAGCTGTGGCCCAACCGCGTGGCGTACTTGGGCATTGACGAGCACGGATGGAGGCGCTTTCCGAGTTTCTCGGCTGAGGCCGCGCGGTTCCTCGTTGAGCAGCGAAGAATCTACGGCGTCGGTTTGGACTCTCCATCTGTGGACCAGTTCAAGGCTTCGTCCACGCACAGAACACTGGCCGCTCACAACGTGTACAAGCTCGAGAACCTGGCAGATCTGTCGCGACTGCCGGCCTATGGAGCTAAGGCTATTGTGTCGCCGATCAAGGTCTGCCTGGCCAGCGGGGCGCCAGTGCGAGTTGTAGCAATTCTGCCGTGATTCACTGCAGTTGTGCTCCAGTGCTGCCTTTGCTTAAGACGGTGGGATGTGCTTGAGATCTATGTGGCTGTAGTAACGTGTTTTGATGCAACTATCAATGAGGGCGCATATTAGCCATGAATGATCATAAATGAAAAAGAGACCAACACGACCGGAGAAACAAGAAAGGTGACGGTTTGCATAACTCTGTGATTGTAAAAATGAGTAAAAAGACAGAAACGATAGGCATTGATAATTGTGCGCGACTCCTTTGTAAATTTGAATTCGAGACAGCAGATAAAGTAAGGGTAAAGAAAAAATTTTATGCGCGCATTTAGGCACAAAGTGCTGCATAGAACCGCAGTGGTTCTGTAACTAAAACTAGCTAAAGGATTTGACATGAACTAACAATTCAATTAAGAGAGAGTACTTACATGCTAAACCTTACCAACAACAAATACAGTGATTTTTTATTCGTTCATTCTCCTGAGTTTTAAAACTGCGGGAGATACCTCTGTTAGCTCTGCACAGGTGGATTTTACAACACGAGTACATCATGCACGTTTTAGAGCGTGATGATTAGACAAATAATTTTATAACATTAACTAATCAACTTTCTTATTTCTTATTTTGAGGGGCAATATTACATGCGCATTGGAAGGCTATTAGCAGCAGTTACGGTGCACCCAAAAGTTTTCAATCTGTAGCATGGCTCTATTTTTCAAACGTGGAAAAACGCAATTACAAGCTAGTTGAGTTGACTTTCAGGACCGCTCATTCCTAAATTGCATCTACCAGAATCATTAAGAGTCAACTACTCATGTCTTTTGGGTATCTGATACTGCCCAAAACGTCCATATCGCTGTTGACACGTCACTACAAATAACAACGTAATTACATTGGTATGTATTCAGAAAAGCAACCTCAACGAGCTTTCAAATGCGCATCCTTGAGATTTGATATTTGAAAACGCATAAATTGATAAAGCTTAAAAACGAGGTTCAGCGTTGGTGTTTGTGACCTCCCGTTTTGCCATATAATATCGCCCCTTCATACAAAAATAAAATGTTGATTAGGTTACTTAAGTTTAGTATCCATCTAATCATTAAGCTCTAATGCGTATATGATATCCGTCTTGCTGTTTGTAAAGCCCATTTTTCATAGAAGTATCTCTCGTATGTATTAAAATATAAGTTTGTAAAGAGTTCAGAAAGTCACCTGGTATAAATCTACAGGTTTCCGGGGCACTGTACCTTTGTCAATAAACATTAAAATTAACAAAATCCTGCCTTGTTTTGTACAATTCTTTCCGTCCTTCGAAGTACCAGTGATTTGCAAACTTTTACTCTATGCCTTATCGTTTGCCTTTATTTTTACGACAGCAGCAGTTCGGGAGGGAGAGGTGGCAGCGGATTATACTTAGTTGGACTGCGGACAAGTGAGCCTTCCATCGCCACTGCTACGTCACTGTTTGAACTGATTTCGCTCACGCTCGTCTTCTTTGGACAGCAATCCTAACTGAGAGGCCACTGTGCATCTGTAATATGCTGCAAGATACCAAAGATGCAGGCCCTGTAATAATGGCCAACACTGAATGAATGACCAGCAGCGTTGAATAGAGACAGCCGTTGCAAATATAAAAATGCAGAATTTAGTTAAGAATATAGCTTGGTTGCGCGAGAAGAACTATGAGGGAAACTTAAGCTCCTCCTTTCAGGGTATGAAGCGATAGCGCGGCCACCAGCCCACATATAAAGCCGCGCTTAAAACATAGCGTATGCTAGGGGTACCGTGAAGGCAAGGGACCTGGCAGGCTTATTCTGATATCATTCTCCGATATTAAAGAAGAGGCACTAGGTTCTGCCGAGGGTAAGTCAGGGAACCCTACGTCCAGTCAGTGCGCGGACATATCAGCTGCCAGCGTCATGTTCATGACTTATCACTCGTAACGTCAACGCCGACACCAACGCCGGATTCTCGTTGAACATAGCCTTTCAAGCTACAGCGTTTAAATGAAATAAAAAGAGACCCCGCAACATTCCTATTTAGATAATCAGCTAACAACGCCTGGTGACGTGAAAAAATCGCTTATCACGAATGGCGCGTCTGCTCCACGTTCAAAATTGTGGCCGTCGAAAGTTCTATCGCAGTACCAGATGTTGCACCAAAGGCTGCCCAGACGTAATGATACGAAGCATCACCCACTTCATATGGGAGCGAGTCAGCCTTCATCACGACATCGTCCTCAGCAGCCTCAACAGTGCAAACGAGGTATCAGCTTTCAACAATGTTATCTCTCGACTCCTTAAAGGAATTCGATAAGTTTATGAGTAAACGTCATTTAGTTTCACATCGTGCTCAATAAAATGTCTGGTTTTTGTCATTTATGTCCTGATAGGTTATTAAGTAGTTGAATTAGCAATAGAGACACCGTGTTCTCCAACATGTAATTATTATACAATGTACTAGAACCCTCTTACATTAAGCATGACTGACAAATAATATCCCTTCCTTTCTAACAAATTAAACGATATTGCTCAAAAAAAACTTAATAAGTAAACACAACTGAGCCTTTTAATTCACTGCAAATTATCCCTTGTCCAAGAACCTTCTTTTGAAAAACTGTGTCCTTCACATTATAGCGTTAAAGCGCATTTATCATGTTTTCTATTATTTGTTCTATGTAATAACGTGTCAGGCAAAAGCGCCACAGCAAATTCTAACCTAAGAGCACACGACACGTGGTGTACTAAGATATTATGTCGATACTTTTCTTGAGCAGAATTATTGAGCAAACAAAGAAATACAACCATAGCTGCCTGAAAGCCGTGGTGGACGGTAAACGTTTGGAAACTTAGCTTCAATTAGTTGCCATAGCTACATAAGAAATTTTGCTTTTACTTAGTCTCACCATGCAATGTCATCTGGGCTTAGATTTCCTTCTTTAGCATCGTGGGCCAAATCAAGCTGAATTGGGCCGAAGTTAATGTAAGTCTGCAAAAAGGGCCTCAAACACAATATGAAACACTAAAATGTTAAAAATTAAACGGTTAGGTGGTGGTTAACGGTTTAGCATAGACATAGATGAAAAAGCATAATGGGTGAAGGCGACTGCACTCAAAGCGCACCATTAAACACTGTCAGTTCAAGACCGGAACAAGTCCGGTACAGATCTCGCTGTACAAAATACGTGTTCTATTGTTTCTGGTTTTGTACAAGTGATGCAGTTAGTTTCGCAGGGTTGAAAAAAAAAACCCCTTCGTTTTCTAGGAAATATTCTAAAGTCAAAATTTCAGTATATAGATTGTAGTAAAGAATTCTTTCAGGCACCAATTGTAGTAAACAATTCTTACGGAGTCACACTTCAGGGGCAAGGGGACAAATTTAAGTGATGGATATCATCCAAATTTGGAGGTCACCATTGATTTGGCAATGCTAGAATTTGGGTGGACACCGAATTTGGTGAAATGAAATTTAAGGGATCCAGAAGGCGAAATTTGGGGTGCGGACAGGCACTCTTTGTATACAGGTTCTGCAGACACTTTCTACGGCAACCTTCTACGAACGCTCTTTCGCACCATGAGCCTATTAACGCTAACGCATTAATACGGCAAGCACAAGCCTGACTTGGCCCACTATGTGCAAAAAGATATCCTTAATATCTTGATGAAGCATACATTTATATGGCCGCTGCTACACAAACAATTCACTCAGTATCTTGTATAGCAGCACGAACAGTGCAGGGTTGTTGTTGCTGTTGTTTCGACCTAAGGGAGAAGGAAAAGAAAATGCACAGACCTGCTACTGGCTCTGTAGCTGAGCCACCTCTGCTGCCTCGATGACTCTGCTCGTGTCCCTTCACAATGACGCGCCTAAACAAATTTGACCGAATGGACCTACTCTATGGGTAGGTCCAACTGAAGATGGCAGGAACCCATTGAGTTTCTGCGCATTTAGCCAAGAGTTGTTGGCAAGCGGTTTCTTTTTGCGATTTGCTGCAAAGAGCCATTAAGAAAAATTTAACGCTCAACTCAATTGAGATCATATCCTTGCCGACAGATAAAGAAGACGGTTGTCCTTTTGATTTAGTTATGCTTGTGGGCTTTCACTTTATATGACGCTCCCGAATTGCTGGATAACACTGGAATATAGATGTGTTGTCGGCGAGCAGGTATTTTTGCGAAAGTACCCAGAATTTAGGTGATGAACCGTAATCTCAAACATACGGGTCCCAGACTGGATGCCAATGTTAGAGCCTTGGATAACGCTCACGCAATTTTAGAGTGACATACCCACTTAGGTTGGCTGTTTTACGATATCTGTATGCAATGGTGTTTAGTTCTGTCAAAGCTTTGCGATAAAAAAAAAAAAAAGACAGCAGAATCGAAGCACTTATCTTAACGCACTACCTAGCGAAGCTGGTCTCTTTGCCTCAGCCTGGGATAGAAACCTAGTGGCAGCGTAAATTTTTTTATTGCGAAAGCAATGCTACTTCAGCCAAAGCGAAACCTCGGGTGGCCGAAGCTACTCCGTGAAAAGGCAGCTATGCAGTGAAGAGGCGTAGCCACGGTCTCCTCATAAAAAATGAGTCTGCCATGACATTTGAATTCACGTATCCCCTATGTCACGAGAAGGAGCTGCCAACTCGATCGGGTCGCTCCTTTCATATGGGAGGGTGATATCAGAATCAGCCTACCAGAACCGTTTGCATTCTCGTTACCCCTACGGCGCGCAGGCGCGTCCATACGGCTTGGTTGAAGCGTAACTTTATATGTGGGCTGGTAGCTTAAAATCTCGCGTCATACCCTTAAAGAATGAGCCTAAGTGTCCCCAATAATTTAAGCACCTTAAAGTGATAGGTCGGGACAAGGGAATGATGTTGCAGGCCAAAGAAGCTTCCGCCGTTGCTTTCGCAATTCAACTAGGGTTAACCAGAACTAAACCGCAACTAAATTTGTTTTGAGCGATTGTTTTGAGCCACCTCCGCTGCCTCGTGTGGACACAAGAGAAAATAGAGAAGAAAGAAAAAGAAGAGGGAGAGAAAGACGCGCACCGCAACAGCCGTCGTCCACCATCTAAGCGGTGGCGGGTAATGACAGCCTATAAAAGATAAAAATTCGGTGGCATGCTAGCCCTCGCCGCAAGCAGCGGTGACCTACCTATCTCAGCCCCATCAGGCCATGAGCAGCCACCGTCCCTCAATGCCTGTTCTGCTGAAATGTGCTTCTATTCGCTCATTAGAAACGAATGTTCATGAGGAAGCGCAGCAAACAGCGAATAGTTGAATTCGAGAGCCGTGTTCAATTTCCTCAATATTTCTTTTGGTTGTTGCCAGCTACAAAGCACTGGAAAGTCCTCGACATTGCGAGCATCTCCTAGTAAAATTGAGAAGTAGGTATTCAGCGGAAGGTTCTCTATGCTCACACAGTCAGGCTTAGACAATTACAGGGTAACCACGCAGAAATGAAATGCAAACCCAAGAGTCAAGATCTTTTACCCTAAGCAGAACACTAAAATTCATGGAGGAAACCTAGCAGAGAATATAGGAAGGCTGACTAATTTTAATTTAAGCTAGGACAAAAGCTTCCAAGATCTACTGATGTTCCGACGCGGCGGACATGCGGCACGTGAGTTATCAATTCGCAGCTGTTTTAGGGCAGGAATCTAATGTATAATGGGTCCGGTGCAAAGTGGTATATGCGGCATAGTCAAAACTAAGGCAATGCGAAGAAAATAATGAGCTTTCCGACTGCTAAATACGAAAACGTGGCCGGTCAAGGCAAAACGAGATGCCGCATCTGTCAGGATCTCTGTGTCCATGACCGTGACCATCGCTAGATGGCTCCGGGAAGTGCTATTGATTGATTGATTAAAACTTTATTTTCACCGATTTAGGAGGCCCCCTGCTCCCCGGTCCTGGCAGGCAGGCCTGAGGAAGGTGGGCTGGAACCTCCGCGACTAAGGACTGGCGAATATACATTGGTTATTCGCGGCCTCAGCCGCCAGGCGGATGACTTTTTGCTGGTCAGCGGGGACGTCGCTTCGTAGCAGGGTTAGCCAGGCTTCTCTACTTTTAATATTATCCCTAGCACCCGGAGACTTAGGGCATTCACAAAGTATGTGGTCGAGGGCCCCCCTCGCTTCGCAGGCTTTACATTTATCGTTTTTTCTCTTATCTATCTGGGAGTGAAACAACCTGACAGCGCTTTTGAATTTCCGGCTTGTAGTCAACGCCAGGTTATGGCCTCTTTATTATTTAAGCTAGGATCCGGTGGCGGCATCAGACGTCTTCCTAATCTGTAATTTTCGATTATTTCTTTACAGGTTTGCAAACGTTCGTCCATCGCCTAGCAGTCGGGCGGCTCAGCGTCTGCCCCGAGGTAGATATCTCGGGCTAAATCATGGGCCGCCTCGTTGCCGGGGACGAATCTGCGGGCTGGGACCCATATTAGGTTGATTTTGCGATCGATTTTAGCTACAGCTGCTAGAATTCTGGCGGCTTCTTGCGAGACCCTTCTTTTCCGATATTCCAGAGAGCAGTTTTACTGTCGCTAAAGATCAATCTAGCCTTCGCTCCGACGCAAGCGAGCGCTATTGCGACCTCTTAAGCCGTGTCTATGTTTCTGCTCAGGATGATGGCGGAGACGACTGGTGCGCCGCTACCATCAAATACCGAGGCGACTGCCGCCCCTGATCGGCCGCTTGCAACGTCTACGTAGGCAACTTCTTTTACTCTAAATTCTTTCGCTCTTTTAACCAGTGCTTCGGCTCTTTTCTCCCGTCTCTCGCAGTGGTATTCTGGATGCATGTTGCGGGGGAGAGGACGAACAGTAATGTTCTCGCGACATTGTGGCGGTAGGGGAACCTTGTCGGCTGTGCCCCTATCACTTTTTCGACCCACCCATTCCAAGATGGTTCGACCCGTGCTCGACCTACTTAATCTCTCATGTTAGGCGATTCTCACCTCTTCAGCAAGTTCCGTCCAGCTATTATGCACTCTCATTTCTATCAGGCATTCCGTAGAGGAGGAGATGGGTAGACCCAGCGCCCTCTTGACGCAACCTCATGAGTGCGTCTATTTTATCTTTTTCATTGGTCCTAATTACAGTGAACTAGAATATTGTCCTAGAGGCGCAAACGGAGAGGCGCAGGCGTGCTCCTTGGCGTAGAAACCACAAGATGGAGCCACTGCAACTTCTTCTAGCGGCGGCATTGATGCTGCTTCAAACACTTGTGCGCGTTTCTCTGTGTCGTTGCCCCAAGGGGGTGCATTTATGCTTCTTTAGCAAATAATCCTGGGTGTCGTAGGCTTTAACTAGCTTCAGTGTAATTATCTAAGCATTTTTTCGCACCTTGGCGTTCTGAGAAGTTCAGAAGTGGTGAAAAGTTGCGTCGTTCTGTGTTGTCTGCTACCACGAAGGGGCGGTGTGAAATGGTTGATTTGTTAATGGATGTCAGTTATTTACATGCACCTCTCAGGCTAAATTTGTTTACCTGCGAACAATATTCTACTTCATTATACGTGCTTATATGGTGAACTACCCATACGATTCATCTGTCCGCGCACCTACGCTCATGAACATATGCAGTTTTTTTTAACGGCTCAGTGGCCTCCGAAACGGATTTGATTCACTTTTACCCAGGATTGAAAATATTCCGAACCCAATTTCCGACAAGTCTTACTTGCAGCGTGTGCATGACGTTGCTTCGCACAGAAAGGTAAAAGGGGCAGTCAGGCATCAGTGTATACGGACCGCACCAGCTGCCAGAGAAGGTTTTCCACGAGGAAGTCGCACTTCATAGCCGTTTATCACGTGTACGTAGTCCCGAAATATGCATTAGGGCTCAAAGTGGCGCTCGCAGACCGCTGAAGATTCTGTCAGTAGTTTGCACTCCCTATGAAGATTGCGACCTTTTCCTGAGCTCATCTTCTCTAGGAGCGGTGACTCCGACATCCCGGCGCAACGCAATGAGGGTCCGTCTTCTTCTTTGGCATCGTGCCACTCAGTGCGAACTACACAGCACTGCAATCAGATCGACAGCACACAAGAGACGATTTATTAATTTAAAGCATTACTTCGCTATGATCACAGATTTCTGTCCGCAGACCGCGTCTACAGGCCGAGTCCTCAAGCAGGCTGCGTAAGCATGCCGCGTCCGTTCCGACTGCCCACATGGAGCATGGCGGCAGCAGTTCGGGGCTAGGATGGATGGATGGATGGAATCTAGGAGCGTCCCCTTTGAAACGGGGTCGTAGCAGTAGCTATCATGGTCATTTTTCTCCATATATCTTAATTATTGATTTAGAATGGTTAACTAAACCATCATTATGTTTATTCAATTTTTATTCCTACATTACTAACATTATGTCACTTCTCTGCTTTTAAGCCACCAATCTTCCAGTCGTTTTTTGCTAGTTTCCACCGCCGGTTTATTCACCCGGTCACTGGTATCTCTAAACCCAGAGCTTCAGGAACAGTGACTGCGCCTAGCAAAAGGCGCGGCAGCGCCCCTAGCGGGAGGCGAGCCGTTTTGCTTCAGCCGTTCGCTTGGTGCGCGCCTCCGTTCGCGCCACTAGATGAGTATTCTAGTAGTCCTAATGTTGAGGAATGGTGTGGCATAGCATATTCGGCTTATTATGTACGCCTGCATCAGTCTCAAGAGGCTTCTCTCTTTGAGGCCTCTGCCTTTGAATGCAATCCTCCTAAATATCCCTGTTACTTGCGTCGCGTAGGTAGTGAGTTTTTTTTTTGTTGTTTTTTTATCATTCCATCGTCATAGCCGCCCTCTTAAATAAAACGTCCGAAGATTCTGATTTGCTGGACTTTTGGTACGGTTTTGCCATCGACCTTAATTTCTACGTTAAAGTCGCCCTTGCACCTCATTGATATTGAGTTATATATGAAAAGTTCGGATTTTTGCGGAGAGCATGCATGACCCCTTACGGCCGCGTAGGACACAATGGTGTCCTATCGGGAAGGCCTCTCATCCCCACGTTAAAGAGGAAGGACGAGAGCACCGAGCCTTGCGGCGTTCCTTTACCTCCCAGGTGGACAGTGGGGGATTCTAGGTCCTGAAACTTAGTTTCAACGTCCTGTTTATCAGGAAATCCTTTACGTAATTATATGTCCTCTCGCCGGCTTCTAATTCCTGCAGTCCAGCGAGAATTGTCTGGTGTTTTACGTTGTCAAATGCTTTTGTTGGATCTATAGTGCTAGAATTACCTCCGCGTCTCTGGATTTCGAGTCAGTTAGGTCATGTTGTAATCGGAGCATCACGTCCTGCGTGCCAGGCAGTGCCATGGGATAGGAATACTCGCGCTAGGCCCATTTTGGCAGTTCAAGGTCATACGTTCAAGTGAACGATCTTGGCAGTTGCAGTGCGAAGAGTAGAACTGCGCTTTAAAAGCAGGCAAATAAGGTAGCGCACTCAGCTGGCTCTCATTACACAGTTGCGGAGTGCCCCGACAGGATATTTGCTATTTAGATAACCAGTTTAGCGAAATACTTGCTTCGGCGTTTCGATCTTTATTTAATTCGCAATATTCATCAATAGAACACTAATAACCAGTCTAATGATTTAACTGTTTTTATATAATTTATTAGGTTGTAGAAAAATAAGAACACGGTGCATGCCATGTCCATTGTAATGATCTGAATTTTAGTGTGCTAGGCTCCACGAACTCAGATACTACGTTCTACATTCGTGAGCATTTACTTCACTTAAAACCAATCCTCGGGAGTGTCCACCAACGCCTCCTTTGTTAATGAAGGCGGGGTAGTACGGCCTGTATTGACACGGCCGCTCGGTGGAAGCGCGCTTCCATCGAGTGGTCGGGGTATTGACATCAACGTCACGCGGAACGTGAACTGGAAGGGATAGAGCTTTGCTGCAGGGCCCTTTGTGGTGCAAATGGCTTTAATGTGACCAGACGTGAGACACTTTTTAAGCTATTGAGCAAACAAGAAAGAGGCAATGTGTCAGGCTAGTTATTATTCCGTCGGTTTTCGGAGCCTCTGCCAGGACGAGGACATAACATGAGAGCTCAAAATGAATGGGATAAGGAAATGAGAGGATGGGTATGACATGCATACGAAGAAAGCAGACAGTCACCGAAGCCAAGGAAAGTAGCAGAAACGGCTGCCTATTGCTCCAATTTTCTTAATGTTTATGTTGCGTAGAACCTAACCTTAGGAGTGTTCAGCTTCCCTCATTCTACGGGCGTAGTGATCCTGTATTAACCCCAAATGTAATGTGAAAATTGTTTCCAACGAGGAGGCCTGGAGCTGTGCAAGAGCCTTTTAATGCGAAAGCATTTCTATACCCACTGCGCGAAAATCTCTCTGGCATTGTTGTTGTGCTAAGAGTTATAGTTAGTGTCTTCAAAAGTACATGGCACCCACAAGGATGGCGGCCAGTTGGGCGGCAGAGAATAAAAGATATTTTCAATAAAATAAATGGGTAGAATTTAACATTCGAGCTAAGGCCCTTAGCGCTGCTTCCAGGCACGCAATACATATTCCACGAAGCGTTCGCTTTTATGTATTGGCTGATTCGAGTATATAAAAGCAATCAGAGTAAATCTGAGTACACAGGGTACAATGAACACAATGTACATATTACAGCTGGTGGTTGGGGAGGTAGTGGTGGTGGTGGTGGGGGTGGTAGTGTTGATGGTAAAAACTTTTATTTGAAGTTGAGATGTGGACTCCCTAGGGAAACCCACATACCAGGTGGTGCCCCTGGTCCTTCACCCCATTAGTCGAAGCCGTCGTCCTGGCTCTCTGCACCAAGGCCTTTTGGGCTTGAAGGTCTGAGCAGTCAAGCAGGGCCGCCCCAGTCCTCTCGTGTAGGGTTAGGGTTGGAGGTTAAAGCTGAATTTTGCTGGCAGGCCCACACCATGTGGATGGTATCTGGCACCTCGCCACAGGGCTGGTAAGTGTCGGTAACCGTGGGGTCAAAGTGTTTCATAATAGCCGGGCATAGCATTGTGTTTGTAAAAAGTAATAATCTATGTTGTGAATCCGGCCACCCCTAAAATGGTCATGTAGCGAATCACGTAGTTTTGTTTACAGTCTGATAAGCTGCCGCATGGAGTAAATTAGCTTGATAATACTGTCCCCCGTGTGATACATCCTATACAGAATTACATTTAAAAGGCAGTTGTCAAACACCGTACGACCATGCAGACCGAACGAGAGTCGAGCATTGCAGCAGACGACAGCGCAGCTGGCGATACCCACCGCGGCCGCCTCCAACTCCGGAGCGTCTGCTAGCGACAGCGCCGGTGGCACCGGTTTCTAACTGTGCCGTCTCTAACTGTGCGCGGTCAGTTTATCGGGCTATGAATGGTCCCGCAAATCGTCAGACTTGCAGTACTTGCAAGGGAATGTAGTGTGCCACGCAACATGATGTCGGGACGTGATACAAGACGTTCATCAAAACATGAGAAGGGTTCAACGCTGCTTGCATGAGTTTCTACGGGTCGCCCTCCCAACTCGCTCCCGCATACGTTTCGAGGTTTTTTAAAAAATACTTTGCCTCGTTAATAAGATTTCATACTTTCTTGATCTGTTCTAAAATGTTCATGGTTGCTCTGTACCGAATAACGAGATCATAGATGCGCCATGAAATTAGAACATTGCTTTGAAATTTTTCGGGTGCATGTATTTCTGTGAGCGCTAAGCCTAGTTTTCCCCCGCAACCGGTCCAGTCTGGCGACAGAAGCGCCACCGCATCGCGCGTACGTCACAGATCGGTGTTGGTCTGTGTATACGAAGCTGACCCCACCATGCTTTCCATCCCTGTGTCCGTGCGGCGCCTTTCATTTGGCGCTTCCGCAAAAGCCGCACCACAGAGCATATGTAGAAGTAGACTAAAAATAGTTAAGTAACTCAATTAGGGTGAAGTCACCCATCTGCCGTAAGCTATGAGGAACAAGCGGGAACGAGTGCGCTCAAACGCTGCCGGGCGGCGCTTCATGCCTTCCGGGTGACTGATGCCGCGCCTTTCCTTTCCTGTAAACGAATTATACAACGCCAGTGAACTTAGACACTCTCGACATGGGAGTCAAGAAGAGTTTATCTGCTGACGAAGGGCGCAGAAGACTGGAGAAAACTTCTGATTCCGAGGTAGGCACCGTTTTTTGCTACGTATATCCAGGCATAGCAGAGCTAAGCCATCTTTCATTTTTCTTTCATCTTTATTTTCTCCTGTCCGCAAGAGGCAGCGGAGGTGGCTCAGCTACAGAGCCAGTGGACGGCCCGTGCATTTTCTTTTCCTTCTTCCTTCAGTCGCAATAACAACAGTATGAGCCACTAAAGACTTTCGCCTTAAAATGCTGATCAAGCATCGTGATTGAGTTGTCTGCTTAGGCGCATATTTCGCCGAGAGGCTCAGGGCATGCAGCCTGGAAACTATATCCATGAGCGTTTTTCCTTAGTGCTTGTTGGTAATATCATAGCTGTGAACGAAAAACCTCTGTTGTATTAAGTGATCATGACATAAAATATGGTCGACCAGCTATGAAGACGATGGAATCCAATAATCAGCAAAAGCTTACAAGAATGATTTCGTTATTTTCAATTTGTGTTGTTGATCAAATAGAAAATCTAGTGCAGTTTTTGACTGAAAGGCAACCGATACCTAACACAACAAAACTAAAACGGTTATAAGCCCTAAGTGCGATTAACACTATGGTTGATACCTCCGGCTTGCTTCGTTTCGGTGACATACTGGTGTTGTTAGCACGTAATCATAATGCGGTGCCTCATTTCCCAACACCTTAATTACCTTCTTATAGCTATGATCTCGCCTTTGCTAGTCTTCATTACATAAGTGCAGCCTTAAATAATTTGTAGAGATACCTAAGGCGTCTTATGTAATTTTCACAGAATAGGCGGCATCCATTAATGTGCCCATGTTGCATTTATACACACGCGGAATTGTTGTTCTGTAAACCCCATATGTTCACGGGACCTGTATATGGGACCTTCGCTCGGGCGCGCAAGAACGCGTACGTGCATGTTGCCTCGGAACGGTATAGCTTTCCCTGTGTTAGCTACAAATCTCTGCATGCTCGAGCAGAAGAGTACGTGCTGCCTGTGTCGTACGACCCCCCTCAAAGTCACCCCTACTACTTCCTTTGTATATCCGTATATCCTTTTCCCCTGGCAATGTGGCCCCCAGAAGAACCGAAGTTAGGGGCGTACGTGACTGTTGTTTTTGTTGTGCGTTATGTTTTTCAAAACTAAGATGGCAGCCATGCAGTGCTGAAGTGTGGTGTGTCTACGTGCGCCTTCCTCTGTGAGGGAACTACTTTGTGCGCTCTATGTGTGTGTGTTTTGTTTCGCACCCCGACCCTGCGCACAAGACATCGTCGACAAGGGTTTAAAAAGGAGCCGCCGAGGCCCCAAAGTCATTCCACCCAGTTCGCTCCCGAAGAAGGAAACCCGAGCTGCCGCGTGCTCCCGGGGCCCGAGCGCCGTCGCTGGCACCGCATCCTCAGACCGCCAGCTGCACCGGAAGGACAGTCGCCTTCGAGTGCCGCCCGTCTGCGTCGTCTCAGTGATGGACTTCCGCCGCGCTCCCCGGTCAATTCTATGTTCGAAACTGCTCTAAACTCTCTTTCCCTCACTGTTACTTGAATTGTTACTTCCATCCCGGAAAAAGCATGACTCTGTATACGTAATTCGAAGCATTTAATCAGATTGTTTCTTCACTCATGTCGTTGCCTTTTAGAATGTTAATTGCTACCCTCTAAATGTTTGTGTATTCCTCGTCCAGAGCCTATAAACCTCTTCTTATTGTTGTTTCAAGTCAACGCGTCTTCGTCTCACTCTCCACGTTTGCTTACCGGCTACGCCGGGCATCGAACGACGACCCCCCTCTTTTGTCATGTCTCGGTGATGAGCTCCCGTGATTACCGATCGGGTGATAATTAAACTGGCGTCCGCGACAGGACGTTCGATACAAAGGGAACGTGGCAAACGGAGAGAGAGACATGTTGATTCTTGAGGTGTGCCTCCGTAGACTGGAAGAGTGTTGTGCGTGAACAGGATTTTTGTGGCGAGCTTCCATTTGAATTGTTGAAGGTGTTTCCGTAAATAGAAGCATGGATTTTGAAAAGTTGATCGCGATGGGTGGCACTGAACTTAGGCAATGGGTAGAGGATAAGCATCGTGAGGAGCGAGCATTTGCTAGACAGGCAGCGGAGGAAGCTGACGAACGTCAGATTGAGATGATGCGCTTGAGAATACAGTGCCAGCAACTGGAGAAGGAGACCAGAGAAAAGGAAGGAAGCCAAGAAAAGGGTGAACTAAAGCTAAACGCAAGTAAACTCCTTATCCCATTTGATGAGAAAAAGAATGATTTAGACGCATACATAAGACGCTTTGAAAGCCTTCCGAAAAGCCAGAAGTGGCCAGAGAGCCAGTGGTCGACGGTTCTGGCTACTTGTTTAAGTGGGGAAGCACTCAGCGTTTACGGGCGTTTGCCACCAGGGGATGCAGCCGACTACACCACAGTTAAAACGGCCCTTTTGAAGAGATTTCGTTTCATGGCAGACGGCTTCAGAGACAAATTCAATTCCGGAAAACCGGCAGATGGAGAAACCGCAGCTCACTTCTCAGCGCGTCGCAGCCACTATTTTGTTCGCTGGATCGAGCTCTCAGGTACGAAAACGGAATTCAAAGACCTGCGAGAGCTCCTGATTAAGGAAACGTTTCTGCATGGATGTCATTCCCACATGGCGCTGTACCTGAAGGAAAAAAAGGCGAATACGCTGGAAGAGATGCTGGATTTAGCTGACCAGTTTTTAGAGGCTCAGGGAAGTCTAAATCTGGCTAAATCAAAGAACGACAGCCGAGACGATACTGGGAGGCCCGAGGCAGACGATAAAAAGTCAAGTGAAAGGACTGCTCCCCGATGTTCTCTTTGCAACCGCACTGGGCATCAGGCTTACAATGCCGGGCTCACGCCACTAACTACAGCCCCACCTGCTTCAAGTGCGGGCGAAAAGGTCACAAAGCGGATGCGTGCCGCGCAGGGCCAAACGATAGGACCCAGGCGTTATGTGTTTACTCGCCCGCCCAGGAAGTAAATCGGGAAAGCATTCACGATGGCTATGTGGAGCTCAAAAACGGAAAGAGAATCCCTGCCGTGAATTCAGTTATGATGACGCGACCAAAGTTTCTGGTCGAAGGACTGCCGGTGGTGGCGGGTACGTATGAAGGTAAAGAAATTTTCGTATTACGGGATACCGGATGCAATACAGCCACCATGAGGAAAGAGCTCGTCTACTACGATCAGCTGACTGGAAAGAGCAGGCCTGTTTACTTGGTCGACGGAACAGCGAAAATGCTGCCCGAGGCGCGGGTTGTGGTCGACACCCCGTATTTTTCGGGGATCATCACCGCTCTCTGCATGGAGGAACCTCTTTACGATTTAATTCTGGGAAATGTAGAAGGAGCAAGGGCACCTGATGACCCGAAGGAGGTGGTTGAAGAACCAGTTTGTAGCGAGCCCGTCGACGAGGAAGCTATAGCAGCAGTTGTAACTCGCGCACAAACCAGGAAGCAACCAAGAGAGTTCCAAACGCTCAAAACGACCGATGTCGCGGAGGAGCCGAAAGGAAAGAGTTACGCGGATCAACAAGTAGAGGAAAAGTCGCTCGAGCCTTGTATTTCTCAAATTGGCAAGAAGCTTACGTGCCGGGACGCCGAACGCAAGATAAAATTCAGGCGGGAAGATGAGCTAATATACAGAAGCTACACAATATAAAAATGGGCAGGTGCTGCGTCAGCCGGTTGTCCCAAAATGTCACCGCGAGGCGGTAATGAAAACCGCACACGACGGAATAATGGCCGGGTATTTTGGCGCGCAAAAGACCAAAGGAAGGATTATCGATCCTGGAGACAAGGTCCTGATTTTGCGTCCTATCGACAACAAAATCTACTACTCCAGTGGAAGGGGCCCTTCGAGATCAAGGAAAAGAAAGCTGAAGCAAACTACGTAATCGAGACAGCAGGAGGGAGAATGATTTTTCACCCCAACCTACTTAAAAGATACGAGGAGCGAGAAAGCCAGCCAAAAGAAGGGGTATACCACGCGGTCTGCGGCATCATTGAATCGGACAGCGATGGGGCTATTCCTATTCCGGCTTGTTAGAAGACAGAGGGCGAACAAGATGTGAAGCTTTCTGATAGCTTAACGGTGGATGAACGATAGCAGCTTCGAGGTGTAATTTCAGAACACGCTCGCATTTTCTCCGACGTTCCGGGAAAAACGGACTGGGCTGCATGTCGGTTAGAGCTACCACCAGCACTCCGGTGCACGTAAGGCAATATCCCCTTCCATTCGCAACGAGACAAGGTGTCGAAAGAGAGGTGCAGCAGATGGAGAAACTCGGAATAATCGAGAAATCGCAGTCCCCTTAAAATTCTCCTGTCATTTTGGTGAAGAAACCGGACGGCACGAACCGGCTTTGCATCGATTTCCGGCGCCTGAACGACGTCTTGGTCGCCGATTCGGAACCCATGCCCAGAGCTGACGCGGTCTTCGCTACAGCCGGAGAGAAATACTTCTCCAAGGTGGACTTCGTCAAAGGATATTGGCAAATTCCGTTGACCAAAGAGTCCAAGCCCAAGACTGCGTTTTCAACAACTGCGGGACTATTCCAATTTTGTTTTATGCCGTTTGGCATAAAGACAACCCCCGCAGTATTTTCCAAGTCGATGCAGAAGGTTGTAGAAGGAATTCCGGGGGTGCAACACTATTATGACGATATCCTGGTTGCCAGTACTACGTGGGAGAGCATCTCTCTTCGCTACGACAGCTGTTTGCAAGGATCCAAGCAGCCGGTCTGACAGTGCGACCCAGCAAATGCGAGTTCGGGATGGAGAACGTCGAGTTCCTCGGGCATCGCATCGGTGGTGGTGAACTCGCGCCACTTGAAAAAACGCTGGAAAAGATTCAAGCGGGACCAACCCCTCGAACAAAGCGTCAGGTACGAGCATTCCTCGGTTTGAGTGGATATTACCGCGACTTAATTCCAGACTATGCTCGAATAAGCGAAACCCTCACCCAGCTCACGAGGAAGGGTGAGAGTAACGTCGTAAAGGGGACCCCGGTCCACCAGGGAGCTTTTAAAGACCTCAAGCGGCGAGTTTCGACCCCCCCCCCCCTTCCCTTACTACGACTCCCAGACTTTTCCAAGCAGTTAGTGCTGCGCACGGACGCCTCTGATACCAGCGTCGGCGCAGTGCTAATGCAGGAGCATGGCGAGACGCTTCACTCAGTGGCTTACGCTAGTAGAAAGTTGCTCCCCAGAGAAGCAACATACAGCACAATTGGCATTGGTTTGGGGGATTCAGAAGTTTTCCACCTATCTGTACGGGGTGCCCTTCCTTGTTCAAACGGACCACCAACCGCTGAGCTACATGCAACGGGCCAAGCAACTGAACAGCAGGGTCCTGCGCTGGAGCTTGCTGCTCCAAGAGTATCAGATCAGAATCGAGCATATAAAGGGCAAGGAAAACGTGGGAGCCGATTATATTCGCAGGTTATAGATTCTTTCGTATGATATTCACTGTATTGACATTCAAATGCTGTACCATACATGTAGGTTGACTTATGTGCTAGTTTTATATAACGGTTATTATTGTCCCTCAAGCTTACTTGTGTATAGTATAGGCCCGTATGCCGCCTTCTGGGTGTCTAGAATATTATGCGATAATATTCCGAAAGTGGGGGGCCGTGTCACAGAATAGGCGGCATCCATTAATCTGCCCATGTTGCAATTATACACACGCGGCATTGATGTTCTGTGAACCCCAATGTTCACGGGACCTGTATATGTGACCATCGGTCGGGCGCGCAAGAACGCGTACGTGCATGTTGCCTCGGAACGGTATAGCTTTCCCTGTGTTAGTTACAACTCTCTCCATGCTCGAGCAGAAGAGTACGTGCTGCCTGTGTCGTACGATCCCCACTCAAAGTCACCCCTACTACTACCTTTGTATATCCGTATATTCGTTTTCCCCTGGCAATGTGACCCCCAGAAGAACCGAAGTTAGGGGCGTACGTGACTGTTGTTTTTGTTGTGCGTTATGTTTTTCAAAACTAAGATGGCGGCCATGCAGTGCTGAAGTGTGGTGTGTCTACGTGCGCCTTCCTCTGTGAGTAAACTACTTTGTGCGCTCTATGTGTGTGTTTTGTTCCGGACCCCGACCCTGCGCACAAGGCATCGTCGACAAGGGTTCAAAAAGGAGTCGCCGAGGCCCCAAAGTCATTCCGCCCAGTTCGCTCCCGAAGAAGGAAACCCGAGCTGCCGCGTGCTCCCGGGGCCCGAGCGCCGCCGCTCGCACCGCATCCTCAGACCGCCAGCTGCACCGGAAGGACCGTCGCCTTCGAGTGCCGCCCGTCTGCGTCGTCTCAGTGATGGACTGCCGCAGCGCTCCCCGGTCAATTTTATGTTCGAAACTGCTCTAAACTCTCTTTCCCTTACTGTTACTTGAATTGTTACTTCCATCTCGGAAAAAGCATGACTCTGTATGCGTAATTCAAAGAATTTAATTAGATTGTTTCTTCACTCATGTCGTTGCCTTTTAGAATGTTAATTGATGCCCTCTAAATGTTTTGTGTATTCCTCGTTCTGAGCCGATAAACCTCTTCTTATTGTTGTTTCAAGTCAACGCGTCTTCGTCTCACTCTCCACTTTAGCTTACCGGCTACGCCGGGCATCGAACGACGAACCCCCTCTTTTGTCATGTCTAGGTGATGACGTCCGGTGATTACCGAGCGCGTGACAGTAATGCAGGATGAGAAAAAACACGCTTTCTGCTGCCGCACGCTCGCTACAAATGTTTCTAAATTCATTGAAGTATTTTTTTTATAATCTGTTTATCTGGTTGTTGCACACCAGCTTAGTAATGTTCTGAAATTGTTGTTACAAAGCTACTAAAGGATTCGAGTTTTCACGCTCTGGTATCAAGACTTTTTAGAAGAGCATTCGAGACTTGATATGTAAAGGTAATGCTTCAGTGCACTGAGATATGTCATCACTAATGGCTGAGTAAGGTCAGCCATCGTGACATTCGGTTGTATTTGGCGATTAGTATTACTACAATATCAGTATACATCACAAACAATCGTTTTTAAGTTGTACTTACCCCAACGCGTTCATTACAGGCCTACCAACATGTTTGAACCTGTCACCCTTCGTGGCCTATTTTTGGCAGTGGATGCACTGCCAAAGAATATGCAACCAGAGCACCATGTCGCTAGCCGCAAGGCACGCGCAGAAGCTCTTCACAAACACTATGGCTTCCAGCCAGAGACCGTTTACGTAGACGCTGCCTCATACCCCTCCCGCCCAGCGTTCGCCCTCAGCGCTGTTCCCAACTCATTGCAACTGGTCGCGGCCGGTACAACATTTGCCTCCACTTCCCCGGAGGCGGAGGAGGCGGCCGTTGCCCTCGCCATAGTATACTACCCGAGCCACAACCATCTTTAGCGACTCTAAATCCGCCGTACGGAACTTCGCTCGCGGTTAGATTTCTAGCCCAGCCTTCCGGTTCCTCGCCTCCCTCCCCCCACCCGAATACCCTATTCAATTAATATGGGTGCCCGCTCACACGGGTCACCAGGCAACGAAGCAGCTCACTCATTTGCTCGAGGATACGTCAGCCGAGCAGGGACTGCCACTGCCTGGGGAGATGCTCGCGAGCACATGGTATCCTATCACGAAATTTCTCTCCATTACCGTGATCAACGAACCATCTACACTCCTCCTCATAAGTCTATGACTAAGCTACAACAGGTTACGTGGCGCCAACTTCAGTCCCGTACATTCCCATCCCCTGCTTTTTTAGCTTTGATCCATTCAGGACTGTTTTCGCCGCAGTGCACCCTGTGTGGGGCACCTAAAGCTGATCTTGAACACATCATTATCAAATGCTCGGAATTCCACCCTCCAGCCCTTTGGCAACTCTCCGACCTCGAGCGATGGGAGGCTGCGGTGTCCAGCTCTGACCCGGCCGTCCAAAAGCGGCTGACGGACTGGGCTTTGGATGTCACTGGGAAGCACCAGCTTCCGGCCGCAACACGCAGCCAAGAGCCGACCCATCATTATAATGTAATCACCTAAGGCTCCCAAATATAGTTTTTCACCACCACCACCTTCGTGGCCTATATGTAAGCGGTTGTAAACTCATTGGCCAAGAAGCGGCGTTGCGAAAATTTCAGAAAGATGAAGCGAGGCCTGGGCTGTTTTCTTACGACACGCCATGATTTAGTGAACAATTGAATGATAATGCGTTTTTCATTCGGTACTTAGCATATGTATGCTTTTCGTGGTGTACGTAGCTGCAGTTTAGCGGTCAGGTGAGGGTTCACGGGAACTCGCAGTCGAAGCGGCGACGGCGGCGATATGTTGGCGCAGAAGTGTGAACGAAGGAGCGTGTCGGCGGCAGCGGATTTCGCTCGCTCGCGCCTCCGAATGCTCAAATTTGAACGAGCCAGGCGCATCTGCTGCTCCAAGCTCGTAATACCGGCGCTGCAGGTCCAAACTTGGAACTATTCGAGTGCGCACGAAATGCCTGAGCCGAAACATAACCGCAATTGAAGTGGGCGCCTTTGGCGCCTCCAAGTATATTTTTGTATTTGCCTCGCAACGTTTATGTCGCCTTTTCGCCGTCGTTTACGTATGATAAAAGCGTGTTATGATATTCGAGACAAAACCTACGACCGCATTCAAACGGGCAACGTAATTCGCATTTGTCAGCCTCCGGGAGCCCTAGCGCGTCACGTGATTTGTAGTTGCGAGTTTCGGCTGTGGCGGCGATACCTGTGTTTTGGTTCTTCCTCTTTACTACCTTATAGCAGCTCTGTTTTCAGTAAGAGTGGATTTTTTGTAATTAGGAATTGGCATTCTATCGATGCAAGCCCACCTCAGTTTTCTCTTTAGTGGTTCTTTAAAGTCCTACAACGCCTCCTTAGTGTATACCGCGAAAATTTAGTTCAAGAGCAAGGGAACGACGCGACCCTACGCTCGTGCTTCGATCGCGTCGGCGAGCCGGAAGCGAACAAGGGAAAGGGTAGGCATCAGTGTGTCATTGCTGACGGCGTTCTTCAGATGAAATACGTCGCCGAGTCCTGGGGGGGGTACACTCAAGTTGTGCCCCAAAAGTACAGATCAGCTATTCTCAAGCTGGCACATGATGAGTTGGTGGGTGGCCACCAAGGCGCGAGGAATACCCTACTGAAATTTCAGACAGAATTCTTCTGGCCCGCAATGCAGGCTGACGCTAAGCGATTCGTTACCTCTTGCAATCTATGTCAACGCACAACTCCGAAAGGTCACACCAAACGAACGCCTTCGGTCCTAGTACCCGTCATTGAGACCCCGTTTCAGAGGATGGTGATCGATATTGTTGGCCCACTCAACCCGAAGCCCGCTCAAGGCAATCGGTACATCCTGACCATGGCGGACTATGCTACTCGGCACTGATGCAGTCGCGCTTCCTAGCAGCGAGACCGAAAGAGTAGCCGAAGCTCTCGTCGAAACGTTTTCCCGTGTAGGAGTGCCCAGAGAGATCCTCAGTTACAGAGGCACTAATTTTAAGTCCGAAGTAATGAAAACAGTTAACCTTCTGTTGTCAGTAAAACAGCTGCATAACTCTCCATACCACCCGATAACGAACGGCCTAGTCGAACGCCTTAACAGCACGCTTAAACAATTGCTGAAGCGCATGTGTGAAGAGAGACCGACCGATTGGGATCGCTGCCTGGCTCCACTCCTGTTCGCATACAGGGAAGTATCCAAAGAATGTCTCGGCTTTTCCCCATTCGAACTCTTATATGGGCGAAATGTGCATGGACCTCTGGCTGTACTTAGAGAGCTTTGAACTAATGCAAACATCCCTGACGAATTGAGAACTACATAGGAGTAAGGAAAATAAAACCGCAGCAGACACAGAACGGAGGCTGGAGACAACACAGGGCGGTACTGGCAACTGAAAAGTTTATTGAAAAAACAAGGGCTTTTAAAGACAGATGGTACATGTGACCTTACAATCAGGTAAAGTGGACTGAAACATGAAAACCAACCAAGACCTTCGGCGAGACTTAAAAGACATCAATCAGCACGTGGAAGTGGATAAAAAGATGATAACAAACATAATCTGTAAAAGAGGAAATCATTACAAAATAATCTGAACTATCTACAACAGCACGTGAATGAAAAGACAAAGATCTCCGCACTAGATCAGCATGAAACGAATCCAAAACAAGAGGTTCAAAAAAAAAATTTTAAACGACCGACAACCAGGGCAGAAAGTGGATGCATAAAAACAGGAAAGTAAAACAACCACCCAAGAAGTCACATGACAAGAAAATCTAGTTCTTTTTGGAGGAGAGCGACAGAAGGTGAGCTAACGCATTCATCTGGATGCGAACGCTGGATGGCAACCGCCTCTACAATCTCTCTTTCAAGTTGTCCCTTCCTTTTTAATATAATCTCAGTCTGGCTGAGCTGTGGGAAACAGCCCCGACAACTGCGGCAGTGAATCGGCAAATTCGAGCCCCCTGCCTCCCCCAAGGAACGCGCGTGTTCTCGTAAACGATCATTTAAGCACCTACCGGTTTGTCCAATGTAAACACGCCCGCAACTGAGGGGAATCTTGTAAATAACCCCTTTCGCACATGCAACACGCTTGTTTACTTCTAGGTGTTTTATGCCACACGTGCCTGATCTGGAAACATTCTTTCCCACCAAATTGTACAATCTGGACAATTTGCAAGGTGCAGAAAGAACAATATCAACGCCATATTTACCTGAAATTTTTTTAAGATTCTGTGAAACCTTATGAATGTAAGGAATGAAGCTCATCAGCTTTCACATAATCTTAAAAAGATTTCAGGTAAATATGGCGTTGATATTGTTCTTTCTGCACCTTGCAAATTGTCCAGATTGTGCAATTTGGTGGGAAAGAATGTTTCCAGATCAGGCACGTGTGGCATAAAACACCTAGGAGTAAACAAGCGTGTTGCATGTGTGAAAGCGGTTATTTACAAGATTCCCCTCAGTTGTGGGCGTGTTTACATTGGACAAACCGGTAGGTGCTTAAATGATCGTTTACGAGAACACGCGCGTTCCTTGGAGGAGGCAGGGGGCTCGAATTTGCCGATTCACTGCCGTAGTTGTCGGGGCTGTCGCCCACAGCTCAGCCAGACTGAGATTATAGGAAGGTGGAAGGGACAACTTGAAAGAGAGATTGTAGAGCCGGTTCCCATCCAGCGTTCGCATCCAGATGAATGCGTTAGCTCACCTTCTGTCGCTCTCCTCCAAAAAGAACTAGATTTCCTTGTCATGTGACTTCTTGGGTGGTTGTTTTACTTTTGTGTTTTTATGCATCCACTTTCTCTCCTGGTTGTCGGTCGTTTAAAATGTTTTGTTTTGAACCTCTTATTTTGGATTCGTTTCATGCTCATCTAGTGCGGAGATCTTTGTCTTTTCATTCATGTGCTGTTGTAGATTGTTCAGATTATTTTGTAATGATTTCCTCTTTTACAGATGTTTATCATCCTTTTATCAACTTCCACGTGCTGATTGTTGTCTTTTAAGTCTCGCCGAAGGTCTTGGTTGGTTTTCATGTTTCAGTCCACTTTACCTGATTGTAAGGTCACATGTACCATCTGTCTTTAAAAGCCCCTGTTTTTTCAATAAACTTTTCAATTGCCAGTACCACCCTGTGTTGTCTCCAGCCTCCGTCCTGTGTCTGCTGCGGTTTTATTTTCCTTATGTTTCACCAACTGGCCTACACATCTACCCTGCTAAGTTACATAGGAGTACTTGCTTGCTCTACGGGACAGACTGACTGGAGAATACCTGTAAACGTGCACACGAAGAACTGGAGCTCGCAGGAAAGCGTCACAGCCGCTACTACGAAATCAAGAGCCGCAAACGCTCACTCAAATCGGAAGAGCAGGTTCTTATTCTTCTTCACACAGAGCACAATAAGCTGCTCATACAATGGTTTCTTTTTCGGTCATCAGCCGCAGGGGCAATGTCGACTATGAAGTGGATTTGAGCCATGCCCCAAAAATAGTTCATATCAACATGCTCAAGAAATACCAACAAAGGAAAGACGACACAATCGTAGCAGCTGTCGGTGCAGTAATTTCAGCAGAAGACGCAGACGCTGGAGAGATAAAGCTTCCTAAGCCCTCCAAGACGCAGTCTATCAGGGATGCACGCATTTCCGAGAGACTGACCAACGTACGTAGAGCAGAATGAGGCCAAGAAACTTCTGCAACAGCTAGTACGAAGGTATATTTTTGGATCTTCCGGGAAAGACCACGCTGATCGAGTGCCAACTGAAGTTACACAGCGACAGGTCGATAAATGTAAACCAATTCCGCTACCATACGCTTTGAGACAGGCAATCGCATCAGAAGTGGAAGACGTGCTCCGATTAGACTTCATTGAGCCATCGGAGTCACCCTACAACTCCCCTGTGATAGACGCGTACGCGAGCCTGACGGGACCCATCGGCTATGCACTGACTTCCGGAAACTAAATGAAGTCATTGTAGATGACGCCGAGCCCTTAGTCCGCGTTGAAGACTTTATCGCCTCGGTAGGGCGCAAGTAATTCTTTTACAAGCCGGACCTATCTAAGGAATATTGGCAAGTGTCATTGTCCCCCGATTCAAAGGTGATGACGTCCTTCACGGTTGGCACGGGGCGCTTTCAATTCGATATATGCCCTTCGGTATTAAGACGACGCCAGCCATTTTTACGAAGCTGATAAAGAGCATCTTCGCCAATGTTCTCGAAGGGGAGTACTACTTTGATGATGTACTCATTGCAAGTGCGACACGGGAACAGCATCGCCAAACATTGTACGAGGTCATTGCCCGAATCGAAGCGGCTTGTATCACCATCAAACCGCTCAAATGCGAGATTGGAATGAAAACCGTCGCGTTCCTGGGCCACCAAATTGCATCCAGAAAGTTGTCGCCACTCACCAAGACTCTACAGAAAATACAAAAAGCTTCACGTCCGACAACAAAAAAACAATTCCGATCCTTCTTGGGACTCACGGGTTACTACCTGATTTCATTCCGAACTATGCTGACCTGACCTGCCCTCTGTCAGATTTAAGACGGAAGGGTCAACCTCCAGTCGTGAGCTGGGGCCCCGAGCAAGAACGGGCTTTTAAGAACTTGCGCGAAAATCTGGCTGAGGCACCGATTTTGAACATCCCAGATTTTGACAGGGAATTCGTCCTGCGAACGGATACTTCTGATAGAGGTGTTGGGGCAGTTCTGCTTCAATAGCACGACGAAAACCTGCACCCAGTTGCCTATGCGAGCCACAAGTTGCTTCCTCGAGAGGTAGCCTATTCAGCCATTGAGAAAGAGGCTTTAGTGCTCGTTTTGGGAATCGAGAAGTTTCAAGTCTTCCTTTACAGCAGGAGGTTTCTCGTTCAGACGGATCGCCAGCCTTTGAAGTTCATAAAAGAAACAGTATCTGCGAACAGCAGTGTTCTTCGCTGGAGTATTAAGCTTCAGGAATACAACTTCCGTGTCGAGTATATTAAAGGCAACGAGAACTTGGGAGTAGATTACATAGGCTTTAATAGTTCTCCCGCTTGTACTACTACCTAGCTGCATTGTGTTGATTGTGTAATGAAAATCGTACATGATGTGCCTGTATATTCGTGCTCGCTTGATTGATATCAGTGATCAGTGACTTTCGACATGTGTTCAAGACATGACTGACGAACTAGAGTGTTGTGGTGCCATGCAGGGTTCTGATCAGTGCGTATATGTTGCGCGTAATGAACCGTAGTAAGTGACGAACGATCTTCAGTGCATCGAACGGTCGCAATCTGCTGCACCCTTCTGCGGGGTGTAATAAGGTCGTTCTCGGCGCTTCTGGATGTTTTGAATATTCCGAGACAATATTCTTCAGTGGGGGGGGGGGGGGGGGGGGGCAGTGTCACAAGCTGCCTCACCTATCCCGCGGAGGTTTCGGGACCTTCTACCTCAGGTAAGGATTCGACAAGCCGGCGAGGGAGCGAACGCGTGTACTTGACGCGGGCACTGCGCAGCAAGCCGAGTGCATAAAATGACAAATCGCAGCACGTCAGCGCCTGTGTGCTCTGGGAAGATTCAGTCTTCCGGGCCTCTCTCGCGGCCGCTCTGGGAAACTGTCTTGTGTTTCACTGGACCCGCGATCGACGCATTGTTCTCCGCATCTGTACGGCCGCTGCTACCAATCATCTGCCTTCGATGCCTCAACTAACAAGAAAACCGTGAGAATGCCGTTTTGCCACAGACTGTTGTTTAATCGAACTTTGTTCTTCGCCTTTTTTAATTTTTACCTGACTCAGCAATATTTTTACGCTGTGTTTTCTATGTAACCCTTGCCGATACTTATTGTATCTGGAATACTTGCTTTGTTATCTTTATAGCCATCTTTTACCGCAGCATTTTGTTCATTGCTGGGTTTTCCTCTTACTATTTACCAAGTTGTTTTTATCACATTCGTGTCGTGGCGTTTTATTTTTTTATTGTACTCTATTATTATGCAGTGTAATTCGGACTACTATCTATAAATAATTCAATCGTTTGTAGAAGAAAGTGACTTTCGTGAACTTATTGCTCAATCACCCACTGACACACCTACTTCACGGGTTGACCGGCCTAACTTTTAAATGTGTTCCCAAACCGCATATAGGGGCGACGGGTAACCGTAAAAGGGATCCTGAGCCTCTGTTGTCCGTAAAGGCGGGGGTTTGTGACAGCGTGCTTAGCGGCATATACTTCACTCGGGTTGAATTTCTTAAAGTCAGCCTTTTTAATGCGGGAGCATCTGATGGCTATGGTGGTGAAACACCTAGATATGCAAATAATGCAAGGGAATGAGGAAAGCGTAACAATAACAGGAGTAAAGACAAATAATGAAAAGAAGGCGGGGGGAGTTAGTAAAGGCCCGACTCCATAGACACCTCTGCGTCCTACGAGCAGGGCGCCGTGTGCGCCTGCGCGGTGAGCACCGCGCCCCGGCGCGCAAAAAGAAAAAAAAAAAAACAGCGGTTCACAACTCCAAGCGCACTGCGCGGTTCGCGCCCCGTCGTGCGCTGCATAATCTGCGGAACTTGTCGTGGAGGCTTTTCCACCGCTTCTGGAGCGTTTGCACAGTGTCTGTGATGAAAACTCAAGAACATACACATGATATGTTTGTATTACACGACATCAAATACGAACATAAACACATGAATAACGAACGAACAGGTTCGGCATCTTACCTTCGCGCGGGAACCCCGGCACAAGTTCCGCGGCCACCGCTATCCATAGAGCCGCCGTCACCAGGTCGTTCTTATGAAGCGCGTGGCTCGCAAGCCATAGCGGCTGCCATCGTACGATGGCGGCGATGAGCAGCTCGTTGTTTACTTCATTTATTTGGCTGTCCAGTGCAAGACGACACGCTTCCATTGAGGTGGAGATCCGCCATTTTGCTCAAAACGCGCTTGGACGGCCCGCCAGACCCGCCCCGGAAGACACAGACAGCCGCGAGCAGCGCGCGCGCCGAATATCTGGCACTGTAGGACCCGAGCTTCGCGAGCGTGCTCGGCATGGGAGGTGCGTCGCGCATGCGTAGACTTCCTCTGGCCGGCGCGCACATCGAAGCGCGGAGGACGCGCACTTCGAGGGCTCAGGAGTTGAGCCTAACGTGTGCTCTATAAAAGCGGCCAGTGATAAGGCGCGAATAAAAGAACCGAATACCCGAAAAGGAGATGCGAATGAGAATAGAAAATAAAAAAAAAAAATAAGCGCATCGGCTTAGGGCATGTGACGGGCAGGGAGGGAAAGAGGAGGGATCAAAGAGCCGGTCAAGAGGAAACCCGAGAAAAATGAACAAACAGCAGGAAAGGGGGTGAACCGGCTTGGAGCGTTTGTCTTGCCAGGAACTACAACACAACATGTTTCAGGCTTTCATATTTGTTTTATTTACTCTTTTCTACTCAGAATAGCTTTGGCTTCGAGGCGGCGTACACGCGTCATTGCTCATAATATGCACCCCTCCATTCAGGTTTTTGTTTTTCTGAATGTTCTTTATAAAAGTCGCGTTGATGGTGCCAGTGAGAAAACCGCGTACCGCGTGCACTGTAGAGTTATTGTTTCCTTGGTCGGAAAAAGTTTCCGAATTATTATTCTTTTTCAAAAGTGGTCTAATTTGTTTCAGAGCTGTGCATTACTACCTGCCTCATGGCCTACGATTTTACTTTGGAAAAAGATTCCCATGCTTCAGCCCAATTTCTAATTTCTTGTTCAATCGTTCCATAAAAATTGTCTAAGCTCTGTTCTACTTTCCGCGTTTTATAATTTTTATGTGCAAAAGAAAAAGCATATTAGTTTTATAGTCACCAAAAAATACACCTGCTCACAGCCAGCGCATATTCCCGACTTTTGAAGCCTCTGCGCGCGTATGTGGAGGGGATGTAATGTACAGCCGGATTTCCACCAACTGAGCGTCGCAGCTGGAAACACGCTTGACTGGTGTGAAGCGGCAAGCACAGCTGCAAGGAGGCAGGTGAACGACGGCAGTTTGTGGCGGTGAGTTCAGAATAACGCGAGAACGAAAGTGAGAGCCTAGAGCGGAATCTAGGCTTCGTTCACCTGGAATATGACAGATATAACTTGAGCGAGCTACGTGTCCCAGTTCAGTCAGGAAGCGCAGGTCGATGTCCCCCAGTTTAAGGAACAAGAGGAGCGAAATTAGCTGGCCCACATATGAGGCCGGCACGAGACGTATATGCAAATCTTCATCGCAGAAATGTAAAATTGCGGAGGTTATATGTGCTTACGCTCCAACATCCCAAAGCGGCTCAGGCTATGAGAGAAGCCGTAGTGGAGGACTCCGGAAATTTCGCCCCCTGGGGTTCTTTAACGTGCACTTACATCGCACAGCACACGGGCGCCTTGCTTTTCGTCTCCATATAAAAGCGGCCTCCGAGGCCGGGATTCGATCCCGCGTCCTTGGGAACAATAGTCGAGCGCCGTAACCACTGTGCCACCGCGGCGGGGTGTGTGTGTGCGTGCGTGTGTATGTGCATGCGTGTGTGCGTGCGTGTGTATGTGCGTGCGTGTGTGCGTGTGCGTGCGTGTGTGTATGTGCGTGCGTGTGTGCGTGTGCGTGCGTGTGTGCGTGTGCGTGCGTGTGTGCGTGTGCGTGCTCGTGTGCGTGTGCGTGCTCGTGTGCGTGTGCGTGCTCGTGTGCGTGTGCGTGCTCGTGTGCGTGTGCGTGCTCGTGTGCTCGTGTGCTCGTGTGCTCGTGTGCTCGTGTGCTCGTGTGCTCGTGTGCTCGTGTGCTCGTGTGCTCGTGTGCTCGTGTGCTCGTGTGCTCGTGTGCTCGTGTGCTCGTGTGCTCGTGCGCGCGTGTGCGTGTGCGTGTGCGTGTGCGTGTGCGTGTGCGTGTGCGTGTGCGGATGCTTTTGCTTGCAGCGAGAATATGAAGGGTTTTGGAGGCTTCAGTTTATTAAGACTAACTGAGGGCACCTGTACGTTGTTCACGTGACTGTGGGACACATGAGGTACAAGTTTAGGTGGCCAAAATTATATTATGATACATTGTGATAGCATTAGAGTGTTTACCTCCGTCCTGCCTACCCCAAAGATCATTTATCTTAAAGGTCCTTTGCACTAAAGAATCGTTATCTTATAAGGTAATCACAGAATAGTCTTTTACCTTGAAGGTCCTTTGCCTGAACGGTATTTTACCCCAAATACATTTTATGGTGAACGTCCACCTCAAAGGCCCTTTAAAGGGGCACATTCATTGTTTTGCCAACAATTTATCGGGAGTCTAATTTTTATGGTAAGTTAGGAATCGTTTCAATTTCGGACGACCACTTTGAAATTTGGCGGTGTACCTTCAACTGTTGGGACGACCACTTCATAATTTAGAGGGGCACCGCTACTGCTCCTGTATTATCACCTTTCGACAAATCAGGAAATTTCTTTAATTTGATTGCGGGGTTTTTGTGGCAAAGCTCTAATACTATCGTACAAATATGGGCACTCGCAACATATACTATCGTATAAACATGGGCACTCGCAACATTGCTTCAAGAGTGACGGTACCGTACGCGTTAATCTGGCTAATGCGAACATTCGGGCGGGAACTTGCACGGCGAAAATGTAGCGATACTCTTATTGTTGTCACCATTTCTGATCGAGAAAGAGAAGAAAGCGAAAGATTCATTTTTTTTTTTTTACATATCTTCTATAGCAGCATTTACATGAACGCGACAGGAGCGGGTTGAGATGAGTTATTGGGTCGAAAATCGGTTACAGGATTCATGTAAACGCTGTCGGGTTGGGTCCAGAAGTCGAGGGGTCATGTGGAGTGAACTTCGGAGCAGGGGTGGGTTGACTGGACTCGACCCCGCTGCAGGAAGCATGCAAACGCTGTCGGGTTGAGTCGGGGCACAGTGGGATAGGAGAACAGCGCGGAAAACGCTAGAGATGCGCGGGGGAAAACCCGGAATCGGGTACCTCTGCTAGTTCTCTGCGAGGTGCCGCCGTAATCGCCGCTCGTCCAGAGCTGGTTCTGCGCTCGTCGGGTCGGGTTCATGTACACCCGATAGGGCCGAGTCCATTCAACTCAACTTCCCAATGCGACCCTCCGCTGTCGGGTACATGTAAAGAAGACTTATGTACCATGTTGTGCGAAAAAAGCGTGTTCAGCCTTTTAACTGCGTTCTCAATTACTCAAAACAGGCAAGGCATACGGAATCTCCAGCGCTAGTATTACAGGAGACCTATCTTTTGTTTTCAGATATACGCAGGAAAAACATTCTCTCAACCGAAGTGTAACTGCCGGAGCTGGATCTCTTTTGGTGCTCGAGCGAAGTAACTTAAACAAGTACAGTGAATGATTTCTCACTTAGAACGGTAGAAAGGAGGCTTACCAAAATGCAAAAACGCAAGAAATTTTCGGTTTGGTCTTTGTCTCAAATATAACAAACTGAAAACAAATCTTGTTCATTGTTTCTTGTAAATATATTTCTGCTGTAAAGAAAAAAATCCAGTCACAAAAAAAAAAGAAAAAGAAACACTAACAGAAACGTAACGTTTCACTACTTTGAGGTGTATCCGCACTGGCGGATTTTTTCTATGTGGCTAGCTTTTCCAGAGAAAAAGTTCTCTTGTCGGTCGTAGTCGAAATCTTCCCGCGTTCCACCACAGTCCTTCGGAATCAAATCGGAAGGAATGACACCAAGGAGTTCGGACACGTCTTTGCGAATGAAATGAAGCTGAAAAAAAAGGACGAAAAGAACAGAAATTTGTGATTCCATATACTTAAGAAGGGCACGACTTTTAGAACATGTTATGGCTTCTAGATTTAAAATTATCGGACCCTCTACGGAAGCCAGTATCTGTGCCCAAAATAATTCCTCCGATTCGAACTAAATTAACTGCACAATATTTATAGCTTTGATCTGCTTTATAACCACATGTAGTGGTTGGTCTACACATACCAGCATTTTTCATCGGCCTTTTTTACTACGACTAAAAGAGGTTTACGTCTACTTCAGTTTGAATTTTTATTTTGCCGTGGCATGCTTATTATAAAACTGAAAGATGGACGGCTCGAACTCGTTTAAATGCTGAGAAGAGGCGTAGAAGGTATGCTCGAATTTTTATAGTGTCTTTGTGTGAGCATGAATATGTAGCATCTACGGTATAGTAATAGACTTACCCTGTTTTTCAGCTTGGCTTTCAGGAATGGCTTCGCAATAGTATAAACTACTTCAAAGACAACCGGTGTGTTTAGGAAGTACATGGCCTTGATTCTGGCTGGTAAAGAGTCCTAAGAGAAAAGAGTATAATCATAGAAAGAACAGAAATATATTTTTTTCCACAACAGTCCTTAGCAGTGAGTACCTGCCAGGAATTTGTTCTAACAGTCATGAATTCGAGATAAAATCAAAAGCGGAAGCGAACACCATGGACGATGCAGTGCTCGATTAAACTAGAAGCATGTGGGAAAGGAGTAATATTCTTACTATTGTAATTTAGTTCAATTTGTTTCAAATTTATAAAATACGATATAGTATTGCCATGGCACCGGGGAAAAGGGGAGACATAAATTCCTTGGCTAGGCCCGTGGCACCATACATGTGTACAGCACAAGCAGGTTGGATCTAACAATATAACTGTATTTTACCATGAAATCTGCAGCGCCAGCTATATGACCTAAAATACTTAGTTGATTAATTTAATTCCCAACTGCCACGATGAACAGGTGGCTATAAAATTTTGTTCAATCATTTAATTATCACCCGTTCACCGTGACGAACTGCAAATGAGCCTTATGGTGGCATCTGTCGACCGTACCAAGGTGACAAGGTGGATAGAGGGAAAATCTCTTTCTTTAGACAGAAGAACGAGAAGGAGCGAGCGTTTATCGACTTGTCGACCATAGCAAGGTGGCAAGGTTGAGGGAGGAAAAATTTATTCTTTTAGACAAAAGAGTGAGAAGGAGCGAGATAGAGGGTCCTGAAAGGCGATGGGTTGGTAATAGCTTGGGAGGTTATCATTACTTATCATTACTTTTATTTTCCCGCTAAAAAGCGCAGACTTAGAAAATAGCATACCTCGCACTCACGCACACTGTTTTGTTCAGCATAGATAAACACAGGCATGACAATCATTGCTTTTTGGAAACAATTGGTGAAAAAAAAAATTGCGCAGAACCATGCACACCACAAGAGAGAAGACGAGACTCGGGCCCTTCTTTCTTGGTGTGGTCTTTTTTCTTGTGGTGTGCATGGTTCGGAGCAATCTTTTCACCAATTCAAGTATGCACCAACTAGCCCAAGAAGCGGTGTTAATGCAGTATTGCTGGTAAGACTAGAGAGATAGAAAATAATAAACTTTTCTGCTGATACGGCTGTGTGGTCAAACATAGGTTCGTCTTCCTCCTTGTGCAAAAAAGTCGGCCACGGCCGCTGGTCGTGCAACTATACAGCTTGCTTGACAGCGCATCCGCTGTTCGTAGACCACCATTATATTCTGCCGTCAGGTGCGTGCGCCGAGCGCGTCGGGCAAAATACACTCAGTATTACTGCCTGGCTGCCAAACTATATTCAGTCATGTTGTTTAGCCCCATAAGACATTAGAGGGGTGTCCAGTTGGTCTAGTGACTGCTTACTTATCGCATTTTGTGTGCTTCACTTTGTATATTAAAATCATGATGTTCATAAACCATAAAGCCCTGTCAGTAGAACGCCTATAGAAAGCTCGTTTTATGACCTTCTTTCTTGGCGCCCACTGGAACTTCCTGTCGAACAAATTTATCTATTGGTCTGTAGCGCCCATTGCAAATTACTGAAGAGGAGGCAAATACAGTACCATGCCGCGGTGGTGCAGTGGTTAAGATGCACATCTACTGCGCCGGAATACCCAGGTTCGATCCCGACCCCCGGCGGCTGAGTTTTGATGGAGGCAAAACAAGAGGCGTCCGTGAACACTGAGATGTCAGTGCACGTTAAAGATCCCCATGTGCTCGAAATTACTCCGGAGCCGTCCACTACGGCACCCCTTTCTCTCCTTCCGCTTTCATTCCCACCTTCCTCACTTCCTTAGCCCCGCCGGGGTGGTGCAGTGGTAAGACGCCAGACTACTGTGCCGGAGTACCCGGGTTCGAACCCGACCTCGGCGGCTGCGTTTCGATGGAGGCGAAACGAAGAGGCGTTCGTGTGCTGTGCGATGTCAGCGCACGTTAAAAATCCCCAGGTGGTCGAAATTACTCCGTAGCCCTCCACTACGGCTCCTCTTTCTCTCTTTCCACTTTCATTACCACCTTCCTCCCTTCCCTTACAGCGCAGTTGCGGTGTTCACAGAAAACAAGTGAGACAGTTACCGCGCCTTTCCCTTAATCCTATAAACAAATCAGTCACTTCCTTAACGGCGTGGTTCAGGTGTCCACAGAGCAAATACGACAGATACTGCGCCTTTCCTTTCTTGTTGAAGAATTATTATTATTATATATAGGTCAGACCAGAAACAAGGACATAACATAAAAAGGAGTTAACACAAAAAATAGATACTCACTTTGTAAAAGAGACATCATAATAACATATCAAATGCATTCATTCTGCGATTATGCAGCAAAAAGTACATAAAAGAAGGAAAGTGCACCCAGACGCTTCACGAAACATTCAAGCTGCTAAACAGAAAGAACGACCAACACAAAATGAACACTAATGAAACAAAATAAAAGATTTGAAATGTGACGTCGGCGGGACGCCATAATTTGGTAGGTCCAGCGTTCTTGGACATCATTTTTAATTGTCGGGCAACGATTGACTATTATTACGCAATGGTATGGAAGTATTTAAGGGTATGGTACAATATTCCGACGTGAAACAACAGTTTATGTAGCGTTAATTTCAATCTCTCGTACTGGCTGTGCAATTTATTCTGTATGTAAATACTGATCTGTGATGTATTTGTTAGTTAGGGTGTATTTTGTGTACACTTTCCTTTGTTGTTAATCATGTGCAATTCCTGTTTTGGTAATTTGTCGCCGCTCATGTGAATGTCTTATGTCTAATAAAACTTTTTCTAAACACAATTTCTCTTTTTGTCATTTGTCGCCGCTCATGTGAATGTCTAATGTGAATGTCTTATTTCTAATAAAACTTTTTCTAAACACATTGGCCACATTTCTAACAACGGCGATTTAGACTATTAAAAAAAAAAGTACGAGCCCTGTGAATGTGTTGGCTTTTGCAATCAATGTTGTACGATTCCACTATAACCCAAAAGATTGCGTTCAGAAGCTACACTGCATTGAACACTGTTGTAAGGCATCTCTGCGCACTTTTGAAAGCATAACGTGTATAGAACATACTGAACCTGTCATTGAAAAGCACAGTTTTTTTTTAATTCAACAAATACGCAACCAAAGACTATTAAGATAATTTTATCTAAGTTCTAGGAGACATTGCAAGACATTTACTGAAATATCAAACATGAGACAGTCACAACTAGTACGACTGACTCGTCATACATATATGTAGAAAGTTACCAGACCTCAAACTAATTATGGTGATCACCTTCATTGTCATCTACCAAAACTTGTACACAGTTTTCACAACAGAGGCATCGATATTCTCGACCAAATTCTGTTAGAATTCAAAGAGAGAGAGAGAAAGCCGTACAGAAAGGCAGAAAGGTTAACTAGGTGATGTGCTATGGTAAGCTGCTAGTCAATGATATGGAATTCCTCTATATTATCAGCTATATCCTTTCGATAAGAAAACCTACTCCTAATTCTCGCCCCTCCGATAAACCTCGACAACACAATGCCCAATGCATGGCCGTCCTTCAGTAAAGTATATGCCTCATTAGGTCTCTTAACTTCACTAAGCCCAATGACATTCCATTTCATACCCTCTAGTTCCTTTAACAGCACTGCTAAATTAGCCTTACTAGCTAGGCTTCTAGTATTGAACTTTGCCAAGGTCAGTCTTCAATGGCGTCCTGTTCAGGGGAGCCAGAAATTCTTAGCACCACCCGCTCCGTCACAGGTTTCACCGCTGCCGTGGTCAGTTGCTTTGCAGCGGCTGGTGACTGAGGGCCGGGGCATTATAGGACTAATCATAATAGCTACCCTTCAACAGAGCAGATCAGCTCTGCACTCTTTTAATGTAATCACTGACAACTAATAATCAGACCGGAATGCACGATTGCACTGAAAACTCAAGATAGTTTAGCTGCGCTAGCTGACCTGTAATATAGTTTGACTACTGAGGGCCAGGATTTCAAAATGAATATTTTTTGGGTTCCTCGCTTCATATAACATCGCACTTTATATCCGTGAATTATGAGCGTAAAATATTTTTTTTTTAAACTTAACTGGATGTCTGAGCAGAGAGGACATGCCCTGCTCAGTATCAATGAATTCAGTCTCAATTCTAGAATGCTATAGCTAGCAAACTTCATCAGTGGCTACTTGCAATGTTGCGAAACCTCTCCGGCCCGAGAGGTTTTCGATTCCACAGTTGTGCGCCTACATATCATGTCTTCCTGTTTCCAGTACTCAATACGCCATTAAGTTGGAATAATGAAAAAAAATTACTTCCATCAGTCCTTCTTCAGAACACTTGGCGAAATCAGGGAGTTAACAAGAATGCAGGAAATAAAAAAACAAAAACAAATTAAGGAGCATGTATCCAAATGCCACATTAAAATAAAATCTTAAGAAAAGAAGGAAAAGCAGAGAATAAATACGCACAAAAAAGAGCAAAGGACTGCGAACAGATTACGTGCCACACATCAGAGCTCTGTAGTACATGAAGCAGCTGCAGATACGAATCAGTTCCACCTGACACAAAGCCTGTGATTGGTTCTTGGCTGTTACGAATATTAGTATTTAGTGAAATGGATAGGCGCGTTTCAAAATTAACTGTGGCTTAATTTCATTCAGGTGAACTGGAAGAAGAGAATAGCACAGCTTCACAGCGTTCAGGCTCACAAGACGTATTGCTCTTGAATACTCAGCTTTGAATGTAACGAGCCACAGATTTTCTTGCTACTCCCATGCAACAGACCCTCCACCTGTACTCGCCTGAGCAATGGTAAGGGTTCTCCGAAGAAACCACGGCGTCAGCTCCATCAGGTGGTGAGCACTGAAGCCTTTAAGGTCGATTACTGCCACGAATCCTCGTATCTGGGTCTCCATTTCAAGCAAGTGGCACTCCATGGCCCACAGGCCACACCTGACTAGCTCCGTCATGGAGCACATGTCTGGTCTCCAGGTGCCTGTAACCGCCACCAACAAGTCACTTGTTATACACTGGAAGCATTGTCGCGTTTAACCTCACCAGCATCGCCGTGACCTTGTATCTTGTGATACCATGTGTATTATATTAGACCCGTGCGCCGGACTGACTTGCCTGGACAAATGAGAGTCATAACCAAGATGAGTAGGCACAAAAAGTGCAATATTTATAAAATAAAAAAAAACCGTGTGAGTGCCACAGATAGAGAACGCTTCGAGAAGCGGGCCTAAAAAAATCTAAATTTCTACCTCATTTTTGTTTCATGAACAAGCTTTGACAAACAGCTCTGTTATAGAAACAGACGTCTCTGTCAGTTATTTAACCACAAGAACCACTCTCGCTGCCTTTATTTCACTTAATACTAGTAATCATTTTACCAGCGAGCGGTCACAGCAACCAAGCAGTGTGGTTCAGGGACCCAACGAGAGTTAATGACAACCAAGTCGAGCGCAGCAAGCGTAGACATGCCCAAGGCATGTAATTGAGGAGGAGATAAACCATCGTCGTTAAATGTAACAAACTGGATTCCAAGTGAACGCAAGTGTAATATTGGGCGGAACAACATTAGTCGAGTGAATGAAAACTTTGGCGAGAGGACGTGGCCGCGGCTATCACAGAAACGGGCTTATTGGAAAGATATGGGAGATGCCTTTGTCCTGCATTGGGCGTAGTCAGGCTGATGAAGAGGTGAAAATTACCGTGTACGTGAAGCAGCCCTGATTACTTAAGTGGCATACATATCTCTAGAAAAACCAAGCAGACTCTACGGACATCGTATCCAAACAAATAAATATGGAATGCGGGAAAACGGATGTGCATGCCTGTTTCAATATTTTGTCTAAATTAATAATATTGGCGCCATCATAATTTTGGATATTAAAGCCCGAAATATATATTAAGATATATCGCGATGATATATCACTGACCAGTATGCTGAAGGCAAAAAACGTAAGGTATGGGAAGCCATCAAGTCAAACATTGCATTTAGTTTCATAAGCGCAAAGTCACAGAAATAAACTTGAGCGCGCATTATTTTTCTAGAGATTGCACCAGCTGCTACCGCTAGCGTGCGCAGTAGTAACGTTGCAGGGCTGCGCTAGACTTGTCAAGAATAAAAGGAATGGGAAAGAATACTCCGTAGTAGCGGAAAAGAGCGCTATAGCATCACAAGGTAGCAAAAGCTTGATTTTTAACATCTGCTTAAGCACAGAGTATTCGGTGGCGAGTGGTAAATTATTCATACCGATATTCCAGCGCGTCTGTGCATGACGATGTATGCCTGTACAGGCGATTGGAGATTGGGTAGAGAATAGCATTTGCTTAGAGAAGGAGAGCTTATCCAGGATGAGTAGAGGGCGTTTGGTTAGATCACCTATTATAAGTAACATGGGAATATCACTTCATTTTTAAGTAGCAAAGCACTTCGCGTGAAATTGGAAGAAGCAAATTAATTGTTAATTGAAATAAGTGCCACGGAAAAATTCTACCACCTGCACCTTAGTTTAAAACTCAATTGTAGCTTTTCGTAACAAATCTGAAAAAGGAAACCGAGAGGCAGTTTGCGAAGGTTGCGCAAGGGAATAAACTCGTATCCTGGTTCTATGTAAGCACAAAACAAAAACATCTGGCATTAGTTATTGTGAATTTATTTTACTCAAGCTTACTCCAAGGTTTGACTAACTCAAATTTTTTTCTTACTTTTTTTCTTACTTCTGTATACGAACAGATAAAATATGATTAGTCATTTTAATATCAACTCATTTCATATAAAATTACAGAGGGTGACGTCGACGCGCTTGCGAACGTATTACTATAGAACGCAAAGAAAAGCGCTAAAACGATGCGTTGTTTTAACGGGCTTAATGAATGTCATTCGGTCTTGGAATTGCACTGTTAGAGGCAAAATGGGTATAAGAAGACTTGAAAAGTTCGCTTCACCGTCACCTTCTTTTGCACGTTAAATCATAAACAGGTTCACAGTGGTGAAAGTGTTATTGTTGCTAAAGGGTGAAGAAATTTTCAATATTTGAAGCACTTACCATAATTTACCAACGCCACCACTCTGCCTTGCTGATCCCTGTCCTTGGAGTACATAATGAGCTTGTGGTCGCGGAAAAAAGTCTTGTACAAGTCGCTGGAAGTACTGAGCTCTTCGAAGTACTCCGGCATCTCTCTTCGTGATCGAAAGTACTTTTTAATTGTTTGGAATGCATCCTCCACCTTGTACTTGCGGGTTCGCAAAAACATGAGCAGAAAGTCGTCATCTTGCGGAATTAGAAGGCCAGGCTCTCCTGAAGACAAAACGAAAATAATTATGGCTGACATGTACCATTGCAATACTACTATAGAGCCTTGACACACGAAATAAATTTTACTTTGCTTGCCAATACCCTTAGCGCTTCATAGTTGCGACAACTATACAGCACGGAAGCCAAAGGAAGTGAAGGATTGGGTATGTTGGTTTGTCATTATCTGTACAGCGCCGCAAAGACGAAGATGTGAGGAATACGTAGACGCGGTACTGGCTTACAACTAATTTCACGGAGGATTTCGCACGTTAGCAAAGATTGTCAAATGACCATACACACACACAAAAAAAATAACAAGAATAGCGCCAAAAGAGTTTTGCGCGTAGCAACATTCACGTGAATATTACCACCTATGCGCATTTCCTTATCGATGTTAAGCAAGCGCATATAGTTTATTTTCTTACAGGGCGATGCATTCCCATTTATTTGAGTCTATGAATTTCGTTGGCTTCAATAATTCCTCTCGTGGTTTCGACGCATCTATCCGTCGAATCTTCGCACTTGCTGCAAATTGGGTGCCAAAGACAACTTTTTTTTCTCGTAGTTTCTTTTTTTTTTTTTTTTCGTGCAACCTCTGCAATGGATGCCAAGATGGCCAGTCATAGTATCGTTCACCTTTTTATTGTGTTCTCTTAGCCGGTCATAGAGACAGCTGCCTGTTTTACTCAAGTAGTGCGTGCTACATGACAGTGAAAACCTGTATACAACTAATGAGCACACGCCACAAACATTTTATTAATGGTTCTGTGCGCAGCCAGCCTTGCTTATGTTGCAACAGTCTACTATACGACAAAGCTTTGAGAGCTTACCGGGCACAGAAACTAAAAACAATTCACATTGGCACGAGAAGCCACTCTGTTGAGGCTGTATGAAATCCTTCACATGTACCGGATAACAGCGACCTTCGTTTTTGTTTTTCTATTTACCTTTACGTGGCTCCGTTGCAACCTGAACTTAAGGTATCTTTCAACATGCTCTCCCAGGCGGAGGTAAAAAATACGTGGCGTATCCTGCTGCCTCCAGGTACCCTACCTGATTACGAAAGTAGTATTGCATTGCATGCCCACGCGATTTCCTCAGGACATTACGGAAACAGTGGCAATACCACGTCTGACGAGCTTTGAATGAGTCTAGATGGGAAAGAAGCTATAGCGGCATGGTTCCCTGGCTCATATTTTATGTTTGGTGTGTCTTTTTATTCGAGACAGTTTGTTTTATTACTTAAGCAGTTCATAACCATCAATAAAAATTAATTGTACCCATCTTGTGCGTGTCTTTTACGATAGTGAAGGAGAATTTGATCAATGCACGAAAGCTCCGACAGCTTTCCACAAATATCTATGCTGCTCTGGTTTTATTATGTAAGGCTGTTACTGGAGCAATGCGGTATATATGTGGGTAAATGATATTACACTGTAACTTTCCTTCGTTGGCAAAGGATAGCAGCAGTTGCTTGTGCACCATAAAACGGCACATAACTTGGTTTCCTTTGCAGGGAACGGAGTTCTTTTTAAGCGCAATGTAGTGGCATGCAGAATTCAACCGCAAGGAGAATAATAATGTTTTGGTTATAAATTTCAAGGCAGCCGCAAATAGAACTGATGTCACAGTTGGTGACCGTGTTATAAACGTAATAAGTGGTTTTGTTTGAGCATTCAGTGATCATGAAGTAAAAAATAAAATTATAGCGAAAATGTTTGAACAAAGCGAGCGAAAAGAAAACTTAGTGCCACCAGCTTCAAGCACATCTCCATTATTGGTTCTAAAAGGTGTGTTATGACAGCAAGAACCACCATCACAATGATCATTGATAAACGTTTCGTCAAACTGTATTTCACAGATATCACCGCATATAACATGAATTGTAGGACTAAGGAAAGCATATCGGTGGGTCTTCTTGAGCTGATCGATGGGAAATAATAATGTAATCATGGAGGTACTTGATTACAAAATAGGTGAAAAAAAGTCGCGGCACGCTGAAGCTTCTCTTTAAAAGTAGATGTGATAGCGCCTTTAACAGCGCTGCTTCATACCGTGAATTGCTTATTAATTTTGCTTAAGAATTGGTTCTAAGCGATGTCTCCCTACTAGGTGAGCATCTCCAAATAAAAACAGCATAGAAACGGATATGGATAGGTCGTCGGCTCGAATCATTATCGCAAACTGACCTCCGACTTCAGTAACAGATGTGTTAAACAAGTAACGAAATTTCATGACACCACCCTGAACGCCGCATAAAGAACGGTCGCATCAGAATTCTGATACGAAATCACCTGTGCCCAACCGAGTTCGATTTAGTTGGTTTAAGACTTTACGACCGCGGTGAGGTTCGAACCCGGGTTTTCCGGTCAGTAACCGAGCGTCTTTACCACTCAACACACCGCATCGGTTCTCCTTCTAGTTCGCGCTGATTTTAACGCGATGACGTTAATTGCCCCGGTCCCAAAAAAATACGGTGTCTGCGGCCGTCCGACACCGTTTTTACTCTTGTGAGCGAAAAATCAAGGGCATGGGGCTGGCAGGCGGTAGCTGCCAGCTCACATGTCCGAGCACTAACTGGACGCAGAGTTGCTTGACACTATGTTTGGCATGAGCGGCCAACTCGGACTTTTCCTTTCATATGAGAGGGCGATATCAAAGTCACCCCTAGGCCATGCAGGCATGTTTGTACGGCTTGGCTTAAGTGGGGCTTCACATGTTGGCTGGTAGTGTACGCTATCGCATCATACCCTTAAAGGCGGACTCTAAGTGTCCCCTATAATTTGTTTTTGCTTTTCCCACTATGGCAGCCAAAAAATCTACGTATGGTATCTGCAGTAAAAACTCCCCATGAAGATAGACACACTCTTTTCCCTCTTAATTTTCATTTCCGGGAGGACCTCTGTTTCCAAACATCGCTCAATTAAAATATGGCGCATAACGTTCGAGATAAGACGTGTTAGTCATATACAACAACACAGAGAAGTGCAGAAAAAAAGAATGCATGCAGATGCCAATTTGTCTGATAAATCCGGCGTGATTTTGCTTTTTGCTTCGGAAGTAATCAGACAAATTCGTGAGTTTGCTGCTTTCAGCACAAATAAATGAACATCACAATGCTTTGCGCCAATATAATTTAAGCGATAAAGCTATTATAAAACCGCAGCCGAGAAGAAGTAACAACATGGAATCAGCAACAAATACACGAGAGAAATGCTGCACAACAGGCATGCCCGAGTGGCGAGAAAGGCTAAACCGGGCCCAATTGTAGTGCAATTCATATCGTTTTCGTCTGTTTCTCATTCCGTGATTCCGTTCATTCTCTGCTGCAGAGTTATATTGCAGTTATAAAGACCCAACTAGATCATCAAAGCATGCTGTTAATGAAACCAAAATTTTATTATTTGCTCAGCACTGCAAACATACCGTAAAAAAATTAGAGGCACTATAAGCTGCCTCTTTAAGCGTATATTGTGACAACCTTAGCAGTAGTTCCCGTCTGGGGCTTCCCCTGTGGATTACCGTCCGCGTACATATATTTTGCTATTCTTGTATTCTCCAATTCCTTTATTGGTTCTACCATCTCACTCCTACTCATTGACATACAGTTGTAAGCGACCAGATTTTTTGCAAGGCCACTCAAGTCCACTTTACGCAAGGGCCACTTCAAGCAAACTGTACGAATGCGCCTGCCTGACCATGAAGCAGTGTGACTCGGGATCGAAGGGTCCCGCAGAATCCAATTTTTATCCTACCCTCCCAACTCAGAGGAGCTAAGCGAGGTAGCTGCTCCTGGCAACACTGCAACTTCACGCGGTCTCGTATCATCGCACCGCCGGACAAGCAATCAATGCACGTCCGTGTCACCTGCCAAATCATCACAGTGTGTTCCGTTTCACAACGAAAACGCTTGTTAACGCTTGTTTTTCTGAAGAACTGGGCCTTTAACGTACGCTACTGCCTTAATGAGGCTCATTAAATCTTACTCGGCTGCAGCCACATGCAGACAAACTTATGACTTAGCCCTTAAACAAAATTTTTACCATCTGTATGTTGCTAAATAATTCATTTCGTCTCAAGCTTACGTATCGTCTTTCCACAATCTTGGACGTGAATGAGCCGTCGCGGCATGCACCCACATTTGGTGCGCCGTGCATTCTGAAAGCATCACCTGAGCGCATCACATTCTGGAGGAGCCACCCGCAAATGCAATCCAGGCGTAAACGTCGTGTCGCAACTTTGCTCATTTACGCTAGTCCAAAGATAGAATATGAACGCACACAAAATATCCGGCGAACAAACGCACAGCCCGCAGACACAATCACGCGCGCACACTTCCACACAAGTGCGGCTCGAAGCAGAAGAGTCAATTACCTCGCGGTCTCTCCGGCAGCATGACGCGTTCAATTGCGAGCATTGAGCAGGCGAAAGCTTACCGTTACGCCAAGTTCGACTACACCTGTCTTGGGACATTTTTTTCTTGCTTCGCAAATGAGGAGTTCTTATTTTTTTTTCTTCCGGGACCATTTTTTTGCGGCGAACGCTTGTTCCGGGGGAACTATCTCGGTGAAATTTTTACCGGAGCACCCTTAGTCCGCATGCCGACTGTCGTCGTCTTGGGGGTTACATCTATTGTGATCTTCATAGTAGTGGTGATTCCTTCGTGTAATGGATGCTCCGCCAGTGTACAGGAAGCCTTGTCTGTTTCCTTATCAGCGGATGAAATGTTATGTGAGGGCGCGTCGGTGCCTTGCGTGTAGCTAGGGGCGCACGTTTTGGGCCAGCGGTTGAAGGCTTTGTTAGTCGTGCAATCAAGGTATGGAGACGGCCGCCTACGGCTTGTCCTACAACACGTGATATGTCCCAAGTAGGCATCGGCGATCGGTGGTGGGCCTCATTATTCTGTGTGGTCCTCTGCGCAGCGCATCGATTATTTCGCCTGCCGTGTAGTGCGCTGCAAGCTGCAGGAGAATGTGTGTGCTGGCGTATGGCGGTATGCACAAGGCTGCTTTGACGGCCTGTCTTAGGATCGTGATTTCTCATTCGGTTTTTGTGAGGATGAGAGTGAGGAAAGCAGGTGGCGCTCCAGTCACCTGATGACGCAAGCGTTGACCATAGGGCGTGCATTTCGTCTGTAAGTGGTACTTACTATTAACCACGCTTTAGTCACGTTCGCTTCCTATATGACCTGGCTGTTCCACACGTGAAGGATGCGCCTGACATTCCCGTTCGTCTGCATAGGCATGTCGAATATGCGGAGAAGCTGTATGGGGTGAGCGAGTTGGCTGTGCAAGGCTATTTTAATTGCCAGGGATGTCGTCTTGTGGGGCGCGGAAGGATCGCGAGTTTTTTCTACTTGGGCGGCAAGCCGGCCGGCCAGTTCTATGTTTTCTATACGGTTTGAAGGGTTTCTTGTGCTGCGTCTGTCGACCCTCGGGCCAAGATTAGCGTGCAAAGGATGAAAATTTTAGGAGCTATCAACAAGGCCTCTGCGTGGCAAGAAGTTTTTAACGAGTGTGATAATTGAAAGCAGCATTCCACGCTTGAATCTACGTGGCGACACGAGCTAGATATAATCAGAGTACTGAACCGTGTACGAAAAAGAAAACAAAAACAGCTTGCGGTTGCTGAAGCTAGCGCCGACTGTATGTTAACTTGTGAACTACATCAGATGCGTAAATCAACACACGGTAACGTTTATCGAACAGTTGCATGCTTTCAAGCGACGACACGGCAAGGAGGTTACTAGAATAATCCGAGTTTGATGATACACGTTTTACCTTCAAGCAACTGGCGCAACTGTGTCAGTGACCTCTGCTTTACTTCTGGCGTTTCTCCAAGTTCTAACCTTGCCAAGGTTTCCAAGTCTTCTTTCGAGTAGTTCTCGTTGGTCGGGTCAACGATCAGTGACTGCAACGGAAATAAAGATAGATAAGATTACGGAATTCGCACCGATTAGTAACAAGTCAACCTCCCGTTATGTAAATAGGCACACGACCGATAAGCCGAAGAGCTGAAATTTCCGCACTAATAGGTACAGCAGTGCCCGAGCAGGTCTATCACAACGGCCTATTTTACTGTAACAGGCGTGTTGCGAGGATCGTCAAAGGCACCGAGCGCTGGTATCGGAGTACGTCGTAAATGGAAGTCCAAATATCAGCTTGTTATCGATGTCAATTTGTACGAATTCGCATTGGACACGTTTTGAGCTCCCCGAGGTCAAAGCGTGTGAGAGTGTTTTGGTTTAGCAATTCAGAAAAATTCTTGAAGCTCGCATTTTCATTACTGATATGCAAAAGCGTTATCCACACGTCGGTCACATTCAGTTACACGCAGTCAGTTCTCCGCCGTACATACTTCTATAAACGTTCGTTGTCGTCATAAAAACGCAGATGTTAAGGTTAGTTCCTCACAAAAAGGCCGCAGTGTATGCATTTTTGCTTCACCTTCGTGAAATTGCAGAGCATAGTGAAACAGCCAATCGCAAGTCGAATGCTTAAAATACAAAAAAGTTACAGATGTTATCAAGTGACCCGAGATTTTGCTTTCACTTCTGTAGATATTTCTGTTCGTCATCCCATAGGTAGCAGCCCATCCTAAAGCGTACTTACGTGTGGAAAGCCCTCTCTAAATTGTGCCGTAAAGCGCTGCTATGTGCTATTCAAGTTAGACTGCAAGGTTATGTCGTTGACGGCTGAACAAAAAAAAAAAAAAAGAAGAGCATGGAGTTCTTTTTTTCCAGTGCTATGGCTGAGAATTTAGTTCAACGTGCGATTCGTACCGCCCATTTTACTGTGTACTTCGTTCGAGTCTTAGCACGTTGGTTACACGAACTGAACAGTTTTTGCACCCGAAGAAAACCGTCCAACACAAGCAGCTCAGAACCCAGCAGAATTTCTGAAATCGATAGGTGGTGTCAGCAAACAGTGGGTCGGACTTTTAAGACCATACAGGGAGCAAAGCTTAGACCAGACGCTTGGTACATTTCAGTAGTTAGTGTTTCACGAACGCATCATCTTCTGTGTGGTGGACTCTCAGAACGGCCGAAATGACAGCTGCGAGCCACGCACGATTGTTGGGAAGTCCGAGGAGCTTCGAATTTCGGGCTGTCTTTCACGTAAACTTGGTAGCGTCAGTTGTAGCACTGAGTTGTAGATTCTGTTAGGACGGCGAAACGTTATGCAAATGATGTTCATTAAAAGGACAGACACAACGGTCGCCAAAAGCACTCTTGAGACGGATATTATTGTTACCAAACGATTCTGAACTATACGCTTCTTCGCAATCGCTTCAACATTACTTGATCCAAGCCCGGAGTGCTTTCTCTTGGCCTAATTGGATGCTGAGAGTAAAAGAGCCCATGATTAGCTTGACTTCACTTGACTTCATTAGATTTATTAGTTGCAGTTATTCAGTGCGAACTAGTTTTAAGCGGCAAATTTGTAATCGTTAGCATTGCAAATAGTCTTGACTAATCGATGTGTAGAGTAGACTGTAGACAATTTAATTGCCCACGATAGCGACCGCATAGACTGCCTTTCTGCACATCATCGGCTTAAATTGTGCGATTGAGCTTTAGTTCGATTTTATTTCTATGAAACCAGCTCTGGCTAACCACCCCGAGTTAGGAAAAAGTCAAACGCATCCACTTAAGTCAGTTTGAATAGAAGTAATGCTGTATTGAGTTTTTTGTGCAATTTAAGAATAAGCTGACATCAAAATTTAGAACTGAGGTGCGAGTTACGCTAGCTCCGCGACTTGCACTCACCATTTTCGTACGGCGAGCTTCAAACTCTGAGAAGCCAGTCGGGGTTAAGACAGAATCGAGTGGTCGAACCCACGGAGTAAAGTAGGAGGCGGCACTTCTAATGGACGAGAAGCTGGTGTCTTGGTTTGCGATCGCGTGCTCCTGCAATCAAGAGATTCACTTCCATCACTCACTCACACGCACACACACACACACACATTGGTGTCTTCACAAGTGACCGCGGAGATCAAGCTTCCTGATGGACGTTGGAAAGAGGCACAGAGCCAGCTGGCCACGTTTCACCTGAAGCGCGAGCGATGATTACTGCGGCGAGGCCGCCGACAGAATGAAAGTAGTTTGGGTACAAGCGCACGCAGCTTAGGGGGTCGCGCGATGTACGGTACTCTCGCAGCTGCTATCCGAGCTGGGTTACCGCGGCAACTGGCCTCCTCTCTTACGGCAACGATAAACACGCGAAGTTCCCGTGTTTCTTGTCTTTATCGCCGAGTTTGTGTTCATTTTTGTTTTTCTGAATGCGGCGAGGTCACTTTGCTTGACGCAGCTGCGAGTATTTTACCCACTGTACTCTTTGTTTGCAATATTGTTTTCCTCTTTAGCTCCAAGGGGCCCATCCTGCTTGACTGGAGAGCGTTTATATTTATCCGACTAAAACGTCTAAGAAGATAGTTGGAGAGGGTGTATTTTCCAGCGATTTCTTTTACCTGTTAATTGCTCTGTCACCTCTCTTGATACAACATTGCCTACAGCTGGCAACGGATAGCCGCTAGGCTTCGATAGCCAAGTGGGTTACCCATTGAACTGAGAAATAAGATGTTCCAAGTTTGCTCATTCGGCTGAAAAGCAGGAATACAGAAACCGAAGGAAGCAGGACCACAATTGAAACCATAAAGCTTCAACGCTGACCTACCGAAGGAGGCTATGAGATGACGAAATGAAGAACGCCACCGTACTTATCAGCACTAAGGTCACAGTAAAGCGAAGCGCCAAATCAACGCTCTCAAATAAAATACCGAAAGTAACACAGCACGGAAGCTAGGTGCCCTCAACAATGAAAATTGAATGAAATACCCCAAAAATCAGGACAAAATCGCAAATCGCAGAACTTAAAATGATATTCCGCAAAGATGCAGGGTAGAAAACGTGGCATGGACATGACGTATCAGTGCTCCGGGATACGAAAAGAACGACCCAGGAAGGCACTTGTGTGCGCATTGCCTGGTTGATTTAAGATTTAGATACAAATATGTTAAAATAGAAAATACGGCTCTGCAAAAGAGCAAGTAAGCTGAAACCTGGTACTGATCGTGAAAGGGTTGAAAATATTGCAAATATGTTACTATCGGTATTGTGCTCGGATACCTTGGCCCTCCTCGATAGCCCAGTGGTTAGCGCACTCGATTGTTGATCCCGATGAAGGGAGTACGATCCCGGCCGCGGCCGCGTTTCGATAGAGGCGGAACTCAAAGCGCAAGAACACCAGATGGTTGAAATTACCAGAACCCTTCATTATGCCATCCCTCACAGCCTGTTCCGGTTCATTACGTTAAACACCATAAGCCATAAAAGCATATGCCGTAAAAACATCTGATGGCTTCTAATATAGCAGTCTCAAAATTTGAAAAAGTGCCTTCGCTGTGAGGCGTGGCAGCCTGCACCCGCCCCCCCTTTAAAAAAAAATAAGAAAAATGTAAAGAAACGAAAAAGGAGCCCACTAGCACTTGACAGCAAACTTTTTTTTTTTTTAGTGTGCGCTAAATTTTGTCCAACCACTTTAATGACGAGGTCTCAGTTAACGCAGACTAGAACCAACAAAGCATGCTTATCAAATACGTCGCCTTCGCATTATCTGTAAGCTGACTGACATCCCGCAATAGAGCGATGCCTATGTCACGAGTGCATATCGTTGGAGAAAACAAGTGACTGTGCAAACGTCAGCATGTTCACTTATCTATACTGGGTGAGCAGGTGTCATTGATGTCTGTGTAAATATTGCCAGGTGATCAGCCTTTTCCTACTCGTTTGCGCAATGCTGGCTTGGCTACTTGGGCCCATGTTTATTGTTCGTTATTTGCTCTCGGGGGACGAGTTATCATGAGCATTATCTTCGCCAATGCGGCTCGTTTCGCGAAAAAGTCAGTTTCGGTGCTGACATCTCTGCCATGTCCTGGGCAAAAACATATCACTAGACATTGCACTATCTTTTAATAGCGCCATCGTAGGAGCACGCAGTCTTGTTTGAGTAGACAAGAGCCGATAATAATGGTGGTTGTGATGCGGAAGACAAGAGGGTGCTCATGGAATTATTGCCGACGGAGAGTTTTAGTTTATTGTTATACACATGCATGGCTTTGCTCTTCCGCATAAGGTTTCTTTTGTTTGGCTTCAAGAGAGTTAGTCTGGCTACCTGTCTAATTCTTCCTCTTCATTACCGCTTAATATGTTTCCTTCCTTATGTCGGGAATCGTCTGTACATATATTTAGAGTTGATCAGCAAAAAAGAAGCCGAAAAGGATACCAAAAAAATGTTTGGCTCGTTATCAAATACGTGAAAAGGGAGCCAGCAGCCTCCGACAACAAGGAAAGCGTGAACGAATGTTTTTTGCCAGAATGAAAATAAATTTTTAAGAAGTTAAAAAAAAACGATTCTTTACAGAATCCTTAGGTTTAGTAGTCGAGTGCCGTAACCACTGAGCCACCGCGCCGGGTACACGACGCGTACGAGTTTATATATCGATACGAATCCATTACCTCTATCGCTATAGCACCTAGTATTTTTTCCTAACTGTCATGCAAAATGCAGCTGTTGAGGTGATATTTAAGACTCGACTATGTCCACTGTGAGCCCGATGAAAGACATGCTCGCACGTACGCATGTATTTTTCTGTTTTTGCCCACGTGACAGCGTATACAGATCGTCCGGTCGAAAAAGTGTAGCAGTCTGCGTACCCCTAGTTTTGAGAAAATGCGGTTGGTTTCGGGCACGGCGGCACTGCAAGCATGCGGTAAAATAATCCGGCCATCTACTTTTTCAGATAGCTGTCACCTTGCTCCTGGTGCCAGCAAACTACGCATCGCAAGACTATGAGACAATAGAATTATCAATCCGATTCATAGAAGAAAGCTATCCTCACGTGCTGTCATTATACCCGAGCCTGGTCTTCGCCGGCATTTACAATGACCACCCTTTCCCAGAAACACGGAGCGCAGACGCGGAACCCAGTACTGCCCTACCGTAGAACTGGACATGTATGAAAGGCATCTACACGAATTGTAGAAATATTGGTCACGGCGGCACTGCAAGCATGCAGTATAATAACCCGCTCGCCTACTTTTTTCAGGTGAGCCGAAAATTTGGCAAATGCATCCTTTCAGACAATTCGTTCTTGGTTGTGCTGCCGTGTCCAAGGCTGCAATGTCCTTTGCTATATGAGTTGATATTATATATCATAAAACAACTTCTGTTGGCTGGAGACATCGAGTACAATCCTGGCCCCGACATGGATGAGCTAATGAAACAGCTTCAAGAAATAGCGACAGACATCAAAGAAATAAAAGAGCAACGTCTAACTGCTATTGATGCAAAATTAGAAAACCTTAATGCCCTTGACGACAAAGTCTCACACCTTTTGGACGAAGTGGCCAGCCTCCAGGGGTTGGTTTCAGTTCTAGAGATGAAACTAGACGATTTAGAAAACCGTTCCAGAAGAAACAACCTAATAGTTTATCGTGTCCCACACGATCCTGAAGAAAATGAAAGTAATGACTCTCTAGAAAAACTATAGTTAACAAAGCAGTCATTACAGGTATCCTCAAAGCTAAATCTGCTACAATCGAGAGGATTCACAGGCTACGAAAGCCAGGAAAATAAAGGAGCCGACCAGTAATATTAACTGATTTCCGTGACAAAACTCGAGTGCCAGAAAAATTGGCACAAACTGAAAGGAACTAACTTTGCTATTGGCGAAGACCACTCGGTACGTGTGCGGGATATCAGGAAAAAAACTATAGGAATGTGCAAAACCAAATACAGATAAAGGCGAAAAAGTGCTCTTAGTATACGGTAAAACATGCATAAATGAAGACCTGTACCATTGGGATGACAAAAAAAAATGATGTGGTACTCGCTGAAAAAGGTTTAAAGAATTCCACTAGTAAAAAAAAAAAAAAAAAAAAAAAAAAAAAAAAACGAACATGCAGATAGACCGGCCTCGTGAACTCGCCGGCATGTCAGTCGTCGCAAATAAGTTTCTTAAACATAAACGTCTGCAGTATATTAAACAAGACAGACTCGCCTGAATCCGCTCTTTCATGCCTCGAACCCGACTTCGTTGCCTTTAGTGAAACGTAGCTATCATGTGACATTTCAGACTGTGAGATAACGCGGCCGGCATATTGTGTTATACGTAAGAGATAGAACGACACGTGGAGGCGGAGTGGGTATCTTTGTCAAAAACAAAATATCTTACACAATCTTGTCGGAAGTTGAAGACGTCGAGTCTGTTTTTTGCAAACTTATTCTTGGCTCATGTAACATTATTGTGGGATATGTTTACCGAAGTCCCTCTTCAGATCGCTAGGGTATATACTCTTCATACAATTACATACATCGTAATGTTTTTGGGTCCAGAACAATATTACTTGGCGACTTCAATCTTCCCGATATAAACTGGCAGACGCTAGAATTTTATTCTCCTTGCTCAGAACTTATCATTGATATTATAGGGAACTTCAACCTGTCGCAAGTAGTCAGTCAACCCACACGTGTACAAGGATCCACACCTAATATTCTTGACTTAGTATTTCTCAGCGGTCATTTTTCTGTTGACAAATTGCATACTGAAATTTTGGATGACATATCTTATCACAAAATAGTTTTATGTACTGTTCCTGTTCATGAGGCAGCAGCATTTTCACAATCACTAATTTCTTACCCGAACTTTAGCAACGCTGACGACACCAGTGTAATTGATCATCTCAGGTTTGAATTTTCCAGCGTCAAAGATTTATCTTATAACAATTTTACAAACATTGAAATCATATGGCATAGGTTCAAAAACTTAGTTTCAACTAAAATCAAGGAGACCAATAAGCGAAACTCATGGATTACTCGAAAAATAATTCATACTAAGCGAACAGTAAAGCAACTGCGAAAAAAACTGAAGCCAAAACGGCACGTTAAAAATCAGCTTACTGCAGCGTTATAAACTATGAAATCAAAAATCAAGTTGGCTAGAACTAAATACTTTGCAAAAACGGTTCCCAATTTTTTTAAAAGCTCACCCCAAATATTCTGGCACTATATAAACCCTGTGAACCCTGTGTACATAAACCCTGTGAAGGGTAACATTAAGAGATAGAAAGCGTGCAGAGTGGGTCAGAGAAATAACTCAAGTTACCGACATTCTAGTGGAAATTAAGAAGAAGAAATGGACATGGGTAGGACATGTAGTGCGGAGAGAGGATAACCGATGGTCGCTAAGGGTAACAAACTGAATTCCAAGGGAAGGAAAGCGTAGCAGGGGGTGGCAGAAAGTTAGGTGGGCGAATAAGATTAAGAAGTTCGCAGGGGTCAAGTAGATGCAGCTAGCACAGAACCGGGTTAGGTGGAGAAATATGGGAGAGGCCTTCGCCCTGCAGTGGGTATAATCAGGCTGATGATGATGATGATGATGATGATGATGATGATGATGATGATGATGATGATGATGATGATGATGATGATGATGATGATGATATAAACCCTAAGCGAAATGGAACATCATGCTCGAAAGCAGATAACGAAGTTACTTCCACGTTGCTAAACAAATATTCCCAATCAGTTTTTACTGAAGATGACGGTAGCGCTCCACACCTAAATCGCAGCAATCGCATGCACCTTGAATCTTTGACGGTGATGGAAGAAGGAGTGCTGTATCTACTACTATCTTTAGATACGAAGAAAGCAGTGCTCAGGCAAATAACCGAATGCTTTTCTTAAGAGGCATGAAGAGTGGAAATGCTAAATATCTGTGCGCAACCTTCAACAAATCATTGTCATCCTGCACTGTTCCGAATAAGTGGAAAATTGCAAAGCTATTACCGATAGATAAATCATGAAGCAAAGGTGACACCACAAACTACAGACTTATCTCACTTTCTTGCACTGCTTGCAAACAACTATAACATGTGATCGTAAAACACATAACTGTATTCTCAAAAAACAACGCATTTTATTGCCTTTTGAGCACGGATTTCGAACAGGAATTTCAAGTGCCGCAGCTAATCGAACTTTTCCATAATTTATCCTTCAGTATCGAGAATCAAAAACAGGTTGACATGCTACTATATTTTTCCAAAGACTTCGACCGGGTATACCATCAGAAATTAATATTGAAACTTGAAGCTATGCTTAGTAATAGCCCCATAGTTGCATGGATTGAAAACTATTTAACCAACAGGTCTGAGTCTGTTTCTTTTCAACACGGAATTTTCAGGTTAGTGCCTGTAACATCCGGTGTGCCACAAGGATGTATACTGGCCCCTGTCTTATTCCTAACTTTCATTAATGATTTACCATAGAATATTTGCTCTAACATCAGGCTCTTTGCAGACGGTTGGAGTACTTATCGCGAAATTAACTCACCAGAAGACCAGGTAGCCCTGAAAAAATCCTAAAGCCTTAAATAAGTAGTGTAGTGAATGGCAAATGAACTTAAATGTTAAACAATGCGCCGTGTTAGCAATAACTAGAAAAAAAAATCAAGAATTAGTTGTTCAGTATACCATTAGTAATACTCCCTTGACTCAAGTCTCCGAACAGAAATATCTCGGAGTAATCTAATCCCATGACCTTAGGTGAAACTCTCATACAGTTTACATCTTATCCTCAGCATTAAAAATACTTATTTTCCTCAGAAGATGCCTCAAACTAGCACCATCAGAGACAAAGTTATTAGCCTATAATGCCCTTCTAAGAGAAATCTTGGTATACTTTAATATTGTCTGGTTTCCCTTCACTAAGCTACACATAAACAAAATAGAACAAGTACAGAAGAAGTCAATCAGATTCATTTTCAATAAATATAGGCAAACCGATTCACCAAATGGCCTACTTCATAAAGCCGGACTGCTTGCCCTGGAGAAAACAGCCAAACTAGCTCGTCTTAAGTTCATGTACCAACTACTTTCCAAAAAGATAAATATATATATATATATATATATATATATATATATATATATATATATATATATATATATATATATATCCATTGCAGACACCAGACCCACGCCCCGTAAGCACTCATGAACTTTAAGCGAGTAGACATTCCGGACCGACTGCTTTCGACAGTCCTCCTCCCCGTTAACCATACGGAAATGGAATACTCTAGACCCATTCATCATAAACAGTTCACCAATAAACGCCTTTGAGACACACGTCGAAAATCTACTAAAACAAACGTAACTTTCTAACGTTTTAAGGAAATGTGCACGCGTTCCAGACTGCTATGAATGAAGCTTGTTGTAGAAGTGTTCCTTACCGTGGATACATTTTCAATTGTTTTGTTTATTTTAGTATGCTGATTCCTTCCAGTATGCTTTGTTATCAACATCAAACAATAGCTTCCCTTTTTTTTGCTGTTACCATTATCCACTGCTACTCTGTATGATTGAAAGTTTCTAACGCGTTATCGTATTCTCAAGAGACTTGCATTACACCTTACTTCTACGCCACTGTGTGTGCAGCTTTGTACAATGTGAATTTGCCGTTTGCTTGTTGTATTAATATTGTTGAACTCTTGCCCTTCCTGGCACGGGAACACTGCTCAAGGCACAGTCTTGATTCAGCCCTCTTTCGACATGCAGGCTTTCCTGGCTTTCTTCGCATCGCTGCTATCAGCTGCGCAGTTCAACCAGCCAGTACCTTTGGCCTCGTCACCGGTATCAAGCCCACCGCTCGATGACTGCAATTGTACGCTCCCTCCCTACCATGACCTGATATCATCGGCACAACTTGATGATCTTCGTCCGACATCATCGGCAACGACATCGCTACCAACCAGCTACTTAAGCAGTCACCCCATCAATCGAGGCTTCACTGGGCACGGGAACACTGCTCAAGGCACCGTCTTGATTCAGCCCTCTTTCGACATGCAGGTGTGTAAAAAATTTCCACTATATGCTAAGAAATCCGATAACAGGTGCTTAGTAGTGTTCCCGTGCCCCGGGACCTTGCGTGAAGCATTGTGTGAGTGTTTCTCGATGTTGTTTCTGTTGTTATGCTGTCGGGACATCGAATCCAACCCTGGTCCTCCTAGGCGTCAACCCGCTGTCACCGAACTTGAAAATTTACCTGATGACCCTGCCGAACAAATGTCTGTCCTGTTCCAGCTACTCAAAGATTTGCACAACCGTTCGTCACAAAGCGCGAAGTGTCAAACTGAGTTGGCGGCCGACATAAAATCCATAAAAACCGGTCAAAAAACTATACAAACAGACATCACTGACATTCGCAAGCGATTGGACGATCTAGAAACGAAATCCGATTTATTTGACCGTCTCTCAGATGAAATAACATCTACTCAGTCATCAGTAGAAGAACTAAACGCTGAAAACCGCCGCTTACAATTGCGTCTGAACGAGCTTGAAGATCGCTCTCGTCGCGATAACTTAATTTTTTCCGGCATTCCCGATTCTCAAGAATCCTGGCTCCAAAGCGAAGAAAAGCTAACAAATCAGATTAAGGCTGTGTTTGAGTCATTTCCCGCTGATTCATTCCATCGTGCTCACCGTTTGGGCAATTTTTCTTCTAACGAATGTCGCCCCGTTATCGCAAAGTTTACGAACTTCAAAATGCGAGATCAAGTGCTTTCACTGCGCAGTGAGTTGAAATCAAGCGGTGTCACAGTAAACGAAGATTTTTCGGCTGCTACTAGGACCGTCCGCAAAAAGCTAATAGGTTTCGCAAAATCTCTACCTCAGTCGCCGAAATTCAAGCTAAAATATGATAAACTATCAATCAACAACAGGTTGTACACGTATGACATAGCGTCGGATTCCGTTAAACAACTTCGGACACGCACAGATAGCACTGCCAGTCATTCAGATGCATCATCCTCCGCCATTGTTTAGGGGTGCGAGAGGGGCAGTGGTCTGATTTCTCCGTCCAATACGAAACTGTCTGTTCTGTTTACTAACGCTAGGAGTGTTCAAAATAAACATCATGCTTTATCATCTATTGCTGATACATGTTCGGCTCACATTATTGCTCTTACTGAAACATGGCTCACGCCTAATGTTCTAGATCACGAAATTTTTCACAACGCAGATAATTTTACCATATACAGATGTGATCGGTTGGCTCATCGTGGTGGCGGCGTTCTACTCGCTATATCTAATGACATTTCATCCTCAAGTATCAATATTAACACTGGTCTTGAAATAGTCTGGGTGCCGTTAATTCTTGATCATCGTAAATTGATACTGGGTACATGCTACCGTTCCCCATCTGCACCGCCTACCTTTATAAACGAACTCCATGACTGTTTTAATAAAATATGCACGACTTTCCCTTCTACTCCTATACTCTTGCTCGGCGACTTTAATTTTCCTAACATTTCCTGGAACACTAATACGATGCCCATTTTGTCTCCCTTCTCAGCGCAGGGTGATGAATTCATTAACTTGTGCTCCTTATTTTCGTTGACGCAGCTAATTACTGAACCAACCAGAATATTACCTAATGCCTCAAACACACTTGATCTCATCCTGACAAATAGACCGGATTTTGTATCAGACATTACTTTATTTTCAGGCATTAGTGACCATTTATCAATTACTTTTCACCTTAATGCGGCACCCCCCAAACATACCAAGGCAAAAAAGATTATACGCGACTACAAGAAAGCAAATTTCGTGGCAATAAATGATGAACTATGCACTTTCATGGAATCTTTTCTTTCAAACTTTCATGACCGTTCCATTCAGTCAAACTGGGATATCTTTGCAGGGGAAGTTGCCCGTCTAACAAACATATTCCAGTCCGCAACATCGTCTCTAACTCGCACGCGCCATGGTACAACGCCCATATAAAAAAATTATCAAACAAGAAAAAACGGCTTTATCGCATCGCAAAACGTTCACCAACTGACTCGCACTAGGCTGCCTACAAAGCTGCCTCCAAATTATACATATTGGCACTAAAAACTGCCAAGGACCACTTTTTATCTAACACCCTACCGGACATGCTACAAACAAATCCCAGAAAATTCTGGCGAGTAATCAATCCCACATCCAGCAATCCTATCGCTTTGTTAAACTCATGTGGTGAATCGGTTAATATTGATATCTGTGCTGAAGTGTTAAATGAGGCTTTTGTTAATACTTTTTCATCCATAATCTGTACCAGTCTTCCTACTATATGTTGTCATGATTACCTGGTGATGCCACCAGTGACTGTTGACACAGCTGGTGTTGCTCGCCTAATTAATACTCTAAAAGAGCATTCTAGTCCAGGATATGATTTCATTAATGCAAAATTTTTTAAAAAGCACTTGTGCCTATAGCTCAGTTATTTTAACTTATATTTTTCAACAGTCACTGGACACAAGCACACTTCCTGAACAATGGAAAATTGGAAAGATCGTTCCACTTCACAAATCAGGGAGCAAGTCCTCTCCTGCTAATTATCGCCCCATATCCATTACTAGTACATGTTGCAAATTACTTGAACATATCATATTCGCGTATCATATTCGCCACACTCGTGAACTTTCTTGAGAGTAATTCATTTTTCTCGTCTGCACAACATGGTTTCCGCAAAACTTATTCATGTGAGACTCAACTAATTTCTTTTACAAATAGCTTACATCCTATACTGGATAAGTCATCAGTCGTTGATTGAATCTTTTCAGACTTCTCGAAAGCATTTGATAAGGTTTGTCATCAGTTGCTTCTTCAAAAATCACTTCCCCTAAATATTGACACCAATTTGTTCAAATGGATCGAATGCTTTCTCACCAATCGCTCACAATATGTCTGCGCTAACTCATCCTTTGCTAATGTACTATCAGGTGTTCCACAGGGTTCCGTACTCGGACCGTTATTGTTCCTAATTTATATAAACGATCTTCCATCCTATGTGTCATCTAACATACATTTATTCCCTGATGACTGCGTTATTTTTCGAGAAATAAAAGACGATAATGATATTAACATTCTACAGCGCGACCTCACGGCTATAATCAATTGGTTTAATCAATGGCTGATGGAACTAAACTCTAACAAATGCAAGGTAATGCGTGTCACCCGTGCTGCTAATTCGTCCCCTCTATACTCTCTGAATGACATTGAACTTGATAGCGTCCATTCTTATAAATACCTAGGCATTCACATTTCATCCGACCTAACTTGGCGGCTTCATATAGATTACATCATCAACAACGCTAACAAAACGCTAGGTTATCTGAGACGTAATTTTTCCCGCGCCCCGTCTACTTTGAAATCACTCCTTTATAAAACTTTAATACTTCCAAAATTAGAATACTCAGCAGCGGTCTGGGATCCTAGCCATGATTACCTAATTACTGCACTTGAACGCGTTCAGAATAACTTTGCTCGTTTCATTCTTTCTAACTATAACCGAGGAGCAAGTGTCACAGAAATGAAAACTATTTTGCGTCTTCCATCATTGGCTTCACGACGAAAAGTTTGCCGGCTAACCCTATTCCACAAGTTATATTATCATTCCGTCTTACACAGCAATTTTTTTCAGACACCCTATTACATATCGCATCGCATTGATCATCCCTGCAAAGTAGCCATCCCTTTATGCAAAACAGATTCTTTCTTACGCTCATTTGTTCCCCGTACATCCAAAGAATGGAACGATCTTTCTAATGAAATTATATCTATTACTGATACAAATAAATTTCGCAAAGCTTTAACCTGCATTGTATAAGTACTACTAGTTTTGTGTCTACTAATACAATTATTGCCGATTTCATAGCTAATATTGTATATATAGGATGTATTATTTATGTACCCGATTTTTGCAGTGTTTCTTTTTTTCCTGTATTTCTTTTTGCCCACTCCCCTCTGAAATGCCTGTACGGCCCTGAGGGTAAAGACAAATAAATAAATAAATAAATAAATAAATAAATAAATAAATAAATAAATAAATAAATAAATAATCCCATATGGGATGGATATTATGTATAACTAAATAAATAAACAAACGTGTCCGTAAAAATATACACGTGAGTTCGCATCAAACCTGCGACCGTCCTTTGGTGAGCTTTGAGGCTGGCGTCATACTATTCTTCTTACCATAGCATCCATCTGCTAGTCAATTGAAGGTTAGTTTATAGTCATTATTGAATGTTAGTTTATGCACTTGGGAGCCTGTACACTATCGCGTCATAACATACGCACTCTGAGTTCATAATCCCTGAAGCTTCAGGAAGTGACACAATTTATTTATTGTTCCGCGCCACGGAAAAAGTTGTATATGTAAATAAACTTACAGGATGCGAGGCGAATCGACCAAGCGCCGATAGTCGCTTCATGTCTACCAATCATTGCTCACAAACGCATTAAAAACTAGTGTTGACATAATTCGGAGAGAGTTGTTTCATTCAGTAGATTTGCCGCCACGTGGTGCACAACAAAAAAATTAAAGATTGAGGTTATTTCCGGAAAGCAACAATGCGTCACAGTAGCGAAGGTTAGAGCTGAGGATTTGTACCGCTCGCGTCCTCCTGCTGCTTCTGGTTCGCCCGCCTCGGTGACTTAGGCTTAGGTGTGAAGGCCCTTGGCTACTGAACCGGAGTACACGGGGTCGATCCCGACCGCGGCGTTCGCGTTTCAATGAAGGCGAAACATTGTTGTTGTGCTGTTGTGGCTATAGGGAGAAGGAAAAGAAAATGAACAGGCCTGCTACTGGCTTTGTAGCTAAACCACCTGATTGATTTGTTTATAGAAAGGGAAAGGCGCGGTAACTGTCTCACTTGTTTTCTGTGGACACCTAAACCGCGCCGTAAGGGAACGGAGGAAGGTGGGAGTGAAAGTGGAAAGAGAGAAAGAGGAGCCGTAGTGGAGGGCTACGGAGTAATTTCGACCACCTGGGGATTTTTAACGTGCGCTGACATCGCTCAGCACACGGACGCCTCTTCGTTTCGCCTCCATCGAAACGCAGCCGCCGAGGTCGGGTTCGAACCCGGGTACTCCGGCACAGTAGTCGGGCGTCTTACCACTGCACCACCCAGGCTCTTCATTCTCTCTTTCCACTTTCACTCCCACCTTCCTCCCTTCCCTTACGGCGCGGTTGAGGTGTCCACAAAAAACAAGTGAGACAGTTACCGCGCCTTTCCCTTCCTATTAATCAACTAAAAAAATTCTGCATGACACTTTCAGGTGTGATCGTGCCATGCGTATCGTCTTGGTAGTTGAGGGTTGATTTTCACAGAATCATTTTAATAGTGCTGTTGTGCATGATATGACACTCATTGATAATTACAGTATATTTATTTATCTAGTATACCTATGTTCACCTTGCCATTTATTAAAAATGTTACTCCCAGGTGTATTATCACCAGTCTGACAAAGGACTATGCCCACTGCAAGTCAAAGCCCTCGTCCCAATCCCTTCAATTATCCTTGTCCTGTCTGTTGCATCCACTTGACCCTGGCAAACTTCCTAAAGTCGTCCGTCCTATTAAATTTCTGCCAACCCCTGCTAAGCTTGCCTTCCTTTCGAATCTAGTTTGTTATCCTTAGAGACCTTTGACTACCTTGCTTTCGTATTACACGCCCCGCTCACGCCCATTGTCTTTCCTTGATTTCGACTAGAACGTCATTAACTCGTGTTTGTTCCCTGACTCACTCGGATTCCAGACTCTTAATGTTATATCTACTATTCTCCATTCCGTAACGATCTGTGTTGTTCTGAGGTGCATGCGACATTAAATACTCTTTTTGCATGAGCAGCTCCTTGCCACTGCGCCCGAGTAAATATTTCGTTTTATATTTTCTGCCGAAACCAAACTGACCGCTTTTTTGAAACATACGTGCGATATACCCTATATAATTTAGTTGATGGCGTTTTTCATCGTCAATAGTCCAATTTAACGCTTAATTATTTTCCTTGCGTGCCTCTTTCTTCCTGCCTTCTTTATCTGTATCAGTTTGCTTTCTCTTTTATGGTATGTGGCTTAATCTGGGCGCTACTCCACAAGCTGTATGCTACCTTTGACAGGCACGATAAATTTTTGATTTAGTGTCAGCTTCCGTGGAGTTATATTGTTCCCTTCTAAGAAATGTTGAAAACGACGCTATAGTACGATGTGCCAACCTCTTCCTGATATACAACTTCTCCCACTTTAATAAAGAAGACAGGATAAAATAGGGGGTGCAGGCGTTACTGTTGATAAACAGAGGACTGAACGTTTTTTGCTCCTGTGAAGTAAGAGGATCGGCAGTGCGTAGACGATGTAACAAACGAGCGTTTCAGGAGAGTGACATGTACCGATCGAGAGTGAACTATTTATTTAGAATAAATAGAATAAACTATATGGAAACGTCATACCTTTGCCCTGCCTCGCAAGAACAAAATAATCAGTTCTCTGGCTCACCTACAGCTCTACCCATAGCCCTTTTATTGCCGCTCATAATAAGGAAATTTCGTAGCGGGAGTGGCGTTGTCAGGTGTAAATTTTGCTTCTTAAGCGGAGCGTTGTCTGCGTGTGCGTGTGCGCGTGTGTGTGTGCGTGTGTGTGTGAGAGAGAGAGGAAACACTTTTAGGCTTTTTCCAGTAGACGCTGCTCCAGCTACTCTCACGTCTGGTCTTGCAGCGGGCGCTTCTTGGGTCCTTTGCCTTCACTGTCGCTAGCTTTGACGAACTTTCGGACCGGGCACTGGTGCACGTCTTCGAGCAACGTTTTCTGTAACCCACCCGAAAACCTGTGGCACAAGGCTTACCGAGCAGCACAACCTCCCGAAGGGTGTTCCAGATATTATGCATTGCATGTGCAATACAATCAAGTGATGATCTAGGGTCTAGGTCATCGCTTGAAATCAGTAGCAAGAGTTTCCTGCGAAGGCAACTGCTTTGGATGGTCGTCGTTAAACATCTTGTCAAGCAGGCCGTCCTTCGGAAGCAAAGGCGTATTTAAACCCCCGCCAATGATGAACGCGCTACCCAGATGAAGGCATGTCCATTTGTCGAAACGTTCGCTCGGCTTGCGAACTGAGGCTCCCCCTACACCCTTGTTCAGTGCCTCTTTCATACTGTATAGCCATATTCTTTCCCTTGTTTTAAACTAGAAACAAGGGGTGATTTTAAGCAGAATTTTTTTTTGCACCGCACTTGTGGCATTGTTTAATTATAAGTGTCCATTTATGTACTTAATTCGCGCTATTTATAAAAAAAAGTATTTCAACAGTATACTGAACACACCGATTTAGCTACAATAAAGGGCTCACAGCAAATACTCAGAAACTGCGTAGGAAGTAATAAAAAAAATACAGTCTATTTTCATAGCTAATAAAAGGAGAAGTGCGCGAGCACTACTTTGTCTTGCTAGGCTTTTCTCGGAACTTTGACACTTTGTCGCAGAACAGGGAAGTGCACTTGAAGGCGAGTACCCGTTAAGACGCGTAGATCAGCACAGCTGCTTCATTAAAGCGGTGAGTGGTGCGTAGTCGAGGTCTGGAGAGTACGACGCGTACTGGTCTGCTGTTTATGCAGGCTGAGGGGCGACTAACGGGACGGGAGAGTTGCCGAAGTTGAGGGCGCGCGATCGGCGCGCGGCTGCTCAATCAGGAGCATGGTGTATACTTCTTACACCGTACGCGCGCTTTTTCTGTAACTGCCGCGACAGCCGCAACTGTGGCACTCTGTCACGCAGCCGCTCCGCCTATCTCTTCGGCTGCCGTCGCCACCTTCCCTTTCGCACTTCCAGTTTACGGTGAGAGAAAGCGGCTTCGGACAGACATCGGCGAAATTCATGATTGCAAATGATTGCGAAATCCATGATCCAGAAATAGAACTCCTGATATGGGGACATGGCGCAGTATTGCAATAGCAATACTGCGCCAGGTTTGGAGCCGTCGCGCATCCCCGGCCGATGCCGTGTTTGACCTTGAACAGCATGGTGTTCCGGGTGCATCCGTTTGGGAATGGGAGGGATGCGGAGGTTTAGGCGATTTTCCGGTGTAAGTTCAGCATAACTTGGGGCTGCTCTCGGCGGGGAGATCCCAACTTGCTACAGTATCGCTCGACCCAGCGCGTGTGAGTGAGAGCCCCTCATACTGGGCGGTGAGGGTTGCTTCGATTCAGTTCGCTCACGGTATTGCACATTGCGGGAGCCATAAGCTTATGGGTAGCTGTGGACATGGGAAGACCTAGGGTCGTCTTATACGCTTTTTTCAAAGTGACGCCTTTTACCGTTCGCCTTCGGCACGAGTGAGACGTAAGTAGGGTTCAGAGTAGGTGATGCGGGAGCAGATGAAAGCTTGAACGAGGCGCAGGAGGTTGGACTCTCGCATGCCATGATGCTTGTTGGAGATTCGCTTAAGGAGGCGTCCGATCTGTACCACCGACTGGTTGATGCGTTCGAGCGTGATGTTGTTGCTGCTGCTGTTGGCCTGTAGATGCAAGCCCAAGATCCTGATGTGACCTGTTCGAGAAATCGGGTTTCTTTGCACCTGGAGGTTGATGTCAGGAAGTATCTTTGGAAGGCGTCTCCCCGGGGAAAGGATGATGATATACTTCGACTTTGTCGCCGAGCAGGTGAGGCCAACTGTACTTAGATAATCTTAGATCCGTTCGATGGCTGTCTGTAGGGTCTCTTCAATCTTGCCGTCCCGTCTCGTTAATTTGAGAAACGCTTCAGCTAACGTCCGGACGTCATGTATACGGACGCCTCTTACCATCCATTGAGGCCAGCGATGGTAGCGGTAGCTCTCACCCCTCACTGCAGCTGGTACACAGCCTGCAGCATTCGCAATGCAGAAACCGTCACCGCAGCTGAGGAGGTTGCCATTGCGCTAGCGCTAGCCGACCCTAATACCAAAGTCGTCATCAGTGATTCTCAACAGGCTATCCGCAACTACAATGCTGGCCGTATCTCTTGTCAAGTGTTACACATTCTACCTTCTACAGCACCCTCTTCCACATCTCGCTTACTTCTTTGGGCTCCAGCCCACGAGTTGCTCAGCGGAAACGCCAAGGCGCTCACTCTCACTCGATATCTCAGCTGCCGAGTCGAGAGTCTGATCAGCCACCCCTGCTTCCGCTGACACTAATATCTCACGCACTTCTCTACTCACCACTTACACGGACATGACATACTCCAGCACTGCCGACTCCAAAGATACACACATTCTCCCGAAAACCGCGATCTAACAAGACGAGAGGCCGTCCAATGGCGCTAACTACAAACTGGCAAGTTCCCACACCCCCTCTTATACGGCAGGATCTTTCCGGAACAGATAGACCCCATGTGTAAACACTGCTCAATTCTGGCCCCTCTCATAAACATGGCGTGGACTCTACACGCTACAACACAGACAACTCAAACACCCCAGAGATGTGGGAGTCTCCCCTGCGTACTTTTGAGCCAGCAGAACAACGCTGGCTTATCCAGCGCGCGGTGGAAGCCGCGACATCCCAAGGGATCCCCACCGACCTCCTCTAAGCCAGCGCAACCAGTCCTTTGACTGGTCCCCTGTTTTTGGGCGCAATAAAAGAGTTCACCACCACCACCACCAGCACCACCTTGAACAGCAACCACTTCAAGCCGAGCTCCGCAAGATGGCGGCACCATCGGCGCGCCGCGCGCTGCAGCGGAGCCGCTGCTTCGGCCACGCAACGCCATGCTTCACCTTGAGCCGCGGCTGCGTCGACACTTGAACCGCACCGTAAGGGAAGGGAGGAAGGGGGGAGTGCTCACGCACGTTCACACGCAGTTTTCAATCGTCCGCTGACGCACCGCACCGCTCACTCCCGTCCACGCGCACTGCGCACTCCTGGCGTTCCCCGGATCGCACTCTATCACCTCATGCGATGCGAGCCAGGTCCGATGTTGCATGCGCGTGTCGAAATCTAGGTACAGTGGTAAGACGCCCGACTACTGTCCGGAGTTCCCGGGTTCGAACCCGACCTCGGCGGCTGCGTTTCGATGGAGGCGAAACGAAGTGGCGTCCGTGTGCTGTGCGATGTCAGCGCACGTTCAAGATCCCCAGGTGGTCGAAATTACTCCGTAGCCCTCCACTACGACTCCTCTTTCTCTCTTTCCACTTTCACTCCTACTTTCATCCCTTCCCTTACGGTGCGGTTCAGGTGTCCACATAGCAAGTGTGACAGATACTGCGCCTTTCCCTTCCTGTGAACCAATTATTATCTAGGCACGTGCGCAAATCGGTCGGGACGCACCACTCAGGGTCCAAGCGTTTTAGCTTTCCGAGTGCCTCCACCTCGTCGGCTACTGACGAACACATGGCTGCTCAGGAACGCCGCAATGCCACCAAGCGAAGACAGCGCGCTGAAGAATCGCCGGAAGAACAGTCTTAACTATTATGCGTCATGTGTTACTCTATAGCCAGATTATTGAAAGAAACAAGCTACGCCGCAAACGGAGCAATGCAATTTACCCGGCTTAACCAGAGCTTAGCCACTATCATTTTTATTATCTTGAAGTACATCCGCAACATTACCACGGTATTGTCGCATGATATAGCGCTATATACATGGATATTTTAGGCGAACTTACGTCAAGTAGGCTTGAAATACTGAGCAGAATTTTTATAAGATACCTAGAGCCCTTTAAGTATGCAAACGGGTTCACCAAGGCACCGAGAAAATATAATGCAGCATAACTGGCGTCCAAGCCCTACACTAGTGGTAGATGTGAAAGCAGATACTTAAGTTCAAGTTCAATAAGGCACACCATATTGGGGGACGAAGACTATCTGGCGTTCTTTATGACACCCGCCATACTGTATTACAGGATTATTTGTCTTTTACTTGCCTTTAGGCGCGTCTGCTAGACCGGGTTCAAATTCGAAACCTAGTGTTCCGTAGCAAAATACTATACGGAAGGTGCCAGATGTGAGGTAACCCCTTTGCTTGTCGTTAGCAGTACCGCGAAATAAAATTACTGTTAACCACAATGCTTGCACTCGCTTTCTCTGAATCGCAATATTCCATACTAACGGGTCTTGAAGGTAGCCTTTTTAGTTCTCAGTCTCAGAACTTGCTTGTTGTTCGGACATAAACGCTCCACTCATTTCTTCTGGTAGCCGCACTGAAGCATCCTCTCGAAGTAACCCGTATTGCTGTGAAAAAATTCCTCTTGAGCATTGAAATCAAAGTCTTCTTGCGTCCCGCCAAAATCTTTCGGTATGAGTTCTGGAGGAGCGACTTCGTGTAGCTCTGAAATGTCCCCAGCCAGGAAGTGTAGCTGAAATCAAGAAAGATGAATCAGTGTTTATATCGCGGGCAGCCATCATTTGAGATTCTGAAATTTCTGTGTAACGTCTGGCGTAACTTCAATGCATTAGCAAATCTTCCATTAACATTAAAGCAGCGGTAGCATTTTCTAAGAATTTGTTTTGTTTTAGTTTCATTTATTGTGACGTGAATTATGCATAAATTATGGCCCCGGGGTTCTGAATGGGTCGAAAGAGAGCGTAAAATATTTTAGTTAATACTCATGGTACATTAACGCAAAATCACTAGCTAGAGAAAAAGGTTTCTTCTATCGTATTCCTCTTCGTTGAACACACAGCGCATTGAAATTTGCTCTATTGACCGTTAATAAAGAAACCATGAAGCCCAATTTCATTTGCGAATTTTCTCGTTAAATTAGCATCTTGGACTAACAGGGACAGGGCAGAAAAATAACACAAATCAATTTCATTTCATTGGGTTCGAAATATTTCATTTAGTTGGGTTTCTCAAAGTGAGTTCAGATGTTAGCGCAGTGCTCTGGAATTTTTTTTTCTTCGCAACGCTAAAAGCAATAAATGGAGCACACACTATAGGATACCAGAAGAATGTCGCAGTCACGCAAGTAGCGTGCTGGTTGTTGCTAAAAACGCGAGATAACTTGTTTTTAAAGCGTGTTTCGATCCTATGCTCTTGTCCTTAAAGACTAAATTACATTCGATCGTGACTTCCAAACCAAGTCGGGGGACATGGATTATTCTAAGGCACCAGTCCGCCGTCAATATCTGCTACGATGTTTGAGAGAAGATAGTTAAAATACTATGCTACTATTATTCGCGTATGTTTCATGCTTGTGTACACTAAACGTAAAGTATGTCTCCGTGGGAATAAATAGCTCAACAATCGAATTCTAAGAAATAGCACGAGCGTTGGCTCATGATGTCAGCACTTCTGTCGTACTCTGTTGCTGTGGTTTTTCTGTTGCTGAACATCAACTAGCTGATATCGCCATTCTCAAAGTATGTGCTCTAAAAGACCCTCATGATATGGAACAATGCTTTGGCCAATTTGTTACACATTGTTTGCTGTTTCGTTGAATATATTAACGTGGCGCTTTATGATGTTTGTCTGCATTGGTTATAAATGCCATCTTCCGTAAAGGCAAGCAATTTTATTTAACAATGATGCGCAACTGCTTAGTTCATGTGGACCGATAATTTCAATACTTGGCAGAAGGCTGTACCACAACAGGGGAAACCGCAACTGGTGATCGGAGACGTAGGTGTTAGGGCAAGCACCAACCGTTTCTTCAGCTTCGTCGTCTATCACTGTGTTATCCATCGTCGTCCTCTTTAGTGGCGCATACGTAACAATATAATGAGCTGTTCGTTGATACGAGATACACACGTGTAGTTTAAAGCATGAAATGCTTCTAGCCTCCATTTTCGGTAGGCTGGGACGAGAACCGTTGGGAAATTGCGATGAGCCTGAAGCCTGGCATGAAGGCTGAGATAAAGCCGGACCTAACTGAAAATGTTTGATGAAATTTTTAGTAAAAATTGCATGAAGAAAAACAAGAAAACTTCACGTTGTTGCTTTGTCCAAGAATAGAATGAATGTCAGTATAAGGTAAAGCCTCAATTCCAAATGACTATATCTGGCAGTCCCTCCCGAGTTATGTACAAGGAATGGCCGTCTTCATCCTGATTCATCAATTTCTCCGCCTGATCCGCTAACAGTTGCTGTAGCCACTAAACAGCGAGTTATGACATATTAAACAGCTAAAAATGCAAGAGTAAAATATCTAGCGGTACCTGCCCATAACCAAAGTGAAGCGGCTGAATCGCCCGACACATAACGACCAAAAGAACCGAAGGAAGCCGAGCGCGCCTTCCACATGACTAATTTCTATTGGCGATTCCGAACATGAGTATGCTTCAATGAACGACTTTGGTTTCGAATTTTGAGCTCTGGCTGGACTGTAGCGGTAGAGCGCAGCGGATCGCTGATTGTAGCTTGCAGTAAGGAAAGTAGTTGACGGCAGATGCTCTCCCGGCGGCGAAACTAGGGAGACAATATGGGCTACCCAGCACGAGAAACACTCGCGAGCAAAGGCTGGATCAGGTCGAGCAGGCAAAATACGAGAAAAATATAATATGAGCATACTAGGCCACGTATTATCTCGAAAATGCCACTTGGTTTGTGCCGTTTATTTCATACTTACAACTATAGCCTCGAAAGTTTCTGTGGCATAAACATTAAAGGGTTTTTTTTTTTGTTTGTTTAACCATACGTAAAAGCCACAGCCTCCAGGGAACGCGAAGCTTTATAAAAGTCATTATGTGCTGCTTCATGATTTGTTAATGCATAATGAAATATTATTGGGTCGCTCAAGATTTGCCTTAATACAAACGTGATCGGGCCTATAGCACCGCAATTTTATTTTTTGCGTATTTAAGTAGGATTTTTGGGAAAAGGAAAGCGTAGTATGTGCACCACTATAACTCTGTTTACAGGAAAGGTGGGGTATCTTTTGCAGTTTTCGGTGGACACCTGATCAGCAGCGCAAGGGAAGGGCCTCAACTACAGGTCTCCCTTATTTGCATAGAGGGGCGGAGGTAGTGAAGGGTGGCTGCTCCTGGTCCTACCGGGCTGGGACTGGTTGATCAACTCCGCTTGCGGTGGAGGCTGGCCTGCCACCAAATTTTGATCTGTTGTAGGCCGTCACTGCAACCACCACCGCTTAGGTGGTGGACGACGGCTGTTGCGGCGCGCGTCTTTCTCTCCTTCCTGTTTTTCTTTCTTCTCTACTTTCTCTCTTCTATTCTCACGAGGCCGTGCAGGTGGCTCAGCTACAGAGCCAGTAGTGCATTTTCTTTTCCTTCTTCATACAGCCGCAACAACAACAACATTATTTGCATCCCATTCCGAACACCTCCGATAAAACCTGCTCCAAAACTTGTGCATGGCGATGGCTTTTCGTCAGAACGAGCTTTTTGCTCTCTAGTGGAATGATCAGTAAATGAATTTAATGACAAACTTTCTAATCACTGAGATGAGAGCAAGCTTGTATAGCATGGCAGCAAAGGTGTAGAATCTTCTTGGGGAACTAACAGGTGGCAGCAGCAGCATGTAGCACGATTTTTGGTGCTACATGCTGCTGTAACATATTAGCGACTGAAAATACCCCTGACTTCGCCTGTTTCTGCCATTCGCGCGAGTAGCTTGCATCACCGGTGTTCCTGTCTGTTTAAGCAGCTTGAATAGACTCCGCCTTTGTCCTTCCTTGTCAGCGGGACAAAACATTCGCCTTCCTTCACCACTTTTCGTAATATAAACGCGCAGAGTTCTGCAACTTCACATTCATTTGCTGGTTAGCGCCAGCGGAGGCTCGCATTGTTTTCTTCGTTTTCTCTTCAACGGCCTAGCCTGTCTACAGCGATCTTCGCAATACTTTTGCTGCACCGAAAGGAGTGTTGAAAGATGACGAGGACGACTCCGAACGGGTGATGTGGAAGGAAGGATGGAAGGGCAAACTTTATTTAGCCCTATATTATTTTGGCGGTTTTTGGGGCGTCTTCGGAGAAGTCTGCTTGTTGCATCCACAAGAGTCTTCTCCGTCGACCTCGTCCACTTTTACACAATGGTTGGTTGCCCTCAGTCCAGGGCTCCGCTGGCTACTACCACCCGTTGCGCTCGCTGTACCAGACCTTGCTGGTCTTCGCAGCGGTCGCTCGACAGCAGTCTCCCATTGCTCCGCCCTCGGGTTTCGAATTTTGGGGACCACATCTATATTTTGACAGGCCCATGTGATGTGATATAGTGTTGGTTTTTCATTGCACTACGGACATCTGTCCGCGTATATGGTAGGGTGCATTTATGTTTTTAGTATGTGTAGGTTTGGGTATGAACCAGTCTGTAATTGTTTCCAAATGACCGCTTCCTATCTGTTGAGAGAACTGTGCTGGGGGGAATATCGCAATCTGCTGCCTCTATAGTTTTCAGAATGGCCGAGTATGCCTTGGGTGCTGGGAAAAGTTCCGCGGACTCGTCGGATGGGTGACGCGCAAAAAATGCAGCGATGGGCATTTCCGAGCTGTAAGCGATACCGTGTAGAAAGTTGACTGTGCCACTTTCAAATAAATCGAATAGTTTGTTTTGAATGCTAGTGGCATAGTCGGTTAACTCTTTTGTTCTGGAGCCTTTAGAGCGGTATGCTTTTATGTCGGCACAGCGAATTTTGGCGCGCTGACCGCCTCGGTAAAGGGAGAAAATCGATATGTTTAAAGAGGGATTAAGTGTTTGTTGCATACAGCCAATATCCATTCATTTTGGCGATTTAAATCGTCTCCAACGCTAAGACAGGATGTCATTGCCCCTATTAGGCAGTTTGCTAAATTGCATATGTTGCTTAATTATTACTATTTTATAGGATAATTGTTTCAGTACAGCTCGTCGCCAGGTTGTGTGTGGTTTTTACATCTTTATTGTCCTGCGGAGCTCTGCTTGATGACCGGGATAGCATGCCATATTTTACAGCGGTCATGTAAGTCGGTAATTTTGATCTTACCCTGCTTAGAAGCTTTGACGAGAGGAATGGCCTTACAAATGCATGAATGATCCTAAAGACCGGTGGAGTGTTGAGGTAGTAGACTGCTTTTAACCTAATGGGCAATGAGTCCTGAAAAATAGAAGGCGAAAAAGAAAAGAGCAAAACAACAAAAGGGTACTACGATTAGCACTTTTTTTGAAGACTCTAAGCAATGGCATTTGTTTTATTTTAATGCCATATTATTCGTCTTCCCGTCACACCAAAAACACACTGGCGTCAGAGATGAATTAATCCAATTGGTGGGGACAGTGAGGACGTAACAGAGGTGACGTGACCACCAGCGGCCAATCACAGAACGCCTAAAAGAGTAAAGTCCAAAAATGACCCCTTGGCCAACCGCCGAACATTTGGGATCCAATCTCAACCACGGGATGGTATTCGGGTGATATTCTGACGAATGCAGTATCGAAACTGAATTAGCAGCACAAAGGAAATACAGGGAAAGCTCTAACTCCATCGCATTCCCCTCTAAGGAGACTTAAATTGTCGCGTAGTTTTTTTTCTTTTTCCAAATGCACTTTCCAATATGTTAAAAAACAAAAGAAAAAGTAAACGTTTCATTGTTTGCTCTTCTCCGAGGCTTGGAAGTACGATACAATTCATATTCTTATTTATACAGCAAAGGATCCCCAAACAAGGGCATGAAGTGAGCAAAGCAAGGTGTAAAGCTACCGGAAAGAGCAACTTGCCTGTCCAATAGCGACGATCCTTCGGGCGTATCGTGGGGTTAATTGCATCGTGTGGTGCAGCCCAAAGCCTTTTAGGTCTATGATGGCCACGAGACCCCGTACCTGCGTCTCTTGTTGCCGCAGGTTGGATTCTGTCGCCACTAATGCGCACCTCATAAGGTCGTCCATCGAGCAGATATCGGTATTCCATTTTCCTTTCAGAAAAAGAGAAAAAAGCGTTTAGTGTGCTCTTGTAAAGTTAATAAATAAAAAACTTCGAGGGACAAAATGCGAAAATACAAGATATTTAGAAAATGGGCACGATTTGACTATCATCCTACTTGTGAGCGAACATTCACGACTGCGGAAGCACTTGCTTAGACAGCATTGGAGAATAAGTGGTCGATAATTCCGCCTAAAGAAGCGACATTTATTTCTGCATGCTATTCGCCGCGCTATTCTTGAAATTCAGCTATTTTGCTTTTATTGTGCGAATATAATGCAACATGCAACATATAGCTTTACGATACTATTTGTATTAGACATAATACTCATGCTCTACAGGTTAGCTCATCGGTATAATCTTGGTTAGTTGTATTGGTTTGAAATCACTACTTCACGAGTTCTAAACGGTTGACCAAAAGGGCTTCGCTGTTAAGATGGGAGGGGGGGGGGGGGGGGGATGGCGAGGTCAAAATACAGCCTCAAGCTTCTGTGGCGACAATGTATGTGGCATGCCGCCTCTAGAAAGAAGTTCTGTGGCTACCGGGCAGTGCAGACGTGGAGCTTCGAAAGTTGAAATAAACGTGGCAGCCGATGCTAGCGTGTATTTCATAGCAATTAGAATGCTCGTGTTAAATTATAAATTGATTTGCCTCTTCTGCGTAATAGTTTGGCGCTGGTACAAGTGGGAAAATTGGAGGCATTCACCAAGTTGGAGGTACCCGACGGTTCTTCCGCGTGCATTTCTGGCAAACATGATGAGGCTGTGATCGTGGAAAACATTCCTGTAGGGGATTTGCGATGGCGTTAGGTTGTCGAAGTACTCCGGCACATCCCTGCGTGCCCGAAGATACTTCTTCATAGCCTTGAAAGCATCCTCCACTCGATACTTCTTGACCCGAAGAAACGTGAGCAGAACGTCATCTGGAGGAACTCGGAGGCGTTCATCCTCTGCAAACAAAATAAAATTTCGAACGATAAAGAGAGGAACGAAGAGCGTGGCTGAAATTCTTTCTGTGAAGGCCTTTGGGGAATCGGCCTGGTCGACATATTAGGCAGGGATTATGCAGCAAGTGTTATCACAGTTTACAGCATTTGGTAATCGTTGTTTCACCATTTCAGAACAGCGCAACCATATGGTCACGGTAGTTGACAGAAAGCGTTACGGTTGATTGAGATTTAAAAAAAAGAAATCCGCCAACGTTGCCACTCACCAGATGCTTGATAGCTTAGTGTTTACTTTCTCGAAGCCAGGTGAGAAGATATGTGAACCGTTTTGCGGTATAGTTGATTGGAAAGACCAGAAATATAGTGTTCATGTGAGAGGTGAATCTGCATACAACTCTCGGGCGAGGAAGCGTGCATTTCTGCAAATGTGTTTCAAGCACTATATAGGGGGATGCATTTACCCAGGCTCTTTGTATATGTGATCACTGGTGAGCTCTTGTGAGAAACGGATGCAGTTTATTCTATAAACGAGTGCGTTGTATTCCGCGTTTCCATATGATCGCGCTGGGCCTTAGCGCTCCTATTAATTCATTTTCCATGTCGGTAATCTTTCGCCTCACATTGATCCTTGGATGTGGCCGCTGTACTTATTTAATACATTTATTAAGGAATATGTTTTCATGTTTTCACTGGAATAAAAAGAGGGCATAATGCATGGTGCCTGAAGGTAAAAAATGTATACAATGTAAATTTCGAATTGTAAAAGGGAAAGCAGCGGAACCCCAAAACATCTGCTAAATATTGAAAACGTTTTTGGCAAGCTCCGGCAGCATTTCAAATGGAACAGAATCTTCCACCCCATACATTTTTATTCTTATTCTGTTTTGAGCATTTATGACGGGCGTAGCGCTACTCAGGCATTTCAATAAAGCGAGCTACAAAACATACGGATACAATGAGACAGAACCATGTTATGACTGAGTGCCGTATATGTTGACCTGAATTCGTCAAGTACCGACCTCGCGGCCACAAAAAAAAAAAAATAAATAAAAATGTGCTGTGCGCTTTGCGCTGGATTGCTGTGCACTGACTTGCTGTGCGCTGGATGAAGAGTTTCGTATCAACTACCGCAAGCGCCATAATTAAGGTAGACTCAATGTCGTCCGCAGACAGGTACTGTTGTGCTCAGAGGAAATTAACCAATGTAATCTGTCCAGACGTTGTTGCTCAGAACATCGTTTTAGGAGGTACAGACCAAACCGCCGCCAAATGAGCTGCCTATAGAATCAAAATCTGTGGTAAAAAATAGGGTTTATCAATCTTCACCTCCCTTTGTAGTGTGCATATAAACAACCTGGACAATTTTTCGTTCGGTAGTGGGCATCATTAATCCGCTTTTCGCAGGAAAGATGCACACGACTATCTGATGCGTTGGGAGAACAGACTGTAAATAGACGTGGTCTACAAAAAAACTTTCAAGATTGGTGAACTCCCTAATAATGCACGAGGTTGCCAAGCAGCCCGCTTTGTTGAAGTGGTATGTAATGGCAAAAGGCAGAGCTGCGCTGGGGGCAATTTCAGCTGCACTGTGCTGACAAAATAAACAAATTTTGTTATCTGCATTTGTATTTCGTGCTTTAAACAGTACTACATCAGATGGGCGCCTGATATTTCACTAAATATGTATTTAAGTGCGGTTCATGACCTGCAATGAAAGTATGTCTCTTCTTGTACTTTACAGTAGTCTAAGGACCCAGAGTGACTATATGGTCACGGGCTGTAATTCAAAAACTAACAGTGCAACATCAACAATATTTTGAATAAGAATAATATGAGTGAAAGTACGTTAAAATATAGCATTTACTTTAGCAACATGTAAACAAAAAAGACAGTGGCCATTATTCTTTTGAGTAAATAGACGCCACCTATTCGAGTGAATTATCCTTTTCATGTGAGCGCCATGTTGCGTGCTCCCACCTTTTTCAGTTTCATGCTTTCTATGCAACATGTAGCAAGGGAAACACGCCCGTTAAAGGGGGCTCTCAAAGCGAAATTATCTTACACCATTAAAACTTACTCTTTGTCGTGGTGGACGGAGGGGTGCTATTATCACACTGTGATAATAACATGTATAATAACGGGCTACTGCTGTCGTGCAGATTTTTTTATCAAATCTGGTAATAACCTCCTCGCGCACTTCGTCAAGCTGAGAATAAATGTTTCCATCCGTCATACCCGACGTCCTGAAGCATGGATTATTCCACACCACGGGCGAACTATATTATGCACTCGTTATCATACACCCTCCTTGTGCTGTTAAATCTATTGGAAGAAGTATCAGTTGATCCCTATGGTAAATCCAGTGATGAAATGAAATTGGGTTTTTCACATTTGCGTGCGTGATATGCGTAAAATGCTTTTATGTCCACGTGTGGTTTACTGTCATATGACTGTTTTTCTTATTCGTGCGTTTTACTGTAGTTATTTCTTTAACTACTGCATATTCTCGATGAATTCGAAAGGGTTTATAAGACCTGCGTTTGTAATCTCTGGAACGATTTAATAGCCGTACCTGTTAAAATGGTAATCTGTAAGGAGCCTGGGCCCACGTTAAGCCGTTCTCACGGCTTTTAGTCGAGCCTCCTCCTCTCAGAAGGAAATACAAAGAACTGAATTTATTTGAATAGATAATCACGTTGCATCCGCGCGGAGCCACCAAAATTGACCCGCGCATTTACCTTTTTGGAGGAAAAAAGGGGCACTACAAGTCAAATGGGCTGGGCGGGAAGGTAATTTCTCTGTTTTTGAGACCTTTTGCCGAAAAGGCTATTACGTAATACGAACAAGCAATGTGCTTCCAGGCTTTGCTCTGGCACGAGGAAACACAAATAATTTGAAGCTTCAAGTGCTTCGTTTCTAAGGGCCATCAAGGCCAGTAAGGTGTTACCGCTCCCATCGTTTTGCGGTGACAAGCAAAGCCGGGACGTTAGATTTTATTTTAAGAAGTTGCAGTCTTTAGAATATCCATAATTTAAGGGCTGTTTACAACTCACTTAAACCACCTAAATTGCAGCTCAATAATTCCATTAACTAGTCTGTGTTGACTAGAAAAGCCACTGAGGCTTCATATTTTCGGCGCCAATGCATACAAAATAAACATTGCTTATATTGCATAACGTACTGCATCAATGCAATGTGTTTCCTTGCTAGTTTACTCCAAATACAACTGCTCTTATCAATGGACTGTTACAGAGACTGAGTAAAAAAAATATGTGCCCAAATGAATATCTTGTTTGATGGTTATATAGTCGACTATAATTAGCGAGGCAGCCTTTTATTAACTTTTATGGCATTAATAATAACTATTACTACATTTTCATCCACAATAGAAGTGTTTGCCGAAGTGAACTCTGCCAACAGTCGGTCTGGATGTGCTTACTATACAGGGACGAAAGCTTTTTTTACCTTGAAGAAGCTGTCGCAACCTCTCCAGGGACTTTTCCTTGACTTCCGGGGTTTCTCCCAGTTCTCGCCTCGCCACGATTTCGAGGTCGAGGCACTCCGAAGAATCGTCGATGAACTTGTACTGCGAAATTATGAAATAACCAGAAGGAATTACGAGCTGTTGAAATATGAGATGCTTAGTGGCTGTTCTATCTTCTGAAGGTTTTGTTTAGGATATGCGTCTGTGATAGTTTATTACCTGCTTTATGATTTCTATCAACTTAATCTACTGTAGTACAATTACTCGGAAGGATTTTCGCACCTCTAGTATAATCCGAGCAAATGTGGGATACGTTAAACATCTTACGCAGCAAGCGTACGCTTCTATTCGGGGAAAAAGAAGCCTGTGATGCTCATTTTTGGCTAGACAATTTTATTGTTAACGCGATAGCACCTGGAGTGCCGTGAGGGGCGAACGTTTCAATTAATGAATCAATCAGTGTTATCATTATGCGCACAAGCAATTTACGTATCAGTGGTTGGACCCGTAGCCAGAGGCTAGTTTTGAGTCGAAAACATAAGAATGAAGAGATACAGGCAATCTTTTCAAAGAAACAAAAAAACCTACCTGTATATTACAATATATACAGATAAAAAGGAAATAACAAAAATGCTATTAACAGGTTCATGTGGTGGTACATAATTATTAAAAGTCGGTATGCTATACAGAGCGGAGTAAGCAAACACACATGACAACGGCACTGTAAAAAGGTACAGACCTGAGTTAGATGTCTTGGATACGAAATACCATATGTATTTACATAAGAGAGAAACTTTCAGCGCTTCAGACAAAATAGTAAGTTTTCAAATTTTAAGAAAATTTTGTTTGTCTTAAACAAACCAGAAATTGTTCCAGGCTTTTGCACCATCATACTAAATGAGTCTTTCTCCATAAATATTTTTTGTAGGGGCAGATTGAAGTTGCAAACGTGAAGTCTCTTCTGTGTCGTAAAGAGCTGTAGGATAAGCACACGGAAAATGGCTGCTTATTTCTGCTTAGGCTATGTACAGCGCGTGCTGTTTGTCACGCAAATGATCGAATGGTAAAATTTCAGATGAACAATTAAAGGATTACTAGGCACATTATGTTTCGCGAAGTTTATGATTCTTATTACTCGCTTTTGTAAGCGTTTAATAGTCAAGATATGAGGTGATAATCGAGCCCCAGTATTCAACCCAGTAGGACAAGGGGCTACTGATATTGCTGCGATTTATTCGAACCTTTATTTGTTCCTTTTTGGCAGCCGCCGGCATGTGGTCTTATCACTGCGATTCCAGCGCGCGGATGGTTTCTGTATTCTTTATTTGTTCATGTTCGACGCTTTATCAATTTATTTGTCGAGCAAGATGCGTTTGGACCTATATCGAAAATTCCAGCCACTCGATCGCGTGTGTTTCGACAATGTTTCAGGTTATGCCAGTCACCGTTTGCGGCTTTATCTATAGATGCTTCTGCGCTGCCTTTAAATTGAGCGTTGACGTGTGCGACAGGTAGTCTCAGTTCGATGACCAGAGAGCAGGTTTGTTGCTATCGCCATCGCCGAGTTGTTTAGTTCTTTTGCGGATGCAAGTCAGCCCAATAAAGAGTTGATTTCAGTGCGACTACGCCTGTCTTCTCTTTTGGTCCCTGCGACCTTGTCACTCCCACGTGACAATACATACAAAGTTTAAGATTCGCAACGTGTTGGTGTCAATGTAATATCGCGCATGTAGAAGGATATAGCAACCTGAAGCTATTTTTCAGCACACTGTAATCAAACTATTTTCAATCTAGATTGCGGTCAAAAACAGCACCAAGATAGTTGAAAAAGCTTGTTTGTGTGAATGCATTGTTATTAACAGTGTTATTTAGCAGTGCTTTATATTTAGTTTTTCAGTGAATGAAACACTTTGTAGTTTAATCAGTAGTAAGGTTAGAGTTTTTGTAATAAACCAGAATGAAATGTTAGCTAACTCTATGTATAATTTATCTTGAAGTTGGACATCGTTATTAGCAGTAAAAACGACTTAAATATCATCAGCGTACATAAGCGTTTCCGAATCGGCAGCTCCTTGAGGCGACTCATAAACATGAAGTGTAAATAGCAATGGTCCAAGCAATGGCATCTGCGGAACTCCTGGGCGTATAACTTGTAATGATGTTTTCTTTACTGAGATTATTCGCTGGAAGCTGAGAAAACGATTGCAGGCACTCCTAAAACAATGCACATTAAACTTGTCCAGCAGAATAATGTGGTCCATCTTGTCAAAAACTTTCCTTATATCTAAGAATACTACCGCAGCAATCTTATTGTTGTGCTCAATGTTTAGATAGGAGAAAGAACGGGAGAAGACGTTGAGTAGTTTGCAAGGGAAGCCATGCTGCCCAGGACAAATGATTTGTACTTGTCAAGAAACTTGCGAATGCACCTTGATATCAGCTTTTCGAAAATGATATTCACAACACTCAAAACTGAAATGGGTCCATAGCTAGAGGGATTAGATTGATCGCCTTTTTAGAAGCAGGTGGAACTTTGCTTAAAGCCTAGTGACTAGCTAGCTGGTTTTGCATACTCGAGCTTAGTAGTAGTTCTTTTCGTGTCATCCGTGTTATCACTGCGCCGCAATTTCCAGGTGTAAGTTTGGCTATTTTCATTCGTGACGGATATGTACCAGTGAATAGGCAGTGGTTAAATGGGAAGCATAAAATTGGCCAGGTACGGCAGCCTGTTTTTATAAGGCACACAGTGATTCTGTCAACACAATCCGCTTTTATTCATGGGTAAAATGGTGACGGTAAAGTGTATTTTATTACGATCAATATCTTACATAACAAACTTGTTTGATCTTGGAGCAAGACTGGTAACAGACATGTTACTAGTGCTTATCTTATCAGCTAAAATTAAGCCAGTGCTGGTGAAGTGAGAAATGAAGATCTCGAGTGTACTCTGAGTAGTAATCTCAGGCGTCAGTTGTTTGCGGGAGTTCCAAACACCTCATGAACAATATTGCACTTTTTATGTGTTACCGGAAGCTTGTCACAAAGCTGTCGACGTCGGCCTCTGTGTGGAGCTCCCAACTTGTTTAGGGTCATTTTCTTTCCTCCGCATGTCAACCTTGGCAAGGCATTCAAGCTGCGCGTCAGCAGAAACATTTATTTTAGCGCTACCACTCACAGCCCCCATCTACCGCTGCCACGCACCTTCAGCCGCGTACGCGTTGAATGGCCCCTGCTTGCAGAGTCCGCCGGAATTTGACAGGAAAGTGAGGCCATCTATCGTCATCAGGGTGATCTGAGCAAGCGCTCTGATGCTCGCGAAGTAACGGTAGCGGTAAGCGGTAGCGATACACCAAGTCTCTAAGATCTCACAGCTTTCTTGAACAACCTTGAATTTTCCACAGCTTTCTGCACATTAGAGACTTTTAGTTTAGCGCTACCGCTTACCGCTATCGTCTACCGCTAACGCGTGAGCGTCAGTACGCATGCGTAGATCACCCGGAAGGTAACAGATGGCGTCACTTTCCTGTCAAATTCCGCCGGACTCCGCTCGCAGGGGCCAATAAGCCCATGCTGGACTGACGGCGCGCGGTAGCAGTAGACGTCCGGGGTTAGCGGCAGCGGTAAAATAAATGTATCTATTATCTTTCAGGAAGACGGAAGAGACATTCCTATGAGGGCAGTGTATAGCACGAGGAAAATACTATGAATATTTTTTGGCATTGAAATTTCCGCTCTAAGGCCTGATCTGAGGCTAATTGCCTTTGGTTACCTTCTTCACGAACGTCATTTGAAGTAATATCATTCGGAAGATATAACATCAATATTTTCGGGTATATTTTACTCATTTTTCCACAGTGGCGTATGCCGAGACCGACAGCTACCATGCCACTCCGATGCCTCCCACAGTGTTCCGGTATAGGCTCACATTAGAAGCAGAGTTATAGAGTACTACAGCAGAGTTGCGCGAAGGTCCAACATTACGTTGATAACTATGCGGGAAAGCCTCTGCTCACGTGCCAGGGGGCCCGATTAAGATAGTACCAGGGGTGTTGGGTGGTTTCCGTGTTTTCTCATAGCCCGCTAGTTACGATGGGTCAGACACGGCGCGTTTTTTCCCTATAAAGGCCCTACCACTGATGCGGTAGTGTAGCATTAACACTTTCGAATAAAAACTATATATCGAAAGTTCTGCTCTCAGCAGCCTGCGAATATTTTCTTCAGTTAAGATGCAAGGCCTAAGCTGTTACGGTGCATTTCGGTGCCTCCGTCGCCTCTGCTAAACTTCCCACATGTGCATTCGTGTCCCCGTTGCACTGGTAACGGTGTCGCAGTACACGCGACATTGTTAAATTAAGAGTTAGCTTAGCGTCCACGGTCGCCAGAATCGCGTGCCACCTGCCGCCAGTGACAGCGCCACTACCGACAGCGCCACTACTGACAGCGTCACGGGCAGATGGCGCCACGGGCCCATGAGAAGTAAAAGTTTCCGAAAGGAGATCTGCGCATGCGGATCTGCAGCGCTATATTTGTGTCGGCTGCGCCGCGTAATACTGGAACGTTTCAAGAGCGGTGCGAGAAAAACAGTCGTGGAACTCTGCTCGGTATGGGAGCGTATAAAACCAACACTGACCGGTGACGTAGGAATGATGCGGTGGCGCTGCCGTCGTCAAACCGGCACGACTGGCGTTGAAAATAAAGCTTAGTGCCCCTAGGTATACATGGAACAAAAAGATTTCAAAGCAGTTTGCTTATTTCGCAGTGTACGTATGATGTCATTCGGCTAAAAGTAACTATGAAACCCGTAGAACACATTGTGAAACTAGGAACCTTTAATACATAGGCGGAGCATTTTCAAAATCCACGAAAAGTCTAGCGATGCAAGTCGGAAGCACGGCTCATAGAAACACGCAAAGATTGAAGGAACGTAGCTTGTTAGGCCAGTTAGTACATGGAATGTGACAAAACCAGCGGAAAGGACGCATTCACAAAGAGAACTGCACTGTTGTTGGCAATTCACCAAGTAAAATATCAGTCGTGCTTCCAGCTTCGTCCTGTGTACTTATTCTCCTTGGGAGTGCGTCGTTTCCACTGGAACGTTTTCACTTAGCATGCAAGAAGAACTTACAAAAATAACTTCCAGGTTTCAGAGAGCATCAATGAGAGGTTAAGGGAGCACAGAAATGCGCGTGCAGCATTGTCAGCTCCAGGAAACCTGGCGACCCATTGCTCTGTTGTGGAAAAGACAGCACTCAACAGGACGCAAGGGGTAAACATTGTGTAACCAGGTTCACAGAAACCAAGGTGCTGGCTCGGGCAAAATACGCTTTGAAAAGAGAGATTATTGAAGCTTTTAATGATTTCGGGTCAATAAGGGGAATGTGTGAGTATTCCATCTGTGGCGCACAGCAAGAAGGAATCGCTTCTGCTTCGTTTAGGCAAAAGGGCAAGATGATAGGCGCAATTTGCCATTATTTTCGGTTTATTTGTTCCTTCAAAATTTTCGTTGGTAGTGTGCGCATAACCAGTGTGAACGTTTTGCTGTAATCTCTTGTGTGTGTTTGTGTTTGTGAGTGACTATGCAGCGCCAGAATTCATCAGGTTCATCTAACCAACTAGCCCACTCGCAAGTACCAGTGAGCAACAATAGATACCGCAGATGGTTTGGTTAAAAGTTAGCGAATGTTTTGAGGAAAACGTATGACGAAGTATGCTTTAGCATCTTGAAGTCTACCAATTTTTAAAGTGACTCGATAGATGTGAATTCTCAATGCTGACATACCACTGTCAAAGGAGTTATCCGCTGAGTGCTTCTCGCAATCGCTACAGCTTCTCGTGTTGTCCTACCAGCTGCCACACAGGCTATATTTCCCCTTAAATACTGCCGTTTAATGATACAAACATTTTAGCTGAAGGCAGTCCTCCCCCGGCACGATAAAGGAACAGCGCGCAGGAGCACAAGATCAAAATGCCTCGTCTCGTCCGCGCTCAGATAGAGCGTCGTCAGCGCCGCCTTCTGCGGCAGTGGGCCGTTCTCTTTCGCTCCCATGTCATGACGTTCGAAAAGTTCCTTTTGAATGTAATTTTCCCTAGTCTGCACACCTTGAACGACCGTTATTAGTAAGTAGACTCCATGCATATGTCAGCATATCAGGCTACAAAAGAAGCTTGCGGGATTCGGAGTAACACCCAGCGGATAACGAGCCTGTCGGCGATATGTGCGGTTTCACAACATATATCTTTAGCGCCGTTTTAAAAATATATTACCTCCGGAATGGCATAGCATACTTCCACACATATTTCTTTAAAACTCTCGCCAATGATTAACGACCAGCCACCTCTTCTGGGGGCCCTCAGAAACGAGGCAAATGTTGCGGCAAATTGTGTTTACGTGTGTTTCTGTGGGTAGCCCTTCCAGAGCACCCCTATACGCTTCGCGGTGTTTTATAAATAGTTCGCATCTGAGAAGGCCTTTCATGCTATCACAAGCCGTTCTATCAAAACGCGACATGATAGGTGTTCCGTGAAATTAGAAACCTGTTTTTGATACTTTTCACCCCAGTCTGCAGCGGCGCGCGAGCGGCCCCTTTCTTTATAAACTCGGTTTTGGTCTGCAGAGGAACATCAACGAATGAATGAATGAATGAATGAATGAATGAATGAATGAATGAATGAATGAATGAATGAATGAATGAATGAATGAATGAATGAATGAACGAACGGACGGGCGGATGAATGAATGGATGGATGAAAACAAGGATGAATGGAAACAAGGATGAATGAATGAATTAATTAATTAATTAATGGACGGACGGAAGTCAAGGTCGTCCCCTTTGCAACAGGGTAGAGACTGTTTTCACCATGCTGAACTCTTCTTTTTATGCTTCTTAAATTAAATCAATTTTTTAATTGCCCATTTTGCATCGGCAGGCTCTTAGCTCTTGCTATTTATTTTCATACAAGCCTCCCTTCTTTCCATTTGTCTTTTTTTATGGCAGCCTCGTTTACTCGTTCAGAGTGCAGGAGAAAATTCAGAGGTAAACTTTTGCTACGCTTTGAAAGCTTAGGCTATTATGTCAAAATGTTTATAAAAGTGTCTTAACATTATCCTCCATAGTTGCCTCACAGATAGTTTCAAGATCTCAGCCCCTTGGTTTTCTACGACAGGCTTAACTATTTAGTGCAAGCGGATGAACAACATTGAAGGCTTTTTTTTTTTTTTTTTGCTAGGCTCCGGGCCATGCACCACTCCAATCAAAATAGGCATAGCAGTATCTTACAATATCCTAGTGCTTTAAGAATTAAAAAATGCTTCCCAGAGGGCTTGCAGGAAGTAGGTTTGTGAGGTCAACAACACCGCGCTTCATTTCATGTACTTGAACTGCAGTTAACACAACCGAGCAGGGAATATTTTCTTCAGCTTCGGAAAAAATGAATGAAAAAAATCCGAGGACAAAAATTTCGAGGAAAAGGAAAAGTCATTGCAACTATGTAGGTATTAATGCTATTTTACTATGAGAGCCCTTATGCAGAGCCATTCCGGAGCGTTCATGTAATTGATGCCGTGGACTTAGGCAGGTGCCTCGCGGTGCATCCAGAGGAAGGTGCTCCTGCGGGGAAAGGTGGCCGAAAGGTTCTGCGATTTACTGCGATCCTATAAAGAATCTGTATGTGGTTCCCATTCCCTCCGCTGTGGCTTGCTTACAGTTTTCGAGAAGCGCCGCAATGTGCCGTTATCCTTCAACGGCTGAGCACGAACACATAGACGAGGGAGAGAGAGAGACTGTGGATAGACCGAGGTTCCTTTCGTAGGTTAAGTGAAGAAGCACTGCTTGTTAGCGAAGAACCGCGCCATCGACTTGTACTATGCTACGTCTGTACGTACTACATCACAGTTGTCAGGGTGTGAATAGGATAAAAAGTAATAGCACGCCATTTTTACTTCTGACGTGCCGTACCATTGCATGTAAACAACTTGATACCGCGTCGCTGGCGCCGCCTGGAAGAGAGCGAAAAAAAATAGTTCATGGTCAGCGCACTCACCTCTCCCTTTCCGTGCCACATGTCTCGAAGGCGAAAACAACAGAACCGCTTTGCACACCACCGAGGACAACGTACGGCTGCGGAGACGATGGGGCGTCAGTTGCGATGAAGCTGCATTTCTCTAATTCTTTCACTACTTTCCAGAGAAGCCTGTGTGCTTGCCACAAGAAGCGGATTGGATGCCCAACTTTCCCGTTGTTCACAACACTTAGTTGGGAAGACCGTTGTTTGCTATTAAGCAGACCATCCTCAGCACGACCGAACGGACAGCTGGCATGGAACGTTTCACTCGCAGCTGTGTCAAGCACTTCCCGTCCGACGCCGAACCGGCTGCGTTCAAGGTTAGCACGTGTGATCGCCGACTAGAGGCGCTGGTGTTTTTCTCGCTTCGCAATCGCAGTAAGCAGCGAAGCGACGGTGAGCTGCAGGCATGTGCAGGAAGCCAATAACTTGACAGAGAGAACATATCCTCCTTTATCTCCTTATCAGCCAGCGAGAAGCTCGCTGACGCACGCAGAATGAATGCGCGGCACAAGCTGGTATTTCATGAGAAACTTATCTGAAGCATTTTTTTTTTGTTTATTCTCGTTCTTTACATCCAGTGCGGCGAGTGAGTTGCAGGTCGATGACAGCAGCAGTGATGATATATATTAGGTTTGAGTGTCTTTGAAGTGTTTTTCTTATATTATTCGACAGCTTTCTAGGAATTCGTCGTTGATGTCTGCGCAAGATAAACTGCACAGGAAGACAGACACTATATGATAGAGTGTAATGATGAGAGGATTAACAAAGTGAGTTTAGTGATTAACTTCTTCATTTCCGTTGGGCCATATTGTATTCCGAAATTAAAGGCCCTAGATATCGAAGTTGAGCTCTGACTTTAAATTATCGAAATCTACAGCGTGGTTCTAAATATCGAGCGCCAGAACACGCGTTCGAAATCTGGTCGAGTGAGCTGCTTTGTATTGCGTGTTTATAAAGTTTATAAAAAGGGCATCGCTATGCGTGATACTGTCGCTAAAATCGCGCTAAATTTACCAGCTTCATCCAGTACGCAAACGTCGTCTGTTTTTGCGAGCGGAGCCATGTTATGAATATGCAATGCGGGAAAGCCTGAACGAGCTTTCAAATGAGTGTTTTTTCTCTTGAGATATTTCAAACAGCATTGCCCATTAAGAAAATTTAAAATAAACATGCAAGACACACCTTTGATGCTGCTGGCCCTTAATTTCGTAATTGTAGTCTTGCCCCTTACTTAAAAAAAAAATAGAAGAGGCCGTCATAATTATTATGACTAAGCGTGTAATCATCAATTTCAAGCTGCTGATCCTAAGTACGCGGGTTCAATCCCTGACGCGGTGACCGCTTTCAGAAAGCAACTCTGCCGAGTACTGTTCAAAAACAGGGCACTTTCGATATTGAGTGCAGGTGGGCCAAAATTTCCCGAATTGACCACTACAGTGTCCGTCGTAGCCCGACTCCCTTTGGAACGTTTAAGCAGCCAGGAAATGCCTTTTGGAGAAATAAGATAACATAAGACGTTTTGAGCTAGATTTATATGCACCGGTGGTATCGGCGATTATTAATAATGCACCCGCCTTACCCTTTCCCCTCCCCTCCGCCTATCTCTGCTTATACACTCCGAGACCTAAGAAAATTATAGTGAGAGCACCTCGCGAACTGCGCTCCGGTCTTGAATATGTCTGTTACTGAGGTTTAGTTGCAGTGGTTTAGTTTACCAAGTCCCGGCTGTGAAGCTTTCCCGAGCGTAGGTTTCCTCCCTGTCACATATTCAATACTCACTGCCTATATTTTCCTTCTCGTCTGCTTTGACCGCGGCGCGACTGCCCCTGTAGAATGGTTAAGAAGCGGTGAATCGTAATCACGGGCGCAAACGCACTGGCCTCACTCGTGCACTCCTGATTGCTCACGCAACTACCCGAGCAGACGACTTTACCAGCTACCGGAAGTGTGCTAGTGACGTAATGGCCGTTGTGACTATAACGGATGGTAGCCTCTGGTGACCTGTCGGTCACCGTGACGCCTGTATTTTCGTGACGTATATTGTTAGAATGGTACTTGCAAACGTCACCTTTTCACAATGAGGAATTGGCTGCTTAGTATGTATGTATGTATGTATGTATGTATGTATGTATGTATGTATGTATGTATGTATGTATGTATGTATGTATGTATGTATGTATGTATGTATGTATGTATGTATGTATGTATGTATGTATGTATGTATGTATGTATGTATGTATGTATGTATGTATGTATGTATGTATGCGTGCATGTATGTATGCGTGTATGTATGTATGCGTGTATGTATGTATGTATGTATGCGTGTATGTATGTATGTATGTATGTATGTATGTATGTATGTATGTATGTATGTATGTATGTATGTATGTATGTATGTAACTAATAGTAGATCAATTGCTCTATTGGGGAGCTATACATTAGATTAACGCCCAATAGCATTTAGACTACCCACTGAACACATTTATCAGCAGTCTCTGAAACCCGTTTGGTAGTGCCTTTAAACCTTATAAAATAAAGCCTTATACGATTGTGAACACTCAGCCGGTGACCGAGCTCGGGAAAACTGCACAGAAATGCCATATAGCGGTAGCGAGAAGGACAGCGTTATCGTCAGTGACACGTGCATGTGGATAAAATGGGGCACCGCCACAATTATCTCGATCCCAGATAGCTGTTGCTAGATGAAGTCGCAATGCAGTTTTCCCCGAGCTCCGCCATGGACTCAGTGTTGTATACCACTTTTGCTCCCGACAGTACAGGGTCATCCACTTCTATCAATATCACGGTCGCTGTTTTCGGAGCCGCATTGCGTCCGACACAGATGCATATCGAAGCAAAGTGATACATGCACAGATATACCTGGAGGTTTTGCTTCACATGGCTTGCCACTTTTCTTTATAGCGGGGCCCGGTCGGACGCGGTGCCGTTTTGAAAGCAGTAACCGTGTTATAGCTAGAAGTGGGCGAGGCTGTACATGCGATCCCCCTGGGTGTAAAAAAAAAACCCTTCTGCATAGACCGCGCACACGTGTCTCTTATACTTTAACTCCGAATATTTGGTCGTAGTCAGGATGCACTTTTTCATGTTGACAAAGTCTGTAGTGCTACAGATAGACGGACGGCTTTAAATATATAGGAACGTGACAAACATACATGTAATTCTAATGAAAGCTTTAAATGTCCGCCTTCTGAGAGGCGCATCGCTCTTCGCCAAAGTCTTCGGGCTACGGAAAAAATGTAAACAGTTACGGTGCAAAAAGTGGGGATAAATTGGATCTAAATTCTTGAGAGGTTCACTGCCCTAACTACAGCGATTAGAAATAATTATCAGGAAGGCCGATGTAGGGTTTTGGTCATTTCTCACTACGCCAGGTTATTTCGAGCTGTCAGGTATGGGCGGTTTTCATCATGAGGAAGATTTAGAGGCCAAACTTCTGTGTTAAACCTGGTGGTCGCCATGTGACTTTGGGGTATAGTCACCTGGACCACCAAGTGGCCCGTGACCACTGTCAAATTCAAGGTCATGGGAGGTGCCGTCGGGTATGCACGGTTTTCACCTTGAGGAAGATTTAGAAGTCAAAATGCTGTGTTAAGCCTGTGATTGCATTGTTGTTGCCACCAAGTCGTCCGTGACCACTCTCAAAGTCACGTGAGGTGAGGTCAGTGTGACTAGAAGTAGAAGGTGCTAGAGGAACGATACGTGTATAAATAAGAGCCCCCGGATTCCTGCCTAGTTTACAACACTGCGCGAGATGGAGGAGATCGAACATCCTGCTACATTAGCGCGTCAAAACACGAGGAAGGCACTTCAGAATGAGGCCCCTTAAAAGGCGGCGTACCGAAAAGACCAATGAAGAACGAGCTTTATGTTTGGAGAAACGGACAATGTGTTTAATCCAAGCTTGGCAATGAGCGTAGCCATTAATATGAAGCTTTCGCTTTTCTCCAGGGTTAACCAAAGTTAAACCACCTGGTAATTTTTTCGCTTTAATCATCCAGCGTCTAGTTTTTCCGTCTTTATGAAGCAATTTAGCCACACGTTTCCCATTCTCACAGTCGTGAGGATGGTACATGAAGAGGGAACTGCCTTGGTTGTGCCATTTCGATATACACAATGGTACAGGTTGCGATAAGCATCACGATGTAAGAGGGATTATCCAACTGCCCCAGTCGGCCAAAGTGAAGGGCTGAAGTCGTCTACTCGACACTTAGTAGGACACTAAGAAAATACAATTAGGTAGAACTAGCGCAACATCATTAGCACTCTCCGGAGATAGAATGACTTAGAATAAATAACTTGAGTGTTGCACATGTATCGTTGCCAGGGTCATAATCAGAGGTGCCGAATAAGAGTTGATTTCATGATTCCATGGATTTTTATTTTGCGATTTTTAAGGTTTTCAGGTGACGTGATTCAGTGGCTTCTCTCTCTTTGATTGCCAGAACCTCCGGATAGCATCATTGTACAGCCATGAAGAAGGCCTCGTACGTGTTGGTAAGATTTCAACCGAGGGTTCACTGTGACAACCCTATCATATTAAAACAAACAAACAAAGCAAAACAGGTAGATAATATCAAATTTGCTAGCACTCCTTCACTGCCTGTACATAAGGTGGCTGTCGGGAGATGACACACCCTTTTGCGCAAGTATTGACCGTTCGATTAAACACAGAGTGAAAAATACTGTAGCAAAATCAGTCTAGTTACATTTAGATCCAAACATTTCGAAGTAGCATCACATTCTTTGCGTTAGCCACAGATATGACCATACTAATTACTCTACGTGCAATGTCCAGTTCACTTCTTTGGGTAACCACACTGAAGGATTGTTTCAAAGTAATCCGTCTTGCTCTGGAAAAACTTCTCTTGTGCATTAAAGTCATAATCTTCCTGCGTTCCGCCAAACTTCTTCGGTATTAACTCAGGAGGCACAACTTCATGAAGTTCCGAAATGTCACCCGCCAGAAAGTGCACCTGAAAATACGAACGACACGGGTGTAAACTTAGGCATTAGGGAAAAACCGACCTCACTTTTTTCACAAAAAAGTGTCTTTTAGCATACGTAAGCCATTACTCGGCTTGATCTGAACTAAACAGGAATAAAGGCTGAATCAGAACTGGTGCTTGGGGACTGCTGTTTTCTTCACTTGTTATCACCATCTACTGGCCAGCCTATGAAGGCTACATCTTTGGCTTTATTCGACAAACATGAATTGCTTTCTTCACAGCAACGGCACTAAGATTTAATTGTTGCCGCGAATTATTTCATGAAGAGAAAACATAACGATGCTGGGTGTCAAGCATGTTACGGAATTTGGTCTCTGGCATTCAGTTGCATAAACAACGACTAAAGCGCATGATCATGGTGTCCAAAGTAAGACCCACATACTTACAATATGAAATATCAACTCTCATATTATATCTGCTGCATCTGGTACTTCATGCTTCCAAAAAGGCAATTCCAGGAACTTTTTTATTCTTATGGAGCACTTTATTATGTATCCGTCTGAATTCAAGCAAACGATATAAACAACCTCCGGATAACGACCGTGTTGGCTAGGTTTTTGCATTGGTAGATTTGTTTTTGCAGCGGCATATAATAATTATATGACTTGGAAAGTTAAGCTTCCATTGTTAAACCCTTTTGTGTTGAAGCAAGAAAATTTTCTTCAAGCTCAGACTTTGAACTGTACGGTTCGAGCGCGCAAATAATTTCTTAGACCTTTTTTTTTTTTTTTTTTGAGCTACAATTCAGCCATACTGCATGCATGATAATCTCAGAGCTAAGCATACCCTACTAAAATGAGCGCGGTTTTTAAAATAACCAGTGTGAGCACTCCTTGGCAGGGGTGCCAAAAAGGCAGATGTTGGTGCAAGGCCGAAATTATACGTCTTTTATTCCGCTTTTAAGGCGCACAATAAAAACATGAAACAATTCTCTATATTGCCCTGCCTGAATAAGCTCATAGAAATAGGCCCTGTTCATCAACTTATCTAACCATCCTCTGAAATGTACTTTCACAACAAAGGCCTAGACGTACCTGAAGAGATTTGCCATTCGATTCGCCAAGTTTTTAAGAACTTGTATCTATAGATATTAACAGAATTTGAGCTTCATATCTACCGTTTGATGTATCTATATTTAAGTCGTCCGTCAATGTTACAGCCCATGACTCGTGAACCGCGTCATGTTTCTCATCGACCATGCATGCTCTAATATGCCTTACACTGTTTAGCAGCTTGGCCGAAAGGAATGGTTTAATTAGGGCGTGGACAATCTTATAAACGGGCGGGGTGTTGACGTAGCAGATTGCTTTTATCCGAGTAGGTAGTGTGTCCTGCAGAAAAATCAGAGTAAAACACAGGGATGCAGGCTTTCACTATCATGAAAGGAATGACACCTTTCTACATGCATGAATTAACGCTACGTGAAGGAACAGGCATCTGCCATGTATACATTTGTAGAGCAGTTGAGTTGAGTTGAGTTAAGTTGAGCTGTTATATGCTACAGATGGGATTAGCTTGCTTATTCTGCCGGTAATTTCTCCACCATAGCGTCACTCATATGCTAAGAAAAAGTCCTAAAGCTTGTGAACTCTGCCCCACTATGCGCACAGTCTCTTATAACAGTACATATTCCGCTGTAGCAGCCACTATCCATGCACACATTCACTCACAGTATAACATTGTCCACTCCAGAAGTCACCATCTACGCAAACATTCAGTCACAGTAGAACATAGTCCATTCCACTTGTCACCATCTAGAGTCAAGATCAGTGTCCTGCAGAAATTGTAAAAGAAGGGGTGAAGCCTCCCTTCCGTATGTCTGGTTTCCACTCGGGTAGACAATGTCCTGAAGTGCACAGTGAAGGGCTCCTGTCTTCTTAAAGGAAGTGAACAACATACACCTTTCCCCGTTGTACTCTGGACAGCACATTATAAAATATTCTATATCCCCGCAGACACCACATATAGAACTTAGCGGAGACGATGCCATGCCCGTTTTATGCATCTAGGCAGGAGTACGAGTAGAGCCCGTGCGAATTCGATGTAGTAGAGTGGCCTGATGTCTCCTTAGTTCCTTTGTCACACATGTCTTGTGGGGCGCACTCCCCAGGGTACTAACATAGTCGAATACCGTTTCTCTGAAGAGTATTTTTTTATCTGGCAGGAATTTTTTTTTTGGCGAGGTATCGAGCAATGCTTTATGGGCGAGGCTGTCTGCCACCTCGTTGCCTCTGACACCTATGTGTAAGGGCACCCATTGAAAATGTAAAGTAAAGCCTCTGCTGTGCTGGTTCTGCACCAAGCGTAGAGAGCTTATATACAACGCATCAGTAGAGAACCCGTGCTTTAACATTTTAAGAGGGCAGATTTCTTGTGGAGTTGTGGAGGATACGACTTCGGTAAAGTGTGCAGACCACGTATAGTCTGTAGAAGGAATGTAAAAAGCCGCTGAGCTAGATTTTCTAACTTTGTCCAAAGAAAAATCAGAGAAAATGTGAAGATGGCGGGAATACTCTCTTTTCAAATGTTCAAATACGAGCTAACGCGTTGCCGCTAAAGGAGAACAGCGCTTTGCGCTCATATGGGGAATCGTGACCTTACAGTCGAGGGTCGGAAATGACCAGGTTTGGTTCAACCGTTCCGTTTTCATTCGAACATTAATGCCAAGAGAAGTAAGAGTATTATACTCCGTTTCACAAATCAGGTGCAACGCAGCGAAAGCTCCGCAAGAAAAAAAAAAAGCAGGCGTATCACTACGCGCTCGTTTTGTGGCTGAGTGGTTTCTGTGGAAACGGGCTCCATTCCGAGTATATACGTTTACAATAAGTTACTTCGCGTGCTTGGACATCTTCGCAGTGTGGATCTTATAAAAAAAACATCCGCTGCGAAGAGACAGTCGAGGTCACTGCGTTGCGCAGCGCCCTGCCCTGAGTCCTGACCGCTGGCAGGGTTGCGGGGTAGCGAAAACACGACATGAGCGAAAACTACAAAAAAAAAAAACAAAGAAAACATACAAATTCACCGAATCCGATATTTTCTTCCTAACGAAACTGCTTTTTATGGAGTTGATGGCAAATGTAAGATGTATTAAGCTTGCAAACAAAGCAAATATTATTTCCTGTCGTCAAGAGCTGGCACTATTTTTCATCGTGGATACGGGGAGCGCGAACGAGAGTTCTAGCTTTGGCAGTGTTGCACTTGATGTATGAAACGGAGTAGAAGTACCAAGTAGGCTCTCGCCTCAGATCTCTCGCGGATCCACTGAAGAAGGGAACGCCCAGCTACCTTCTCTCCCAGGCGACCAAGTTGCATTAGTAGTCTCTGTGAAGCGACAAGGCTAAAAGGATTCGATAGTGACTCATGAGGCACTGCACTGTTCGCTGCCGCCTAAAAAACTCCAATGGTTCCTCAATGCTTACCTGCAGGCGTAGGCATTTTCTTTAGTTTGCTCTTCGAAGAACACAATTATTTCGGAACATTTATGAGAACATGAAATGTTTTCAAATATACAACGTTTTTTTTTTTTTTTTTTTTTTTTTTTATCGGTGAATGAAATCTAGCTGAATTGTGTTTTAGGGACAGCATGAACACTCAGCAGCGGCTAATTGTTCATAAAAGCATATATCGTACCCCAGCTTTGAGATACACTATCAATTTAAAAAACGGTAGCTATGAACGTAAATATTTTCTATTTAACTGGGCTCAGTGGTTAGCGCTCTTGAGTACCGAGTTCGAGGATACTTGTTCGATCCCCGACGCGGCGACTGCTTTTCGATGAAGGCGAAAAGCAAGGCGTCCGTGTACTGTGCGATGTCAGTGCACGCTCAAGACACCTCAGGTGGTCGAAATTATCAGGAGCCCTCCACTATATGGCGTTCCTCATGGAGGGAGTCGCTTTGGGATGTTAGAGCTCACAAGCCGATCCTTCTTGATACATGTTACAAGGACCGACATGTAAAAAAGTAGGCCGTAGCTGTAGTCGCTGCTGACGCTTCGATCTTGGCGCACTTCCGCGCTTGGTAAACTTCTCGGCAACGGGCTAGTCTGGGTTCTCATTGTTCTATCGGCTATGTATTTAGTGAGATGGTTCATGTGCATGGCATTTTTACTTCGGTTAAATGAAGAGGCTGCGCAGATGAACCTTCGTGAAGACGACGATGTTCAATTCATAGCCCGAGCTTGTGTTAATCGATGTCAGCGTACGTACAACCAAAAGGTGATCCAAATTAATCCGCAGCACTCCTCTACTGCGCCTGTTTCTGTTACTTATTTTTCTCCCACTTTCCTCTCACCCCTTACTGCCCGGTTGGGATGCCTGCCAAGGTCTGAGACAGTTCCCGCAGTTTTCATTTTCTGAAACCAATTTGTTTTAATTCAGAAGTATTACAACCCACAATCTCAGATTACGCCGCGAGGGCTGCGAAACCTCCTCCGATCAACATTTAGGCTATGATGCCACAGCTTAGCATAAGATTCCATAACTAGTCATGGTTACAGTAGTTATAGTATGACTGGCCATGGCTATTTGAGCATGAACTAGTTGAACCTCACTGAGAGAGAATTAAACTAAGCAAGATTAATTAACAAATTGCGTTACCATTTATTAGTCATGATTCTTATGGATGAGTAAGACCAGGCATCAGTAGGTCTAATTGAAGTAAGTAAGCACAATGAACATTGATCCCATTTAAATAAGATTAGGACAAAAGCCGAGTTAAATAGACGTGAACATGCTCAAATAAAAGGGAGGCGTAAGTAAACCCAATCATAATCAATGATTAGCATGTCTAAATGTGAAGTAAGCATAAACAAGGCTAATGAGGCTTTAGCTGAAGCAGTGCTAACTAATGCTCCCGAATGTATATCCGTACTTATCAAAGTTATTCCGGTGTCTAATTTTATTTCTCCTCCATCGAAGCCCTGTCAGCTATCAGAGTGTTCAAATCTCATCTTGCCAGGTTGTTTTATGAGTGCTGTTACCCCGTTTGGAGCCCTGATATTTCACAGCATAGTGTCAGTTCAGAATTAATTGCGCTAGATTTTAGACCTAAACCTTATTTAGGGGCATAAGGTTCAATATAATAAAAAACAAAGGAGGCATGTTTTGCCATTATTATTTATTCCTGCTGATTTTCGGAAATTTAGTGTTCCCAACCGTACGTGGGGTCGCAACAGTTACCTGAACCGCGAATTCCTCACTGCTCTATGCGTGCATGTATAAGGGCTTCTACGGACGTTGAAACTATCTGCGAAAAATAGAACTCCGCAAAACATACTGCAGTATATTACTCTCCCTTCTCTCGTCCCTAACGTCCTGTTCTTCGTAATCAGCAGAACGCTATGCATAGTCAGACGAATCGTTCTTTTATTTTGCGACTTGCTATATGAAATTATTTTGCGTTTATCTTTCCAACATAAAAAGTTGATATATTTTTATACGACCTTCAGTCCTTATTGAGGAGTCTGACAGGTTAATAATGGAAAGGTTGGGCGCAAGCCGGTACACTGAAACACGGTGCACTAGCAGAAAAATTAATCGGCGCATATTTTCGCGGGAAATCTCGTTTTTCTTTTTTTTTGTTTTCAGTTTTACGACCGATTTTGTGACCGGGCAAAGGCAAAATTATGTCCACTTTTAGTTAGTGGTGGCCAGGGAGCCACATTTATATGGACGGGAAACGCGAACGAGGTGATGTGATGTTTGATGTCAGTGCAGGTTAAAAGAACGGCAGGTGGTCCAAAACAATCCGATGCCTTATACAAAGGGGCCTGTTTCTCCTCTACTCACTGCGCGATTTAGAATCCATCTTCATGCGGCCCAGTTCACGTTACTTCTCACTGTCTCGGTGCAGCTAAAATGGAAGTTCGGCTTTGAACTAAAAGCACCACTGAAAAGCACAAGTGGAATGTGCCGGGAATGACTTGATTTTACTTCCTTGCGTGTCCATGTCACTGAACTTCTGCCCACCCTTAAAAAAAAAAAATCATGACTGCGTTTTAAAATAACGGGACTAATTCACGTTGTTGTGAAAGCTATATACTAGCGCACTAAAGCTTGTTAAAGGTTGGTAATTTATTGCCGATTTTTGTGTATCCGGGGGGAAAGCTTCAGGAATGTGAAATGTAGTACCAATGGCCATACTTCTTCTGTAAGGCGCAGTACTTGGCGAGAACTGTTTGTCGCTTCTGGTATTGTCAGTGAAGTAGACACTTTTAGCAAACCGTTCACCATGTTGCCGTCTGCGTTACCGAATGTTGTGAGCCTGCTCGCCGTCAGTGTGGACGTGCTTGACTGGACCCTACGCGAGCAGCTCGCCGCCAGAAGGTATCGGTCATGAGAAAGCAGGTTTTCTACAGGAAATATACCGGGCTAACAAAGCAGAAATTACATAGGAAGGAATAAGAAGTAAGGAAGCTGTCAAAGTATTCAAAGGATTAAGACAAGGTTATCCTCTATCACCGCTGCTGTTCATGCTTTATATGATAAATATGGAACGGAGGATACAAGAATGTAACCTATAGGTAACCTGTCACAGATTAGGCGGGAAGGTGGTAGTTGCAGTGCCGCGTATTGCCGTTCCCTGAAAACTGCAGCAGCGGAAGTGCCGGGTGCGTCACTGAAAAATAAAACGGAACCTTGAAGTTTTGTTCCAGCATGAAGCGCAGTACGGAAACTGAAGTGCAATATTAATAAAATAGTTTCATGGACTAAAATTACTTACTGTAAAGAGCGTATTGCATCGGTGGCGTCCGTCGCACCATCTTTGTGACGTTGAATAAGTTAACTTGAAAATCGCCGCGGCGTAAATCCTTAAAAAGAGTTTAAAGCATGTTAAAAGGTGATTGTTGCTGAGAGCGTCTCTGAACGCAACCTAAAGGGTAACATATACTCACTGAAGACAGGAATTGATTACGGTGCAGGTAATTTTAGTGTAACCGTTGCCATACCGTCGCATCCTGGCTGCGTTCGCGGCTGGTCTTGCTGCTTTTAGGAACAAAAACTTGGTAATATGTAACCTAAAGGGGAACGTACCCCAGGAAATATGGTAGTAACTTAATAATGTTTGAATTAAAAAAATAAAAAACTGTGCCAACTAGAATCGAACACATATCTTGCAATCAGGTGCGTGGTGTGGTGTGGATCCATTGCTTTTTTTTATTTCTTTATTGCCGACTTGCACATTAAAAACAAGACAATGAACAATAAAACGTGCCAGCGCGCTTTCGCGTGACACGGCGGGTTAAAACTTTTTCAGTTTTACCAAACTGTCAAGTACATGAATCTATTGTGGCTGCTCGGGGAGTGTCATATGCACTTCCCTGAACAGCACAACACTGTGTATGAAATGTTCTCGTACAGGATTGACTTGTATATCTGCATTGTTAAACTGCATTCTGCGTGTCACTATATGTAATCTGTTCCTTACTGCTAAAGTGTGGTACGTGATGAATGTGCTCAGTGCTTCGACGACAAACATACAAAAACTTCACCGTGTTTTTGCCGTTTTCATTTGGGTGTGTATCCATTGCGCCACAGAAGCGACGGGAAATGCGGCCTTTAAATGCGCTCTTATCGTTTTCATTAAACATACTAAAGATGGCGCGACGGACGCAACTGGTATGGTCAGAGGATTACTGGAAGCAATTTTAGTCATGCAGACAATTTTAGTGTGTATCCATTTTAGATTATGCCCTGCAATGTATACTAAAAAAAAAAAAAAACATAGCTTTATTGACTTCCTTTTTCGTGTTTTATTTTTTAGTAACGCCACCCGGCACTTCCGTTGCTGCAGTTTTCAGGGAATGGCAATACGCTGCAGTGCCTACCCGATTTAATGTATGTAGATGATATTGTACTGTTAGCAGATAACCAGGATGGCTTGCAAACTCTAGTTATAATTATTGCGGAGACGAAGGGGACGCTCTAGGCTTCATTTTTAGCGTAGTTAAGTCGGTCTGATTATTTTCAACGGATCAACTGATCAGGGTCTTAAAATACAAGGTCATGAACTACCCAGAGTGGCGGAATATAAATATCTCGGGGTATGGCTAAACGAAGGATTGGCATAGACTGAAAAGCATGAGCAATCACTTAGGGCAAAAGGGCGAAAAAAAGGCCGGGATAATTAACTATAGGGCATTTTGGGGATCAGGTGCTGAGTTGTGTTTGGAAAAGAATTAAGGTGCCCGGGCTTACTTTCGGAAAAGCGGTTTTGTGCCTAAAAGCAGAGTTACAGTCGACATTAGAAATAATCTGAGAGCCGTCGGACGATCAGCACTGGGTACACACGGCAAAACCGCAATTGAGGAGATACAGGGAGATATGGGCTGGGCATCATTCAAAGTACGGGAAGCGCAGAGTAAAATATTACATGAAGAACGCTTGAGGAAATTGAACAGTAACTGGTGGGCAGTTAAATAATTTAAATACCTATACCTAAAAACCGTTGACTCACAATGGAAGAAAAGAACCAGGAACTAACCAGTAAGTTTGCTGGTCACAAAGACGAAAAAATAAAGAGCGTTAAGCAGCAGGTGAAAAAGCACAGGAGGTAAAAATGGGATAAATTCTATAGAAAAGAAACAGATTGTGGAACTACTGTATACCGAAAGTGGAAAAGGCATATCAGGAAGGAAGCTTTCTTTCACAACTCAAGAGGTAGTGCTCTACTTTTTGAAGCTAGATCAGAGTGTCCTAGAACAAGCAGCTACAAAAAGAAATTTAACCATGAAGATGACACATGTGCAGTACGTGGTAAATCCACAGAAACAATTAACCACCTTATACTCGAATGTGATGGTATCCATCCGGAAGTCAATGCAGGTGCAGTTACTCTTCCTGGGGCCCTGGGGTTTAGAGATACCAGTGGCCGGGTAAATGAACCTGCGGTGGAAGCTAGCAAAAAAATAATTGAACGATTGGTGGCTCAAAAGCAGAAACGTAGCATAATGCTAGTAATGTAGAAGCAAAAATTCAATGCATAGAATGATGGTATAGTTAACCGATCCTAAACAATAATTAAGATATAGGGGAAAAACGAGCATGATAGCCACCCCGTTTAAAAGAGGACCCTCCTATATTCCATCCATCCATTCATCCTACATGCCTACCGCGTCAGAACCTATCAGTGCGCGAGTACCCCCTATGGAAGGCATCCCGGTACTCTGGTAACGCAGACAGCAGCAAGACACACGGTCAACTAAATGTTTCTAGTATTTGTAACGCGATGACGTTAGAGGCCCCATTCTCTACAAAATCAGGCGTTGGCGTTGTCGGTGTCTGTTGTCTGAGCCGGAAAATCATGAGCGTGGTTCTGGTAGGCGGCTGACATGACTAGGCACTTATTGGTCGTAGGGTTGCCTGACTTCAGACGTTACACGCGCGATTTGGCAGGAGCTGCCAGCTCTAACCTCTCCTTTCAAATGGGAATGTGGATCAGAATTCGCATTCCAGGACCGTTCCATTCTGAGTCAGACATGCTACTCCTAGAGCACGCATGCATGTTCGTACGGCTTGGTTAATGCGGGGCTTCATATCTACGTTGGGTAGCCAAGCTTTTATGTTGACAGTATGGTAAAGCCTATGTGTGATTAGCAAGGGATTAACGAGGGATAAGTATTTAATTAAGTAGCAAAGTTGATGTACGTGAAGGATCCGCAAGGAGATTGGCATATCGGAGTCATTATAACGCTGCCGCGTCATACCCTACAACATGGAGCTCAAATGTCCCATGAATTTTTGTAGCCTACACTACGCCAGCCACATCACCTCTTCGCCGTGATCGCGCTTTCATAGTGGTGATGCACTGACTTTGAGCCGTTGCCTAACAACCGCTAGAAAAAGAAGAAGAAGAAGAAGACGAAAAAGAAGAAGGAGCTGCCAACTCGGGCCTCTCCTTTGATTTGGGAGGGTGATATCACAATCAGCCTGCTAAAACATTTGCATTCACGGTATACCTAGGCCACGCAGGCACGTTCATACGGAAGCGGTGCTTTATATGTTGGCTGGTAGCTTACGCTATCGCGTCATCGCCAAGGTGGGAGTTAAAACAGAGAGAAAGAGGTGCCTTAGTAGAGGACTTCGGACCACCGCGTAACAAACGCTTTCACCTCATCGCACTTTAGTGGTCAAAGGGGCCTGTGGCATAAATAAATCTGAAACCATGGAGTACTATGTGCAAAACTACTAAAACTATTACAAAACTACTATGTGCAAAGGCCACGTCTTTACTTTCAATCCGAACTTAGCGTAGCCATGCAAATAGCTCTCGCGTAACACAATGTTTAACCACAAGCTAAATCATTGCTAATTTTTTTTTCTTCAGCCAACAAAAAAGCTAACGACGTCCTACTATATTACGTGACGGCGCTGTAGCCTGTTCGCTGTATTTATCCAGCAAAACACGATGTCACGCAGGACCTGACGTCCCTAAACCTCCCGTGCTCTGAAATTTTACCGAAACATTTGTGGCTGCATTAACAAAAGTTTACTTGAAAACCCCTCGTTCGCCATAATGTTAGCGTTTCCAGAGAAGCAGGAGGAGAATGAAATGCATTCCTGAAGAGGTCTCTTATATTTTCTTTGGTTTACATGAGGAAAAATTCTTTGTATTTTATATGCAATCGAAGAATTGTCGAGGAAGAAATCAGCAAGGATGCTCTCCGATTTGTGTGCGAATGTCCATGAAATTAAAGGCAAGAGAAGTTGGTAACTGCAACTCCCCTAATGTATTTGGGAGAACAAAATAAAGCCGAAAGCTTCGCAACTGCTGCTGCATTGGAAAAGCTCCGCGGAAGATGTGTACTTAAACTCGATGATGAGTATGTATGCTTGGACCTATTCACTGTACGCTTAATGATAACGAATTTGCTCCTGAAGTCCTATGCTGTTATGCTGCAAATAGTTTAGCCTCAATGCGAATAAACACTTAGTTGCGAGTCAGCGCTAGTGGTGTTTTCCTCTTTGTCCCTGTCCTGAGTGCGCTAAAAATGTTCCAATATAGTTTACCCTCATTTCTCACACTGCACTCTGATGTCCTTGTATTCTTTCCTATTTTCGCTCTATCATAGGCCCCCTGTTCCATAAAAATAACAGGCTGGCGCTGTAATTGCTTCGAATGGTAAAGCTATACAGAACAAATACACAGAAGAATCAGTCCATCTCTCGAAAGGAGTGACAATCACGTCCTGCAGTTAATAAAACAAGAGATCTATAAATAAAATGATTCGAAAAGGACACAAGAGGATATAAGAACAGCTGGTACACTGCCGGTCCAATTACCTGTGTAATTGTGACGACTCTTCGAACGAATCTCGGAGTCATGTGTATCAGCTGGTGGAAACCGAAGCCTTCAAGGTCTATTATGGCCACAAAACCGTGTACTTGCGTTTCTTCTTCTCGCAGGTTGGATTCTACAGCTACCGCTGTGCACCTCATGAGGTCATCCATTGTGCAGACGTCAGTGTTCCATTTACCTCCAAGAAGGAAAACAAACAATCCAGCTCTTCATTCACTAAACTACACTTGAAAAAACAACAACAACAACACAGAACTGCTCGATCAATAACAGTGTACAAGGAAGCGTGTACAAAATGACTACGGTCTACCCGCCATCGTTCTCGCGATCAAATGATTTAGTTGGAAGCGCTTGCTGCATTTCGCTGGACAATACACCTGACATGGCTAGTTTTAAAAAAGTAATGTTTATCAGTTTTCGGCGTTCGGAATGAATTTTCTGTAAACCTAAATCAAGTGTCTGTACATACCTGTTTATGCGAAACTGCCAAAAGATTGATAAAATTCAGCAATAAAGACTAAAGTTGCGGCTGCAATTTTGCTATGCAAGGCCAATTGCTCTTCGGTGTGTTTTTCTCTTTCAAAATTAGACCTTTCGAATACTGCATCATCAACTGTTAACGACGCTAGTTGCAAAATTACAAGCCAAATGAGTTCCACGAAATGTCATGTCATAACACCTGTAGATGACGCGAGACAAGAGTTTGTCAAGTTAAAGAACAAAATTGTGATGGGGGCGAAATGAATTTCGCGAGAGGGCGCTTTGCGAAGAACAAAATATTGGCTGTTGCCGACACAGCATACACGTTACAGTTGGCTGTAAAGCAGACAACAAATTGACTTGGAATTTGATGTATACTGCTTAGATGGTGTTGTAAATACACATCAATGTTTTATGAATGATATGTTCACAGATTTCTGTCCGCAGACAGTGTCCGCAGACCGCGTCAGCAAAATCATGTCCGCAAAACTTGTGAGTTATTGAGAAGTGGTAGAGGTCAATGAGTGCTGTAAATCAATAGAGGGTGACGTAAATTGTGTCCAAAAAAATAATTAGACCAATAAGTTAATTAGGTAATTAATTACAGGCAAAACACTCCAAATCTTGTCCACAACAGTTTTGAGTAATTGTGAAGCGGTAGAGGTTAATGAGTGATGTCATTAGATAGAGGGTGACGTTATTCGGTGTCCAAAAAATACTTAGGCCAATAAATTATTTAAGTAATTATTTAGAGGCAAAACACACAAAATCCTGTCCGCAGCAGTTGTGAGCGATTGAGAAGTGGTAGAGGTTATTGAGTGGTGTCGATTGATAGAGGGTGACGCAATATTGTGTCCAAGAAATAACTAGACCAATAAGTTAATTAGGTAATTAGAGGCAAAAAATGTAAAAGTAAAAGCAAAAATGGTCCCATTAGTCAATGGCTTTGCGCCACATTCAAATGTATCAAATACTAAAGTAGTTAACAAAATCAGTCAAGGATTTGACGTCACGCAACCTGAAGTCGAGCCAAAAAAGGGCATAGGAAGGGATTGGCGCGAAATTAGAAAGTACCCAAGACTAAAATGGGTAAACGGGAAGTGAATTAATGTGACGTAGAGGATGTGACGTCACGCAACCGGGAGTAGAGCCGAAAAAAGACTTAGTGTAAAAGAAGGTTTAATCTATACGTCGAGGACGGCGTCGAGGTCGGCAAGGAAGCGCACGATGATCTGCGCGATCACAATTCCACAGACTGCTTCCTCTTCATCAGCGTCCAGCAAAAAGGGCTCATCTTCTTCTTCACAATGCCCCCCGGAGAAAAAGGAGCCACCCTGGCGACTTAAGGGGACGAAGGTACAATTGGATCGTAGAACGGCTTAAGACGCTGCACATGTACAGTCTCGTGGCCACGGCGTCGCAAATTTGAAGATGGCATAAGCGGCTCAACAATATAGTTCACTGGAGAAGTGCGCTCGACGACACGGTAGGGCCCATGATACTTGGAGATTATTTTTGTTGAGAGGCCAGGTCTGCCGGATGGAACCCATAGCCACACAAGTGAGCCGGGCTCAAAGTGTGGTGCATTCTCCTGATCGGTGTCATGGCGATATTTTTGGCGCCACTGAGAATCGGTCATAAACGTGCGGGCAATCTGGCGGCATTCTTCGGCATACTTGGCAACTTCTGTCACTGTAGTGTATTCTGGTGGATCAGGGTTGTAGGGGAGGACAGTATCAAGGGGAGCAGATGGATGCCGACCGTAAAGCAAAAAGAACGGAGAGAAATCCGTGCTGACGGTAAATTCAAATAGGCCATCGGAGGTGGCAAACGCGGTTTTAGGGCGATCTTCCGCAGCCATGGCCACCTACCAGTAACCGGATCGTAAATCGAGCGAAGAAAAGGGTTCAGCACCTTGTAAGCAGTCCAATGCATCATCTATACGCGGAAGAAGGTAGACGTCTTTCCTCGTGATTTTGTTTAGGCGACGGTAGTTCAAAGCAGACGCGAATAGAACCGTCTTTCTTCCGCACTAGGACAACGGGCGAGGACCAGGGACTATTAGAAGACTCAATCACTCCATTCTGTAACATTGTGTGAACTTGGCCTTCAATAACTCGGCGCTCGGTGGCCGACACTCGATAGGGGCGCTGACGCAGAGGAGCATGGGAACCGGTGTCAATGTGATGCGCAACAGTTGATGTGCGGCTCAAAGCAGGCTGGTGAGAGTCGAATGAAGAACGGAACTGATGAAGCAGCGCGAGAAGTTGAGAGCGTTGAGGTTCAGGAAGACTGGCATCGACGGAGCGGAGGAAAACGTCGGCAGAAGACTGTCCAGCGCAAGAACATGCGGTTTCGGCAGTACCAGACAATATGGCCAGCACATCCACAAGAATAACAAATGGGACGATTATCACTTGTTCGTCATGGATTGCGTCGCTGCGGACGAGGCGGAACGAAAGGCTGTGGCGCCTGAAGAAATTCCAGTACAGGCGCTGGAGGCGTAGCGTACACCATAGGGTAGCTAGGTGGCCGTGGTCTGGCAGCGACGGCAGCGTACGTCAGCGGTGCGGCATGAGCGATCGTCATTAGTGAAGCGACAGGAACGTCGGCGTATGGGACTGTCTCAACGGCTGGTGCGGGCTGATGCATGGGCGCTGGCGGATGGACAGGGGGAAGGGTGTCCGCCGCGCGGTCGGCGATGATCTGTCGAAGGGAAGCCAAATTGCGGTAAAACTCGCAGTTTGTGGACAATAGTGATATTTGGCGAGCAACTTCCTCTCGGATGAAATCTTTGAGCTGCTGGAGCAGCGATGAGGTCTCAGATGTAGCGGAGAGACCAGAAAGTGATTCCACAGGCGCGGAAGGCTGTCGAGGGAGGAGTCGCTGCTTGCGCAACTCATAGTAGCTTTGACAAAGGTTGACAACTTGTGCAACAGTTGTCAAATGCCGGGATGTTAACATGAGAAAGGTGTCATATTCGATGCCCTTCAGGATGTGCTTGATCTTCTGTGCCTCGGGCATCTGGGCGTTTACGCAACTGCATAGGTGGAGCACATCTTCAATGTAGCTGGTAAACGTCTCGCCGAGCCGCTGCGTTCGATCGTGCAAGCGTTGTTCAGCGCGGAGCTTGCGTACAGTAGGACGACCAAACACGGTGGTTAATGTTCGCCTTAAATGAGTCCCAATTCGTGATTTCGGTTTGGCGGCTTTGTGGTTACAATACCACAGGTTGACGACTTCGGTCAAATAAAAGATAACGTTCGTTAACTTTGTTGCATCGTACCACTTATTGTAAGAACTCACTCGCTCGTATGAAGCAAGCCAGTCGTCACAGTCGGTGTCGTCTGTCCCACTGAACAGCGCAGGGTCTCGCTGGCATAAGGAGCCAGAGCAGACGACCGGCGGGGTCATCGGGGCGGTTGGTGGGTGTTCGTCTTCGGCCATGTGAATTACCGGTAGCGTATGGGTGCGAAGCTCCAGCGTGAGGCAAGGGTATCAGGCCGCACCTCCACCAAGTGTAAGAGGAGGTTTAATCTATACGTTGAGTACGGCGTCGAGTTCGGCAAGGAAGCGCACGATGATCAAACCAGCACGTTAATCTGCGCGATCACAATTCCACAGACTGCTTCCTCTTCATCAGCGTCCAGCAAAAAGGCTCATCTTCTTCACATTAGGAAGGGTTTGGCGCGCATTTTGAAAGTACCAAAGACTCAAATGGGTAAACAAGAAGAGAATTAATGTGACGTAGAGGATGTGACGTCACGCAACCGGGAGTAGAGCCGAAAAAGGTCATAGGAAGGGATTGGCGCATTGTCAAAAAGAAGCGAATTAAGCAACTAGAAGCAACCAGAAGCAGCCAACAGCAGCATCCGTGCTTTTGCATTACTGCAGTGCTCTGTAATTGTTAAGGTACCCTGGAAGAGCAGATTGGCTTTGTTGGCGATTCATTATAAGGTAAAAAGCAAAAAACGTTTGTCAGGACCACGAGACAAAGGATGACACAACCAGCGCTGTCTTGAGACACCTGCGACCGTGCCTGTTAGATGGCGCATTTCCCTCCTAGAATGCTTTGATTTCCAGGAAAAGGATCTTCATTAGTGCGTAGAACGACATGGTTCTCGCTCGGCCGACAGCGCTGACAATGAGGACAATGAGGGCTAGGAGTCTGAAAGTGAGCAGTAAAAAGAGCCTGAGGTGCAAGAAATGTAGTTACAGACTTTCCACTTTCACTCCCACCTTCCTCCCTTCCCTTACGGCGCAGTTCAGGTGTCCACAGAGCAAGTGTGACAGATACAGAGCCTTTCCCTTCCTGTGAACCAACCAATTAATTAATATTATAGTTCCTTCACACAGTTCTTGAATGGTAACCAACCTGCATAGATTGTTATTTCTTTTTGTCGCCTTTCAGTGTCTCTTGAAATGTGGATTTTTGTGGAACTGGCGGCCTATTGGCGACTTTTTATCAGCTCTTTCGGGCAACATACAGGTATTGGCAACGAGGCATGACATAAGGAGGTGGAAAACCTACTGACTGGGTATTGACCTCGCAAGGGTACAGCAGCAGGAGCGGTATTGCAGTCTATAAGAGGATAACCCTAACTTCATCGTAATCTACAGAACAGCTACAGAATCCTCAGAAAGTGTGCCTTCGCGCTAATAAAGCAAGGCGAAAAGGAAGCAAAGCAAGCAAGAAACGAGGAAATAAACAATAGAAGAAATCGAAAAGAAACGTATGAAGAAACAAAAGAAAGATGTGATTTAGATATTTAGTGATTTAGACTAAATAAATTTTTAAACCAAGGTGTCCATTTGACGACTGCTACCCGGAGACAAATGCTCGAATTCTTTGTTACCTAACTGATGGCGGCTTCTTTTTGGATGCTGATGAGCCGCATCGACTATGCGGCACCCTACCTCCGTCTCAAAAAGTTTGACATCAAGAACCTCGACGTCATAGTCAGAACAGCCTAGAAGAAGGCGCTGGGCCTCCCTCCTAAAACATCGACGGACCGGCGTTTACGCTTACGACTGGGCATCCACAACACGGTAGATGAGCTGATAGAGGCACAGCTCACGGCGCAGGTGATACGACTCTCCACGACTCTGACTGGCTGAAAAGTCTTGAACGACTTGAACATCAATTGCCCCCGACAGCTAGACCCTAAAAGCGACATACCAGCCTCATGGAGAGGACAATTCAAGGGAACTCCATTGTCGAGGAATATGCACCCAGATTTTCACCGGCCAAGACGACAAGCACGAGCGGAAGCTATAAAAATGCAATACGGCGGGCGTGAGGGCGTATTCTATGTCGATGCTGCGGGCCCTGAACGGGGAATGGCAGCCGTTTCGCTAGTGCACCAAAATCAAACAGTGGATGGGCTAATAATTCCCAGCCAAGACAGACTGGCTGTGTAAGTGGCGATTGCCCTAGCTGCAACACAGTACTTCAGAATACATTCTTACAGATTCACAGATAGCATATCGCAATTACCTCAGGGGCAGGATTGCCCCACAAGCAGCTAAAATCCAGCAAGATAGTTACATCCGTGGCTACCAACCCACACATAAACACTTAGTATGGGTACCAGGTCACCAGGGCATCCTTGGGAACGAGAGCGCGCATGCCTCAGCCCGAGCATTTCTCCCCCGGGCACCCAATACGGATCTCGTGGAACCTCCTACCCCATTGCTAACCTACACTGAAATACTTCAGCACTTAAGATTATCTCGCCGGGTCTACCCTCCACCGGCAAAGACACTAGACAAAGGGGAGGAGGTACACCTCCGCAAGCTACAGACCAACACTTTTAACAACCCACGAAGACTACACGCAATAGATCCAGAGCAATTTGACTCACAATGCAAATTCTGCGAGGAGAAGGCGAACCTCTACCATATGGTGGTGGCATGCCAGTGAAATCAAACTATCGCTATTAACAACCAGCCAACGCAGGAGTGGTTGGAGGCAGCTCTGACCAGCTCGGACGCAGTGGATCAAAAAGAACTCGTCGAAAGAGCGCCAACGGCAGCCTACGCCAATGGGGTTCCGGACTGAGGGCTCCAACCGCTGCTATAGCCACCTAAACATTTTCATTAAAATATTTTTACCACCACTTGTTCATAATGATATTTTTTGGTACTGACATTTCTTTGTTACTTTTCGTTTTTAGCGATAGCTGTGATCTGTGTCTGTTTTGCCTGTGATCTTAACATGCACATAAAAAAAAAGAAATGGTGATTTTTGTCTCAGATGGTAATGCACAGACATGCTTTGTATGCTGCTGCCTTGTACAGGCCCCAGGCACCCTCAAGTTGTTTCTCAATAGCTTTTTCGTCTGGGGACCCCCAATGACATGTTGGAAACAAATTATGATGATGATGATGATTATATATAATGCAAGCGTCATGTACCAAAAGGGGCCGAATGCGTGAAGTGATCCCATTCAAGATATTGTCCGCTGCTGCACTTCATGCATATTATTGCTTATTTTGCACTCTCTGGATGAACTGTGACGAACACCATTTCGGCGGTTGTCAGAGGCAAAATCGAGGGCACTCACCAAGCCGAAGATACCCGACAGCTCTTCCGCGTGCATCCCTGCCGAACATAATGATCCTGTGGTCATGAAAGAACGTCTTGTAGGGAATATTTTGAGGTGTCAGGTTATCAAAATACTCTGGCATCTCCCGGCGCACGCGAAGGTACTTCTTGATAGTCTTGAAGGCGTCCTCCACTCGGAACTTTTTCGCCCGAAGGAACATGACCAGGACGTCATCTGGAGGGACACGCAGGCCTTTTTCTCCTGCAAACGGATGAACCATTCAGTCTAAAGTTTGGTTGGTAAGGGCGATCAAAACACAGTAGTGCAAGAGTCCTGGTATTATCCGCTTAACAAGTGTGAAGATCATCAACGCACAGCTTTATATGCAATAAGCACAGTGCGAGTTTTACATTGACGGCTTTATTAAGGGCTTTCTTCATTCAATGGGGGCAACATCGTGCTATGTGGTATAAAAATATATGAGGACGATAAAGATATTCTATAACGGGACATTTGAGCGCAGTTTAGCTTCGGCTGCGCAAACAGCCACTGGTTACTACAATTGGTTAAGCGATTGGTTACTACAAGTAACTGTTGTATGAAGGATCCTCTCAGAGGCGGCGATGAACGCCTGCCTCATCGGCGCGAACTGCAGTCCTCTCTTTGGCGCCGCCTATAGCTTGTGCTTGGACGGCGCGATCAGCTATGTCCTCTGGCAATGCGTTCAGTCTGATGCGTGTGAAAGTTTGCTCTTTAACTCTTTGCTGCACTCGCATCGATATACTCAAAGTGCTATAGAATACCAATGGGATGCGTTTCTGAGAATAATTTTGAGGAAGCTATGATATTGAAAGATGCTTTTATAAACATATTGACAGCATTGGTCCTAGTTTCCGATGCGTATCAAAATTCTGCTTCTGAAATTTCTCCTGCGCCCGCAGAGTAATTATTGTTGCCACATAAAGCTAGCGGTGCGCATTCTTGAAAAGTATAAGCAAAAATTTAGGCCCGCTGAGACAGGACCTGCTTGTATATTGATAGCTACCTTGAAGTAATACCGCTAGTGAAAAAAAGTAGGCTGAAAATCTCTTTCCGAGGAGAAGTCTGAAATTGTTGCATGGGTAATTCTCCTAAATCGCTAGCTACAGAAAGTATGGTATCTCGGTTTCTTCGGCCAAAAGTTCCTGTCTTGAGTTTGCTGAAACAGTTACGTACTTATCAGTTTAATGAAAAGTCGTGCCACACTTCTGTGGTGTTCTAATGAGACCTTGAAGAACGGGATTTCGAAACGGTTCGTTGTTCATTACTTTACCCTGACGACACATATCTACCCAATATTGCAACTTTACCCAAGACCATGCAGAAGAAGGATAAGGTTGTATGCACGTATATGAAACGATGGTGATGCTTCTGGTTGGTGATAATGGCAGGTGGCACAGCTGGGCACAGATAAGTCAGGAAATCATGTGGCATGCCAGGTGTTGTCAACAAGGTAGGTACTTGGACATGTGACGGAGAGGTGGCAATCAAATGCAACGAGAGCCTTGAATTGTACGTTAGACAAACCATTCCGTAAGTCATGCTGGCACCTAGGCACGTCTTTCGGCTTTGCTGTGTGGGGCATTATATCTATATTTCCTGGTTATTCATATGATGTGTGGGTGGGATCCAATGCCGCAGCTATAGGCGTAGTCTACAACGAAATGGCTTCAGAACTAGATGAAAATACAGTGACAGAAACATCACTCATTTGGGTAGACAGCACCTGACTTGCGACTGTGAGTCAGACATAAGTCGAAAAAAAAATTTTCGGATCATCTTTACAAGTTTAAACAGAGAATGTGCGTTGACCATCAAAAATATTATCCGACTATTCTGAACTATTCAAAAAAAGCCTAAGCAGAGGGCAAACGGCGCTAGCTGGCGGATTTCAGCCAGCTCGATAAACGCAATCCGCTTAGATTTCTTATAAAATTTGTTTTATATATAAAACTAACTCATTGTCATAACATCACTCTTAGCAAACAGGCATGTTTCGCATGTTGGTACTATCTGGCCGCCACTCAGAAAACCGACGCTGAAATCGCAGGTGTAAAATGCTTTTCTTTACTTTGTTTTTGTCTGCATTGTTTTGATTCAACAACTGTCATGTAGAATTGCAAGAAATATTTCCTAGGTTGTACTCAGTAGCGACTGAGGCTGACATGGGTGAATCAGAACTTCTTCCGCCGTCCGAGACCCTCACTGCTCTATTATATGACACATGTTCAGGTACATTTTTTGGCACTGAAGTATGAGTTGCCATCGCAGCATTTCAGTAATAGTGAACTTGCCCTCGCCCTCGTACTGGACCTTTTTTTTTCTAAACCAAGCTATAATCTAATAAAAAACGAGTCCTGTCATCATGACGTAGAAGTACACAAAAAAGTCAAAAGGGGTGTAAATCTTTGTTGTTTCATTTCTATGCGGCATTCAAAACAATCTGCCGGGAACCTCCGATTTTAGCTGGAAGGAAACTGTCTGCTCGAACCAGCATTTCTAACAGTTGGATCTGTTCCTGTCCCTATGCTGGCTCACAATGAGTGGTTGGAAACAGTGACTCATAATGTTTAAGACACATTAAATCGGGATAATGTATACATTTTATCGAATGTGGGCTCGCGAGTGCCTCCAAGGTTTGGTTTATGGGGTTAACGTCCCAAAGCGACTCAGGCTATGAGAGACGTCGTAGTGGACGGTTCCGGAAATTTATACCAAATGAGGTTCTTGACGTGCACGCACTAATCCCGCAGCGACATGTTGGATACAGCATGTCAGCCTCACAAAAAAAAAAGAAATAGGCAGGGACAAAAAGGAAAGGTAGTAAACATTATCGAGCAATTTTGTTGGAAACTATCTTCTTTTAGCCTGAAAATACCTTGCTATGATGAAAATGATGTTAGCCTGTTCCTGATGATTTTTTTTTTGTTTTTTTTTTCTTTATTGGATGGAAAAAATTTCGTTAAAAAAGGAAAAGCTCCACTTGCCTAAGCTTTTCAATGTCTGAAGTTACCGGGCTGCTTAATACGAGCCCGCCATAATCCTAGCGCGACAATGCACCATCTTCATAACATCAAAATTCTGGCAGGCACACACATGCATCTAGGTACTGCATCCAGTTTGGAGGTTCTTCGCCTGCAGCATTGACACCGCTCACGAAAGCACACTGCTCCCGAAATACGGATTTGGACGATCTTGGTGGCTCGTCACGTTTGTCTATAATACGGCTTTTCCAAAAACTGAACAGGCCCATCAACACAAACAGATCATAAGGCACGACAGAGTTTTTGTCGAGAGGCAAAAGCCTAATAGTACATGGTGTAATTTCAATGTCCTTTTTAAGAGTTCTTTGTAGTATGTCCCAAAAGAACATAGCATCACGACACAGAATAAAGCAATGATCAATTGTCTCAGGCACGTTACAGAGATGGCAATTCACCGTCCAGGGCACAAACATCTTCTTATCATGAAGAAATGTCTTGACAGCCAAAGTCGCTGTGTATAGTTTCAAAAAAGTTTTTGCGCCTGCCTGAATGCGTATTTGCCTAACACGCTTTAGAACGGTGGTGTCCAAAAAAGCCAGATAAGGCTGCTGATACAACTGTGCAGGGAACAAAGACTCAGTGAGAACCTGGGTCACCTGCTTTCTAGAGAGGCTATACAGGTAATTTATTAAGAAACGCACAGTGAGAAAATTAGAAGTGTCAGCAGCCTCCTTAAGGAATCCCCATAGATGCCACGAGCCTGCCAGTCGGTGCGAATAAGTAAGGCAAATGAAGGCTAAGACGCCTAATGGGCACAGCTACAAGAAACGAGTGGTTTGCCGATTTGAAAAAGAAAAACAAAAACGGAAAACAAGTTGATGCACAAACAAGTAAACAAGGCCCACTCCACCAAACTCTAAGCGAAGGAGGATGTCACGCCGCATTGGCTCCCAATAAGGGGGCCACACAAATGTTGCGAATATTCTGCGTATTGCTTGTACCTTCCTCCTCGCACAATCCAGGACATGAAGGATATATGCAAGCTTTGCAAACAAACATATGCTACAGGCCTGTGCCCTAGCAAACACTGAGAGTTCCCTACCCATCCAAGCCTCTGTTTGTCGCTGCATAGGTACGATTTGTGGATCCGAGTAGGCTGCGCTGTTGCAAACTTGGTGCGGCGAAACCCCTATGAGGAGGACTACAGTACCAGCATATGCTTCCAAACTGTCTTGGTCTAGTGCCCCAATGGCCTTATCAAAAGCCTTTGGGTTTATCTAAACTAACAGCTGCGCCTGATGCATCGCAAACTGTTTAGTTAAATGTAAAGCCTCAAGTACACTCTTTTTGTCAGAACAAAAGAGGGCGGTATCGTCAGCGTAGGCTAAAATCTTAGCTTCACATTGAGCCAGAGAGAAACCATGGACGGCTGCACTGTTAATTATACTGAGACAGAGGAGTTCCAGATATAAGGCAAACAACAATGGAGGCAGTGGACATCATTGAAGAACAGATGATTTCAGTGGTATTGGTTTCGTTAGCTGCCGATTAACAATTAATCTTGTATACGAGTTTATATAGCACAACCTTACGCCTTTGAGCAAAACGTCACCAATGTTTGCGTGCTACAAGACCACGAATAAGAAATCGTGCCGAACTTTATCAAACGCCTTCGCCAGGTCAATTTGAATCAGAGATACTTGGCCCGTCTCATCTGATACTGTCTCCATACTGAACGTGCAATATGGATGTGTGTTTGAATACTGCGCCCTCTAATACCACATACCTGATGAGAACCTATCAACTTCATAATGGCCAGCTGCAGACAACAACAAAAAACCTTGGCAAAAAATTTGTAATCAACATTACAGAGGGAAATTGGACGATATCCTTCAACAGTTTTCAACCGATTAGTATTTTTACTTTTGAGAAAAAATATTGTGTGGCCGGAATAAAAAGTGGGAGGCAGAAAACCAAGATCATAAGATTTTTGGAAAACTTCTATCAAAACAGGCGTTTGGCAAGGCGAAAATGTTTTATAGAATTCGCTAGTAATAACATCTGGGCCAGGAGATTTCTGGCTCTGAAGGCCTGAAATGGCTGATTTAATTTCGTTCAAAGTGTTTGGTCCCTGCAGTATAGCAAACTTTTCATCGTCTAGTCGAGCAAAGTTCTCAAGTAACGAATTATAATTGGAACCCTGATTCGGATCTTGACAACTGCAGAACAAATTTCGATAATAGTCATAGAAAGCAACAAACCTACCAGGAGCATCACTGTATGTGCAATCACCATACTAAATTTCCAATATTTCTTTCGTATAAGATCATTCTCTCTTTCATCACTAAGGGCCCGATGTGAAGGTTGCTCGTAAAGAAACCTTCGGGTCCTAGATCTTATCAGGGCCCCCTTTTATCTTTTTTGTCGAAAATTGTTGAAGCTCTGACTTTACATTATTGATTTCTTCAACATAGGAACTCGGGCTAACCCTCTCTAGCTCATGTAGCTCAGTTAGAGTGCGCCCAAGCTCACAAAGGTGGTGTCTCTTCAGGAACGCGATTCTTGCAGAGGCTTCAATTGTCAAGGTTTCGGTCTCCTGTATGAACAAGCTACCATTTTTGAAAAACTGACAGATCATTGCGTGGCCATATGTTTTTCAAACAAGTGTGTACGTCACGCCTAGATATTTTATCAGAGAGCAGACAGTTATTCATCTTCCACAGCTCCCATCGAGGATGAAGTATGTGCACAATTTACCTCCCTATCTGAACAGACACCATACAGTGGTCACTGAAGAAGGTGGGCTGCACCCAGTAACCAAATACATTTGCTAACGTGTCTACAGAAACATAAATTCTGTCAAGGCGGGCATTAGAGGAAAACTGAAAATGAGTGAAATTAATACTGTCGCCTTTTTCATGTCCCACATACCCAATATTATATTCACATGCGAAATCGTTAAGTAATGCAGTACTAGAGTTATATCTCTTACATAACACGGATCGGTCCTCATTCCTACAAACACAATTAAAATCTCCCAAAAATGTAATTTTGCGATCAGTGCACAAATGGTTAACTAATGACAGAAAGAAAAGCCCTCTATCTCGCTGCTTTACAGGGGCTTAAACGGAAATACTTCACCCCTGCAAACCTGAAATTGTGAGGCCACAGCATATAAGTCGCCCCTCATCATCTATGCAATAAGACATGGCTGTTATCTCGAGCGTTTTGGCCAGGAATAGCATACACCCTCCGGACAAGCACCTAGCGTGCCTTACAATAATGTTATATTCCGGCAAAAAGGGCTCAAGCGCAGCTTCTGTCTCTTCATCGGATGACAACTTTGTTTCCTGGGTTGCTGCTACAGACACGCTCCATTTCGTGAAAAGATGCTTTAACTGCTGCTGCCACCGACGATTACGCATACCCCTAACAATAAGGGTAGCCTGTTCAGCTGATCCGGCGGTGTGAAGAACCAATCGCGCCACCCCTACGAAGTGCCATGATTGAAAATTATTTGTGCCGCACTCGGACAGCAAATGAGTTGTGTTTCGTGTGAGTCTTGTACTAACACAAATTAGATCTTTCTGCTCGCTTGAACTAGAGGTAAAGGGAGATTGTTGTTAATACCATCCAGGGAGTCCTTTGCACTCTTCTGCAAGAAAAAGTGAACGGAGGTACAGGGTAAGAAAGTGCATTATTGCATTTGTCAAAAGCTGAAGTCCAAAGTTGTTTGCGTCTATACATACCAGTATTGATTACACGCACAACATGATTGGGCTTCTATTCTACGCTCGCGTTGTCTACGGCACCAAATGAAGACGGGAGTATATTTAATCAATGCGTTACATCTAGACTGACCCAAATGGCCCTCACATTTCGTAGTGTTGCAAACAGCTGTGAAAAAGAGTATAAGCCGCGCATTCGAAAGCACTTATAACTAACACCTGATTTACCTTGAAGAAGCTGTCGGAGATGCCCTAAAGACTTGTGCTTGACCTCTGGAGTCTCTCCAAGTTCACGCTGAGCCGCTGTTTCTAAGTCTTCTTTGGTGTTTATGTCCTTCATATCTTCACGGCTGAAAGCGTGCTGCAAAGAAAACTAGGAGACAAGTTTTCATTGTAAAATTTCAGACATGCCTTTTCAATCCCTATGTAACTATTCTCACCCGCAACAGGTGCCTCTCTTACGGTTTATCATCTGTTTTATCCTTGCATTCAACTTTGCATGCAGGGTGGCTTGTCAAAGGGTCCTTCAAAAGGTCTCAGGCAGATTGGCAATAAGCTATCCACACCGTGTTTTGCGAGTTTATTTGTAGGCTACGGACGCAGAAGGTTCTATTTTCGATTTTTTCTTTTTTCTGAGTAACAATATTAGATATATTTCACTCTTCCCGCATCCCATTACACGAAAACAGCCATTCTGTATTTATGCAGCTATTTTCGTAGGCATTATTCAGTCGCAAAGAGTTTTAAATACTGCTTAAAATTATGCTTGGATTGCTTAATCTGAGATAGTTAGATAATGAGGTTTAATGTCCCAAATCGATTCAGGCTATGAGAAAGATCATTATAGAGAGCTCTGGAAATTTGACCACCTGTGGTTTTTACCATGTACTGACATCGCACAGCACACAAGCAAATGACTTTTCGCCTCCATCAAAAAATGGGCGCCGTGTTAATGTGTAAATGTAAGGAGACAACAGAAGATCATTAGAGCAAATTAAGACACTTGCACCATTATCGCTACATTCTCTAAGAAGTTTCGTCTTTGGTGATGAACGACGGCAATTAGTCTCTAAGGGCATGGTTTTACTAGCGAAAAGACTAACTGCGGGACAAGATAGCCCAAGTAAAAATCTCAATGAATGACTGTTCAGTCTGCAGGGGGGCGAGGAGAATAACAGAAGGATGAATGATAGATCGTCTTGCTCTGGAGCGCTGTGTCACCAACTTTGGTGACGTGTTTGGTGCTTACGAGACTGTGGCATTTTGCAATCGGTATCCGCGATAGCACAGTAGTGAAAGTGCGCAAATGGTCGCGATTGTTCACCAACAAGAGAACCGTGACTGCCTGCGCGGATGCCAAGGCTGCGACTTCAGAAAAGACTTTGTTGCTTCAGAGAGACTTGAAACTCAGAATGATATATGGCGATGTTTTTCGAATAGAACAAGGAGGCGAGTTCCGAGGATACACAGTTTCATTTCGTAGCTCTAAGCATCGTCTATGATTTCATGCTGTCTGGAAGCGAGGAGAGGATCTGAAATTCAAAAGGCCGGTCGTCATCGCGGAATTGTTCACCCAACGAATGTCAGCGCAGTATCGCCTTGCTCAGCGGTATAACACCATACTCCTGTAGCGATGGCAACGAAAAAAGACAGCGCAGACATGCCAACGGAGCCCATCGAGGTTTAGAACGCTATCACTATAACGGCAACAACGGCTTCAAAGCTACAGGCTCCAATACCTGCAAACATGAGTCTTTTTTTTTTTTTTTTTGCGCGAAGAACGCCGTTAGAATACCGTCATCGGTGCACTTCATTAAAAACTGATGAAAGATAAAGGCTGCCGCTGAAGCCCATGACAATGAAACTGCCAACCACTGCATAAATGACAGCAAACGTTCGAGAATTCGCGACTGGCCTACACTTACAGTTTCCATGCTTCATATATAACTGATAGGGCGACAGTTTCCATGCCGCACATATATAAATGATAGCCCGAGAGATTCCACGCGGCGTATTTCTTCTTTTTTCTGCCCAAAGATAAATACTGGTGTGACTGCTAACCTACGTCGCAGAGGTTGTTTTTTTTTTTTTTTCTATTACTGTTGTTGATCTATTTGGCTGAACGGTTACAATCCTTTACGTTGCTCTCCTCAGACGAACACCTGGGCAAAAGGGCTTATTCATAGGAGACAGGTGGCTAACCTGCCTGCGGTTAATATAGAAGCGAACACTTGGCTGTGGCATATACTGTGAGTTATCGAAATAATTAAATGTTAGCCAAAAGGATAAAGAAGCGCTTAGAGTGTAGTTTCTGGCTTAGACAATGAAAGCGGGTAACGAGGAAGGCTGCCCTTTTATATTTTTTTTCGTTCGAGCGAGAAATACACTGCACGGTACCAATTAGCTTATTAAATGTACATTAAAAAAATAAAATAAACAACAATTCGTATATTTTTCAGCCTCCCTGATCATGCTTCTTTTAACGTTCAAATAGCATATGACATTATAGGCCTTCCCACTGTCAAAAGTGCCCTTTTTGTTTTGTTTCGGAACTTCAAGCGGGAAGAGGGGGGTAATCATAGATTTTATTCAAACCTTTCTTGCTTGTTGAAAAAAGAACTTCAGACTTTCAATAATTTAATAAGGATTTTTATATATTTTATAAACTATGTTAAATTTGGTCATTAGCGACTGTGGAATTTCCATTTTTGACCTTCTTCGTTGTCACGCCGAATGGAAAGAAGGGAGGTTTCAGAGACTTTCATAAAATTTTTATCAACACAGCAGCTTTACAGGTTCATGGACTGTTTTCTCACAACTTATAACGTGTAAGCAAACAAACGTTTCTGCAGGCATCAGTAATTGCCTTTTGCATGACTGGCACCAGGATCAACTGCCTAAGTGCATTGGTATTTTTGTTCCTTATCAAAAAGCCATTCATTGGTGGCAGTTTTAATGCAAAAGCTTTTTTGTGTCAAGAGTGGAGTGTACACTAGTTGTCACCAGGGCGTGTCCTGACGATGAAAAAAGTAACAAAAAGGAATGAGTCGATCGTGTCCACACCAAGACTAGGACCACCGATAAAGACAAGTATATTTGAGGATATCGGAAAACCAACCGAACGAGCTCATAACGGAACTAGGCGAAATGTTTTCGCACATACGGAGGACTAAGTGCACCCCTGTAAATTTGTTATTGCAACAACATAAAACCCGGCAAATTGCCCTACTGTTAATAGCGTATCATTTTGGTGCTAGTTTTTAATATCACACTTGTTACTGTCACAAAAAAAAATTAAACACTGTGCGTTCAGTATATGTTTACGAAAACTGAACTATAGTAGAAAAAACAATATTGCAGAAGCTTTTGTTCCAGGTTTCAGCTCCAATCAAGGCGACAATAATTTAAAACATTGGCAGCAAATTTTCTGGCCTGAGGTTTTATTGTAATTGTTCTACACTATACATTTGAAAATCATTAATCATTTCAACTTATCACCTCACCATTATATAATGAAATAAGTGTGCAGGACTAGTGGCGGACAATATGTCTTAAGAATAGTTAGTCTGTGTTTGCTTTCTTTAAACTCGTTTCTGCATCAGTGCAAGTAAATATAGCGTATTACAGCTCTGAGGAGAAAGTTGGAAAAGGTATGAGGGTCTGATGTTTTTCCCTGTGTTTTTTGTTTTGCGCAAGAGGCTCTTATATCCCAAATAGTGACTTCGCTCACATGATGAGTGCTAATATAATACATTTAATCTAAGGACGAGGCAGCAATGTAAAGCTGTCCTGAATTTGGTGCGCTTGAACGTCTTTACAAGGAATAATATTGCTTTACGCGGTGGAAATACGTTGTCAAGAACTATGGAATTATTATATGTGCATATGATGACAGTACGAAAAATTTCAGTGATGCACTTAAGTCTGCTTAGGCGCACTAATGCGAACGCATTACGAACTGAGCCGCGCGGACTGATGGATTAGCCGGACACTACGCTAGTGGAACTCGGCCGCACTCTGCCAGATGGCATATGTGTATAGCGTATTTACGTAGGCTGAATGAAGGAGCGAAGCAGATGGAACTTGATGGAGACAACGATGTTTACTGCACACAACGAGTGTGTATTGTAGTTTTAAAAGAAGCATGATTGTCTGGAGCTATAGATATCCAAGAAAGCAAAGTTGAATTTCAGGATGAGACGGTCCACATGGCGTTGCCCTTCCGATCACGGTACGATGCTTGTGTGGGCCATGCTTTTGGTAAATCAGGAGGGTATCATCTCCTCTTGTGCAACTCAATTGGTATAGATATGTTGAAAGTATGGAGTGGTGAGCCGCGCGGACTGATGGATTAGCCGGACACTACGCTAGTGGAACTCGGCCGCACTCTGCCAGATGGCATATGTGTATAGCGTATTTACGTAGGTTGAATGAAGGAGCGAAGCAGATGGAACTTGATGGAGACAACGATGTTTACTGCACACAACGAGTGTGTATTGTAGTTTTAAAAGAAGCATGATTGTCTGGAGCGATAGATATCCAAGAAAGCAAAGTTGAATTTCAGGATGAGACGGTCCACATGGCGTTGCCCTTCCGATCACGGTATGATGCTTGTGTGGGCCATGCTTTTGGTAAATCAGGAGGGTATCATCTCCTCTTGTGCAACTCAATTGATATAGATATGTTGAAAGTATGGAGTGCGTCAAAGCGACTGTTTATAGCTTGTGATTTCATATTATGAGATTCAAAGTGGATCGGTGTTCGTGTATATGCGTGGAACAGAGAGCAGGCCGGAAGGCAAATTGTTGAGCGGATTTTTGCCTATGTGATGAGTGATTGGAATATAAGCTTTCTTAGTGATTTCAATTGTGAGTGTATGCTGCATCAGGTGGCAGAGTTAAAAGACAGCCGATGTGGGCGAGAGCTCGCACAAAAGTGCTACCTCGAGGGCGTTGCGATTATATCGTCGAATTCAGATGTGACGCAATTCACACACAACCAAAGGGGTAGTAGCTATAGGCTGAAAAGAGCCCATGTATATGCTCAGCTTGCGCCTCACTGTTACAGCTATGTGGAAAAGTCAGAATCATTTGGTAAACCTGGCCTGATCATGTATATCTTTCAATCCAAAGAGGCGAAGACGTGGTTTAGCTGAGATCTATGGAAACTTAACGACAATCTTCTTTAGACTGAAACTTTTGTAGATGCTGTGCAGAGACGCATAAACAGCTTGTTACAGGCGGAGCCCGAAACAGTACTTCTAGCATGGGACCTTATTAAATAGGAAATTAATACTTCGGGTTGGTTATACAGAGCTCACTGAACAAAGAGAAAGAATTGCAAGGGAAGGTTTATTGTTTCTTCTGAAAAGAACGTGCAGAGCCAGGGAAATATATAAAGAAAGTCAGGCAGATTAGAACCACCTAGAGGCTATTGATATAGACAAGGACAAAGGGGCTGCCGTCCGTGCACGTGCAGAATGATTGTTTTCCGAAGAAGTGTCCACCAAGTACGCTATAAAAAAAGGTACGGGATGGAGCATGAAATAAAAGAGATAAATATTGCACAAAGAACACACTAAGCAGCGGGTGGTTTGGCATGCAAACACACACATCTGCGATTTACAAAGTGCTCACCAAGCAACACGTTAGGAAAGGAAAATTGATAAAGGATGGGGCACGAAATAAAAGAGATAAATATCGACAAGGGTCACAAGCGATTGGGTGGAGGTGCAACGACCATTCACTGAATATTTTCACTGCTTTCTAGGTCACTCAAGGCGAGTCGAGAAAAGGTTCGAGAAATATTTTTGCCACTGATGCCTACACCCCGCGTGATGGTGCAGTGCTTAGGGCGCTCGACTTAGGGCGCTCGCCCAAGGATGCGGGATCGATCCCGGCCACGGCGGCCGCTTTTCGATGCAGGCGAAAAGCAAGGCGCCCGTGTGCAGTGCGATGTCAGTACAGATTATAAAGAAGTCCAGGTGATCGAAAGTTTTCTAACCCTCCACTACTGGGTGTCCATAGACTGTGTCCCTTTGGAACGTTAAACCCAATAAATGAAACTAAACCAACTGATGTCTAGGATCGATGTCAACGTGAAGGTAAACTTGCAGCCATCCATCAGCATGCAAGGGATATAAAATGCGATAGATAACTTGAGCGCGGGAAAATCGGTAGGTCCTGATGGATTGGGCGATGTTTTTTACAAAGCTTTTAATCGTGAGATTCCACAGGCACTGAGGTTTGAGCGAGGCATATGATAGGGGAGAAACGCCACCGTTATTTTGAAGGGCGCACGTGGTTTTGATGCCAAAGAGCGACGAAGCCATAAAATAGCTCTCAACAAAATTATACTGGTCGATAACAGTTCCCAAATGTAGATTACAACCTTTTTATACAAGTCCTAGCGAAACAGTTACAGAGGTTAATTTAAGATATTCTAAGACCAGCTCAAGCACTTGTAACTAAAGGGCGAATCATATATGCAAACATCTACGTAGCTTGAGGCACTTTAAAACATTGTGACGTGTTTGAAAACCGTGCGTGTTGCAAGGATGCCACTTGATCTAGAGAAGGTTTTTCATCGGGCTAGAAACGGAATTATATTTTCAGTATTGAGTAATGTATACGCAGTCTGAGTCATAATAAAGGGATTTCAAATCGCTTATGTAAATTGTTTCACTATAGCGTCGTCGAAAAAAAAAAAAAAAGATGACAAAATGTTTTTAGATAAGATAGCCTCTTGGACAATAATGTGCACTTTCTACTTTTTTATTTGCTATGTATATGAAACCAATTCGTTTAAAGCTGAATCAGAATGAGGGGATTCGAGGATGCAGACTTATAGAAAGCGAAGTAACGATAATTTCCAACGCTGAAGACATAGCTGCTTTCTGTCGTGATAAAGAAATCATTTCAGAGGCAATCAAGGTTGTTCCTTGTTTTTTAAGCAACGGCCAACGATTGAGCTGACACAAGTGTTTGGGGCTTTGGAATGGGATATGAGAATCCGCACCTTCCCTGTTCTAAAATATTTCATGGTCTGTTACACCTATGAGGCACCTCGGAGTGCCGCTTGAACACTACAAGGGATCGAAAGATTGCTGGAGTGATTAACGTGTGCAGGCGAAAACAACGAAGTGGTGTGGCCCTGAATTATTGATGTTTGCGCGTTCAACTGTTACTAATTTGTTGATTATTGCAAAAGTGTACGAGCGCTGCCCATGTTTCGGTTAGTTTGACGAAAAATACAAAGATTTATAGCTGTTTTTGTCTGGGGTTCGGGTTGGAAACGATCAAGTTTGTTTTGCTCAGTGAAAATTGGAGGACTCGGTCAGACCCACTTATGTTTAGGACAACTAGTTTCAAGGCTTATTTCCTTACTCAATCAATGTTATCGTTTTGCGCGCAAGGGGTTTCAAGTTGGAGTGTGTCACGACTTACGTGAATTGCTGGTATCATCCAGTAACATCACAGGCGGGAGGGTGAATGTTTTTTTGTGAGAGGTTGTGCTTTTAAACATTTTAAAAGTGAGATTTGCCATTGGGGCCTGAATAACCACCCCGGAAAACTTGTTGGCATGGATGTCAGCAGGAAAATAAGGAAGCACATGTGTAGAAGGAGGGGGAAGGTGGTAACAGGTTGTTTATTCATGCATATTGCAATTGTATGAGCTCGAATGGAAAAGGACATTTGATACCTAACAACGGGCTTGCACTTAAATACACTTGCATTTATAGCCAACTTGCATGGAATATATTTGTTACAAACGATTTTGTATAAAACGGAACAAACGCCTCGCCGGAAAAGGGTGAAATATAATCTCTGATCCTTTGGCCTAAGATGCCTTTGCGCCTTAAAAATCAGCTCATCATCATCATAATCTCATTATCTCTGATCCAAGACACTTACCTCTCCTTTGCCATGCCACATGTCTCAGATAAAAAAAAAAAAGGCCAAAGAAAACGTACAATATAAAAGGCTGGCGAGCACAACTCGCAGCTTCGGAATCGACGGGGATTTTCCGAGGGACGCGTTCGTCGACTCGGTCGCAAGCGGCCCTCCCCCTAGCAGGGCAGAGCGGATAGCGGGCGAAGGACGTTTCACAAGCGCCGCACATGTACGCAATAAGGACACTTGCTCTCTCCCTCGTCACCTTCTCGCGCGTCGATCCAGAATCAAGGCCTGTCTGCTCGTACGGCCACCGGCGAAAGCCGAGAACGCACTTATCGGTTCGAAGGAGTGCTGGCCATGTGCTGCCCTCTGTTTTCGCCGAAGCGAATGAGCATTCGCCATAAACCCACAGGCTTCCCTCCTTACTCCCCGTTCGGTGCTGCCTATCCTATTGATTTTCGCCATGTGCCTAGAAGAAAAGAGATCTTTAGAACATATTTTTGGAAAAATTGATATTCATCGACAGGGTCATTTCTTTTTCTCACTGCGAGTAGACTACTAATGCCTGTGGTTGGTATTTCTGTGGTTTTTCTCTATCTGGCGCAAACGTTTCGAGACGTAGGCCAATGCGGTCAGTGGCACTTAGTACGCACGAACACCTTCTTCCCTGCTTACCTTCACCTTTTCTCTTTACAGATGTGACAACCACTTGGGTGGACGGGCACGTCACGTCGCCATTCCCGCAAGCTCCTCAATCTATATTTAAAGGCCGTCTGTATCGGCTAAAGTTGGATAAATTATCGCTCATTCATGTTTAATTGACAACTGTGAAAGGACAGGTCCCGCGTTATTTGACGAAATGGTGGCGCAAAGGATAATATATACTGAGCGAAAATTCGTGAAAAATGAGCATATTTATGAGAACCTTTTAGGTTGAGGTGGGGGAGAATTCCAGGTCCTGTTATCTCCGTAACTTTTGTACTTTCCAAGTAAGAAAAACGCGAGCCATTCCAACTTTGCCGTGAAAACGTCCTCGTTTGAGAAGAGCTGCCAGCGTTCCTAAAGTTTTCTAATATTGGCCGTATAAAGAGCTGACACCGCGATCTGCGCGAATTTAATTTAAAGAGTCCTTAATCAACCATGAACGTTCTATGCATGTCGTATAGATAACCTACCGACCGTAGAACCAAACATTTTCCCAAAAACTATAGGAAGAAAAACAATTGTTGGCCAGTTGTGAATGTCGCAAAAGGCAATTTCTGTCCACAAATTGCTATTACCGAGCACGAATGCACTTGAGTGCCAAAAAGCGCAAAATTTGTAAATGCTGTGAGATGGTCTTCTTCTCTTTTAGCCAAATGCCAAAAGGTCAACACCAGTTGTTTGGGTTTAAAAAGCACACTTTCCAGAACAAGTATTAGAAAACATTATGGATTACACATTTTAGGTGATGACTTGTTGGCATTCTGAAAAACACAAACGTTCCACTGGTGACCTGTCACAGAGCCCTTTTGCTACAAAGGTTTTTGCTCCCGACTTTCGGACGTCGAGAGGCTCCTGTGCGGGCGAAAAGTATACCAGCTTTCACGACGTCCTGGCGCTTTCCGCCCAGGTTTGGCATAAAAAGAAAACGAACGAGCTAGAAACTGATAACTATACTACCAACAGTTAGTAACAGTCATATTTTTGCTGATAAGCGCAATATGCCTAACTTTCTGTGAATGAATTCAGGAAGTCGGCTCTGCATGTAATGTGCGTCCTCCGCCCGGCTTTGCAACAAACTGGTAAAACGTGCAGCCATACCTGCCCTTTCCTTCAACGCCCTAGCTTCTACAAGCACCGAAGGGTAAAAAAGTACGTCGACAAGCTAGATTTAGGCTATAACCTAAGTCTAGCTTGCCCGAGTAACTGGCCCTCAAAGCGTAGCATTGTGATCCGATGTAGAGTAGGTGGAAACCGGCAAAAGCAGCGTTTTCGAAATGATTCACCTCTTTAACTCCACTATGGTCTGAATGAAGAAGTCCCGCTGCGTCGCACCAAATGGTAAGTCAACTCGGCACGCTTAGAACGTCTATATTGAATGAAGTGGAACACCTTCAGTGGCAATATTATATAGGATATTATGTTGGTAGCCCTCTTTTCTATTGCTTTCGAGAGCACCAGACCTATATTTTGGCTTTATGCCGCGCCTCACCTTTCAGTAAAATAGAAATTAGTCACTATTGTAAATATATAGGCGAATTTATTTCCTCATATAATTTGATGCCAACAGCCAAAAAATCGCCATGACGAATAACTTTAGTTAAGATTATATGGGACATACAAACTCTATAGGATATTTGCTACTTTATTGTTTTATTTCATACAAACTCTTAATATGTATAGGCAACCCCCCCCCCCCCCCCAAACAAAAAACAAAAAAAAAAAGAGTAGGAATGAGAACAAATGAACAACGAGCTTACATTCCACAGTTTCCGTATTCCCCGTTTTATGCCCTCTCTCCTAGTATGTGGCATATATTACGTTGAAGCCCAAATCGCTACTACACGTGGAGAAATACACTTAGAAGTTATTTGCCTACTGAAAACAATATCTGCGTGCTGATGATGTTTACCTTGCGTCTCACTGCACTGAAAGAATAGGTGCCATATGTATTAGATGACACACTAAAATATATTTAATCCTCCTGTAGAATTTGAAAGTTGTGCTTAATTGATGTTGTAATAAATGTTTGTGTTGTATTCGGTTGACCGGTGAAGTGTTGCCTTGAATTAGGTTTTTTTTTTTTTTTTTAACTGTGACTCGTACCTGATAAATAACAATGATCTCAAGATAAAGATGTTTGCTTTAAAATTTTACGAAACGTGTGGTAGAGGGGTGTTCACAAGAGAGAAACAACGTAAGACTGAACTTCGCATCTTTTTTTTTTTTTTGTTACTTCCCGCGTGGACTACATTGTTCGTGCGTAAGAAACCTAGGGAATCTGCGCTTGATTGCTTGGGGAGAATTAAAAAGCTCTGGAAGTAGCAGCACCGCGCCCGCTGCCTCCCTACTGCCCACTGTACAAGAAAATGGGGCTTCAACAACTATTCGTCGCAGCACAGCAACCCCTGTGTCCCCCCCACGTTCCTAAATCACACACTCAAGGTCCGAGATGTAAAAGCCTTATCCCTAAGTGCATGTCATAAAGGTGAGCGACCCGCGGATGGTCAAATTTACGTCATGACAATGAGGGACCGATGCCATGCGATTCTATTATCACAGCCCAAGCCTTTGGCTCTTCCAGGTAGGCGGCTTTAATAGAACTATTACTGCCAATGTTGGCTTCCTTAATTCTGAAGAATGTGGAAAAATGCAGGGGCACTGTCAGGCAGATCCAGGTGCTGTCCATAAATGGCCGATTGCTTTGGAGTTTGAAATTGTTCGGGATATAAAGAGGTTAGTGGCCGCATTACCAGCGAATGGTAACCTTATGCTACGTGCCCTCTGCGTACGTGCTTTTTTCTAGCTATTCCTTTGTACTGCACATGCGCAGAGGAATTTTCAAATGCTCTTATTCAATCTTTGATTTACCACATTGGCTTAACTCCATGGAAGGGCAAAGTTGCAGTATATTTGAACTCATCCATTAGCAAAGTGGGGGAGCTATATATATAGCTCCACTTTAGTGCCGGTATATCCGGTATCTGGGCAAGGTCATCTTCCCGCACGTATGCTGTATTAAGAGGACTCTGAGTCTTGCCTACCTGAAATATATCTTATCGCTGATACCTGCTGACACCAGAACAAGGTTTTTTTGTTGTGAATTTGAGATATTGGCTGGAAGCTTAGCAAAGCGTGTTCGTTTGTATCCAAAGCCGCTGGTAGGCGGCTTTATCATACGTTTATGCCGCGATATGAGACTCGAGTTACCTGGAATGAGGACAGCCCCGTACAACTGCTGCTACGTCATTCAATATTATCGCATGTGATTTTCGCTATTTATCTGGATAGTGTTTGCCGTCTTTAAGTTGAAAGCTGCTTGCTGAGTGTGGTGGTTTTGTTCTTTGACGGCCGTCGAGCGCGCGCATTGATATCGCCGCGGAATGCTGCCAGTGCCTTCCTGTACGCCACGCTGTCGCCGCCACTGTGTGACAGCACTTTTCGCTTCGAGTTCCACTGGTCTGGGGTTACCTTCAGTTACTTCACGGAATTTCGTGCGTTCGCGGCAAGCTTTTTCTCGTGTTACCACAGCACCTACGCCACCTTTAATTTGTGAATAGGCCGTGTACTTTCTGAAAAAGAGCGATGAACATCTACTGGTTAAAAAGAAATAATAATATGGAATCGCCGAAGAATACCTCTTTTTTGGTATCTTAGTTCTAGCCCAGGGTCCATTCTTGACGGACAAATTCACATTTTCTCCCCTTCAGAGCACAGAAAAAGAAAAAAAAATTCAAGGAGGTGGAGATACTCTAGGCTCTTCCTCGCCGTCCACAGAAAGGCACCCAGTAGCATCTTTGTTTCTGTAGCAATGAACTATTTCAGGAAATATGTAAGTCAGCTTCTCGGCAAGGCTCGTTTTCCAGCCTAAATGACTCGTTCCCAGACGATACTCCTGCATTCTTCGCGGAATTAGTGGTAAAAGACCTGCTAGGAGAACTACTGGATGAATTTATGAGCAAATCTACAGACATGTGTTGCGGAGCGGACGCAATATTTTGAAGGAGCTCGAGTTCCACAGTTACCGCCAGTACACGGTGAACAGTGTAGTCGAGCCTCATTTGTTAAGGAAAATGCATGATGTGACTGGCTACTACTAGTTCAAGTGTCACTGGACATTTTAGGCTTTCATTTGTCAAGCGCTAATTCTGAGCGAGCATTTTAAAAATTGCATACAAAAGAACGCGATGGCATGGCTGATTACAGTTTCTCTAAAGACAATAAAATTTGCGCCTTTTTGATTCTATAATGTTGGGACATTGGTGAACTTTTTTTTTGCTCCAATAATCGCCACGTTTTACATTTTCCGCCGAAAATATAGCCCGAAAATACAATTTCAGAGCAAGCATATATATAAGCGCCAAAATACATCAATCAAAATTTACAACAAATTAACACCGCCAAATGCATGGGCTAATTATGAAGTAAAGATTTAAAATAAATAACACGTTGTTTCTTCGTGCGATAGAAAATATAGACAAGAATTTTGAGAGTTCGTTCTCTCGCCTGGTAATCTTTGTCATACAGCAATACAAGGGAGGGATATATCAGTTAAATAAATATCGTCCATTATCAAAGATCAAAATGCTCAAGCCTCCTCTTGCTCGGTAGGAGAATGTTATGCGTATTCGTCTCAGCATTCGTCAACGACATAGTTTACTTTACGCGTTGGGGTAGGTTTGGCAACCTCCTTGCAAAAAGTTATTGATGCCATTGCAATCTTCCAGGAGAACCATTTTATTTCTTTGGATATCCGCAACGACACAATTCCTCGAAGTAGTCTCTGCTACTGTGCACGAACTCCTCTTGGCGGTTATGATCGAACGGTTGCAGACCGCCGAACTCCTTTGGCACCAAGTCGGGAGGGCAATTATTCCAGAACTCTGTGACGTCACCGCTCACGAACTGGATCTGCGATATGTAGACAGAAGAAAACGGTAGTTCTTATAGTTGGACACAACTGAGGAATGAAGCGATAGATGCTCCTCTAAAGAGACACTTCAGCCAATGGCGTCGAGCGATTGTTATGACCCAACTTGGTCAGGCCGTAATTAATCCTCTTGCATCCGGCAGCGCCCCACGATGTCACACTAGAAAGTCTCAAGGAATTAACCCTTCGATTATGATTGTCGGTAGGCGGAAATAGACACCTTTAACATATCGTGTTATCGTTATACCATAATACCGTGAGTCTGCGCACCGCCAGGGCGAACTCACTGGTTTATGCCGACGTGGCAGGCGTGCATAAAGTTAACATGCACCTGGCGCCATCTTGGACCTTCGATCACTGCGTCGAAATCAATCAGAGAGTGCGCACTGGTGGTGAACTGGATTACGGTATTATGATAACGCTACCGCTAACACGGTATGTTAAATGTGTCTATTGAGTGGAAGGGGCAACCAGTTTTTCTTTGCTAACTTTTATGAAACATTTGTTTCTTTACTTTTGATTTCTACCGGTCTATAGACTCCACCTGCGTAGACTCCATCGTTAAAAAAAAAAGAGCAACAGCCTTGCAATTTAGCCAAAAATCATCTGTATTCCCTGCAGGTTTTTTTTTTTTTTTATGACAGTGTGCATTTGTTTCATTTTTTGTGCTTCGAGACCAGTACGCCTTTGTTAACAATATACATTACTGGCTCACATTGCCGCAATTTTGATAATGCTGAACCAGGAAAATACTGGCACGTGGTTGTTTCGAGCTGGATTATGCCATTCATTCAAAGTGGTTAGTTATTATGGTAGCTGGCAGGATTAGCGTTTCCATAGTGCAAAAATTCTATTTTGACTCATGCGTTCTAAATGACCGAAAGTGGTGGCTGCCAAAAGCGGCGCTGTTAATCACCAAGTTTGTGTGTTGATGCACATCGAATCGAAAACCCACCAAATGTGCGTTGCAACAATGTGCACGTGTACTGCATAAGTGCGGGTGTACCATATGCTATGTTCAAAAAGACAGGGCCAGTCTGCTCAAATATTTTGAAGAGAGTTAAGCAGAGCAGTAAGCATTAGGTGGTGTCGTTGTGCCAGCCATGTGTTGTTATATCTTTACAGTGGGAAATATTAAGGGAACCTCTAAACTTTTCATCATCTGCGACATCTCCAGTCCCTTCAATCAAAGTTACTGCTTTATGGTTCTCGATTTCATGATACATTTGTTGGTGACCGATCAGAGGAGCATAAGGCTTTCACCTCGGCTAGTGTATCCCATATAAATAAGCATAAATGATCAATCATCATTATATTCTACATTCATCATAGACTCGCTCTGTTCAAACCGTACGACACTTGCTCCTATGCTGACATTTTGGGTACACACTGTGAGACAATATGCCGGTTAGGCGCCAACGTTCAGCCCAGCTAAATTATTCGGCTTACATTACGCAGAATAACGCTTGAAAACTGATGTGCTGTTGTTTGTTTCATAAAGGCCCTCATAACTGTGCAGTTATAATTCCAGAGGCAGATTCCTTCATTTTAAAGGACTCTCGCAGTGTGCTGTGCACATGATATCTTTTCTATCCACACCAAATTAGCATATATTCATCAATAGTGCGGCCTATTGTAGTCGCTGCTGCGTGGAACTAATATTTGTGGAGGCCACCATAATTTCAAGAAAACTTCGAATATTCTCACTTCGACAGGGTTATTACGGTCTATTGACACGCGGCTTGTTTCGTGTTTTAAACCGCTATGCGAATTTTCTCGACTGGCACCAATTTGGCGAAGACAACTACGTCTATTCCCGTAAAATAAGGTTTTTTTTGTAAAAATTAGAAATTGCTGAAATTTGGGAAGGGCTTGGAAAAGTTTTCTTTTTACCTTTTTATTAGAACTTTTGATATTATGAAAAAACTAATTCAGAAAGTAAAGGCTCCCCAGCGTGGATTTGTTCTCTAAGAACGACGAACATTAATTAAAGTTTATCAATACCAAATAATTCATGGGAAGCTTAGGCAGTGAGCCATATATCCAAAGCACGGGATAAGCCCAAATTACTTTCAACAGTAATAACAGCATCTTGCATTTTGTTGATGCTGTCCGTGATTATCGCCACTTTTTTCCTTGCGAGCGTTTCTAGACACTTCGCGGATGTCACCAACAAACACCTCAATCCCACAATTTATGCCTGTTTCGACTGAACAGTATTCATTATGGCTTTGGTGCCAGGATCAATTCTGAGTGTTTCCCAACTAAAGTGGTCCATCCGCCTATCAAAAGCTTTAGACACGAAGCCTGTTTCGTTGTCTTTACACGAGTCTTCACTTACGTGCACTTCGAATCGAGCAAAGCTCCACTCAGACGTTGACTAGAAGTTCTACGGCAGCGTAAATTTGAGTTTGCATCTCTGGAGTAATACAGTTTCGAAGAGACGCCGCCGCTTGGTTTTTGTTTCGGTAATGGGCTACTTTCTTGGCTTCTGTAAAGTACAGGCCCACCTGTTTGCCCCGATAACTTACATCTCGCTGTCCACGCAATGTGAGAAGGGCTTCAAATGGGAAACGAAAACCACATTGTCTTATTTTCCGCTTCAAAACATTTCTTATATTTTGTTGTCATAGGTATATATTAGGACTGTCAAATTTGAAGTATACTGACCGTGCTGATGGTTCAAATACATTACAAAATAGTAAAATAAATCTAAACAGTAATATTTTGGGGAGCTTGAGCAATGTTTTCGTATTACTATTTCTGAGAACAAAACCTGAACACATATGGTTTATTAAATATTCAACGTTGCGCCGGCAGCCAGGCCTATAGCTGCAAGCTGAATTCAACAATATTTTGAATAATACGTTTTGAAGACAGATCGTGGAGACTGAATAAAAAGCTTACCCTGTTGAGAAGCTTGCTCTTCAAGAGTGGTTTAATGATTGAAAAAATCCCCTCGAATATAGACGGGTGATTTATGATGTATATGGCCTTTATCCGTACTGGCCAGCACTCCTGCAAGCGTTATACAGCAAATAAAATTAGTGTTCAAGCAGCTCTCAAGGCTACATAAATTGCTTTGCACACACCGAGATTTCCACCAAACTGAGCAAACACTTCGATGGCAGATTACCGAAACTTGTGGGCAAAAACACCAACACGCGCGCACCAGTTTCTTTTCCGCCAGGTGTAAAGCGCAGGCTTCAAAAGTGATTCGTTGCACCTGTCGGCTACCCGTCTTTTACAAAACCTGGCATCCTTGGAGCACATCTTCAGAAGTCAACTTTTAATGTATTTCTTTTTAACAGCCTCCCTTGTTGTTCTTATACTGTTCAACACCTGTTCTGTCTCTTTCCGCTTTTGTCCTCGTCCCTGTGGTGCCACAAGATGAATCCATGTCAACTTGCCTAGTTTTCCACCCTCTTACACATACTAACTGGCTAGCGATAATTTTTCTGCGTACAGCGTCGTTTTACTAAGTCAGCATGGGCCAGTTATCCTCGAGTCGCGATGCGTTGCTCGCACTTGCGTCCTCAGGCTTGTGACTTTAGCACCTACCTAGTACGCAGGAAAAGACGCTCACAAGGGATAGTTGATGCTTTGTGGTGGAGATATACGCGAAATGGATATGCAAAATAAGGCAGATAGTCGAAGCGCGAAAGACAAACGAACGCGGTTTTGCTGTATGCAGTTCCTTGCGTGTCATGTGTTTCCTGTATCCGTTTGACGCCATATTCCCACAATGAAAATCTTGCTTTTCTTCGGGACTTCTGAAGCAAGGGGGGAAATTTGGACAAGTCGGTATTGATTCATCACGTAAAAGATGGTGCAAAATAAAGGCAGAGGACGAAGGAATAGACACCAGAAGCGCTAACTTCCGAATGAAAAAAAAAAACAAACAAACAAATACCATAACGATAAGGGGGGACGAGACCTGAGCGGATTAGCAAGCGCCTTCGGCCATCTAAGAGAGGTTCTCTAAGAATCGACAAAAAAGAAAACAGAGGGGAAGGAACTAACCGATGAAAGGTTCACCGTTTCTTTGAATTAAGAGGGATAGCAAGGAGTACTAACATAGTTACCTTGTAATGTGGAGAAAGTTCAGCGAAAACGAGCTATCAGTAAAAAAAAAAAAAAAAATGGATTTCAAGCTGGCTGTCAACAAGGCAAGTGTTCACTTGTTTTCTTCTTCCTTTTTTTTTTTTTTTTTTTTTTTTTTGCAGCTCCAGAGAACCGAAGTACATTGAGCAAAAGGACCCTGCATGGCGAACAACGTCCCCTAAAGCAACAAGGCACCATCCACCACCGGAACAGATTTGTTAAATGCATTGAGGGGATTATTTAAAACATTTCGTAGTCTCGTGGCAAGCACTATGTCCGACAAATACGGTACTGTGGATGCCGTGAGCAAAACACACAACGGGACTTATGCTGGTCTGACAGCATGTCACATCGCAAGAAGTGTGGGTGCTTGTCTTTTCTAGATAAATGCACATTAGTTGCTAAAATCAAAGCTAATCTAACTCGTTAAATCATTGAAGCAGTGGAGATCGCTACATTTTAAGATTACTGTGTTAGGGCTCCTTCCATTTTCTTGTCCAAAAGTGAGCTATCGTTCCTGAATTCAAAGACGCAGTGAGCCCTTCATCGGTAAGTTCCTTGCTCTCTTCTTCTCCTCCTCCCCTCTTTTTCTTTTTTCTTTTTGCTGATTCTTGGTGATTCTCTCTTAGACTGACACATCTTAATCCACTCAGGTCTCGTTCGCCGTTGTCATTTCGCGTTCCTTTAAGTCGGAAGTTGCTGCTTATGATATGTGTCTCTTCCTATGTCAATTGTCTTGGTTTCGCGCTCTCTTTTACGTTCTGAGAAACGCTGCTATAGTTGCTAGAATTGCTATAAGGCCCCTGCGAAACTGTACGTTTGGATAAGAAACGCACTAGCAAAAGTCAAAAACAGTATAAGCGTGATTTGAATCAGAAAAACGGAGCGAATGAAAAAGGGACATAAAAGTCACATAAACGAACAGGACTGACGCCCTTTTGTCCCTGTTTCATTCGCGCCGTGTTTCTGATTCAAACATGTCGAACCAACTAGGCCATATCAAAGTACTCATAAGCATACTGTTGGACGGAAGAGACACGTGACCCTAGTTTTATTAACGATAAGGTTGTGAAAAGTAGGGGTCATATTTCGAATGCAGTCTCTGGTGCCATGAACTAATTATCATACGGTACTCTAAACTTATGAACACAAGAACCGCACTGTAAGCTGTCGCTTGATAAGAAAGGAATACAAGCACTCCGATTAATGTCATCTATAACTCTAGCCGCACCGCCGATCAGTTGCGGATCGCCTTAATTTACTGGTTTTTGGTGTTGAGCTGAGGAAAAGGTTTTCACAAGACATGCCATTTATTCACACAAACAAGCTATTGAAAACTTGGGACATAATTAGAATAGCCTTTTTTAGCCTAGCCTCGAACCGAAAGTAAAATGAAACGCGATGGGCTTGCGCACAACTTCGTGTCTGGCCAACTTAGCGAAATCGGGTGAGATTCTTTTCTTTTCTTGCTGGATCATATACTTTGTTCACCACTCCGGTCTCTTCACTTTGATGCTCTTTCTGCGAACAGCGAAACTTCACTGCTTAGAATAAGCAAGCGTGAACAGGAATATGTGTAATATGTCGAGCAAAAAGAAAAGCGAAAATACAATGCCGTCGCTTTATTCGCTGCTTGGGATTCGATTACAAAGATTTCTGATGTTTATCACTCAAGTCGTTTAACTTAAAGGCTGCGAAGTTTTAAAGGCACGGACTCCTTAATTATATGACGGTTATAGTATTTTTGAAAAATTTGTTAACACGCAACCATCGTGCTTTAGACTGGTTTTCCTAAATAAGCTGCAGTTGTCGCTCTCAAAGAAGCCTTCTCTTGGGCTGTTGGCAGTGAGAGAGTAGTAATTGTAGTTGAGGTAGAAGAGTTCATTTGGGACAAAAATATACACAAAATTTGTCCTAGGTGCGAAGACCAAAGACATTCCTGCCTGATGAGGCCATTCCATCCTTGACAGCAGTAGCAAACGCTTATAGACAACATCCGAACACATTTCCAGTACGATACAACATACAGCATTCATATGTGCAGACCAAGTATCTCTACCATCATATATGCAAGCCCACAAAACAAAAACAAGTAGAAATCCCTGAGAACTTTATGCATGCAATAATACCTCCGTCTTTGCCACCTGACTGATGTAAGCTGCCGAGTTTTTAATTTCTCATGATGCGCCCGGGAAAACATCCGAAAGCATAGGCAGCCCGAATCTGCCAAGCAATGAGGCGGTGGCAAAGCACATGCAGAGGAGATGATCCTTCTTAGCCCGGTTTTCAACGTGGCGTCGTACAAACTGCGAATTCCGAGTTACCCAGAAATGTTTCCTCACCTGCGTTACGTGAACGGCCTTCATAATGAAAGATGGTGTCATGTTCTTCACGTGATGAAAGCTGAGACCCTTCAAGTCCACGATGCTTGCGACACCCATCACTTGAACATAATGTTGGCGGATCCAGCTGCCGCACACCAGAAGCGCCACTCTCGCCAGTTCAGTCAGAGAGCAGATATCGGAGTTCCATGCACCTGGAAGAACACGTGGTTGTCATAGCTCCCACTAGAAACGGAATTCATGAGACTGCATTTGTGGATGAAGCATAACGACACGTTATAATACGAAGCCAGAGCTTAAATAGCTCTTTACCCAACTTTCTTTCTTGCGCAAAATAATTTTGAACACCATTTGCTGATGAGCTTGTTTGCTGTAGACACGCTGGCTTGCATGTCAATATCAGTTGCAGCTCTTACGTATGTGAAAAGGGCGTTTCATTAACAATGTTTGCGGGCCGAAGAGTATCAGCGTGACACACACACACACTCAGTTTGCGCGCTTTTGGTTGTATGTTAAAGTCAGAAAAGCCCTTTACAAAACCGAGCGGGGATCGGGGCTGCAGTTACTTAACATTTCAGTATTTATTGTAGTTCTAACAATCTTGTTTTTGTTTGTTTGTTTTTTTATTCAGGAAAAAAACTATTTCGCCCAATGGGCGATGTCGGAGGCCAGCCTTATGTAGCTGGATACGGCTTTTGGCAGCTTCAGATCATCATGCAGTGGTGCTCTCTACCTTCTGGCATCAACTCGTTTGTCTTGCTTCACTACAGGGGCCTAAAAAGACTATTAGCGAGTTATCGTTTCTTCCCGCTCTTGGGGAATCTACAGCGAGGGTGAAATATTGCACGGTTTCATTGGCGGCATATCGAACGAAGGCTGAGACTAACGAAATGAACACCATTCGTCAAAATGAAACTAAGTGAATTACTTACTATCGGGGACAAATTTTCCAGGACGCATCATCAGGAATCGTAGTCAATAGCTCTGTTGTTAAGTGTCCGGAGACCCGACTTAACTATCTGAAAATCGGACTCTCATGTTGTGGCATCAGCTAGCGAAATGAAGAAATCGACAAAAAATGTGGCTCTTGTACGCTAGACTTGCTTTTTTGTCTGTGTCCTGGAAACTTTTGTCCACAGAAGTATATATGCACGAACTCATGGAGGGATATCCATTCAGTTTATCACGCGTGAGTTATTTTTGACTGATTGCGCGCTATTTTTTAATTGTATATACGCTGATACCTGGCCACTGATTGAGTAGAAAACAGAGACTAGGTCGTATGGTAACGCTGTTACTAAGAAACGTTCACTAACAGTGATATTTTTATATTTTTAGGATTTATTGCGGTACAGCGTTCGTGATTTCGCGTTCTGCAACGAGACATACAAAGCAATGAATTCAAGATCAATTATTAGATGTGTAATTTCTACATTATAACATTTGCCCCATACCCTGCACTGGTTTTAACTTCCCTCACCTAACCTCAGCATCGCCGTTATTCTTCCAAATGCATCAGGTGTGGGCGATATCATGAGAAGTGTGTTGTCACGGCAAATCTTCCTCAACGGGACGTTGGCAGGGATGAGGTCGCCGAAGAACTCTGGCACATTGCGCTGAGTGCGGAAGAAATTCTTGATCATACGAAAGGTGTCCTCAACTCTATACTTCCTAGCACGAAGAAATATCAGTAAAAACTCGTCGCCTTGTGGGATCTTGAGTGATGGTTCCCCTGAAAAAGAAATATCAAGCAATGAATTCCAGTACACTAATGTTTTGCTATATATGAAATCATATTCGGCAGAGCCCTGAAAGCGAAATATTTGTAAATCATAGTTGCAGAAACATTCAGGGTTAAGATTCTTTGTGAAAAATCTCATCGGTGAGAAAACCGATGTAGTTCGGGAGGGAAGTTACCTCAACGAACCGGAAGTATGTGACAGCCTTTCGTGTCGAACTATCATTTACCGCTTCTATGTCGCGATCTCCAGAAATAAACGGAGAAACAGCTAACCACCAACCAGACGACCCGACGTTATATCTTATTGTGTGCAGACAGCCGTGTAGGGGTCCGCGATGCGAATAATGAAATAATGATACAAGACTTAATGAAAGGCTTCAACGGATTCTAATGCTACCGCGTTGTTAACAAATCATATCATTAGCTGTCCCTATATTTTTTTTTTTTTTTTGCGCCAGCACGCTCGTCTTGCATCACACCTCATTGGCACGGGACCTAATGCAAAACAGTATCGCGGTCTTTTCTTTTTTTGTTTTTTTTTTTTAATGAGTGGCTCCACTATGCGTGGGCTCAATTTGGACAAGACTTTGTCAAATTACGCTTAAGAGCTTGTAACGCTGAAATTGAGTAACATAATGTGCGCTACCGTTCATGACGTGCTTCATCGTTACGGTGATGAACAGCTTGCCGGAATTTCACGTGCTCAGCCACCGTTAGTGCCGCTTTTAGCAATAGACGAGTACCGATAAATTGAGAGAAAATGAGAGGAGCAAAGTGCACGTAGTTTCTCTACTCTGATAATTTGTGCTCGGTAATGACCGTATAGTGGACCTATTTAAATTGTGTGGTCGGTATTATTCTTGTTTCAGTGCTCCTGAAAAAAAGTAGACGTAGCAGAAGCTTGGATATTGCTCTCGATTACGCTACGCGGACTGTGTACCGAGCTCGTATCAGAAAAACAAATCTAAATGCATTTCTTCTGATTAGCTTATTTATGGAGCATACCGGGCTAATAAGCAATACATTGGCCAAACCGTGAAATGTGTCAATGACAGGACTCGAGATCGCGTCGCAGCAATGTAGGAGAGGTTTAGCGCCATCCTTCCGGTGAACTACAAAGATCATGTGGTATGTAAGGAACAAAAAACCTGCGCAGACCTTCCCAACGTGCAGGTTTTGAAAACGAAATTGAAGCGAGATATTTTAGGATCCCAGGTCTCCAAGAATTCTGGTGAACAGCGTGTTAGTACGCGTCTGTATATATACGAGGAAATATAGACTTGTTACGCATACCACCAGGACAATAAAGGGAAGAAAAATAAACTGCTTAGATGAGGTGAAGAGAAAACGTGCGCAGGTCAAGAGTAATTTGTTTGTAAATGGAATATCGCCCTTGTCTGTGCATATGTTTCCTATGTGTCTTTGCCTCCGCCGCTGTGTTCGCCTTCATCAGGTTAATTTATCTAATATGATCTAGCAGTGGGACTGGCATTGTCAGCAGATCTCACAAAAAAGCAAGTTGATGGGCCTCACAGAAGATAAGCATTGGAATTCTCTAGGGGAATGCTCGTGATAACCAACCGACAAATAAAACAACATAATTGTCATCGGCGTGGGTCTCCCTCTATTTATGAATAATTGAATAAATGAGCTCCAAGGTATTCACATTAGAAGTCATGAACCCCCCATAAATCATACCTTTCAAGAAGGAGGTCACTAATCATTACACAAGCTTGAAGGTATACCCAAGAGCGTACTAAATGCTAGCGCCGAAAGAAACTTTTCTACGGCGGCTGTGAGGATGGCTGCCTTGAAGAATGGTGAGCTGTATAACGTACCGTTTAATAATTGCCGTAGCTCTGACAACGATCTCACTTTGACTTCCGGTGTCTCGCCAAGCTCAAGTTCTGCCATTTCCTCAAGATTCTTCACGGCCGTACTCGATGACGTGGTCTCCTCAGGCGCCACCATCGCTGTAGCCTGTAAAATGACGTAAGAGTGCTGGTTTCAAGTTCATCTCAACTACGAAGTAAATTACGTAATTGGTTCTTATTTGCCTTTTTCGTCGCGGTTTTGCGAATCTGTTGGCAACTGCGTGCCTGTCACAAGGCACCTATCAGCAAAAATGCACCGGTCCCCTACCAGCCTAACGTTTTCGATGTTGAACCACCACGGTGGATGCTTTCACTCGTTCTAAACAGTTTTAACTAGGCTTAAAGTACCGCAATTTGAAACGGCGCCATCCAGATGATACCACACGTACAGTTTAAACGGCAGCGCACCAGGCCGTATCCACAGAAAATCTACATTAGGTTTGTAAGTTTTATCGTGTCAAAGAAAACAACAAGTAGACCTGCTTAAAACAAGGCGCAAGAAAGTCTGTGCTTTCGCGATATAGTCGGTTTAACCGAAATAACATTAACCAATTTTGATTTCTCCCGTTTCCATGGGCCGGTCAGGCTCCACGAATCTCTCGCACAGAAGCTGGATGCCCTTAAACGCCTAGATAATCCCTGCGGTGGTCTAAGCCATCTCCTCTTCATTTCTTCGCGACCACAAGCCAGCCAATGCTTTAGATACGCCTTACAAACTTGTAACCGGTCCATTGCGAGTTGTTCTCAATAAGCTAAAAAGTGTGTTGCCTCAAGCCTGAATTGCTAATACGGCTTTTATGCAGGTCAAAATACAACAACCTCAAATGTGCTTATTTTCTCCGTTACCTACACTGAGGACGGCTCTCTTATATTGTTAAGCCTATACTGGCGAACCTCAACTGCGGTTCATGAGCCCATTCTTGTAATCGAATATGTGCAGACGAACATAATCAATATAGAAGCGTCGGCTTAGAAAATCACGGCACTTTTCCCTGTATACCGTGATGTGCACCCTAATTGATCCTTAAACGTTCTCTCCACTTCTGGTGCCTCCGTTTTGCCCCCTAGTTCTACAATTAGTTATCAACGTCGAATTTATATGCTTGGCAAGTGCTACATTTACCTTTTGCGCAGCAGGCTTACGTTACCACTGATAACAAGTATTTAATTGAATTCTACTCGTCTCACTTTCGGCTGTGGAGAAAGAAGCGTGAAGAAAAATATTTCATAAATGCAATTGCGAGGATGACTCTATCGAAATCAGCTCCCGGCATGAGCTCTCGATAGACTATGCGAACGAGCAGTTGCCGTCAAGAAGAGAAGAGTGAGCACACGGGGCAATGACCGTTGCTGATATGATAACCGGGCATCCCTTTCCTGCTTGACGGTTGGAGCACTGCTGCAAGCTGATTATATCCCAGGTTCTTTCTCGTTATCTGCCGCTTGCGATTCACATAACATGACGCAAGAGAGCTATCTGCATTTAGCGCATTGCTTTGAAATAGCTCCAAAAATATTTAGGGCAATCTCTAGAGGCGAATGTCTGTAATAAGGGGGCAATTACTCATCTGAAATCCACCCAAACTAAGTCATACAGCTACAAAGGAAAGCAGTATGTCTTTGATATACTTCAATGTTGTAGAAACATTAGTCTTTTTCGAGGGTAAAGAAGAAATGAATGTAACCATTGACGGTGTTATGAAGGCGCTCTACCACCTGATATAACCTGTGCAGCCGGTAGCTCATATGATTGGGCTAGAGCGAATAGATGGACTCGAAGTGTAAAGAGTCTTCATCCTTTGCTCTGTTTTATTCCAACGATGGACTGTTTAGGGGAATTCCCTGAAGGCCGAGTAGGTCTGCAATAAGGAACTAATTACTGATTAGCATCCAGTCCAAATGCAGCCATATAGCTGAAAAGTAAAGCGGTACAGCTTCTACAGAAGTGCCTTAACTGAAGAAAACAATTTCCTGGTCGGGAGCTCGAAACTTGCAGCACCACCTATTCGGAATAGTCGCCGAACCAATTAGCCTATCCAGAACGGCCAGTAATATTACTCGAGAGCGAATTGATCAACAATTTGTTACAGGAATAACTCAATCTCAACCCTAATGGTTCGCGTATTACTCGCAAAGGTTCACAGTTGGTTAGCGCCTAGACAATTGCATGTGTGTCTGCTATCACTGACTTAATATACTGAAGATAGCAGGCTAATAATGAATCGCTTTTATTCGCGAAGCTTTAAAATTACGACTGGGTTTTTGTCGATTCACAGAAATTTTTCTCTTCAAACACTATGTCAGATGTGCAAGCACTTGCTTGACCGTTACCTTATAGGTAGTTTGAAGTCCGTCAATAAAAAAAAAAAAAAAATCGTGTAAGCGCAATACAGATAATAAATGCACTAGAGGCGCTAAGTCTAAAGGAAAGTGTCATTTGTCACAGACGCAGATAATAAAGCCAGCGGTTGTGCAAATAGATATAGCATGACCGGAAACGTTTTGACATGTTTTTTTAGATCCGCAGCACACATAGTGCAAAGCTGCTTTAGGTATCACAACGCTGTTCCTCCCTGCCAGGACATAGTACGGAAAAGAATCACGTGAGAAATGGAAGATGAAGGCGGAAAAAACCACACAAATTAAATCTCCGGGAAAACTGTAAAGCGAAAAGTGTTAGAGAACATCTTGACTATATGCTTCCGGGAGCAAAACTGTGTCTTAATTCCGCCGTTTCCCGCTAAAACCATGTGTCATCCTTCTTACCGTCAGGCTTTCATGTTTCTGTGCTTAGGGTCGATGTTTGTAGTTAGTTATTTTGGCTTAATACCAAGCGGGAAGATCAAACGACGCTCACAGGCCCGGCAGTAATTGTGCTGAGGCATATTTTTGAATGAAGATTGATATTTGCAGAGCTTGCAAGAACATGCAGTTTTTCAACCCTAAAATAATTTCGCGCCCAAGAGACAGTCTCGCGTTAGAGACAAATGCAGATGACAACGCACATGCATCGCATACACTTTGTATATAATATTTACCCTCTAGGGCGTTTTTGTGCATATTTGATTGCAAGAAAACACACATGGACGCAATTCCATGTCTCTGCGAGAGTTTTCTTGCTTTTATCAGAAGTCTACGGCTGATCAAAGGGGTCTGAGAACGGCACATCACCCGATAAGCAACGTGGTACAACAAGAAAGGTGCATCCCACGACGAAAAAATAATTCAAAACAGACGCTCGCGCCTGCGCGAGTTCGACAAAACAAGAGCCTAGGCTAGGCAATTGCAACCAGTCTTGGAAGGCATAAACAAAACGCCCGCGAAGGCTCGGACAAACACTCACATATGCGTAATCCGAGGCAGCGCTTCAGCCGTCAATCGCCCTCTCCTCGCCAGTTCCCTGAGCCTTCCGATGCGTGCGCTTTATAAAACGAGGGTCACGCCCCCCTCGACTGATGCTGAGTAGGTTGCGCAAATCTCTTCTTTGCGCCGCTTGATAAGCGCGCGCTGGCCGGGTAGCCTACACATCTCGACTTGTGCAATGATAAACATGGTGCTATAAATGCACTACAATAAGCCTACGGCGCAGTTATTGGTAGGTGCACAAGTGGCTTCATATATGCATAAACATAAATGTTTTACAAAGACTGTATCTTACGTGCAAAATATAATGTCACTCACCATGTTTGCGCTCACGTATTAGTCCTTCTGGCGGAATCCTGAAAGGCACGCGGGAGAGAGATTTGCACGCTTAAGTCATATGAACCTAGCTCGCGGTCCAAATGTAAGAATATGAGTAGTTTGCTTCTCTAGCGGGCACAGTAGCACAAACACACGCACACACACACACACACTTTGTCAAGAGTCTTTCTTTGTGGATGCTTAAAGTCTTTACCGCTGGCCTAACTTCGACGAAGCTTTCACAAAGCGACTATCGCTGCGCAAAGACCTGGGATAGTCTGAGAGGTCTCGCATGACTACAGCACAAGCGTGCGTAAGTGAAAGGGAGGAAGCCTTTCCTGCTGCAAACAGACGCCATCGCAGCGCTAAATACGCCGCTATCTGTCGGAGCAAGAACACCCAACGTTGTTGCGCGTGGAGAGTCTGTTTCCCAACGAGAGTACCAAGGACATGAGAGTTCATGGACCTACCTCCTCTCTACGGCTCCGTCGAGGCGATGTTTTAGAAGCTTCAGTAGTAGGCCTTACGGTTTTAGAAAAATAAGAATACTTTTAAGATGTAAACGGCATCTGGAAATACTCTAGCTAGAAGCGTTTTCCGAGAGTGTTAGAAAATTCTTGACTGTGTTATACATGTAGCGGCGGCGAACCCACATTTGCCGAGGCGAAAAAAAAAGGGAGAGAGAGAGAGAGATGTCAGGTTCCATCAACCTCCATGCTGGAATGAGTGTGTCCGTGAACGCTCCAAGGTTGCGTTAAATGAGTTTTCGCTCTCGCTGGAGTCTGGGCAGGGAAAATGCTAGCGCGTTCTTGTGCTATTCGGTCGTTCCAGCTCCTACAGGTGGCGCGGCGGCAGCACGGCATGGCGGCTGAGTCGGTGATAGCGCCGCTGTCGTTAAAGCGCATGTTTTGATAATCAGGCCTGCTTCTTGATGTTGTGGCATAGTTCGTGTGAGATTTGTCGTTTAGATAAGCAGCAGTAAGTCATAGCAGTTATAAATACGAAGCTATCTTTGAGTTTGGCTACACTAGTTTCAAAAGAAACGTTCGTTGATACGATTGCGCATGGATTCGCTAGCTCGAAAGTGAAAACTGTGTCAGTATTGCCGCATGTACCAAACATGCCGCATTAAAGGGCGACAAACTCTTTAAGTGGCAGTTTTTCGGATATTATTTTATGGCATGTTTCAGCACGACCATTTGTAAATATTGTTCTCGTGTTCATACACATAGTATATAACACCCTGTTTGTCTTCAGCGTATATCATCAGGAGTCTGAGGCCAATGTGTGCTACTAATCAAAACAGTAGCGAAGCGGTCATTTCAGCTTAATTAAACAGTCGACATTAACACTCGCGATGTGTTCTTGGCACTACCCGGAGAAAAGCGCGTGAAAAATTAAGTAGGGAGAAGAGATCTGTGAGGAAATTATTGCGTTTGTTCAGACCCATTGCTCACCTCGTCCGAAAAATTAAGATTCAACCGAACGTTAGCGCATTTCAAATATATCGCTCCTATTGTTGACCTCGTAGAAAAATTAAAATACATTTGAAAAATTTGCGAATTTCATATCGTTATGTCGATGCGGTATGGCCATGAAGCTATGCTTACAAATATTATCCTCCGTTTTTTTTTTTTTTTCAATTAACAACGTGGTGATGAATCAGAATAAACTAAAGCTGAACGACAGCCGTAACCAGCAGCTGCACGCGGAGAAATATAGGCTGTTATCAATCAGAGAAAGGGCTCCCTCTTTTGCACGTGCGCCTTAAGATATCAACTTGGTGTTTAAACACTGCAGTGATTTCGTGCAGCTGCGATGGCATGATATTAAGGCCAAATTTAATGCGATTTGCGAGCATGAATGCACTGACAACGCGGCTTTTTCCTGAACAAAATACGCCGCTCAGAATGCACATGGGTCGTCAAGTCGAAACGTCTTACGAATCGATCCAGTGAACCGAAACGCTGCTTTTTACACATTTGCTTCGTCGTAGGAACAACATATTTGCTTTATCAAGCAATTTATTGATTTTCCTATCTCGGAATAGCAAACATATTCATTTTATGCTCGCATCTCCTCGCATCAAACTAAGGCGGTCGCCCGGGCCGCGGAGAGCGACCACCGGCCGCGCGGCGACGCCCCTATCGCTGAAATAACCGAATAGTAAATACGTCACTGATTTTTTTTTTAAGAGAGCATTTTGAAGACCAAGGCGAAACCAATATTTTTGTGGGAAAGCTTCGAACAGCATAGATGCTTTGTTTTGAAACAAAAAAAAAATAGTTTTATGCAAATTTTTTAAACAGCGCTTCAACTCAGTTAACTCTAATACCTAATTTTTATAACTGCCTGTTTATTGTGCCCTTTGAAAAAAAGTAGAAGTGCCGTTTTGCATGCGCTTATGGACAAATATTGTAGGATACTGCACATTCTTTTCTCAGCTGCTAGCAAATTGCTAGCAAATTCACACCTGCTAGGAAATTGGTGCGACAAATGGTAAATGGTTATCAACTTCGCTAAAACTGTTGCTATCCAGTGAGTTAGAAATTAACCAATTAAAGTTTGAATACCATATCAATAATAATGCGATTAAAGAGTTAGATGAGTATAAGTACCTAGGTGTCACAATATCCTCCTGCATGAAATGGACAAATCACATAGACAATATATGTTATATGTGACCATATAAGTCCCGTATGGCCAGTTGTACTAGTGCATTGAGGTTGAAAGCATATAAATCAATAGCAAGGCCGAGCCTCGAATTAGCTTGCATCGCAGAGGACCCCTACACAACAGATGGCGTCCGAAAACGCGAAAGAGTCCAACGCCTTGCAGCTCGCTTTATCTCTAATCGATATAGGCGTCTAGACTCTCCGCCCGCTATTTTGCAGCTTAGAGAATTGGAGCCACTGGTAGAGTGAAGAATGAAAGCACGTCTCAGATTGTTGCAGTGACTATATTTCTCTCGACTAGGTATCCGACCCGAAAACTATATCGCCAAAGATTTCACGCGACCCTCCCTCACGCCATAAGCACAGCTCCGGTATAGCAGCCGTTTTTGCGCGCACCGACACATATACATACTCTTCTTTTTTCACGAACAGTGTTTGAATGGAATGCGCTACCCCCAAGTTCTGAATTCTTTCACCCTCCTTGATTGATTTTGTGTAGCTGTTTGGTGCTGTGCATTTTGTTATTTTGTCTCATTGCGTCCTGTACTTGCTGTAATATTCGACATTACTGCATAGATTGTATAACTGGTTGCTATTGCTGGCCTTTTTGCGTCTGCTGATGTCTGATATACTATCGCTTATGTACCCTACATCTCCTGCTTGGACATGCGATATGTTCACAATATTTCATAAATAAATACATAAATACTCTAAGCGTTTTACTGGAAACTGCAGCCTGTGTGGTCCAGGATGCAAATTGTTTCAGCTACTTCGACACAGGTCACTCCCTGGGTGGTACAGCACGAATCATATAAATGAATACGTTCTTATTTGCATTAACTCAGAGAAACTTATGGACATAGTTTTACTACTGTTTATTATATGCTTATAGAATAAATTGCACCGAGTTTGGGCTGTAATTGTTTATATTGTACTCTACGGAAATACTTATTAAGGTGAAATTTAGTGAGCTTTTACGCCTTACGACAGACATTTGGTCCTTTCAGTCCCATGACGGGGCTTGAGGCAGCCTCTCAATTAGACCTAATCGGCTCAATTCTTACAGTGGAGGAATAAAAAAATCGCAATTCATTGGCTGATAACTTGAGTTCATAAATTTAGTTTAACTTTATGAAAGGGTCAAAATGAGGCTGGATACGAAGCCAATCAATCGAACAAGAAACAAATAGTTAAATAAATAAATTTATTTGCCAACGAGGTACGCCGCGACATTTAGGGACAGGATCACACTGACGTTGCCTGCGTAATATGCAACGTCAAATAGATTAAACTTTCCGAAGTTGGGGAGCATGAGTGGTATACAAACAAGGTACAGTATACAGAAGCTTTATGCGAGGAAGCTTTTATCCTGCAGTATGCACGTGTATTCTGACGCAAATGGGTTTCTGCCGGACGAGGCGGAATAAGGTTGTCTGACGGCGCTACTAGTCACTGGCCTGTCAGCTCAACGGTTCACTCCGATACCCTTTTTTCCATACTTTTCGCCGTTGATGAGCCGAACACAATACTGGGGGAAATCTCGTTCCAGTTGGAAAACTGGTGGGTGCCCAACGGCACCAGGGATCCAACCTAGTACCTCCCAAATGCGAGGATTTTGCTCAGCTACTAAGGCTAAATGGTGCCGATGATGATCATGTAGGCAATGAAGGCAGAAAGCGCTCGTCCTGTCTCATTCTATGCCTGTATGCTTGTTACATGCACTAGTCTTTTGAATTAATCAACGTGTAAGCGATTGATCTGCAATACAGTTAAACTTTGGCTGGCAGTGTACCTACGAAAACTGGCCAGTCTGGCATTCATGGAACTGTGTTGAGCCGTGACTAACCAGCCCTCGACGTATTCAGGAATTCGTATTCATAGCTGCAACTTTGATTTCGAGAAGACCGAATCAAACATTTTTTTTTTCTCCGGTAATTTTTTGCTTTAGCAGTGAAGCGCATTTTTTAAATTTGCTTGACAGTTTTACTCTGGGGTACCTCTATCTTTAGGAATTAAAATTGCCTAATCATTTAAAGTAATATCATCGTACTCGGCGTTCTTTAACTTAAAACACACTGACGGCACACATGAAGATCCGCCATTTCGTGCTTCTCGCTTTCCTCAAAAGTGGGACACAGTGTCGACCTCAGATTGTGGTTCGGGATGCCGGAGTAGAAAGAAGGGTTAAACATGCTGCCCCTTTAGCTACATTCGCGTATTCTTTAAAGCAGAAAAATGCAGGATTTGCTTTATATGTGGGTTCCCTGCCCAATGGAAAGTTGTCGAAGTAGCGAGTTACTAACTGTTTTGTGTGAAGAATATTCAGGACGTGAATAATGAAAACGTTCAATTAGCACGATGGGCAACAATTTACAAATAAAATGAAAAAAAAAAAAAAGAAGTTCTGGTTTGACTCTGGTTAACCCTAGTTGAATTGCGATAGCATAGGCGGAAGCTCTTTTTGCCTGCTATGATTTCCCCATCAGTATAAGGTGCTACATTATTGGGGATACTTGAGCTCATCCTTTAAGAGCATGACGCGAGAGCGTAAGTTACGAGTCTTCTTCTCCTCCTCCTCTTCCTCCTCCTCCTCGGCTGTTCAAGGTCCAGCTTTGCCTCCTCCGGTACCACGCGACGGCTCGAAACCTGGCGCAGTATTGCTATCGAAATTAAAATAAATTAGAAGGACGGCTAAGCTTCGTCTTAAAAGTATACAGACGCAATAGGGTGCACGCTCATTGCCTCATTTGTCCCTACTCTATTTCTACTTTGATCACGCCTTCCTCTTTGCCTATTATTGAACAACATGTGCGCTAAGCTCAGCATCTTTGGATTTTAGAACCGTTTAAGGTCGTCGGAAGCTTTCTGACCTTCCAGCTCGACTGCCTCAGCATACCTACGGCACTTCGATTCCGTTTCTGACGTTCGTACCTCAAAACACGCCTTCGCTTCAACCATCCATCTGCCTCATGCCGAGATTTTTTCTCCGCTTTCTCTACATCCATCTTACAACTTCTCCCAGGTCGTCAGACAGCAAGACACATCCTCAGACGTCCACGCACTATTACAACCATCTGGTACAATGTCAGACAAAGTTATGGCTCTAGTACCAACCAGATGTCATCACACGTGTTCGAAATGAGCGAAACACATGCCAGATTATTTGTCTGCGCCGGTTTCACTCACTAATCACCAATCATTACTCATGAATGAGTGAACAATCAGACTATCAAGCACCCTCGATTGATCAACTAACACTGCGTATGTCACATACACTCTTTACAAGACATCTGCAATTTTGCCGTCATCTCATTCGACTCGACATTGACTCACAGTTTGGTGATGGTGTACTAGAACGTAGAGGCGCCGTCTACCTCGTCGAACACGAATCAAATCTTTATTTCCGGCGGCTGCCGCATAGCATGACGGCGCCACTCAAATGTTGGTGCCGGCGGGAATTGCACTCCTCCTTGAAAGCGCCCTCCCAAACTGGGGTACGGCGACGGCTTTTAGACGCAAGGAGAACAGTACGCTAAGCATAGATAAGAACAGTATTGTTAATTTGGCCCTTACTGGGTCGCAACACTTTACGAGGTAGCCCGACTCAGGCCTAACGCAAAAGATGTGGAGAAAAGTATGAGACGTTGCGATACATTGACGCGTTAAGACAGCGGTACAAGCCTCGAATTGTTGACATAAATAAAGCGGGACTCAGATTTCAACGGGGATGAGTATGCGACGAAGAAATGAAATAACATATGCATTACCCTATCATTCCCATTGCGACGCTGCTCTAGCTTTATGATTGCTGCTCCAGATATGAGTGCGATGAACTGGGGATATTTCTCTTTGCTTACTCTTTTTTGCTTTCGTTCCATTCCAATGAACTAAAATAAAACAGTTTGGGGAAAACCAGAAGCGTGTTCCGAATCAGAGCTTGAAATTGATGCCCCTTGTTTGCGCAGGCCTCAGTCAGGCTCTACGGGTGCCCCAGCATAGACCGGAACTGGCCTGAAAAGTCAATAAGCGCAAACTGAAACTGATTTGGTTTAACTTGATTTCGTTTCGTTTATAGCGTTTAAATAAAGCGACCCAGTCTATGATGGACGTCATGATCAAGGACTCCCGATAATTGTAAAAGGTGCGGTTCTTACACGTGCATTGACACCGCACAGCATACGGGCACTGTTTGTTTTTGTTTTTTTTTTTTTTCGTCAGCATCGAAAAGCGACCGTTGATGTCGGTATCAAACATGCATCCTCAGAGTGAACAACCGAGCGCCTTAACACTGAGCAACGTTTTCTGTGCTAGACTGGTATATGGCCGATACGAATAAATTACTAGATTTTATCAGCAAATGAGCAAATTTAACTAAACACAATGAATTTGCATGACAGAAATAGTCACCAAATAAATAGAAATGACAAATATTAATAGCAGCCATTAACAATTTGCAATTTTGAATCTAAAATCAATAAGATCAATAAATAAATGGATCTAAAATCATAGTAGTTGACATGCATATTCGCCACTTTCAAGCATCCGTCGAAAGCTCACTGGCTAGTGGACTGGCTGGCTGCACATCGCAGCCAAAGCGCTACGCAGTTATTTCTGTGACTAGCCGCTTGCTACTATAGTGTGATGAGGCAGTCGCACTGACGTCATGGAAAATTAAACGCAAACCTGATCCTGAATACTTGCAGAGTTGAGGTATAGGAGACTGGAGTGGCGGGAAGACCAACCCTTATTTAAATCTTGGCTCTCCGTTAGCTATCTCGAACGATAACCCCCAGTCGCCCCACATCGGTCATCAGTGTTTTTGTCTGGTGTTCCGCATGCGTGCGTTGTTTATTTTGCTGTGATACGGAAAGCGCGCACACTGCTACTTCTTGTATTTTTGTCTCCACGCGCGGCAGTGCTGACCACGACTGATTTGGCTGCCGCACACTCCCCCTTTGCTGTCGTCGCCTTCTCTCCGCAGCGCGTCTCCATTCCAAAGGATAGGCAGCAGACTAAAACGCAGCAGCGACAGCAGCTGATGTCGTCACAGCGAACATTGTGGACGCATGTTCGCTGTGTCGAGTGCTTCAGTGAGATAAGACAATTTGCGGGCGAATCTCAAACATCCTAGTGTTCCCCTGTATCACAGTGTACTTGCCTTGTTAATTTACCTGCCCTGTCCTTTCTTCCTGTCGATACCCTCTTTGATCCCCTCTCCCTCTTCTTAACTATCTCTTTACTTCCGTCACCCCAGTTGCAGATACCGGGGCTGGCAAACGTATCTTTACTTCCGTTTTTGTTTGATTTGAAATAAAAACCACTTACGGCTACTACCACAAGGCTAAACCACCATTTAGTTGCAAATTTTCGCACTCGTGGGTTCTGTTTCCTTCATGATTTTACAAGATGGATACGTCAGGCGTGAAAAAGACTCCTGTGCTTACATTGGCTTCTTCTTTTTAAAATAAAGCCCAAGCTCTTGCTGGCGAAGAAATGCCTTCATAGCTAGTGAGAGCTACACGAGTGTTTCTAGAACTAATTCAAGAAACAAAATTGTAGTGATTGTGATCAGTGTACCTGAACGAAAACTAAAATATGGTTTTGACTCTGGCTGCAGCTAATTACGTGGCTGATAATACTGTTCCTCTGAGCACTTTCAATGGCTTTTGTATCGTGAGTCTTCGTGATTCTCAATAGCTACTGAACTCGAAGGAGTTCTGACGCTACCAAACAGCAAACATGGAAATAAGGAGAGATACCATCATCATTCATCAAGGTATTGGGACACGAGCGTTTCCGAAAAAAAAAAAATTAAAGCGTGCAAATAGTGGACCTTCAAGCCTTGGTGAAAAGGAAAGCGGTCCACTTATTCGACTTCGTTAGAGCGCGCATCTCATTTCTGCCGCAAAGCCATACTTACATGAAGTAAAAGTAAAGACGTATTAAAAATCATCTAACAATTGTAAACCGAAACGGGCACAGGCATAAAATGTGTTCGTTGAACTATTATTAACCCTCTTGCCATGAACTTCGTTGTCTTTGACACGTTGTAGTAGTATTCACACTCTTTATAATTATTTACAGCTGGATTTTTTTTTTTTTTTTTGTAGCGCTGCCAACAAAAGAGTTAGCTTGGTGAGATATTTTATTGATCAGCTGTTCTCTTTTTTTTTTCTGCAAATTAAGTGATGTGCTTTGAAGTTAGATATCCCCCTCCCCCATGGGACGGCCCCGATTTTATTTTCTCTTGCGTTGCTGTGAGCTAGTCGTCGCCGTTCAAAAGCCATCGAAGTCTTGTTAGAGTTCTGCGCTACTGCGTTGACTCAACAGACAGCTGCCCCGATGGCCATTACTGTTATTCGCCAGTGTTCAGTTGACCAAGAAATATCGAGAGTATTGCAACCATGGTATTTTAAATGACCGTGTGATTAACATCCCCGCGGGCTGTGGATCGTTGCCCCGAACTGCAGTTCGATGTCATCCTACTAATAAAAATAATAAAAACGAGTGCATAGGGTTATCCTCGGCGGCACTTTGAGTTCACCTTTGAAATTAGATAACAGTCGGTTCGCGTACCGTCGTTACTGCTATACAAAAGCAGAGAGAGCAGGCAAAAACGCCTCAATGACAGATGGAAGCGATGCTGGAGCCTTGTTATACGTGACTATACCTGGTAAAGATAAGTGTAAAAAACTGCAGGTAGTGCGATCTCGCTGTTAAACCGCCATCCTGTTTTGTATGCAGAGAGACCCATAAAAGGAATGTGAACATTTTATTACTTTGAGCAATGCTTCTTCAGTATATATACACTATATACACTATACACCCGGGATAGCTAAGTTCTGCACAGCATGTAGTCCACACGGGATGCTTTCCAGAACAAGGCGCGTGGGGCGACTTTCAGTCACTGCACTTTTCGCGTAAGCACCAGGCCGCTGCTCATTGGGGATATCTGGTGGTCATCTGGGATGTATCACCCAGGGGGGACGACGACGACACACCTAAAAAAATAAACGGTCGGCCACTAGGAGTCACTACCTTAAATGACGAGGTATCCGGAGTCCATAGTTCACTTCTTCGAGAAACTACACTGACGCATATTATCAAAATGACCAGCTTTCTCGAGGAAAGAATTCTCTTGTTTGTGAAAGTCGAAGTCTTCCTGTGTTCCGCAGCATTTCTTTGGTATCAGTTCAGAAGGGATGACGCCGCGGAGTTCCGACAAGCCACCACCAATGAAGTGCAACTGCAAGAGATCACAAAAAGGACGGGAGTGTCGTTAGAGTTAGGAGCCAGTCACACGGCTTATTGCGACAACTGTCTTTCCATCGGCCCTCGTAGATGTTCCTACTAATATCCCCTTTTAGTTTGCTGACCTAAAGCATATCCCTGTGAGGGACTAATTTCGGTTAATGATGTAAGTGTTAGCAACCTCAGTTATCGTTTTCAAAAATAATCTACCCTTGGACTTAAACTTATTACACATACATTATTTCAGGAAACGCGTTCGAAATTAAGAGCAAAGACGTTTTCATTGGTGTGGCCTCAAGAAGCGGTCTCACGAGAACTTGCAGTTCAAAACTGAATGTTAAAGGAGATGAGTCCGGCAGCCAAAGCTGGAAATTTGTTTAGGTCATTCCATTTAGTTCTTTCTAGCTCAGTATTTTGTCTCATACCATCAACCTTCAATCCCTATCTGTGAAGAATTATATTTGGAAGCATCGTGAAGGCAGTAGTGATGGAAGGCTCAGCTGCTAGCGAATGCTTATCCTATTGGGTCAGCGAATCTAGATGACTAAACTCGTCCCCTCACTCGCAGGCAGTTATGGTTTTATGCATGCTCAAGTGCAGTTATCAACAGGCGTTGCCCTAGGTCAGCTAGAAATATCAGCGAAGGCTGCCTTTTTTGTTCCTTACCCTGCTTTTGAGCTTAGATGGCAGAAAAAACTGCAGGAAGGACATTGCGACGTCGGCGGCTGCAGGGGTATTGACGACGTAGATTCCTTTTATTTTCGCAGGTAGGGAATCCTGAAAGAATGAAAAAAGGGATTTTGTTCAACTCATGGACCACTGAGGAATATATAAATGCTGTGAAAGTCAAAATGGCTCTACAAAGCAAGTGTTCAGGTGGCTATTGCACACAGCATGCAGTTAGCAGAAAGCCGTTTTCCTGAACACTTCATTCGTTTCATATAAGGCGATGACATTTTCTTGGTTCTAAAAGGAGATTGGTTGTAGTACCTGCTAGGGAAACTATAGTATATTAGAATACACGTTGTGCGAACATTACTATTTGTTCCTTGCATAACGCAATAAATGAGTGCATATTACTGTTCACCTCAAGCTGAACAAGTTTGTTGCACACTTTGTGCATTCACTCACAGATGCCTAAACAAACAGCATGGCATATTCGACGTTGGTGCACCACTATTTCCGCGTTGCCTCGGGTAATGTTCGGGCTATTATTTTGTGTGATATTATTTGACATAAACACAAGATTCTGTAAACACATTGATAACTGCTACACGAACTGTCGAAACAAAATTACAGTCTAGATTATTCATTTTATATCTGCATGATTATAACGGTTTCCTATTTTTGCCCCAAAAGAAATGAACGTTTCGAAACGTGGAACAAAAGGCTGTACGCATGCAAAACTTTCTAAGCTACCACTTTACGCTTCACAGAAGATGTTCGCACAGATGCATCCAATCAATGCCGGTTCATGTTAGCGACCATGTACGATAGCAGGCAAACATGTTTTAGAGTCACTGATTGTTAGTCACAAATTATTTTGATCTGTGCCTTTCCACGAATGCTGGAAATACATGTTACAAATGTCACTGTTAATGGCACAGCGTATCCATAAATATCAATCTGCACACTTCAGGAGCGGAAACATCGAATGCCATGGACTGAGAAAGATATAAACTTTTGACGGTTGGTGCATGTACAGACTCGGGAGCTATAGTGCATGTTACTGTACTTGCCTGAGCAATTGTGATGATTCTTCGCAGGAACCAAGGCGTGAGATGCATCAAGTGATGAGCGCCTAACCCTTGAAGATCTATGACGGCGACGACACCGCGCAATTGGGCGTCGACTTCGAGCAAGCCGCATTCAGCAGACAACAATAGGCACCTCATCAGGTTGTCCATCGTGCAGATATCGTTACTCCAAGCACCTGTATACGGTGTACAATTCAATGTCACTGCACTTAACGTATTTGCCGCTTCGTAAAAAATTAGTCTGTAGCAGGCTGTGCAAGCCGTTAAATGTATTTTAGCATGGTCAAGAATGAGAGCGGGGGATAATTTGCTCATTATATAAAACTAATCGATCAGTAGCGCTTATTTATCTCATTGCTTCACATATTCGATAGCCCCCCGTAGCCGAGTACACACATATGAAAGATGTCGTGGTCTCCGTTCAAATGTCTGATAAATATATTTACGCTCACCACGTTTCTTTAGAGACATTTCCAAAGCTGGCAGCCTCGGTAATGCACTGCTATAAGTTCTGCAGAATGCAGCTCAAGCTTCGGGTACTCACCAAGCTTGAGGAACCCGACCGCTCTTCCTTGGGAGTCCCTTTCTGTGGCATGCATGATGAGCTTGTTTTCGTGAAACACCTCTTGGTACGGGATGCTTGATGGAGTCAGGTTGTCAAAATATTCTGGCATGTCTCTTCGCACGCGGAAGTAGTTCCGGATTGTTTTCAAGGCTTTCTGGACGTTGTACTTTCGGGCGCGAAGAAACATGAGCAGAGCATCGTCCCGTGGAGCAGCGCGTAGGCCGGTTTCTCCTATAAAGAATAGTATTGACTCTGAGCACAGACGCGCCAACACGATTACTCTTCGATCTTTACAATAGCACGTTCAAAATCCCTTGACCAGTGATAACCTGGCGAACACGTATACATTTCGTCCTTAGCAATTACAGGTTTTAAATCCCTTGACAAGCTATAGCTTGATGGTATTTGCACAACAGAAGTACTGAATAAAATACCAAAATTCAAATCTATTGCATTTCCAATTTCGTTTGCCAAAAACGCAGAAGTAGCTGCGCAGTATCAAAGTTCTAGGCAATACGTCCAACTAGTCTGAGAAAGCGCACAACAGTCCATGCAGAGTTGTTTCCAGCGTTAAGTTCTGGGCAAGGGTACCAAGGCGCAATGCAATAGCAGACTTTGGACGAGGCGCAAAGCTATTTTTGCAGTAAAGTTTGCAAAAATACTTTAATGTGAGGGTCTAGAGTATGTATATTTAATGTCAGCTTTACTCGGCCAACAACATCTGTCGTTGCTCACACGAACGTTCCGGTGTTCGCCTTCCCAACACATATTCAAGTAGACATTTTCAACTCAAAACAACCAAGTACAAAAGGCGGTCACATTTCCTTCAAGACGAAGTGAAAAGCTGGTGCTCCAGCTTTGCTCGTATTATACATCTGCGCAAAACTTCCAGACTGTCGAAGTAATTCTAGTAGGTGAAGAAGAGAAAATCTAAAGAAAAAAGAACGGTGGCCCAAAGCAGGTTAAAGTTGAATGCATTATGGACAGCTCTATTCATATGCTATCAATACAAGGTGTGTTACACCGAGAAACAGCATTCAATCTGTTCACACGCTATATAGACCTAGAAAAATGTTTCTTTATTTCCGCCAGGCATTTCGGAAGAGAAGTTGGTGTAGGCGCCAGAACGAGGTGTGAATGAAGGGTTGCCGAGTGTCTGTTTGTATTCAATATCAGTAACCCAAGCACTTTCACTTGCTCCTTATGAAGTGTCACCTATTACACCTTGCGGCCTTTCTCAAACCAATCAAGTAATTTTCTTCAGAACATCTGTCTCGTAAGGGCTCCGCGAATGCTTATAATAAAGAGAAATACAAAACGGAACTTTATCTATGGTCAAATGTACCTTTGAGCAGCTGTCGAAGTTGCGCCAGGCACTTCTGCTCGACTTCGGGGCTTTCTCTTTCCTCCATGCCCGTCATGGCGTAATGAAGTCGTTCAGGCCTCAATGGTTTGGTACATGAGCGACTACACTAAAAGAACGAACCAAAAGGAAAATAAAGGAATACAAAATTTAAAATACTTGTTTTGTACACAGGCCCATTATCAACAAGGAAACAGAGTATCGGGGGGTTTCTAGTGGCCGTGTTGTAACCTCCATAACTGCGCACTTTGAGGCGTTTTGCCAGATCCATGATGCAACAACTCCGCGCAACGAAACGGGTTAATATTGCTTGTTACGCAAGAACCTGCCGCTCTACTGCGCCATTGACATGTCGCGCCGGCCTACGATCACTTGAAACTTGATATTGCCACAATGTTTATCTACCTATCGTATAGATGTGCAGGGCAAAAACTTAAGTCAAATAAGGCGAAATATATATCTTGAAGTAGCCCTTCTGGGGAGAACAGAGCTTAATTCGGGACAGCCGTACGCTGCTGCAAAGGAAAACAAAGATGAGGATAACCTTGCTTCTGCACTTCATCCTTTCTTTTCTTTATATAGCGGAATACTTGGAAATTTTAATAACACATTCGTTATTTGTGTCCTGTGTGATTTTACACGTCGACATTTCTAGGAGAGCAGCTTATCTCTCATCATTAACTGGGACATGCATCGCGCCGTGACCTTTAAAAATTAGGAAGCAGGACTGGCAACTCCGAGATAACCTGTAATGAGGCATTTTCGAACGGAGAACACGTGCATTCTTTATCCACACTAACAATGTGTGGTTTAGACACAAGGTTGTTCGTGCATCCGCTTTGCTTCTGGTACCGTTCCGTGAAAGCGTATTTCAGCTACCATGGGACAGCTCACAGCTTCGGGCGAATCTCGAATCGTGCAGAATGAACGTTCTCAGCTAATCGTAACGTTTGCGCACCACGCGCAAATGTCTGATATCACTGAAGTTAGAGATGATGGAAATTGTGCATAAATACTTGCATAGGCAGATTTTGCACGCACGCCAGATTTCGTTTTTTGTAAAAAAAGAGTCGTCGGGTAAACGCGAAGTAAGCTGTCATTAAATACAAACAGCACTATTTCCCACCATTCTCTGTTTTTGCATTAAATAGTCTCTCTCTTTCTCCCATCATTTGAAATGATACGTAAGGGGTCGCTTGACTTTCGTGGATAATTATGCTAAGAGTAATTGTTAGTGCGCACCTTTCTAATGCTGCTGGTAGTTTCATTTTATTTTGATAAAATGAAAAGGTAATTGAAAGCGACTGAACAGTTCTGGGAGACGAAATGAAGGATCTAAGGAAACTTATATTCTTAGCGCTGCGCTTGACAATGCCGAATGTAATGTTAGAAGACATGATTTGTGAACGTACGAAAAACATTTTGCTTTAACAATGCGTGTGATGCTGGTGTTTTAAAGTGACATTTAGACAAAAATGCATAAGTATAATTTTTAGAAATTTTTGGCAGGTGACGCACTCACTAAATATTTTTGTCAAAAGTTACAAAACAATGTAGATGTTACAAAGCGTTTTAATCAGTGGCAGTGCCGGCCGCATTGCTTAAACTCCCCGACTTTCCGACGCATAACCTCGGGAGGTGAATTAAGTCTTAGCGTGAAAGCAACGCGAACAAATCAGAATCATTCGTCTCTCTCTAAATGTGGAAAACCCTTCCGGATATGATCCTGAAGACGCCTATACGTATATGTGTAGTAATTTTCTGCAGCTGAGTATGCTCAGAACAGGCTCTTACAGCTCCGATACAGGGAGTAGGAAGGGCACTTACCGTTTAGGAAATGACCCCTAATGATTTCTCCTTTGCTGAGGTAGTGTTTCTTGTCGAAGGAAATGCTTCTGTGAGAGTGGGCCGGAGAATTAAGCCAGACAGGGTTTCAGCAATCTTCTCATGTCAGCATATGAAAGTCGCGCTTTGAGAAACTTTCTGCAATTGTTACGTCCGCTCCTAGACCAAGCGGTAGCCGCTGGATAAGCTCGTGGCCGTGTCCGCAACCAAGGTGAGCGTCTCTTCGAACCTGCGGGCCGTCTCCTTTACGCTGAGTCTTGAAGGTTCCCGAACTAGAGAAAGAGAGACCGAGAGGAAGGAAGTCTAAACCACCCCTTCCTTCCCTGCCTTTGGAAGCTGACGCGGACGTATGCGTCCGCACGTGCCGCTACCGTTCTCCTCCGAATTCGCTGGTCAACGTCGCATATATACACACATATATATAAATAGGCCAACAGAACCGATGACAATAAAAAGAACTGGTACGCCGGTGTTGGCAGGTAGTCTTGGTTAGGCGGTATATATACATAATTGCCGTTGAGCTGGCTTACCCACGTCAATATAGGAACCGTTCGCATTGGCTGCCCGAGCGTACGCGTCTCAACCAAGGCCACTTGCTTGGTTTTGTGCGTCTTGAAAACAATTCGTACACGTGCAGCTCTCCACACGTTGCGTGTGCGCGGGCGCCAAGGGTGCGTGGCTAGCTGAAGCCAAATCCTTGAATACACGTCGGCGCGTGTTCGTACTTTTGTTTTAGTTTTTCATTCTGCCATGCAAACGACGTCGGCTGAAAGGCGCGTGGCGCTGTAAATAAAATATCCGATTCACTCTTCGATCACTAAAAGAAAAAAAAAAAGAAAAACGAATTGACGCGTGTGAAATTTCGAACTTCTTTGCGCGGCAGTTTAGAATGCTTTTACTCAATCTGGAGTATAATATTTGAGCCACAGAATCTGATTATTATCTTCCACCCTTCTCCAAAAGATCAATCATTATCTGAGGCCCGCGCTTCACTATATGTTAGCTTGTTAAATTCATACAAGGGATTATTTCCAAATGCTTTTATTATTATATTTACGGCTTTCTCAGCTTCATTTTTTTACCGAAAAGGATGCCGGAAATCTGGCTATTCCGGGAAAGTGCTCGGCCTTGAAGCAGTATATACGTACAGGTTTAGCCGCGCATACACACCTTGAACACACCTCCTCGTGTGAAGCGTTTGAAGTTCTGTGATCATTACGGCAAACTTGAATAAATGCGTCAATAGCAATGCTTTGGCCACTCTTGTAAAAAAAAAGTTCTGCACTTTTAGGTGACCGCGCATTGAAGAACATTCATACATGGGAAGATCAGATACATTTCATCTCTACGTGAGATTTAGGAGACGTAATATTTGAGCAGTTTGCCGAATAGAGAAGAGAGAGAGAGCGATTACCTAGGCACGAGTAACCATTTACTCTTTGTACACTGGCGTGTTGGATGGCAGCTCTTGGTAGTTTTCAAGCTGTCTGTTTCCGCTGACATTTAACCTGATTATAACAGCAGAATATGGGTACCTTCTGAAATTTCATTATAGTATACATCGACTCTGAAATACGCTGTTTCTGGGGGTAGAGTCAAAATACTTTCAACCGGAAACGTATCATTAAAAACATTCCGAACCCGTTAATACCTGCTTCGAGCTTCAATAACACAATCAGTGATTCAAGTGCCACGCAACCTTCTGGTCTTGTGAGATGGAAACAAGGATGCAGTGAGCGTGGTACCACTGTGAGGGTACAGACCTCAACCAGCGACTGTCATTATCCAACGGCAACTTCGGACAAGGCTTCCCGCACCACGAGGGCGGGTGGCGTCCCGCGTGAGTTGGACTGATCAGGAGAGCATCGGGGAGCGCCACGGTGTTGCCGGAACAGACACGATGGCATGACACAGCATTGAGTGGTAGCGCTGGGGGCATTGCTTCAAGCGCAAGTGTTCAAAAGCTCGTCTTTTTGGCGCAGATGGCTAAAAATTATTGAGCCACATTCGCCACTGAGGTAGCCGCTTTTCGGCGAGGAGGAGAAGGAGGGGACAAAGCGTTGAGGTTCACCGGCAAAAGAGGCGGGTGTGCTACTCTCAAATGGGGAAAAGGGATGAAATAATATAAAGCAATTTCTGAAAACTTGTATAGCTATGGTAATGGCAATGCCAGTTGTTACTAGATGGTTGTGGCTAGACGCTTAAGTGCTGCTGTTAAACATTTAATTGCCAGAAATAGTTAACCGGCTTATAAGTCAAGATTATACCCCTGTTTTCTGATCTGTGAAATCGTGCCGCAGAGGCTACATTCGTAATGACAAGCGCCTATTCTATAATCGAGTTAGAGGCGGGCTTCCCTGAAGAGCCTTGTATAGGCGAACCATTTGACTGTAGCATCGCGCTAGTGAAACAATAAATTTTGCAGGGTAGATTTTTTGATCATTTCTTTAATTGGACGGCTGCCTCAAAGAGGTAAACTATGGACACAGAACCGGAACAGATTTACCTAGATTTCAGTGCCATAATGCGACATACCGCTGCTCTTTAAGCAAAGCTTCACGCCATGCGCCAATGAATATCAAAATAATGCAGCATTTGAATACTTGTATTATTTCTGTAACTAAAATTCAAGCAACTGACACCACCAGTAAGATAAAAATGTAACTAACTTTAATGACAAAGCCTATTAAGTACCATTGAGAGAAAAGGCGTCCTATACTTGGCGATAGTGAAATATGGTTAAAAAATCCCCGGTGATATGATGGAAAAAGAACGACTCCATTAGATGGCCATATAACGCACACACCCATCTCGAGAATCTACGATGCATCACTGGATGAACTGACACCCATTTAAAGAGCGAGGCTAGTGTCGTTTCAGAAAACTGTGTTCATATCTTTCATCTATATGTAGTCGACAGTGGCCAGCCTTCATGTGGCGCCAGTTTTTTCACGGTCACAACAAAAGCTGCGACGCAGCCGTCTGTCGTATAACTTTCCCGGTGATATCATACGAATTTTCATTGCATATTGCATGCGTGTGCTAGTGAAATTTACAGATAGTTTGCGACAGGAATTATAACCAATCACTATGCCAACTCCAATTTTATGCCTTCAAGCAGAGTTCTTCGCGAGTACGGCTCCCAGACGCCACTACGCCACGTGATGCACGGCATTATAAGTGGAATATACGCACACAAACACACCGGATGCATTGCTCACTTGAAAATAATATCAACCAAGGGGTAGTAGCGCTTTCGCATGCATGTACGTCAGGAATTTTAAGTGTTCTTGTCAATTTTTCATTTCACGAATCCTTGGCCGATAGAGAAATCGGCAATGAAGGCATGTTTAGCGATATATTTTAAGGTCAGCTTCTATACATCGCGCAGATTATATGGTTTACCATCCTAAGTCGACTTAGACTATATATAGATCAAAGTGTAGGCCTCCGAAAATTTACACCTGAGGTTCCATATGGGCACTGTCATTGCACAGTAAACGCACGCCCTGCTTTAGGGCTCCATCCAGAAAACTCTCACCATGGCCATATTTAAGCCTGACTCCTTTCGCTCAACCCTTGAGTGCTATAACCGCTGAGCAACCGCGGCAGGGCGAGCTCAATAAATATTTGTGTTCGCAGTAACTGGTTCTCTTAATTAAAAGGTGCGCGAAATAAAGCTGCGATAGGAAATTTGCGTCCACGAACAAGAAGACAAGACACTGCGCAGTGTTTGCCTTATCGAAACGAAACCAACAGGAATAATGCAGTCCCTCTGTCACTTGTCTCTTTTTCCCCCAGGCTTGATGCGTTTTCGAACAGCGAGTATCCCATCGTCGCACCAATTCTGGAACCATACGCTTTCCTCGGCAGTCCAAACAGCCTTGCTTTCACTTATCGGACTTCAGCATGTGGACGCATACACTGAATAAACCCCCCTTCGTAAAGACTTAGGCACATAGCTCCCTATACACTTCTAATGAACGAAAGAAAGAGTCCTGCATCAATCGTGCTCTGCTGATTGATCGAACTAGCTTGACGCAAGAGAAAACCTGCCGGGAATGTGATACAAAATGCTATCGAAGGATTATGCTTTCTGCTCTTTTTGATGTTACTGCCTTTTCGATCAATTAGATAACGCAAAACACTGCCCCGCTATTTATGCTCTCCGCCTCTTTTCTTTTGTTGACTCCCAGAGAAACCTGGGCGACTTTATTAGGCGCACAACCATGCAGGAGACGGTCTTCTTTCTCTTTCCTTCCAGTGGTGAAGGCATCCACCGACCAGCATTCACGGTAAACAACTGAGAGAAACGAATAACTAAGCGGATGAATAGATATGTCGCATAGCGCAATATGCGAGCAACCGATGGCCGTCTGGTGGCGTCTACGAGCGTCGAGCGACGAATCGATACAATGACTGTGGCAGATCTCAACCTGGTATGACAGCGAGACAGTGCAAATCTGTCCTTACAAAAACAGCATTTGGTGGCAGACCCAACGCACACCGACTGATAGGGAGTGCGCAGAAGCGCCTTATCATCGTCAACTTTGCACTGACGCAGCTCGTAATCACTGCCGTCAGTATGCTATTGTTTGTGACCTAAAAGTCCCTAGAGCACTGTGGAATCTACACTGCAGAAATGCGAAAGCCTAAGCGCTGATTATGCGCACGGTGCACCACGTTTGCTGTCATTATCATTATCAACTGAATGCCCCGTCATTATTATTACTAATATCATCATTGTCATTATCACTAATTGCGGCGTCATCGTCATCGCTGCTATCATCCCCACGGTAGACAAGGAGAATTATGATGTGCGTTTCACGATCCCGGGCCAGGGCGTGGCGTAGTTAGCGCTCGACTAAGGATCGAAGGGTGGGGTGGTTCAATTCCTTTTGGAGAAAGGGTTTATTTATATATTTTTAACTATCTTTCTCAGGGTAGACTGGCCGATTTTGTCACCAGGCGATGACATAACAATCTCGCGGTAACCCGCAGAATCTAGCGAAGTGTGACAATGACCGCAAGTATGAGCCAATAAAGGCTGTTGCCTTAAAACCTCGCAATGAACTAAACTAGCGCCATACCCTTCTCTTTGTGCGCCGCTCCCCCTCTCGCGTTTCGACGATGGCTCCCTCAACGCGGGCAGAGCTATAGACGACCCTGCACGAAGTAAGCGCTAATGCTGCGTTTTGCTCGATGTGATGTCTTGACGCCTTATTATTACTGTCCGCCAAAACATCAAGAATACTATCGCGCTCATTATGAGCTACAACGCCCGAGAGCGTGGCCGAGCAAGCATTCAGGTCGGACAGTGGCATCGATAATATCGTTCGTCGCCGCCGCTATCGGCAAAGTGTGCGGCTCTTTTGGCAGCATTCTTCATCTCGATACCGTTTATTTTTTGGCTGCTTCAATCGTTGTTTATTACTTTCGTCTGTCCATTGAAACTGAAAGCAAACAGAAAACCTGCAAGCGTATATCAGCGTGTGGCGCGAAGTTCTGGGTTTCGCACTACATAATTTGAGTCAGCAAAAATGTGGCTGACCAGAGCAGATTTCAGGAAGCAGCCCAAGTATGAAGTTTGGCCGCCGGGCCGCTGCTGCCGTTATCATTTTCGGAACTGTTATCACCTCATGGAAAATGAGGGAGAGGGTGACAGCAAGCAATTGAGCAGTGGTGAAGCGCGCTCACAGAAACAGCCACAATATATTCCAATAATTCCCAAACACATCGCAGTCGTCACCACTGTAGTGACCACGGAGCTCTCTCCGGTACGTGCTCGCGCGGTGTAGCGCATACTCCGTCGATAGTACGTGCGATAAGGCGTTATATTTGAATGCTGCTATTATCAGCTGTCCCTGAATTGTGCCAATCTCATGCGTTTATCTACAACATACGCCTCTGTGCGTCAGTAGACCGTTGACCACCGGTCAAATTGCGGTAAAGGTTTTCAATCATTTAACTAGGACGCGAAAGCGAATCATCCAGCAGCTCTCTGTACGCAGTTATCTTACTATTGTCACCGGGTTATAAGCTATCGGTTAAGTTTCAGGAGCGTGATATAAACCACCCCAGCTAAAGTGCTCTTCGAACCAGGCTCCACTCCATCCTATACCGTATGTCACAGCACCTTAAGTAATTCAAGGCTTCTGTGTGAGTGAAAAAGAGAAAGTGTGAGAGTGCGCTAGAAAAACGCTGCAGCAGTAGTCTCCCAGGCGTGCGTGCACGACGTTAGCGGCAGACCTGGCGAGCTCTTGCATGTGTGGCACGCGAAATCCAGAACTGCTGGCACGTTTAGAACTTGCCGTTACAAGAACGCAGACAGAGCAGAAAAGATTAGTGTCCCGGTCGCTGACAGAGCCACTCAGGCATTATTTGGCCCAGAATCAAGGGCCTTGTAATACGAAAGGAAGGTAATGTAGTGGCGAGAGCGAATGAATCGGTTTTGGAATACTGGATAACTGAATGAATTCGCAAGCAACACGTAATCTGGCCCATTCCTTCTGATATTTATGTAATGTTAAGGGGCAAGCCGATATATCCGCCTCGGCAGCTGTGACACAGAGATGAGGGCGCTCGTATCGTAAGCCGAGTGACGCGGTTTCATTCCCAGCCGCGGCGGCTGCATTTCGATAAAGGCGAAAAGCACGGCGCCCCAGTCCATAGCCATATTATAGTCTTACGCTCGGCAGGAGGCTTCCTCTGCTTCAGATACTTCCGATTAACGAAGGCGGATAGTATAGAATAGAGTTCCAGGTTTTACTTCCCGCAGCTAACTTTTTGTACGTGAATTGACAGCGTTAAAGGTGAGACGAAGAAAACAAATGTAACCATAATTAAATTATGCTAATGAACCGTTAAGCTTAATGAAACATAACTGGTATTAGTTAATATCAACGTGATGCCTTGCATGTCTGCTTTTCCTTGTCTCTTCGTAGGGAGCACGGGGCAGTCTTTCTGTACTCTAAAGTTCTCTGCAGAATTACATTGTCATTTTCAGTATAGTTATAGGTTATCTATACGTCATCTCTGAGCGTCGGTGATCGCGGCAGGAACAGATTTTCAGTATAGTTATAGGTTATCTATACGTCATCTCTGAGCGTCGGGGATCGTGGCAGGAACAGTGAACTTCACCTACAACATATCTATGTTTAGGGCTTGAAGCCGCCCGATTAAGGTCGTCGTTCTAGTTGTAAGCGCCCTTTCCTTTTGTTTGCCAAAGTACAGTCAGTGATTTGTTAAATACGACCATGCATTGAAAAGGTGCAAGAGCCTAAATTCATGTCTAAGATAGCGCTCTGGTTCCCCTCAAAAATCAGCAAAATGCACTGAATGTTAGGCAAAAAAGCACATGTTGATCAAAATGTTGTTCTGGCCACCAAGCCTATCATCGACACGGCGCACTTGCGGGAAGCGCGCTTCATGTCAAGACAAGTCTAGCGTGCCAATCTCAAAGTCGCTGCAGCTCTACTAATTTGCTCTAGCTCGTGCAGCCTTGCGCTGGTTCGCGAACGCCGAGAGCCTTCTCTTTAAATATGGCAATAATGTTTGCTTGGCGTACCTATCAGGACCTTAAGATGCTGCGTATGCGTTTTGCTAAACAACCCCTGCAAACTCTGTTGTTTCAAAACGAAGCTTTTATTTTTCATTGAAAAATATCCAATAATTGAGAAATAAAAGCATGGGTTGATTTAATAGGCAGATATATAGGTATATTCGCTGAAGTAACATGAGCCTTGCCGTTGTAATATGCGACTCTCTATCTATATATATATGTATATATATATATATATATATATATATATATATATATATATATATATATATATATATATATATATATATATATATATATATATATATATATATATATATATATATATATATATATATATATATATATATATATATATACATGTACATACAGGGTGTTCCAAGTAACTCAAACCAAGAATTAAAAAAGAGAGCGACTCGCTGAGGCTGCCTGAAAGCAATGACATATTGTTTGTCATCATGTTAAGCTTCTCGGAGTGGTTTTTATATTTAATATAATTAGCCTGTGCGTTAACATGCTCGATGAGTATCCAGCAGCGAAGCCGGTTTCCTTATGACGGAGGGGCTTTTATGTACTCTACCAGAAGAAACACCCAGCGGCGATAGCAGCGAGCGCAAGGAGAAGATCTTTAGTCGAAGAACCAGCCTGTGGGGAAAACTAATAAAAGCCCTCTGTAAGCAGACATATTGGCACTCCGCAGTCCCTCTTCTGGCGCCACCATGTGACCGAACCATATCTTGGCACGCGACTGAGCGTCTTCTTCATCTCTTTCGAGTTCCGTCTCATTTAAAGACCACTGGGCGGTTGTGCTGCCTGGCACGTTTGTCGGTGACGATATACTTCTATACATTAATGCGCCGAGAAAGAAAATTACCTGAGCAGCTGTCACTGAATTTTGGATTGTACTTTGGGGGCAGCATTCTGCTTTTTTTATCTGACTTCGAATGCAATGTGTCTTATTATCAGCATTAGTCACATCCATACTGGATTATTCCAATGCGGCAAAGATACGTTCTCGTGCAACACTTTATAGGTAGCTCAGGATCTCGTTAGTATAGAGGTGTCACAGCCAACTTGGTAAATAAAATAGTTCTTTTACTGATTTATTTACAAGCACATGCCTCTAAAAGGATAAAAGACGTTATAACATCATACTGTTCGAAAACAACTAAATGCATGAAATAACAAAGAAACAGTTGAGAAGAACTGATGCCCAACGATATCTGCAATCTGTGCTTGAAAGCAGTGAAATGACGATGGAATGTACCAGAATCTGATGGGTATCATATAACTGATCACACATCGTTCTCACACAGAGTTTTTACGTCGACGGGGGTAAGTCGCAACGATTGGTCATAGATACGGAAGCGGTCACTTGGAGCTTAACCTTCGATGCTTCGCCAACGCGGTCGATGTGCTGATGTGTGCACTTTAACGGAAAAACTGCCTGGCGACTGTCACCTAGTTAGGAAATCCACTTTTCTCACTCTCTCATTGCACAGGAAAGGGCTCTAATCACCTGGTAGAGCAGCGAAACATTTCCGAAGACCAATGACCCTCCTGACGATGAATTTTTACACGTATTCAATTAATAAATAAAATGTATAGCAAGCAATGTTTCAGATAAAGGCTACTTGGGTCAAAAGAACACAGTGCATCAGGACATCATGGCTTACGTAATAGGCTCTGCAAACGCCAGTCGTCGTGCCAAGCGCGCACAGACATATCCTCTTTATCTCAAGAATGGGGAGCGAAAACTGTTAACTGGCATCTAGTCAGGCCCCTCAGTCACGAAGCACATATACTCCCGTAATGACCTGATTTTTTAGAGTGCAGAATAGCAATATCGGATTGTTTCACTGCTTGAACAATGCGATTTATATGGTAATTCATTCAGATATTAAATAAAACCTCAACGATACGTAATTTATTTCTGTTTTTCGATTTTTTGATCTATGACAGAAATATGATTTCTTTTCCCATTGGTATCAGAATGTATGTTGTTAGAAATTTCGGAATACTGCATCAATTCTAAAAAAAAAAGGAAGTTGTGCCGCTCTTGGTGAAGCCCTGGAGCATGCACATTCTCGGACTCAATCTTGTCCTTGTTTTACCAATTTAAATGGAGCAAATGCTGTCGCACTTGATAGCCACCACACATGACGGTAGACAAAACACAGCTTGTAGATACGCTGCTTTCTCTGGCTTCTTCGTTTTTCAAGTTTTTTTTTAACTAGGTTGTCCCAACGCGGATTTTCTAGTCTAGACTAGTCCAATGCGTATTTTCCTCTCTAACGTCCATAAAATTAGTGAAAACGATTGCTTGAGTGGTCGAATGACAGTGCTGCAGTTGACATGCGTAGCTATACGTAGCCAGAAAGTACATGCCCATTTGAAGTGCTGTTGGGAGTCCATACGCTGCTAACACGCACCCTTTTTTCAATAGATTAGAGCACTGCTGGTTGGCCTTGAGCCCAGCCATGTGGCTCGTAATACATTTCCAAAGTTCCAAATCTACCAAAGAAAATGTTTTCAGCCCTGCGTTTTCTAATAGGTAATGATTTCTGCGTTTTCTAATAACAAATGTTTAAAAAGTCTCACTGCATGGTTTGGAAACAAACCCCCTATGGGTTCTAAACCTTTGACAAAGGTTGGTTGGTTGGTCGGTCGGTCGGTCGGTCGGTCGGTCGGTCGGTCGGTCGGTCGGTCGGTCGGTCGGTCGGTCGGTCGGTCGGTCGGTCGGTCGGTCGGTCGGTCGGTCGGTCGGTCGGTCGGTCGGTCGGTCGGTCGGTCGGTCGGTCGGTCGGTCGGTCGGTCGGTCGGTCGGTCGGTCGGTCGGTCGGTCGGTCGGTCGGTCGGTCGGTCGGTCGGTCGGTCGGTCGGTCGGTCGGTCGGTCGGTCGGTCGGTCGGTCGGTCGGTCGGTCGGTCGGTCGGTCGGTCGGTCGGTCGGTCGGTCGGTCGGTCGGTCGGTCGGTCGGTCGGTCGGTCGGTCGGTCGGTCGGTCGGTCGGTCGGTCGGTCGGTCGGTCGGTCGGTCGGTCGGTCGGTCGGTCGGTCGGTCGGTCGGTCGGTCGGTCGGTCGGTCGGTCGGTCGGTCGGTCGGTCGGTCGGTCGGTCGGTCGGTCGGTCGGTCGGTCGGTCGGTCGGTCGGTCGGTCGGTCGGTCGGTCGGTCGGTCGGTCGGTCGGTCGGTCGGTCGGTCGGTCGGTCGGTCGGTCGGTCGGTCGGTCGGTCGGTTGGTTGGTTGGTTGGTTGGTTGGTTGGTTGGTTGGTTGGTTGGTTGGTTGGTTGGTCGGTCGGGTTTAACGTCCCAAAGCAGCTTCAGGCTATGAGAGACGCTGTAGTGGAGGACTCCGGAAATTTCGACCACCTGGGGTTCCTTAACGTGCACTGACATCGCACAGCACACGGGCACCTTGCTTTTCGCCTGCATCGAAAAGCGGCCGCCGAGGCTGGAATTCTATCCCGCGTCCTTGGGAACACTGGTCGAGCGTCGTAAGCACTGCTCCACACCGGCGAGGTTAAAATTTTGATAAAGACTGCACATACAAAACAAAGTAAATAAGCAATCAAACAACACAACTAACTGTAAATTAACTTTCCACTTGGCCCTTTCTCCCTGAATTGTGGGGTGGTTCATTTATTGAAGTAGCCGTACTGCTGTATTTTTTCAAAGTATTCGGCTTTTTTGTGGAAGCGGCGCTCCTGTTCCTCGAAGTCGAAGTCTTCCAGCGTCCCGCCAAGCTCCTTTGGGATCAGTTCGGAAGAAATAAGACCAACAAGTTCCGACAAACCACCGCTGATGATGTTAATCTGAAATAAAGCACGATAAGGACAGGTAACATAAGCTGGGCCCCTACCAAATACAAATTCGCAATATCATTGACCTAAGAAAAATTTGGGAAAGACACGAGTAGGTCATAACCATTTTGCACGAGTAATCCTAAATTTTCAGCTGCAACCTGGGAAATCTTTTTCTTTTTGGCAGTGCGCTAATGAAGCTCAGTGGTCTACGCACCGGAAAACTTGCACAACAATATGACTTATTTGACGGGCCGGCCGAATGAATTGTAATTGTCCTTCATATATATATATATATATATATATATATATATATATATATATATATATATATATATATATATATATATATATATATATATATATATATATATATTGGGAGGGGGCTGAAGCTCAAATGGGTCCGGTAGGGCATAAACGTAAAGGAGATGACGCACGATCGAAAAATAGTAATTTTTATACCGACGTTTCGGCCGGGGTTTAGCCGAAACGTCGGATTAAAGTTTACTGTTTTATATATATATATATAGCACAAACATTTGAAATGCTACATGTTACATGTGAGTTAGAAACCTTCTTAGTTTTACCAATAGTTCATTTCAGGGACAAGCACTAGTACAGCGCAATCTGCTACTGAGGCAGGAACAGCTATTTCCGTCGCTATTATCACGAGAAAGGAAACTCCTCACCAGAAAATATTTCACATTAGTTTTAGAAACTGATCACCTAGATAGCACACAAAAAAGGAGCGTTTGTTCACGCGCTGTGTCAGAGCAATTTCACGCTTCTTAAGGCACTGAAGCTGTCGTAAGATGGCATGCATTGGTGACCACTCTTAAATTTGTGCTATACAGGGAGATGTGCCGCCCACGTGGAACTCCTCTTTATGTGTAATGGGTAAGGCAGAAAGTGACATGAGACAAAACAGGGGCGTTTTTTTTTTCTTAACGACCTTTGATGTTTAAAACCTTTACCTAATCAAATAAATATGTAAGTAGCATGGTCCATTCCATGTTCATTGCCAGCAAGCTTAAATTTGACGTGTTTGACGTTGCTCAAGAGTGCAAAAATATTTGCGAATTGAGTCGAAAAAAAAAAAGAATCGGTCCAAAGAGCAAAACGGCCTGCAAGCCCTATTCTTCGGTGCTGTGTAATTCATTGTCAAGCTACCCTGAATGACGAAAAATTTGTTTAATATTGTTTGTTTTCTTAGCTTGCCATAAATTAAACATCTTTCAACAAAATTCTTTTAGCAGCACGCTTCGTGGGAAGAAACAATTACGTGCGGTATTCCATCGATATCGCGCGGTGTCAAGCGGTATTTCACCTGGCCTAAAACCTAAAACGGCTTTCTTGCTTTGACTATGATCTCTTCTATCTTTACGGTAACTGGAGGGACCGAAACGGCCTATATTAAACATATATACCCCAATAGCTGTGCTTCAAATCAGCTTCACAGCTCTTCTACAGCATTCATAAATCCAAAGCCTCAGAGGAGTGAAGTCCACACTGTATGTTGATTCGGAACATTTGAGATGCAGCACGCTCCACGTAACAAGGTTCGGAAGCAAGCACTGCTGGATGAATATTTTTGGGAAGTCTGCACATAAAACACTGATTGTCTATTCGGCTCGAATAAGAGTGAGATACAGAAATAGAATAGAATAGAAAGCAGGGAGGTTAACTATGCGATGCCCAGTAGGCTACCCTACACGTAGGGAGGGAAACAAAGGCAGAATAAGGAGAGAAAGAGCGGCAAGGAAAGGAGTTTCTCACATGCTCAGAGATCTGCAGTAAAGGGGGGTAGAGGGCGTACACTTAAAGTCTAGAACTCAACCTACAGTCATTTAAAAACTTAAGGAGCGCCTTCACCGATTTCTTTTCTGATGGAAGTGCCGTCCAAGGACCCAGATTCTTAACTATTCTAAGAGGGCGAGAGTCCAAGCGGGGGAGTGTAGCAGCCAGGAGGGCACGCTCTCGCTTAAACTGAGGGCAGTCACAACGTATGTGCGCAATCTCTTCACCATTCGCCCTCAACCACTGTGGTGCTAGAATGTCGTGCCACCAGTGGCTATGAGTGGCGTATACAAACTCCTATTCCCATCCTATTGTAATTGCAGACTCTCCAACGTGTGAGCAGTACGGGCACGAAGAAGAAGCTCTGAAGAACACTGGGGCTGCTAAGCGTTTCTATATTGGTAACTGCATCCTAACCAGAACCGTAAATATTTTAGTGTAGTGAGAAGGAGAAGCGATTGCACAGTTTTTATTATTATTTTTTGGGGGGGGAGGGGTGGGGGGGGGCGTAAGCGCAGCTCTCGCGAGCAAGAAAGGCTGCTTGTGAATCAAAAACCTGAGAGTGGAGAACAGTCTTAATAAGTAATTCGAAGTAATGTGATCGTGATTAGGCGTAGGAAGAGCACCCCCTACGCTGGGAAGTGTACAGCCTTCGGAGGGAGACAGGTAAGGGTCCAAAGCATCTTCATTGAAGGAGGGCAAGTGAGAGCTTCGTCCTGCTATTGTCAACGCCTTCTCGACCGACTTCTGAAACAGACACTGATCACTTCAAAGAAATATATCGAAGATCGGCAGTGGCGCGGAAGCAGCCCTCGCGCTAGGCCAGGCATTTAATCATCGTTCATCCTGTCACCATGTTGGGCCATCTGTTTGCTTGTCACCACTTAACATTTTGGTGGAGGTGCGGGATGTGACATCCCCATCCTAGCCTTGGAGCATCGACGCCATCTGTAAGCCGAGACTATCTACCGAGGGCCCTGGGACATCGCCGAACAGCTTCGCCCCAGCCCTTCCTGCCCAGACTCGGCCAACTACCACCGTCCAGCCCCCCAGCCCAGATTTGAAGATAAGGAGAACAGACAGACCAACCAGACCCAAGACCAAGGACCCTACAGACCCGAAGGACCTAAAAGAACCGGACATGTACACGCAACCCCCGCCCAGCCGCTCGTCGCGATTTCGAGCCATCGGTCCCATGGACTCTGGTGGCGGATGGTTGAACAGCTCCAAGGGAGGCGGATCACCCAAACATATCGTGTTCATCGTCATCGTGGTGGCAAGCGCATCATTCTCTTCTATCCTTTCTTGAACATCTACACCACCAAGTCACCATTGACTTCAACGAAACGGTCGGGACGATCGCTCGGTGGCCCCGGGGAGTGTTGTGTAGAAGAAGATCGGCAATGATGCGAGAGAAGCCCTCGCGCTATGCCAGACATTTTATCATCGTTCATCCTGTCGCCATGTGGTGCAGTCTCTGCTTGTCACCACGTAACATTTTGACCACGTAACAATATGTATGAGAAGAGATCTTACTCTTGTCGAAATGTGCGCAAATAGTATCTGACGACCCGGCTGCAAAGAAACTAATACTTTGGGATTTTGTATTACGCAATATGTATAGGAAATCTTTTACTGGGAATTTTGCCGATGACAAATTTCAAATACGTTTTCGTCATCGTAAGTCAGTTTATGTATGCTCTACGTACAATGCTTATTTGGAGGTGAATGACTGCGCCCTCTCTTGGCAATATGGAATGCGTCGTCATAGAATATTTTGCCCAGATTAATTTCACTGTTACTCGCATGAAGTAAACCTGCACGACAGCCAAGGAAATTTTGGATTGAAGTACGGTACAAGCCCCACAATTGCCTGCCTGGTCCTTCAGGAAGCCGGTAGAGAAATAAAGGTAAAGTTTTATTGAGAGCAGCCAAGAAGTCTTTTTCGCTTGATGTGTAGCCTTCTCAATCTAGGGAGCAATATTTCCGAGCCATCTACCGAGTGTGGCTCACCAACTGCGTTGCTAATGCAAGCTGCAGCTTCATATCGGAGGTTTTTGGGGCTCATTGCCCCATGAGGTCCTTGAACCCTCATCCTATTATGTAGGAAGCTTACTACTTTGCAGAATGCGTATTAATATTTGTAAGCGATGAGCGAGATTCTGTGTCACGTACAGTGGACGTGAATGTTGGTTATGATTTTTCAGAGTTTTACTGCTTCTCCTCTTGTGTTTTTCTATCAAATCTGTAGTGCTGGATGATGTCGGTATACATCTTGAGTGCATCCCGACTTTTCCGAAATTTATTTGGCAGTGGTGCTGATTAGGCGTGCTCCAATGTTGAGACGTTGGCGACCTCTTTTCTTATCAGGCGAACACATCCCGCAGCCTATGTGATACAGATGTGTGAAAGCTGGTACGCTGCGAAACAGCGTGTGATCTGACCTGTCATGTCAGAAATGTTGAGCGTCAGATAGTTTTTGTATGGGGACTGCCAGTCATTAAAGATGATGGCATGTTGTTTAAGCATCGAAAGTTTTAAGCAATTGCAACCTATTCTACTGCGGCTTTCTCATTTGTAATATAGTTTAGCAGGCATTTCTTGTAAAGGCGGAATCTGACACTGGTTAAGTGAGCTTGCCTTCCCTGGTAGTTTGTCCGGTTGCGTCCGACGTCCGTGTACTAATGTAAATTCCGAAAGTAGGATGCATATTTCGCGGGAGGGGGGGTTGCGCTGGTGTATGCGTAGATGTCATTCTGGATGGCCTATTTGGTGCATTTTGGTTCTACGACTTTTTTGAATCGCATATTTGTGGTGATTGCATGCCCTTTTATCTATTTTAATTGTTCTAACTGGTTTACTGTGCGCTCCTCGCCAACACCTTTCTATGTGTGGCAAATGTCCAGGTGGCGGGGACTTTGTGTAGACGACCGTATACATCAGCCATTGATGATTTTGATTGCTTTGCGAATCACAGCATTGAAGTTTCCAACTTGTGCTTTCTTTAGATTCAAATATGTTGTCTTTTATCTTATGCGGCTTATGATGAGCGCCTGCATTATCAAGACGCTATCTTCTTCCTTCATAAAATGTGTTTTGGTGACGACGCGGCTTACCAGGTGTGCCACTTGAGTAACGGCAGCCTCCAGATTCGAAAATGCTGTGACACTCGAGCCACTTTTAGTACATTTAAAGTGAAGAATACGATAAAAGTCGACATGGCACGTACGGGATTTGTAAGTAGAGGTTTTTAAAAAATTCACAAATTCATCTATTGGTGGTATTTCTCGAGTTTTAGCTTGCCGATTCATTGTGTGTGCAAAGCAGTCCTCAATTATTTAGCAAGGTATTGGGGCAGTCAATGCTTCCTGGAGCCTGAGAAGCTGTCTTGGATCCAGAGTTTATACCGTAGGTGTAAAAGACGTGACGTATGCCCTCATTTTATATAGAGGCTCCAATAGTTTCAGCATAGTAATATTAAAAAAAAAAACACGATCTCTTTGACCACCTTGAAAAATGGAGCAAGATCGCCATACTTGCAATGCATGTCAAGCGTGCGTTTGAGATCGTCTCGCAACAGGCGATCTCCCTCGATTCACAGGATAACAACTGTGCGGGCAAGATAAAATATTTGGTATATGATCAGGCTTGATGGGTTGTGCGGCCATCAACAGCCTAGGCAATGAGAGGCCAACTTGTTTGGAGGCCAGTGCACATGCATTATTCGATTTTCCGAAAGATACAAAACCTAGCGTGCAAAACGTATTCAGTGTTACTGGAATGACGCTTCGAAGTTTTCGTCAAACTAACTTCTTCCTGAGCTTTCATCTTTTCTCAACTGCTTCACCAATGAAAGACTAAATTTCGCTATAGCCGGCTAAAGTTGCACATTTCAGCTGAGTGAAATGGTGGCATGAAACACGACAAGCTGGCTGCTCTTGACCTACATCTGCATCTCTGTAAACGCGGTTTAATGCCGGGAATTCCAGAATTACGTTCTGACGCCTTTGTGGGGTAAAGCCAAGCTGCCATTGAACTAAAGGGCACTCTGTGCAGCAAGCAGATTTCAAAATATTTTTTTTTTTTTAGAAACGCCAAATGAGGAAAGGGGATATATGCTACAGAAAAATAAGGCAGACGACTAGCTGTTTATCAAGTGAAACATGCCCAATATTCCTCATCCTTTCGTACTGAATTGCAATTAAAAAGGGATCTTCAAGCACTGGTCCATTCACAGTCTCTGTTCGATGACCGAAAATTGCTCATTCTTAGATTGCACTGAACTTGAAAAGACCAGAAAGCGTGGGAAGTTGGAATGAGTGTTTTAACAACTTCCTTGAGCAGGTTACAAACATGCAATGGTTTAAAAGAGACGGCGGAGTTGTAGCGGTAGGAACAAAGCAAAGTGCTGAAAATATGACCTATTAATGCGCAAGCTACGTCATTCCCTTCTACCCAGCCCATCCTCTACTACGGCCTACTGCAGCGCGCACAGTTGCTTTGGCAAAGGCAATGCTGAGCGAAAGGCTGTCAGTCACTCGAGTACACTTAAATGTGAACTGCGCAGCTTAAATGTTGAGGGCAACCAATAACTACCAAAACGTATAAGCAGCTTGATATGCTACTAAAGCTCCAGAAAAAATTCAGTTTTGAATGAAAGTGGGCCTAAAAAAGAAAACCGCGTGATCATAACAGGATCGTGTGACAGTGGATCAGTGATTATGAGGTACATAACCATTATCGAGAAGAAAGAAATCGTCCAAGAGAAACGGTTCGAACAAGTGACCGTTGTCGCAGTCACGTTGTCCAGTGCTCTATTTTTTATCCAAGACTCACGTCGTCTGCTTACCCACGGAAACAACAAAACACACTTTGTGCAATTTCCAGCGAGAAGGCACGTAAAATAAAACACAGCGGAACTGTTTCATGTTCCTCTTTTCATTTTTTTTTTCCTTCACCTGGGGCCATTACAAGGAGTCACAGCCAGAGATGTCGTCTCACAAATCACGAGCAAAATAAGACCTATTGCGTTAGGTGGCGAGGAATGCTGTGGAGGTGCTAGGAGTGAATAGATGTTTTTAAGACTTTATGAGTAAGCGAACGCATTATTTATACCAATTTCTTGCATTAAGTCCTCAAAGAAACTTCAATGTGATTTAAATCTTACCCGCTTCTTGTGTTTTTTTGACAAGAAAGGCCTTATGAAAACAGAATAAAGACCTTCAAATAAAATGGGAGCATTGATGAAGTAGATGGATTTGATGCGGACAGGGAAGGAATCCTGCAAAAAAGAAATTGATATAACATCAGGAATAATAAACGAGATATGTTCAACAGCTAGAAAGCACACAACTGACAATCATACATAATTTGATTTGCAAGTGTGCTTATAAAATTGGTGGAAATTTTATACAGGATTGTGTGTAAGGGCTTACTGTATAGGGCCTAGCTGTATGGGAAATAGCTGTGTTTGTCTGTGACCCCTGTGTCTAGTGCAGAAAACTAACATGGGCTGAAAAAAAAAGTTCAGTGCAGGAAATAAGCGCAGCCATGCTTTTGGGGGGAAATAAAAAAAGCGTAAAGAAGAAATAAATAAATAACACGTTAGATCCACAGCTCGAACCGCTACAGCACTGCCTTGCAAGAATGCACGTACGCTCGGGTGTTAGTTGTCACTGAAAAACATGAATCATGAAACTGCCGAACATACAGGTGGAGTAAACCAGGGCCATTGGCACTTACAGGCTGGAAAAGATAATTAGGCATCATAGATTCAAAATGCGAATTCAAACGAATGTAACGAGCGCTCTAAGAATGCGCCGAATAGAAAGCGTTGTCCAATGAATAATTTGAAGTGCCTTATAAGTTTTAGTTGCGTGGAATAAAATGCAGGAACTAGTCCTGACAAAAAGAGAGATTATAGGGCCAAATTTCGGCCATAGCCCTTAAGAGTTGGTGCGTGATCTTTCCAGTGATGTGCCCTACGCTTATAAGTACTCAAAAAGACTCCAAGGTACTCAGGTGGCATACATGTCTATGTGACACCAGCATATTCAGCAGCCACTGATCCCCACGTAGCAAGCCATGCATAGATCACAGCTCTTAAAGCGATTGATCTGAGCACCTGATACTGAACCACCTCCGTTAAACGAATAACCTCACTGACGCTTGCCTGTCAGCGTACAAAAATGTGAGGTCATTTGCATAAGCGAACTGAAGGTACCTAGTTCCCCGCTACTCCACGCCTATTCGTTTTCAATATTCTCTATATGACAGTGAAACATTATGTGTGCATTATCTTCATACAAACTATTAAGATAACAATATACAATTAACATGACGCGGAATGCGGCACGACTAAGCAGCAACAAACAAGAACATAGGCAGTGCAGAGAACAGACAACCTTAGAGGGCCAATGCGCTTTGAAAAAGTCTGGCCATATCTTTACTTTAGATGAAAAATAAATCTCCTAAAGGGTTTTTTGCAAAAACCGCAGCTTCATAATGTCGACCCACCAGGCATGTTTTTCTGAGGCCGAATAGGCCAATTAGAAACAATATGCTTAAGAGAGTATAAAAATACAGTGCTGTGCAATAGTGCTTGGAATGCAGTGTCAAATTAAGACTTTAATTCCATGTTCATAACACGATCTCAGGAGAGCATCGTGTTTTAGCAATTAAGGAAGCAATATTCAGTCGCTTTCCGAACATCGCAGCTTTGTCAATTCACCCAAGTCAGAAAAAAATTCATTTTGTGTATAATGTTTCAACTGGCAATGGTTAGGTGGCAGCTTCTAGAAAATAGAAAGACGCCTTTCTACGTGGCAAGAGGGGCATTTCTTTAGTACTCTTTGGAGTACGTCATGTCGCAGTAAAGCACAATACACAAAGAACTTTCTCGTCGGAGGGAAGAGCGCTGAAATTAAACCCTTTTAGAACCACTTCCTCGAAACTGAAACAGAAACTGAGGGTATAAAAATAACAGAGAAAACAAACTGCCAGATACAGGATACACTTTCTGCAATAAACCCCATTAAACACTGATCATCAGAAGCATGAAAAGACAATGAGGGTAGGTAAAATACTTTGAAAATGGACTTCAAGGTACAGCACTAGCACATGTGGAGTGCACAGAAACACATGAACCAAGAAACTACTTGTCGGACATATTAGGTGGACTCACTAAGGCCGTCAGCGCCTACATAGTAGAAAAGGTTGTCGCGCCGACCAATATCACGGAACACCCTGTGGAAGCGCTTGGGCAGAAAAGCTAGTGGAATAAATAATTTGAAGTACATAATATATTTTAGTTACGAGAAACAGTCTGCAGGTGGTCCCCCTACCAAACATATAGGGATTATGGGGGACGGAAGTAAGGGTGTACAGCTGAAGAGGTGGTACATGATCTTTCAGGCAAAGTTCACTATGCTTCGAGGAATTCAGAGGGACACCAAAGTACTTTGTGTCATGGATGACCATGTCAATATCAGTGTCTATCCCCACGTACCAAACAAGAGGCCACAACTCTTAGAACGATCTATCTGAGCACCTGACACTGAAACAAAATCGTCCAATAAACGAATAGCCATGTTAAGGGTTAACGTGTGTACGCCGATAAACGCGATGTCATGCGCATGAGCTGAAACTTCCTGTTTGTTACACATATTACGAAACTCACTGACGGTTCTTCGGTTTATAACAGCAATGAAAAGTCACTCTAAGTACGGAGCAAACAAGAGCAGGGGCAATAGGTAATACGTACCAAGTGTTTCAGAGAACACGTTGAAAACTTTTAAATTGGAGAGTTATAAATTGAAAAAAAAAATGAAAAATTGAAGTATATACATTTTAAGAACATCCTCGCAGGCATTGCGGACTAAACAGCCTTGAAATTGTACTATTTTGATGTTGATCGCTTCTAACTAACTAATCAAAGTGTTTATTAATCCAGCTGCGTATTTAACTATTGACATAAAAGTTCAAAGCCATGCAAAAGAGAATATCACATTGCGAAAAACTTTCGCTCAAGCCAAGCAGTGTAAAGAAGACAGGTACTTTCTTTTCCTCCTCGAACTGAAATTGATCGCCTTAGAGGTGTAGGACACTCGGTGGGAACTTGACTTCCGCTGATGGCGTATTGCAGCGACCACGGCGCCCGGTTCGAACTGCCTACGCTGTATTGCCTCGTCTTGTGCATTCTTTTTATTGAGACAAAAAAAATTATATTAATGTCCTACAGCACAGACATCAGATTAGAGAGCAGCAGAGCAAAAGTAAGCGTATAAAGTAGCATTGCAGAGCGACTAGTTCGAATTTGCAGCTGCAACACGCAATTGGCAGATCTTGAGTCGCTACCGATCGAGCTCCAGACACCACTACGTTTAGTCTCGACTTTGTAACATCGCACAATTCTACAACCTCTCAGCGCCCGGCCATATGACAGCTGCGAGCTGCCAACTCCTAGAGCCATGCCAATGGTTTTCTGCTCACAACGCTGACGCCGCATTTTCTAGTGAATGAGATATTAACGCATTAAGGAACATACCCTGAGTCACAAAGCCAATACTCCACCATAAATATTAACGCGGTCGCTTTAATATTTATGGTGGATTATGCGCTCCGTGACTCAGAGTATGTTTCTGAAACAGTTTTGTTCTCTATTTTAGAAATTACTCGCTATGATAAACAATTTTGAAAGTAGTCGCTGAAGCACCCGTTATTTACAGAAGAAGAGTATTTCATAGAGCAATTGACACGGGCGTGCAGGAACGTGCTTGTAAAAACTAGAAAGTATAATCTTAGCGCAACCACAAACAAAAAAGTGAGTATAACGTCAGAGGAGAAATGTTCTGAGCGTGGTTGACAAAAAGGTTTAAGGCGGAAGAGCCTGCCAGAGCTGCAACAAGATACAACAAGACTACACTCGGGCCCGAGACAAACGGTGAATAGCATTCCATTGTTCTGGACTAAGCTTACACGTAAAGCTCACACAAATGCATCTCCTGTAGTTGCGACGTAAGGCCTCTCTAGGTCTTTGTTCGATCTGGAAAGAAGCACCACAGTAGACACGAATTCACGTAGTTAAGACGTTCACTTGCCTGCGCAAGGAAGATGACCTTTCGGAGAAATCCCGGTGTCAAATCGGCAAGGTGGTGAACGCCTAAACCTTTGAGGTCGTCGACGACAACTAATCCTCGTATCTGGGTGTCATCGTCAAGAACTGCGCATTCGGCTCCCAGGATGATGCACCTGACTAGATCATCCATGGAGCACACGCTGTTTTTCCAGACACCTGTTGCGGCAGGAGACAAAACCATGTTTGATAATTTCCAACCGAATAACTGTTTTTGGCATGACAGAATTCTCATATGGATTGGAGGCACAGTTTGCGGGTCCGTTTTCAGGTGGTCCAGACTTGACTGGATTTCTTCTTGACTAATAAGTTAGTTGCCTTGCACCTGCATATCGCTAAGACTAGGTAAGGAGGAGCTCGAGGTGGTACCAACGTTTCATTGGACAAATGAACAAGCCGTGGCTATATGTGCCATATTTTTGGTAACACATGTACCAATTGTTTCAGAGCTGAATTCAGTGCTTTAAAGATCTGAATTAAAATGTTTTTCTCAATTTATCGAAGACCTCTTTGTTCTACCTTTTCTGTGCGTATCCTTTGCAAGCAATGTATCGGAGATCTCCCTTTAATGAGCAATTGCTAGCGTGTCTTTCGATTTCTGACATTTATTATGCTCTTAAATGTCTAAGCGTAAATTTACTTTTAATTCCGCCTGAAGCTGATGTCAGTGAAGCTGATGTCAGCTATTCTAGTTAAGGCATATCTGGACCACAGATGTTAAATCACGTCCAGCAACCTAATGGTGGAGCCATAAAGCTAACTCGAAACATCAGATATTAAAAGCCTTCAGATACCGACACGCTTTATAGATAACTGGTAAAACTATACGATACACGCGATCAGTCTGCAGTCGTGGTCAGGTCAGTTGGTCTGAGGTAGCAGGACGTATAAGTCTCATTACTTATGGACGATAAATGTGTTATAAGAAGCACAATTTAAAAAAAAAAACTCACCGAACCTAACCATCATCATTGTCCGTCCTTCAGCATCCTTTCCTTGGGGAAACATTACGAGCTTATGGTCTTTGAATACGGTCTCATATGGAACAGAAGACGGCGTTAAGTCTTCGAAATATTCAGGCATGTCCCTGCGGGCACCAAAGTAATTCTTCATTGTCTTCAATGCTTTATCCACGCAGTACTTTTTGGGTCGTAGAAACTTGATCAGGATATCGTCCGAAGGAACACGCAGATTAGTGTCTTCTGAAAGAGAACAATTAAACATTTGTTTTACTTTTAAAATACTTCTTTATTCGACGACTGGATTTTATGATCACGAACTTGTGTTCTGGGAATACGCCCTAAAACAATCACAGCAACAGAAAAAAAAAAAGATTGAAAGAAAAGCGGAAGTTATGGAGGAAATATTCGGACAGGTCCTGTACACCAAAATTACAGCCCATCTGCATCGTTTATCAAATGAGGAGTAGGCGCGCTAGCACAGGTAACCGAAGAGCCCGTTAAGACACGGAGGTGAGCACAATCTACATCTTGATGTGGGCCACGTTATTTTTCGCCCTTCAAGTTCGGGGAAAAAGAGTAAGAGACAGACCGCGGACATATATAGGCGAAATCTGCAATTGTGGCTAGGAGTGCTACGCTTTAAAACAGCTAACCCTGAGCATTTTTGGGAAAAACTCAACTTAATGGAGTTGTATGCAATTAAATACCTGTAATGAATTACTTGTAACTCATTACATTTTCTTAAATGTATGTAAAGAAATTGTCAATATTTAAAAAATACAGTACCTTTTCAGGTAATTCAGTTATTTTTTCTGTAATTGATTACCGTTATTCAATTGCTTCTTTGCAGAAGATAGATAGATACGCAATGCATCCGTGACGATTTCATTGGATTAAACTATTCGACCGCCCGAATCTGCGAATGGCTACCTGGCATGTTATGATGTCTGCGGTCCGCATTCTTCAGGGACTCGAACTTCTTCAGGGAGATGGCGGATGAGATTCGCTGATACTGCCTTAGCAAGTGGCTCAACTTAAGAATGACAAAGAATGATTAATGACAGTAACAGCCAAATGAGACCAGTAGGCCTAACAATGAATATAAAGATTACTAAAGAAACGGTAAACAGCTTTTAAAAGGAAATGAAGTTTCGGTAGATAGCGAGGCACTGAAAGTATTAAAGAAACACATCTACTTAGTGCACGTATAGCCACATATCTGGATCACGAAAGGAAAACAACTCAAAGAATCCCACTTTAATGACAGTGACAGCCAAATGAGACCGGTAGGCCTAGCAATCAATATACAAATCACTAAAGTAACGGTCAACAGCCTTTAAAAGGAACAGAAGTTTAGGTAGGTAACGAGGCACTGAAAGTATTAAAGAAACACATCTACTTAGTGCACGTGTAGCCACAGATCTGGATCACGAAAGGAAAATAACTCAAAGAATACCACTAAAAAAATAACGAACTATAAACCGTGTCAAAACGCAAAATGTTCTGTAATTCAACCGTAACGTGAGACTTCTCTGTAGTTACGACATGTTTGCTGTAGGTCTTTTCTGTAGTATCTTGTTTCGTAGCACATACTGTTTCACTAAACAAATTCTTATGTTACTGCTGAAATTTCTGTTCTCACTATAGACGCACTACTAAAAACCAAACACGAATTCTATTGCGAAAACAGAAACAATTTTCTAGTAGTGTTTGACTGGGGCCATATTGGTATCGATTGCATTCGGCAAGTATTCTCGGATATTGACTAGCAGCTTGACATGCAGTATCCCTGGAGAGAAAAACATATAGCAGCTGTGTGCTACCGGCACTCATGAGCACCTATGAGGCAGAGGCGTGGAGGCTAATGAAAGGAGATTAACTTAAGATTGAGGATCACGCAAAGAGCTATGAAACGACAAATGGTTGGTGCAACGTTACGAGGCAGGAAAGCTGTCGGACGGGTCCGCGAACAGAAGCGAGTTTGATTATATTCTGACAGAAACTGAGACGAAGAAACAAGCGTAGGCAGGTTATGTGATTCTAAGGAAAGAAACCAATGCTCCCTAATGTTGACAGAGTGAATTCCAAAGAGTGGAGAAGCGTATCAGACGACAGCAGAAAGTTAGGTGGGCAGATAAGATTACAAAGTTTGCAAGGACCAAACGGCTGCAGCTGGCACAGGGCCATGTTAATTGGAAGAATATGGGAGAGACTTTGGTCCCGCAGAGGCTGTAGTCAGGCTGGTGATGACAAGTTAGTCCTCACGTGTTGAACATCATGCTGTTTTTTGTCGGCAAAAACCACGAAGTCTAAAGAATAGTTGCACATCCCCGTGGAAAAATATTTGACAGCAGTTCTTTTTGTACCTTGAAGACGTTGCCGAAGTTCTCCCAAGGCTTCCTTTTGCACCTCCGGTGTTTCTCCAAGCTCTTTTCTTGCGATCACTTTCAGCTCTTTGTTCATGTCGAGCACGAGCGCCGGCGCCAGGTGTCCTGCCGAATGGACAAAAAGAAAGTCGACAAAAATAGCGACAAAGTTACTCAGGACTTGGTAAGTTAGTACGCAGATAACACCCATTTATTTGCAAAGACCGGGCTGTTCGCTCATGGGGGAACTCCATACACAAATGTGTTTTATTTTTCTGCTATGAGCTCACCGCTTAACAGATGAAGGCACGCGCAGCATATCGTAAGTTGCATTTTTCTTCAGTTCTTTGGAAATTTTGATAATCCCAGTTTCAATATGAGGGTTGGATATTTTTCGTTACTGGGAATTCAGGAGAAGCGATTCTTTTTCTTCCATCTTTGCACCACGTGGGGCTCTGCTTGTAATGTTCAAAGATATTGCGCTAGCATCATCTGTAACGTAAGAAAAAAAAAACGTTGCTTTGGTCAGAAAAGAACGCGATGCCCACGATTAAAAAAATATAGAGTGAACTTGGAGAGGAAGAAAATTAACCTAGAACGTTGCTGCTGTCCAATCCTCTTCTTATCTTTTTATATATCTGTTATACTTTACTTCTAGTATTCATCGCCGTCTGTAAGCAAACGTATAGCATTATCATTTTTAGACGCACGACGCGATAGGTGATATTTCTCACGCACAGCGCTGGTTACGATATTGCGTGCCATACCAGGTATTTATGTGGAATTTTAGCGAAAGGTGGTCGTCATTATTATATACAGCCTAGCCTAAAATATTTTTCTATTCGTACATTGACGCCAAAGGACTAACGTTGCGCAGTAGCTTTAAGGTATATGTGCAGTACATAGCAGCGAAGGCTGCATAGGCGCTCGTACGTTCAAAACATGACGGCTCATGGGAAAACTAACGCCCCTGAATACTGGGACGAAAATAATTTTGCGATGTTGAATGACGACGAAACATTCATGCTTCATTATGTCAACCACGCAAATAAAACGTCAAAGCATGCCAAAAAGTGCGCAACAAAGCCAGTACCGACCAACATGTAATACTAACCAATGCACGTACTTAGAGCAGACTACACGTGCATATGGGAGCTCACGCGTAAAAATTCCGCAGAAACAATGTATTGTCACACCAATGTTAGAGACCTGGCTGTTGCATGGCGCATCAGTCCTTCGAATGCCGCGAGCTCACTTTTATGAGTACCAAGCGCTTTGAAAGAAACGAAACGTGCCACTACGACGCAATAAAGACAGGGCTGGTCACACGGAGAGAGAGAATACGACGAACTTACAAAAATGAGAAGCATCTTACCATTAGCAATGGCATGATAAGAAACTTGCCTGCAAGATGACAACTTCGTACCCGGCACATTTCGAAACAAGCGAAGCTAACTTCGTACCATTCCTGGCAAAACCATCGCAGACAGCGACATGGCAGCGGTAAAAACTGCTTCGTTGTATGCTTTGCAAGCACCGTTATGAGGCATATTGCAAGTTGTGAACTCTATAAGCACATTTGTCGGATCATGCATTTCATTATTTGATTTTATATCATTACTCCACGAAGCACCTTAACACGTATTTAATGGCCGTGTTTTATCTCCCCCTTCAATTCTATTATTTCCCTCACGATTCTTTTTTCAATCTTTCCCTCCCGAATTCCCCTACCCACACAGAGTAGCATGCCAGCGAAATCTAAACGCCGGCCAAATTCTCTGTTTTTCCATTACAGAGTCTCTCTCTCTCACCAAGGCCGATGGAGCGTCAAGAGGGAATGCAACAAGAATGCCACAAAAAAAAAAAATGTTCTAATAAAATAGCATCCCATTTCACAAAACAAGGTACCAAATATTTATCCTTCTGCTGCTGGTGCGTTGTTTTCTCATTTGTAGCTGTATGATCATTTTAGTACCCCCAGTTGTGTCTATGGGAGAGGCTCTCGCCCTGCAGAGGGTATAGTCAGGCTGATGATGATGACGATGATGATAAGTTGATGATGGCAGCAGCGCTAAAGCACTTTAGTTTGTCTTCGCCAATGCCTCGCCATTGTCGAATTGCTTTGCATGCCTGAGATCACTCGCTTACCCTCTTGAAGTATTGGCAATAGTAATTCTAATGAGCTTACGATTGCACCCGTGCCTGTTGTCGAAGCCAAGTGCGAACACCTACAAAGCGACCATGCGACTGAAAACATGTGAAGTGACTGTACCTTGGACACGACATTTAGATTGAACTTCATAGTGTCTAATGTCCCCTTTATACTAAACCCTTGTTTTCTTGAGATACATTATAGCACATAGTCTCGACAGTTCATAGAGAAGCGTCACCGGAGGGATAAGTTGGAAAACCGCGCACAAGCAATTTTCAAGTTGCTGAATGGCCAGGGCCAAATCACTCGTCAGCCTCAAAATTTAAGCCTCCAGTTGGAACTAAAATTGTCAAATCAGCAAGGATAAACACATGAAAAGGAGAGATCGGTCCTCGTAAGTGCATTTCTAACAGATATTCACTTAAACAACTTTAGCACTACGCACGTCCGAAAAACAAAATGGCCAGGATATACGTAGCTAAAGAATGTGTATCTTGCTATGGGCTGCCTACTCCTATCCAATCCAATCTAAGCTCATCCAATCCAAAACAGTCCTGTCTAATCAAATCCAGCCCAATAAAGTACAGTTCAATCCAGCAAAATACAATCCAACCAATCTTGTTCAATTCAATCCAAACCTGTCCAATCGAAACCAGTCCAATCAAGTCCAATATAACCTAAACTAGTCCAATCCAATCCTGTGCAATGCTGAGTACACGCTTGTCCGAAATGTGCCGCTGACTAGCTATCATCATCACTACTATCATTCTCACACTAGACAAGGAAAATTAAGATGCGCTGCTCACTATGTTTAGCTATCTTGTTGCACTAAAGACGAGACATCTTCTTGTTCTTCTTCTGGTTGCTTCTTGATTGACAGATGACGCGGCGAGCATGCGGCATCCGCCGGCTGCGGCGGTTGCTAGGCAACGGCTCTGTGCCTCCCGCTACGCGAAACTCCTCGTTCGTGGCCAACGTAGCTTTCGCAAAAAAAAAAAAAAAAAAAAAAAGGAAAAAAAAAAACGTAACATCGAAAACATGATACATCTCCCATTACTGTGACCTGATACCGCGGCAAATTCGTTTCTCTTGTCCATTTGTTTCATTACTTTCTGCTTTGTGTTTACTATTACTGTTTTATTTATTTTTTCTTTTCTTCTTCCCCCTTATCCCTCCTCGTTCGAAAAGGATTCCCCTGTCTTGAAGCAAGAGTTACATTGTTGATTATCGAATTTTCCTCATTTATTTTATGCTTTGTTTTTGCTATGCCGTCCTTCCCCTTCTTTTTACTGGCCATCTTATCTTCATTAATGTGTTTTCAGTTTTGTCCCCATTTCCCGTTGATTTTTATATCGTGTTTCATCGTCTGCTTCCAATTTAGCTCCGTTTATCTGCTTGTTTGTTTCAAATGTCATAGGTGAAGCAGTTGTGTGCTTTTCTCTGCCAAAACAAGTTCACGATGACCACCTTACCACCACACGCACCCTCTGCATGGGTTATCCTCCTTGCAATTAAAGGCCGGTTAAATCACTTACACTACTTTTCTGGATCCCCTGTGATGGCCATCATATATATATATATGCGAAAGTGAAATATATATAGTGTTACTTAGCGGTATTAGCAGTCGCGCCGAGGATGAAGAAGTGCAACAGACTTCGAGAAGACGACGACGTTGAGGGTGTGAAATCGGTGCTCTGATCAACGTTAGCTCTGCGGACAGCTTTCAGAGTGTAGACCTTCCACGTAACAATATATATATATATATATATATATATATATATATATATATATATATATATATATATATATATATATATATATATATATATATATATATATATATATATATATATATATATATATATACATTCACTCACATACACACACCCCAAAAAATAAAATGCAATAGCTGTGAACGCACCATTCACCAATGAGTAAGGTGATCTTCCCTGCTAGAGCCTAAATCACGCTCCGGTTTTGTGCGAAAAGTTCTTTAATAGCTCTATCGGTATGCTTAGCTAAGCTACGACAATTTGCATCAGCATCCAGCATATGCAGATGATCTCTTGATATCTTTAGTGATGTGGGTAAGTTGCTTGCTGTACAGGTTGCCATGAGGCGCGAGGCTGGAATCCAGCCACAACATTGCACTGCCGTACTGTCACCGACTGTCTCAAACGGATAGGAATGAGGGCAAAATGAAGAACACAAAACACAAGATAGGCTCTAATTACATACGCTTCATTCAATGTACTAAGCATAGTGCCATTAAAGGTTCAGAAGGGTTTATATACTCACGCAGCAGGAAAAATATGAGGTTTTCTTTTACCTGGTCATAGAAGTCAGTTCTTACGCTAACCAGATGGCTGAAGCTTCTCGTAGACGGTTGCGAAAGAAAAAGGAGACAATTTCGGGCTGCGATCTTAGCGTCTCCTAAAAGCGTGACATGGGTGAGTATGGCGATATTTGAGAAGCACTGGGGTGGTAACTGTTTCTCCTAATAGTGGCTTAAGAGATTGAATGAAGACGATGAAAAAAGAAAGGAAGGAAAAAAAAAGTGGAGGAACACCTCATGTGAGGCTAGCGGAAAACGCTTGCCGAATTCGGCAATAGCCCAGTGCGTATATTTGTAGAAGCAAAGTAAAATGACTTCAGCAACACATGACGTTTGGTCGAAGTTTAATACACAGAGCACCGCGAGCCAGGCGCTGGAAAATAACCTGTTGAAGTGCTGGTCAAAATGGAAACGCATGCTTAAAAAACAAGAGTGTTCTAGATCGGGTGCATCCCGGCATACTCAGCTGTAACGAAAAAGGCAGAAGGTCAGTACGATCAAGAGCGGCCAGTACTTAGCGCCGCAGTGGCCAGATATGCCCAGGTAAATAATACTCATTGCTGATGTTTGTGCTAATTGCATGAACATATTACTTCAATAGAGAATATGTCAGTCTCTATGTTACAGAATGCATGTGCGTCTTTGATATAGACCGGCAAGTGCTCTGCGGCAGTTACTATGTACAGCGGTGGATCTGAAGGACGGCATATTGCGGTAAAAAAATGACGTACCTTGAGATGCTCTCACCGATGCTCCGCGATGAGTTTCTTGCTGGCAGTGAGGAAAAATCTCGGTATAAGGTACAGGGAATTAAATTTCTCTGCTGAATACTTAAATGAGACATTTGAAACGAAACCTGAAATACCTGTCAGTGTGCGACGGAGGCACTACTTGTACGGAGACAAGAAGGCCCCACTTCTGAGGGGCTGTCAGTGCGAGAGGCTTTGCCAGTTTGTGTCCTTACACGCGCCTAAAAGTACTGCCATGAACTCCTCTAAGCAGCAGAGATGTTTACGTCATCAGGTGTTTCCATCCCATCTGAGCGATTAAACACCGGTCTGTCGTGGGCGAAATGCCAAGCAAGGTACAAGTAGAAGGCCAGGCATTGCCGATGGCGGTAAACTGCTGCGAATGCGACCTGCATATTGAATACGTCGCTTTTACGCAACATCTCATGTGCTGTTGTACTGAAACTTTCCTTTTCCTCAAAACAAACGCATGGAACAGCAGCAGAATCAGCAATATACTTTTATACTATTTCCCATAGCATCGAAAGAAGAAAGCCTTTACAAAAAAAAGGGTTAGATATGATGCGGTGACAGTAGCGCGGTGGTATTGTATTGCGTAACAAATGTGTAGTTGTAATCACTCGTTCTATGGCCTTTCCAGTTGTGATGTATGGATGCGAGAGTTGGACTGTGAAGAAGGCTGACCGCCGAAGAATTGACGCGTTTGAATTGTGGTGCTGGCGAAGACTCTTGAGAGTTCCTTGGACTGCCAGAAGATCAAATCAGTCGATATTGTCGACCATAAACCCCGACTGCTCATTGGAGGGTCAAATTCTAAAGTTAAAGTTCAGCTACTTTGATCATCTGATGAGAAGAGAGGAGTCGCTAGGAAAAGATTTGATGTTTGGAAAGGTTGAGGGTCACCGGAGAAGGGGTAGGCAGCGAACGCGGTGGTTAGATGGCATCCTCGAGGCGCTGCAGATAAAGTTATGTGATGTTAGGAAGAGAGTGAGAGACCGGAAAGCGTGGCGTGATATGGTCCATAGGGTCACGAAGAGTCGGGCACGACTGAACGACTGAACTGAAATGAACTGGACTGTAATTTCTCGATTATGAAATGGTTTCTCTTCTAAATGTTGTTGTTGTTCTTTTGCTCTCCGGCTGGTCCATGTCTTCTCGGTTGCTGCAATCCGTCACGCAGGCCAGCGAAAATCGTATAGAATCGTTCAAAGAGGGCTACGGTATATTAGCTTTACATTTACTGCAAGCCTTCTATTTTTCATGAAAAATGACAAAGAAAATTAAGGGCACAAACTGTCCTTGCTCTCAAAACAGAGTGCTCGATTTACATTGAATTCGTCAAAATTTATAAGCATTTACATTTCCTATTTGACGAGAGACGCTGCGTTGACGAAAGCAAATAGAACTAATGACTTTATAAAGAAAATTGGTTAACCATTGGAAAATAGGGATCCAACGTCGGTTCTTTTCGGCACGAAACCAGCACGCTAGCTCTGCATCACGAGGCATGTGCGTGCAGCAACGACACAACGAGGCAGTGGAGCGGCCAATACACTGGATGTCACGAAAGTGGTGGTTGTTTAATATTTATGTTGCGTCTGAAATCGTGCCGGCTCCGCCGCGGCGAAAAGAGAGAATGAGATGGGACCGCTTAGATAAAGAGGCTAGTAGATAACATAATAAATAGCTTGCTAATGCGAGCTCCTAAGGAGTTTCCCGCGAATGGATCCCCACACGTTATCATGTTCAGTTATCAATGGGGTCACTAGTGGGTTATCGGTTTTAAACCTTAGCTAATTTTAAAATTGCACGTTGTTGAACAATACTGTGAGCATGAAAACAATTTATGCGATCGAACTCTGCTGAACTGAAGCGAACCGAAAGCTCCGTTACACATCGTTACGTTTCTTCTTACTCATCATCATCAACGTTACCGCTACAATAATCGTTATCAACTAAATGCACCATTATTTTCACTTCTAAAACCATCAATATCATTATCACAACTACAGCGTCATTACCATCGCTATCATCATCGTTGCTATTATAACCGCTGGTTTGGTCGGTTTGGTTTATTTGTTTTACTTCCCAACCTGACTCACGCTATTAGAGATGCCGTAGTGGAAAGCTCCGGAAATTTCGAGTACCCTGGGTTCTTTAAAGCCACTGACATCGCACAGGACACGGGTGCCTTGCTTTTTGTCTCCATCGAAAAGCGGCCGCTGCGGCCAGAATTCGATCCGGCATCCTTGGGCACAACAGTATGGCGCCCTAACCGCACCACCACCACGGCGCGGCCTATAATGAACTGCACCCTCATTGTCATCGTTACTATCAAATGAATACTGAAAAATGAAGTACTGAAAAAGGAAGAACAGTGATAATATGCATTATAAAGTAGCAACAATCCAGGAATGTTTTTATGGCTTTGCATGGATGAACTGCCTTAATTGTACATGTTTGGACCTATTTAGGGATTATTATTAATTGACTGTTCTCTCCTATTTTTTTGCCAAGTAGGATGGAATACTGCTACTAATGTATGTTTTCTAAATTTATGCCTTTGTATACGGCGGTGCATTCACTAACTGTCAGGACAGAAAACTATCGCTATGCGCTTAGGCTGACCAGCAGATTATGTGCATGGAAAGAAACTGCCGAATGAATAAAATGAATTATTTTGGAGCTATACAAGGAGAGCCCGCCTTGCCGTACTCCTTGTTTATCACAGGGAGGTCATTGCAAGTGTTGGAATTCCTTAGGCACGCTTCTCTATGTTTGGCCTTTACCGAGATTTGTGTGATATTGTTCTCTCGGACTCCTTGCCCAGAGTCTTTATATGGTGGATGCCTCGGCAGAAACGTCTAAAATACAGTTAAGAAAATGCAAGTGATGCGAGGAGCAAGAGCCTTCCTTTTTTTTAATATCACATACCAGAACGTTACCAGTAAAGAAAGTTTTGGAAGAATGTTTTTTTTTTTTTACATTAGGAAACGCACCGCCTATTCCGCAAGAAATCGGAAAGAATAGACCATAATTTTTGCATTGTTGGGACGGGTTTATCTTCGGTATGGGTTGTAACGGGCCATAAAAACATTTTCCACTAGATTTGCAAGGTTTTCTATATTTAAGCATAGGTAATGAGGTTGAAGGTCTATTCATGTAATTATGCTTGTGGGCCTCCGCTAGTTACTACGCATCAGAATTCCAGGCTATCACTGTGATACGGATACAACCTGCTCGAGTTCGTTTTTGGGAAACTCTGCGTTGGTTAATAGCCATAGGATACGCGGCTGTAGAACTTCTCGACTGGCCCTCAAGGGTAGGGCTGAACAAACTAACCTTGCTCCCTGTCACGTTGAAAGGGTTTAAAATACTTGTTTCTTTCCTTTTTTTTCCACAATTCAGATAGAGCTCAGGCGACCTGCAGGACATAACTGCAGGACAAGCAAGCTGCTGGACCTAATTGTGCAGGTCGGTTGGATATCGGGATTCATATAACCCCGGTTCGCATTGACTTAATAACTACCCCGTATCAGAACAAATGCAATATTGAAAGGAGTGAATTGCAACTTATCGTTCATTTGAAAGTTGTGCACGTATAATCAGGTACAATATGTGTCCACTGAGATGGAAACTATCGGATATTTTATTCTTGCGTCCAATACAAATAAAGTATTATCCATTTTCGTTATGATTAACTGCATCTTCTTGTCTTTTGATGATCTTTCATTAGCAGGAGATCACGATGACACAGGCGGCAGAACAAAAATAAGAAAACATAAACAACGCAAACTACTATTGCCGCACTACATAACTTTGCACATTTTTGGGGATAGAATTTCGGAACCTTAGTCATGCGTACATTTTTTTTAACATCGCCATTACCCTCAGCGTATATACAGATTTTTCCTCGACAGGCTTCTAGTTTTCTTGGCACTAATTTTCGAAAACGCCTCCTTTTGGTCTTAAGAGCAAGCTCTTACTACTTTCATTCGCACATTTCGCGTTCGCTCGTCTGTCTGATACACCACGTGGTCAAATTGCCACATAATTTTAGTCTCAAGTCATGCCATTGCAACGACGTGACAACTTCACGTATAATGTTGTGACGTCATCACGTTTTGGGGTATGTATATCACACGACTAGGATGACCATGTTGTGACGTCATTATGTAAAAAGGGTAGTCGCCATTGGTAGGTATGTTGTAACGTCGTCACATGGGTGGCATCCATGGTGACATTACTAGGATAGCCATGTTCTGACGTCATCACATAACAGGCAGTCGCCATGGGTAGCTGTAGTGTGACGTCCTCACGTAACTAGGTTATGTATATCACATGAATACGTACATGATCCAGTTGTGAAGTCAGCACAGGTTCTTCGCGCGCGCGCTGCCGCCGGGCCAGGAGTTTAGATTTTGCGGACAGATCTCGTACACGCGAGATTTTTAGCCATGAGCCAAGGCTTTCGGCTTAATGATACCTTTGGACAGCGTTGTCACTAACGGGAAGTTTGCAGAAAAGCAGATGCTCGTTGTCGTCGTCCTCCAAAAACCGTCTGCTCATCCAAATGTGACCAGCTATAGTGCGGCAGATACGGACGGTTGTAAGATCGGCACTCCATATGATCAATCGCCCAGCGTCCACGAACAGTCATCCCGCTAACACCTATCTAACAAAGCGCCTCGCGCGAACTCCGCCCACCCTTCCTCCCCCCTTTGCTCAAAAATAAAAAAGAAAAAGAAAACAATGGGCAAATTGTTGCTGCTGTTGATCGCTGTAAAATAATAAGACCACGTATTGATCGGCAAAAAAGAAAAGCAGGCTTAAACCGATAATAATGAATTGAGCGTGTCCATGGTTGGACAATTATATCTTGGTAGCTTTTAAGGGAGATCACAGATGAATAGGGAAGAGATGCTGTATATTCTAGTCTATGACGAGAAGGGACAAAGTCCTGGAAGGGAATTGTTTAAGTGGTATGCCGAAATGGGATTCAGGTTCTCGTGTATAAATTATTGTCGGTTCACTTGAGAATGATGACAGCGTGTGACTTTTAATTCATTCTACTAAAGTCGAGCTCCCTTTCAGGCCTCTGTAGAGGACAAGCAATTTATGCTAGCAGTATATGCAACCCTCGATTTCCGTCCTTATTTTCATGCCACGAACCTTTTGCAGGGGTCTCCGGCACAGGGAACCCTACCAGGAACGCGATCTGGGTTCCCAATCTTCACACCAGGTCACCCTTCCCTACCTTCTTCGGTTACTAATTTAGTTTCAATTTTGGTTTCATCAATCCGGTGGTTTTCTTCCTCTAAAGTGCTGTGCCGAAGTTTTATGAGGTTTCATGAGTGGTAGACTACCCATATTCCTTCTATGTTCTCCCCTCAACTCTTCTCGCTCTACTTAACTGCGGGTGCCTGCAACCACTCGCGGAGCAAATAACAAGATGAAACGAAGCGATATCTACCAACCTTTACTCAGTATTCGTCCGCTCATCCACTAGTATCCACGAATACTAATTCTCGATGAGGCTAATCGTGCAATCTTTCTTCGACATCTGCCTAATGAGAGGTTTGTGTCTGCAATCGCATTGCACCGACGACACACCGAGCTCTTGGGAATCGAAGAGCAATGCGTCGTGGCAGAATTGTACAACCTTAGTAACGGGAGAAAGTTTGTGCGGTGTATTAATTTCGGACTTTTAAATTTTTTCTGATTTTCGGAGCCGTGATGAACATGTTTGGTCGTGTCACCTCGCACATAACTTCTACCGCTTCTAGCAACGAGCAACGCGGAATGCAGTACATTCACAATTCTCTAAGGCGAATGTTGGTAACTCACCTGAGTATTTGCAGCTCCCACAGAGTTATCGGGAAATCTCACCCTCACCGCCAACGACGCTCCTAGATACGAGAGGTTAGCTGAATCTACCGTCAGTGCCTGCACAAGATGGCGAACAATGACAACATCATGGATGGATTGCTCTTTCCCGCGTCGCCTAAGATAAACTGATCAAATGTTTCTTGAGAAGGCATATATATGTTCGCAGTGATTTCGCGTTCGTGCCGCCTAGTGGGAAAGGCGACAGATAGTAAAGGAGTGAAGGGCAGTAAAGACTCCACTCATAAATTCAGTACGGCCCCTTCCGCGCGCAATCACTGTCGCATGCCTGCTAGTTCTTTTTTTTTCCGCGTTACCGGCTTCGCAATTGCTTTTCAACTTTTCCTTATATCTCTAATTTTGTGGTGAGTTGGATATCTTAAGTAATTTATCCTCTTAGCTAGAAGGGTACGCATAGAGGAAACGCCACAGAATGCAATCCAGCTTTAAAAAACCGGTACTCAAGTAAGAGTGAGGAGTCGGTTACAGATGGGCTGGCAATGGCTGCGTGTGGTTGAAGAAACAAGCAGGTGCGATAGTGAGGAACGTGCCTACAAATTGCTGTCAAATGATTACTCCACCGGAGACTAGCCGAATTTTCTTTCATTGACCTAGTGTATAACACATACTGTGGATTGGTATATCAAGAATTCACCCTAACTCAGCGTCAGAGCTGCCAAAAGGTTGTCAACTAAAATGTTTTCGTGATAAAAGCGGGAGTCTTTAAACCTATTATGCCACGTTTAGCGAAGACATAAGTTTAATATCGATCTAGTCTCAAACGTGAGACCGTGTGGCATCAGCAAACATACATTGCCTTTTCACCAGCGAAGAAGATTATCCAGAGCCAATGATCCAGTAGATATTTTTATGCCTTATTGAGAGAACTTTCTTCATCTCGTTATCGTTAATAGTTGCGCATTCATATAGATCTGCAAAATGTCACGCGCGCTTGAATTTTAGAACCCTGCTTACATAAGGACGCCGAATTACAAAGCTGAGAGGCAATAGCTTTAAGCGGCTGAACTCAATTCCACGTAAAGCAGCTGAAATAAGGCAATTGAAGCGCATGAAATACAATTCCCTGGAAAATTCAAGGACTAAAACAGTTGTTGTACCTGGTATCCGACATGGTATCCGGACGCATAGGTTAAAGGTAGTTTCACTGTTCTCTCTAACAGCCGAAGCACAGTTCAAGACTTTAGCGTCCCAGATTTGAAGATGTCCTGTTGCGGTGTGAACAGTAATAACCTACAATAAAACAAGAGCACTGGGGTCGGCACAAAGGGAGCAAACCTTCACAAGTCTGGAGGTCACCCTGTAAATCGAGCTGCAGAAGTAACCCTGGTTTTATCACAGCTAAAACCCGTTTAGGCAAAATGCGTGAATTGGCTATCTGACGACCTTGTTCGTCATGAACATCTCGTCGATAAGACAGCAAGACACTGGACATTAGGTCAAGGTATCAACTGCATCTGCATTTGGGGTTGTTGGCTTCTGGAAAACGCGGCGGCTATTTTTGGCAGTTTAAAACACTCTACTTCAGATATTTAGACGGATTTATTGAAAGGAAAAGCAGAGAGGTTGGCCGGAATAATTCAAATCTGGCCTGCTTCTCTGCACTGGGGAAGGGGAAGGGGAGAAGAAAGAAGAGCATGAAGGGTGACGATGTAGGAGAAGGCATAAGAAATATATATACAGACACAGTAGCTTGCCTCCCAAGCGCGAATCAAGCCCGCTGGCCCACAAAAAACGGCAAAGAGCACGCACTGCCTGGACACCCTTCCCCTTGTCCTCCCAAGCGCCCAGCAGTAGTTCCTCCGACAAAGGCCTCTTGTCCAAACGCTTCAAGGAAGCGGCTAGCACACTTCTTGTGCCCGCACACACTGGGCACACCAATAATATATGGTCTACAGTCTCTGGGATGCCACAAGTTGAACATTCCGGCAAGTCCACCTGTCCAATTAAATGCAAGTACTTGCGCGTGAAAGCCACGTTTAAACGAAATCTATGTAGTAAGCATGCCTGATGACACGGAATATCACGCGGAACATAAAGTTTCAATTTTCGATCGAGCCTTTTTAGACGAATGTGCCGGGCTTCTGGCTGGGCCCAGTAAGCTGCTGTAGCATTCTTCATGCAACTCGTAAGAAGGCATGTCGTATCCGCTCTTGAAAAAGGCACAGCTGTTTGGAGGCCATTGCTGAGTGCGCTTTTCGCTTCAAGATCGGCCTGTTCATTCCCATGGAACCCGCAGTGGGCAGGGATCCATTGAAATATTATCGTGACCTTGGAGCTGGGCAGATGTGAGGAGCTCCATAATGTTTAGTGCCAGGGACTGGTAGGCGTGTGGCGTTAGAAGTTATCCAAAATTTGCAATGCAGTCTTTGAGTCTGTTAATATGCACCATTTTTGAGGTGGTTCCCCACATATATAGCGAATAGATACCGAATGGCTACAAGTTCAGCAGCGGTTGATGTTGAAGTATGTCCCAAAAGGAAATATAGAGGCGTTTTCAGAGCTGGTATGACCACAGCTGCCGCGGATGCCTGTGCTGACACAGATCCATCGGTGTATACGTGAATATAATTAGAATATTCTGACCAGATGTGCGCCAGAGTAAATTGTTTGAGCCCACTAAGTGGCACCAATTTCTTTACTATTCCGGGAACACGAAGGTGCACCAAAGGTTCATCCATCGTCCATGGTGGTTGGGCGGGACGATATGGCAGGGCATATCCTGTCGGTGCTTGCGATTGATGGCAGCGTAATGCAATTGTAAAACTGCAGTCCGGCCGCACATCCAGAATCTTGCTGAGCGGGTGAAAACGGCGTCTAGTAAGTGCTCGTAAACATACACGAAGTGGTTAGTGTGACAAGTATATGGATATCGGGCGAGCATGTGCCTCTTCACTTGTGCCTTTGTTAGAGGTGCATCTGTGCAGTCCAAAGCATATTTTCAGTGCCTATACGCTTGCACACTCTTTAAAGTCCGCAAGCAGGAACTGCTCATACTAGAGAGTACTGGGAGACTGTACCGGATGTAGCCAACAAACATAGTCTCGTAAAGCCGTATTAAGGAGCGCTCAGTTGGTCCCCATTTCATGCCAGCTATGAAACGAAGTACATGGCAAAAATTAATTAGCCTTTTCTTCACCATAGTAACATGTTTCGACCAAGATAGTCGGTGGTCAATAATTACCCCCAAGAATCTGTGCCTGGAGACGTACGGTATTACGACTCCATGAAGAGTAATTGCGTAGCGACTGACACACTTTTCCGTAAATGCGATCGCTGCACACTTTTCTGCCGCTAAAAGTAAACCTTGACTCCGTAGATATGCCGATGTCGATGGCACAGCTCGTGCAATCTCGCACGTAGTTGTGGGCGCGTCGAACCAGAAGCCCAGATGCAGATGTCGTCAGCATATGCACTGATGTGAATGTTAGTTGGCAGTTCACTTCCCAGGCCAATTAGCGCAACGTTAAATAAAGTTGGGCTGAGGACTCCTCTCTGTGGAACTCCACGACCGACCTGATAGCGGGTAGTATCTCCTTCAGGCGTAGTCATGTAAACAGACCGGCCACTGAGATAGCTCACAATCCACAAGTACAGCCGGCTACCAACTCCCACGTCGTCAAGTCCATCAAGAATAGCATCATGAAGGACGTTGTCATACGCCCCCTTTATATTCAAAAAGACAGCAGCTACTAGTCGACGGTGGCGCTTTTCGTGTTCTACTGTCGCCACAAGGTCGATGACGCTGTCGGTGGAAGAGCGACGCCGGCGAAATCCAGTCGTCATATTCGGATAAAGATCATTACTCTCTAAAAACCACTCAAGTCTTGCAGCACCATTCTCTCTAGTTTTTCTTTGGCATGGTATGGTATGAGTTTATATTTCTCTGAGCTATACTTTGGCATCAGCGAACGCTGGATTGGGAGTCTGCAGATTATTTCTACCCTTCAGGGTTCTATCGGTGTGCTGACACCGCACAGAACTTGTGAGAGTGCAGTGCGTTTTCGCGTTTCTTCTAAATAAAACAGGAGCGAAATTTTATCAGCTACCTTTGGGTAAGCGGCCTTACGCCTGAGTGAATAAAACACCGCGGAAACGAAAAAGCAAAATTTAAACAGACGGACGCGACCTGCTATGACACGAATACGGAAGCCAGCACTGCGAATCGAGAAAGTACAGTGCGAAGACTAGCGGTCATTCCGCAGAATTTTTATTCTAATGCACTCTTTTCTTTTTTACTTGGCATGCCATGCAATCATACTTTCACGACAAAAACAAAAAGGGCAAAGTCCAAAATGTCTGTGCAAAACACGAGTGCTCTGAGACTTATGGCGATGAAGCAGTAGCAGTTACATGACCTTCGTTTTTGTCAGAGTTAGTACCCCTATCTATAATGATTCGTGTTTGTTGCGCAAATTTCCAAATTTCTCTGAGGTGCAAGGAGGACGCTCTACCTCTAGAAATAGGCAAAATAATGCTTGTGAGATCCACTTGTGCAGCCCGGACCCGGGCATTCAAGACCGGATGGTCAAGCGTGCCAATGAGGTCACCAATAATTTGGTCCTGCATCTAGTAGAGCAGTTTTACCCGACTCTATGTAACTATCCGTCTCAGTAAAGGTTTCAGCTCTCTCCAAAAATTTAGCTCTCTTTCAGTTTAGAAGGAGGTGAATATAATATTGAATGACGACTTCCTAAACTCCATACACGTGAGTGACAGCGTAAAACAGTAGTACATTGGTCATGAGACGCGCTCTTTCATGAACACCTGAAACGCAAGATAATTTACCCCAAGTAGTGCTCACGGGCGAACTGCCGTCTTTCATTTTACACACACAACATCCTTGTGAAGAACTCGGCCCTAACAGTTCCTTCTGCCACCTTACCAGGTGTGCTGATCCTCAGAAAGAAATTCGGCACACATCTCACAACGACCAAACAGATGAACACTTGTGGTTAACTAGCACATAGCACCGAATTCAAAATATTGAATTACTGACGATGATAAGCACCGATGTCTCGTGTTTGAAAATTTGTTATGGTTGGCATGGAACAACAGGCTAACTAGGCAAGTGAACACTCTACTGCCACCGAGAGAGTCATTCTAACAGGTTGGAAGAATTCATCTTGTACCTGTCACAGATCAACATCTGAAATCAAGTAGATCACTTTGACCCCCGATTAAGTGACTCAGCACCGAGGCCAGAGCCTTGGCGAATGGTGCAGCAACCGCTCGGCAGGGCTTAGAAGAGAGCAACCTAAAACCTTATAGTTTGTATAACGCCACAGCTTATGTGTAGTTAGCGAATGTGGCTATCCTTATTAAGAGGCTCTATTTTTCATTACTTCGCTTTGTTTAAACTTTGTGCGACTTACAACGAAAAGACACAAACACCCCGCATATACGATTATTCACAATCTGTCAACACTGTTTTTGTACCACCCGCATTTGAAAAAAAAAGACATCAATCATAAAATGCGCTGAATAAAATAGGTCCTGCAAATACATGAAGGCTTGAAAAAGATGTCTGAGCTCCAGCCGCTGCCTCGACGAGCTCCTGGTTTATGTCGGGTGCCTCGGTATTTCCGAGCACTGACCGTGGTAACAAAGTGAGCAGAAGTATGTTTTGGCTGTGAACTAGCGACTGGGGATATATTCCAGTGTCTACATGTCTTGCTATCTATAGACGATGACCATATATATTTTCCGCAGATTCATGCTAGGTCGGTTAAACCCTCACTTCATTAACCTCGTGCACTCAAACGTTGTGAAGAACGGCATACATTTTATGTGCCTTCGTTTACTCCTTAAGATGTCATGGAGGCATGATATATCGCATTGCTTCTGGGAACAGCTGTTAAATACCTCAGACAACGCAATCAGATCTGGTTGGGGAAACATACTCTGGCTAAAGGGAACACGTCGAAGAAAAATAATAATGATTAAATGAAAACAAAAATATATGCGGCTGGCTATACGAGTGCCGACTTCGCATATTACCAAAGTCAGGCTAACCGCTATAAGCTTCAAGTAATCTTTTCAGCTGCCAATCAGCTCTCAAATATTAGTGGGATGGCGAACAGAGAATACCCTAGCAATTTTCCAGTATTTTGGTCAGCAAATGTTAGTAATCGAGCTTGTAATAATCACAGACGGGCAGGGTAAAACGCGTAAGAAATTATGAATAGATGATATGAGGCCTATGAGTAATAATTCAAAACAAGGCGGATGCCTAATACTAGGGCATTGTCATTTCATGATGATGATTAAGCACCCAGTAGTTTCTAATGAGCATAAGGAATCAACCTAAAAGCTTAGTGCCAATCCCATAATTTTTGCTATAAGCCATGCTTTTTAAATCATCCAGTAGAAATAGAAATTACCTTCGACTACATGTGGCTGGGAAGTGGAAGTTGTGACAGATTTTCTCTTCTTGGGATCCAAGATTACCTCGTAAGGAGACTGCAGCCATGAAATTAGGAGACGCCTGCTTCTGGGAAAGAGAGCAATGGTTAGCCTTGACCGCCTAGTAAAGAGCAGAGACATTAGTCTGCCAACCAAGATCCGTATAACTCGTGCTATGGTCTTTCCAGTTGTGATGTATGGATGCGAGAGTTGGTCTGTGAAGAAGGCTGACCGCCGAAGAATTGACGCGTTTGAATTGTGGTGCTGGCGGAGACTCTTGAGAGTTCCTTACTTGCCAGAAGATCAAATCAGTCACTATTGTCGACCATAAACCCTGACTGCTCATTGGAGGGTCAAATTCTAAAGTTAAAGCTCAGCTACTTTGGTATCCGATGAGAAGAGAGGAGTCGCTGGAGAAAGATTTGATGTTGGGAAAGGTTGAGGGTCGCCGGATAAGGGGTAGGCAGCGAACGCGATGGTTAGATGGCATCCTCGAGGCGCTGCAGATGAAGTTATGTGATGTTAGGAAGATAGTGGGAGACCGGAAATCGTGGCGTGACATGGTCCATAGGGTCACGAAGAGTCGGACACGACTGAACGACTGAACTGAACATGTGGCTGCCACATCAAGTCACTGAAAGACTTATTCCCCAATGGTATAATTCGCTTATAAAAAGCTATAGTTGAGTACAGCCAAAACCTCTAAGAAAATCTGCAATGTCTTCAGAGAATAAAGTTGGGTAGCAACGCATAAATCTTCTTATTTGTGGGTAGGCGAAAGTATTACAAATTGCGCAGCCACGCTTCTTTCATTAAACTTCTTTCCGCGAGACGGTGGTGGGTTCTGCACGAAGACCGGCACATGTACGGAACAGCGTTGGCGACGCGCACTGGAACGATGAAACAGTATTACTTGGGGGTGCAGCTTTTCTCGCGCGCCGCTTCTTCCCCTCGCGTTCTCTCACCGCGTACACTAGCGTTAACTTTTGCCGCGGGCTTCTTATTTGTAAAACGTCCTTGGCCTTGATGGGTCGCTGGCGCGCGCCTTTCCCCAGATTCGACGGCATCACTTTCTCCTGTTGCTCGCTTGGCTTTGGCGCAACGCGTGACGCTCACTCGGCCGCACGCCTGATCTTACCTGCCGTTGTCAAGACGGGTGATGGGACACCTTCTTGGGACCACTTCGGTCTCAGCTACAACAGGAACGGTCTTCTACGAAATTTGGTCTAATTGAGTTATTTAGGCTGTCTCGTTGTTGTTGATGATGATGATGATGATGATGAAAATGTTTTATTGAAAGAAAAAAGAAACAAGGATTTATGGATAGGTTGGTCGGATCCTTAGCCCGGGGATTCCGTGTCCTTGCTCTTTCCACGAGGGTTGGCTGGTCATCGACATCCGAGCTGGACAGGGCTGCCTGCCATCCTTCCCACTTTGACTGCGTTATAGTGACTAAGGCATTGTTAACCCAGCAGGCCCATACTGTATGGTACAAATTTACTTTCTGCCCGCAAAATTTACAACTCAGTGAGGTGGATTCGGGATCGATAGCCTGATGATTTACTGTATTGTTAAATGACATGGTTTGTAATCGACTTAAGTTGTACTGCTCTGCTTTATCTAATCCCTGGACTGGGCAAGGAAACTTTTGTCTTCATCAGCACGTGTTCTGTAATCCGTCTGCACAGGTTAATAATGGCTCTGGGGAATCCGAGACTAGGAATTGGGGAGGAGTGTGCCCAAGAGAGAAAAGCTCTGTCCGCTGCGTGTACAGGCTCATTTCCATCTACATCCTCATGACTTGTTACCCAAACACGCTCTTTTCGTGATGCACAAACTCCAGACAGGTTCAGTATTTTGCAGGCTAGGGGCGCAATTCTGCTGCGCATATAATTTTATACGCAGTCTGAGAATAATTATGTACATCGTTAAAGGCTGAGCTTAGGTGTCCCCAGTAATGTAGTGCCCTGGCGTGATAGGGGAATAATATAGCAGGCAAAAGAAGCTTCCGTTTTTCTATCCAGGTTTACCCAGAGCAAAACCAAAGTTATTGTTTTCCCTGGAGGTCTTTGTACTAAAAGCATTTATCTTGAAGGCTTCTATTATTGTCGTTACTCACTCCGCAACTGTTTGGTAACGTCATTTGTCATTCATTATAGCCCAATATAGTAAACAGTTAATAATGCTTGCCCACTGACTAACTTATGACTACTGGAGGTGTGACCATGTTTTTGTAAGCACTCTCTTATCAGTACAGGTGACTTCACTGGGCTCCTGGGTGACGGAGGGTTCCGCTGTTGATGAGCCATATAATGTTTTCGCTTTATAATTAGCGGGGTAGTTTCTTTTTGTAATGGCAATAGCTAATATTCGCAATGAGGGTATGAAGCAAAAGCTGCCTGTATTCTTCTCTAATTATTTACAGTTGTAAGATGCTCCTACGTGAAAGACCGCTCTGCACAAAGGGGCTTCAGCACACCCGCTAAAAGTCCCTAAATATAGCGAGCTTGTTATATAAAAAAAAAACATATATGCAGTAACAAACTCTCAAGCGCAGTGGGTACCAAAAGCGGCGGAACTCTTCTCTATATAAAACCAAATAACTGAAACTGACTAACTTTTAATCATTCCAGTTGGCTGGCTAAACCAAAGGGGAGATGAAGCCGTGAGCGAGACGATGCCATATCAATTTTGCGTAATTTCCTCCCTTTTCCTCACTGGTTGCCTCTCAGTGGGTTAAACGGCGATTGTTACCGAGAGGTGCCTCTGAACGCAACCTAAAGGTGTTCATACACTCACTCAAGGCGAGTAATGATTGCGGTGAAAGTAATTGGATAGTGTTAGCGTTGTCATACCGTCGCCTCGTGGCTCTGTTCAGGGCTGGCTTTGCAGATGTTAAGAATTAAAAACACTAATCAATCTAAAGGGGAACACAACCCAGGCGAGCACTTAGTAGCTTAATTTAACGTTGCGATTTAAAAAAAAAATTGCGCTTACACAATTCGAACAGATGTTTTATTCGCTCAGAGTTCAGGTAAGTATAGTGTCAAACCTATGCGCCACTGAAGCAGCGGGTGCGGCAGGCTAAAATGCGCTCTTATTCATTTTTACAACATTTCACCTATCCGTCGCCGGGTGAAGCTGCTTAAAGGACCCTTTTTTACTATGTAGTTAGAGGTGAAGCAGAAGAAAGTGTAATAACGGAGGCTGAGCCCAATAAAATGGCAAGGAGGAGGTCGAGAAAGAAAAGTACAAAAAAGAATTTTAACACTAGGATCAGCTACATAAACATGCAAGGAGGTAGAAAAAGAGCGAAATGGCTAGAGATAGAACAGCAGTTGAAGGATGACAAAATTGGTGTGTACGCTCTTTGCGAGACTCATCTCAGGGATCTAGAAGATTCGCCGTTTATAGAAGGCTACGTCTGGGAAGGGTGCAACAGAACGAGAACGGAAAAAAAGGGTGGAGGGGTAGGTATGTTGACACACCAGGGAACAAATTGGCAAAGAATTAAATCATTTTGTAACATATCTGGGTTTCATGAACAATTGCCGGCATAAGGACATGGCTAGGGGTTGTTTATTTAGGAGCAGGACATCAATGCAGGCAAGAAAACAAGGATCTTGTTGAATGTCTCAGAGATAATATAAGCCAGTTTGGAGACGGGGCCGATATTATTCTACTGGGGAACATGAACGGCCACGTCGACGATCTGGATGGATACACGGATTGTAACGGGAAGCTAATGCTATAGATTTCTGTGAGCGACACGACCTAGTTATAGTAAATAAAGAAACAAAATGCGAGGGACAAATCACGTGGGAATTCCGCAACAGGCAGACGACCATTGACTACTCTCTAATGTCGCAGGGAATTTATAGCAAGGTCACAAAAATGGAAATAGACGACGAAGGGGAGTGTAGTCTGGGAAGTGATCATAAACGTATTGGTATGCAGATATGGTCCTTGATGAAAAGAGAAATGGAACTTAGACGAAAAGTAAACGCAAAATTAAAAGACGATCAAATAGTGCAGATAGCAGCAGACTTAGAGGAACCAATAGAGAAAAGCTTCACGGAATACTGGAATTATGAACAGGTAGAACTACTCATAAGGAAAAAAATTAAGGAAGTTAAAGTAGCAAGCCGCTGAAATGGAGAGAGGAAGCCACAGAGCTGGTGGAATAAGGAAATCAGGGAAACCATGGAAAAACGACGGGCAGCTTCAAAGAAACACCGAGAGGCAAAGAAAGCACAGGTACCTCAGGAGGAAATATCCAAAAAATTGGGAATCATATCGACAAAAGAAACTTGATGTACAGGCCCTCGTCCAGAGTAAAATAAAGCAGTCCACCGATGGCTGGACGGCTGACATATACGGTGCCACTAGAGGCGGACCAAGAAAATTCTGGAACCATATAAGCGGCCTAGATAAAAATAATCAAAGAAAGCAGGACCGGATACAATATAACGAAGGAAATTGCTTAAAGAGAGATAACGCAGTGAACTGCATTGCATCAGTTATAGCCCAGTCATTTAGGAGCGACAATAGGGTAATCTCCGCAAATGAGGAAGCAACAGAAGATAGCAGAATATAAAGCAGCTTAGAAATGACCAATCTAAACTGGAAAAAGGCCGAAACAAATTTTCTTAAAAACACGTTTACAGGAATAGATGGAATTCCGATCAAGGTACTTAATGAACTTGGTCCAAGAAGTAAGGAAACGTTGTTAAAAGCTCTGGAAACAGTCATAACGAATAAGCAAATTCCGGACAGCTGGCGGCAGAGTAAAATGAATTTGATTTATAAAGGGAAAGGAGAAAGGATGACTATAAAATCCTACAGGCCGATTACCATAACATCTGTTATGTACAGGTTGGCCACGCAGGCGGTGAAATTAAAGGTGCAAGCATTGGTAGAAAGTAACAAGATACTCGGAGAACTTCAGAACGGCTTTAGAAATGGTAGGCGCTTAGATGATAGCCTGTTCGTGCTTACCCAATGCATCGAAATATCTAGAGTGGAAAATAGACTTTTGTATTTGGCCTTCCTGGACAGAAACGGGGCGTACGACAACGTAAGCAGGGAACTCCTGTGGAACATATTGAAAGAAGAAGGTAGCGATCATGAGGTAACAGAGTTCCTACAGGAAATATACCGGGATAACAAAGTAGAAATAACGTGGGAAGGAATAAGAAGTACGGAAGCTGTCAAAGTATGCAAAGGATTAAGACAAGGTTGTCCTCTACCACCGCTGCTGGTCATGCTTTATATGATAAATCTGGAACGGAGGATACAAAAAAGTAACCTAGATTTTAACTTGTCATATAGATTAGGCGGAGAGGCGGTAGAGCAGCGCCACCCAGGTTTAATGTATGCAGATGATATTGCACTGCTAGCAGAGAGCCAGGAAGAATTGCAAACTCTAGTTAAGTATTGCCGAGACAAAGGGGACGCTCTAGGCTTCAGTTTTAGCGCAGTTAAGTCGGGTCTGATGATTTTCAATGGCTCAACTGATCAGGGTCTTTAAATACAAGGCCATGAAATAAACAGAGTAACAGAATATAAATAGCTCGGGGTATGGGTAAACGGATGATTGGCATACATTGAAAGGCATGAGCAATCACTTAAGGCAAAAGGGCGAAGAAATGCCGGGATAATGAAGCATATGGAATTGTGGGTATACAATAGGTATGAGGTTTTGAGGGGTATTTGGAAAGGAGTTATGGTACCCTGTCTTACTTGTGGAAATGAGGTTTGGTGACTACAATCAGAGGTATAGTCGACATTAGAAATAAATCATAGAGCCGTCGGACGATTAGCACTGGGTGCCCACGGCAAAATCACAAATGAGGCGGTACAAGGAGATATGGGCTGGGGATGTTTCGAAGTACGGGAAGCTCAGAGTAAAATATTATATGAGGAACGCCTGAGGAAATTGGACAGTAACAGATGGGCAGCTAAAGTATTTAAATACTTATACCTAAAAAGCGTTGACTCACAATGGAGGAAAATAACTAGGAAACTAACCAGTAAGTATGCTGGTCACAAGGACGAAGAAATAAAGAGCGTTAAAAAACAGGTGAAAAACACAGAAGGTAAAAATTGGATAAATTCGATGGAAAAGAAACACAGTGTGGAACTATACCGAAAGTGGAAAAGGCAGATCAGGAAGGAAGCCTTCTTTGATAACTCAAGAGGCAGTGCCCTACTTTTTGAAGCTAGATCAGGGTGCATTGGAACACGCAGCTACAAAAAATGTTTAACAATGAAGATGACGCATGCGCAGTATGTGGTAACTCCAGTGAAACAATTGACCATATTATACTCGAATGTAATGGTGTTCATCCGGAAGTCGATGCAGGCGCAGTCATTCTTCCTGAACCTCTGTCGTTTAGAGATACCAGTGGCCGGGTGAATGAACCTGCGGTGGAAGCTAGCAAAAAACAACTGGAAGATTGGTGGCTTAAATGCAGAAAAGTGACATAATGTCAGTAATGTAGAAACAACAATTCAATAAATAGAATGATTGTATAGTTAACCAATCTAAAACCATAATTAAGATATAGGAGAAAACAATAAACATGATAGCAACTGCTACCACCCCGTTTCAAAGGGGACGCTCCTATATTCCATCCATTAGGACCATTACATCCATTCATTCATACCGTTGAGAGAACGTAATCGCGCATCAATTTTCTAAACGAAGCAAAACTTATTTACTAATATCTTAGGGCGGGTGGAACTGTGACGCTTTTTCCGTACGAAAGCGATACAGTTCTATAACGTGCAGGAAGCTCGGGACAAAAGCAACGTCCCGTGATGAAGTGTGCAGGGCGATGGCACGAAATACAAACTGTCTGGTTTACTACGCGTGTCATGCACCTTGTTTCGCTCCGTCGCTTTCAAAAATGACGACCACGCAGTTGGAAATTATATGTCCTTACCACTGTACCAAGCTGTGAACCAAAGGAATGTACTTAACGTAACTGAATACCGGCTGCGGTCCGAAGTGCCACTGCGCAGTATAGTAACCGCACATGTCATCATCGGACGCCACGTTTGTACTCATCTTCGAGGGCGTGTCTTGCATTGAGTTTTATAGTTAAGATGTTTGGTTTGGTTTGTAGGGTCTAACGTCCCAAAGTGACTCAGGCTATGACAGACGGAGTAGTGGAAGACTCCAGTAATTTTGACCTCCTGGGGATCTTTAACGCGCACTGACATCGCACAGCCCCCGAGTGCCTTGCTTTTCGCCGCCACCGAAAAGCGGCGGCCGAGGCCAGGATTCGATCCCGCGTCCTTGAGAACAGTAAACGAGTGCCTTAGCCACTGCGATGCCCCGGCGAGGAGTTAAGATGTTTTAATGTATTTACTCCTCATTCGTATTTATGGTCAGATCGCCTATAACTAATAAAGCAGAGAAAAAGAAAGTTTTGGCAGTATGTGTGACAATTAAATTCAACTATGCTGCTGTTGCCGTCTTTTTATGGAGGCCGAACTGAACATTCGAGCCGGCTTTTAATAACGTGCATCACTTCCCTTGAGAGCCCGATAGACAGAGGAACACAAAATTTTGTATAAGCAACAAGAAACCATGATTTGGCATAGAGCAGAGCGCAGAGAACATTTTTGATGCTTCTGCAACAATCCATTTAAACGATACGCCATAGTAACAGTGCGAAAGACAGAGCAAGAGAGGAGGACAGAACGTAGCGGTTTGTTTTGTTCTCCTCTATTTTCCAGTATTTAGTGCTGGAATCATGAAAAATCGTCACCAACTCGGCCACAAAAGTTGATTTGTGCTTTAAACGACTGATTTCCGTTTCTTGCAAAGTACGCTCTTATCATAGAATAATCTTACTTTTCTTGACAAGATATACCGGTGGCTGTTGCAAGCAACTCGCAGTAAACTAAAAACAATATCCTTGAGGTTTACCTATTCTGCACCTTGTTACAGAGCGAAAACTCCGTTACTCTTGGTTACACTTGGTTACAGGTTGGTTAGAGGTCTTGGTTAGAGGTTTTAAGTTAGAGGTCTTGGTTAGAGGTTCAACTCGAGTCTCCGTCGAAGCGGTGGTTGAAGTCGCTGACACAGCAGCTGTCCGTCAGCGCTCCCTCTTAAAGGGCCACCGTCCACCTTCCAGTGGAAATATTTTCTTCCTCCTGTGACTTTGAGACTTCGGCCCCAGAACGCAAGGCCGCAAAACGTTTTTAAAAGAGCAATTAATAACGCAGTTACAATCACCGCGATTAACCGATTTTGCGTTTTCCTCTCCTTCCGTTCCCTCTCAGAGGTTTTTCACACTCCTGCCCGGTCGTCTAGCCTTCGCAAGCCAAATTTCCCTTCCTCCTATGCGTTTGGCGGGAGGTGGGGCGTGGTACTCTGCGTGAGCGAAAATGAAACTGGCGAGGGAGTGCGAGCCGCCGCATACAGTCCTGCCGTGTAGAGGTAAAAACGCGCAGCGAGCGGCGGACGCAATTAGTCGTGTACGCCCATCCTTCATCCGTCAGTCAGCGAGACGGACCAATGGATGTCGTTGCTATTCTGACGTCAGCCCCGCGGCTCGACGGGCCAGCGTAGAGAACAGGGAAGCTGGTTTCCCGAAGGAGAGGATAACAGATCTTTGATTTGTATTTTTGCTGCTTTGCAGCGCGCGTATCGCTGTATTAGTTTACACAGACTATCCCGGTACCCGATAGAAACATTGGGCTCCTTTACTTAAAAGGTCATGCCCTGGACACTGGACCTTTAAGGGAAACAGGTTCCCTCTCCCTCTAAGTGAGTGGCGAGTCACGTGGTTCGTCACATGGCCATAGCTGATCAGGCTGGGTTTGGCGCTCGGCGAAGCGATAGCAGCTGTGGCGTGTCACGTGGTATGACTTCACGGCACACTTTGGCACTCCTCCGGGTTGACGGTCAAAATATATCCGTCGGTGACCTTGGCGAAGCATGGCGTAATGGTGCTTCTCGTTCCAAAAACAAATGTGAAAACATAGCTTTTAGCAAGCTGACCTTTTTGTCAGCGCAACCTGGCCGATTAAGGAATTCTAAACATGACATTGAGACGAGAAAAATGAACTTAAATATATTCAGCTGTATGTTGTTGCTTGCGCACTCGAACAAAGGATTTGCGCCTTCGACTAAACTGTTATATTTAGCGAAATGAGATATCAAGGATCACCTCAGAGCAGTCATCTATAGCCTTTCAAAGGAAACGTGATGAGGTGACCAATGAGCACCTCGCACATCTGCTGCGCTGCAAAGGGTTTTATTACCCTCAAAACACTTAAAGAGAAAGGTCTCTCTCATTTGAAACTTATTTTTGAGTGAGTGCTTTGTTAGCTTAAAGGGCATTAGATGAAGTTGCGCAAAACGTTAATATTCTCTTATTAGCCTCTTCTCCACCCACGTTTCCTAAAGTCATAGAAAAGGAAGGTAAGTTGCGCACACCAGCATAAAGGAGAACTAGTTGTTCTGATGAAGCCAGTAAGTCTTTAGGAGCGCGAAGAAAACGAAATTGTTCTGTTTGCGAAGATTATAAATCACATGCATGGCAACTAAAATAATACCTGTAGTGCTAACTTACCTTCTCTGCAAATATCTGCTTTACCATGTCTCATATCCGTCCAGAGTTGATATGGGACTCCACCCCAATAAATACCAGATACCCGCCGGGGTGACTCAATAACGGTGCCGTTCGGTCGCTGATGTAGAATGTTTCGACGCAGGTGAAATAAAATAGTCGCTAATGTGCTGTGCGATGTCAGAGCATGTTAAAGAACCCCAAGCGGTGCCAAATAATTCCGGATCCCCCGAGTAAGGCGTCTCATAGCCTATGTTCGAATGTCGGATATAGACTTCACGCACCACGAACCACGACTGAACAACGTCTTGGCGTGACCTGAACGTAGGAATGACGCATGCATTGGCTTATCAGGCGCATTCGATGCATTTCGTGATGCTTGTTAGCAGATTTGTATTTTGCGCTTTGGCGAAAATTCTCCTGTATTTGTTTTTAAATTTGCACATACGCGCACTTTATTCCTTAACGTACCCATACTGGGTAATGATGTCAAAGTAACTCTCTTTCTCCAGCAAAGAACGTTCTTGGCTCTGAAAGTCGAAGTCTTCAAGGGTCCCTCCGAATTCCCTGGGTGTCAGCGCAGTGGGCATGATGTCGCGCAGTTCGGCGATGCCGGTCCTGAGAACTTGAACCTGAGGCAGGACAAAAGAGACAAGGACAACCCACTGTGATCATTTCTAACCTCTGTGATTGCCCAAAAAAATAATATTCGTCAATGGGAATGCATAGATTTACATTTTTATTAAGCACATAAGCATACCTCACGGTAGTGAGCGATTATTTAACGCTGGTAACAACGTCGCTCCTAATGCTAGCCACAACCTTATTGGCAATATCGTTTAAGTAAACCAATAAATCATTTCGGGGCATTGACGGTAGTCAAGATGCTTGTCGGGGAGGGAAAATGTTTGCAAGTGGAAAATGAGAAAGTAGAAACAATTTGTTGCCCTTCGATCTCAAACACAAACGAGAAATCAATTATTGCAAATGAATTGTAATTCACGAGACCATTCAGCTCCTGAGCTTGAAAGAAGCTGAGGTGGAAACAACTGATAGATGGAGTTATCTTTATTACATTAGGGTTTGCGTGCATCGTGCTGCTTCACAATATTTACTTTCCGCATCACATATCGTCTTTAGAAGCTGCCGTAACCAGCTGCAATCCTAAATCCCTGTTAGCCGCTCTTTCATCAGTGCCACGAGTTTCTGATGCGTAATAGATTAAGTACAATGAAAAAAATAAATAGATGATCAGCAAAGAAACAGCTGGTACAATTAATTAACCGCGTTTTTTTTTTTTTTTTTTCATCTGCTTGTCATAGCAAGACTGGCCTTGACAGCGGTTTGCGCATTCATGCTCCTGTGTTTCCCTAGAGCTTAAGCAACGTCCAAAAATGAAGAAATGTTCCCATAGGGTGGACGTTTATAAGTATCCCAAGGCCTACAAGTGAATTGATTAGGCGATTCTTTAGGTCATTTTGGATATTATCGAAGATTCCTTTTTTGCTTCCCTGTACATCTGTAATTCTCGAACTTCCCCGGTCACGTGTCCCAGCTGCATTGTTTCTATGGCAGTCTCCTGTCTGTTCCTCCATAATTCCCTACTGTAATGACATTTTGTGGCTCTGTTTACATTACACTAATAAACAATATGGATAAACAAAATTGGTATCCGAGTACCACTCTATAAATTTTCAGCCCCTTCACTTACATTAGGCGAGTGTTTAGATGGAACAGGTATATATGACGTAGTGTTCATACTTACTCTGCTTTTTAGCTTGTTCGAAAGAAACGGCCTAATGAGGACCGTGAAAATGCCTTCAAAGAAAACCGGCGTGTTGATGAAGTACAATTTGTGGATGCGTACAGGAAGGCAGTCCTAAGAATAAAGAAAAGTTTCTGAGACAGCGAAAATGAGATATCCCAATTGGCACAAACTGTATGCGTCTTGTAGAAATGCTAATCTTCCCAGAACGCTCCGCCGCGGTGATGCAGTGGTTAAGCCGCTCGACTCCTGTGCCCAAGGATACCAGATCGAATCCCGGCCGCAGCGGTCGCTTTCAGATGGAGACGAAAAGCAATGTGCTGCGCGATGTCAATGCACGTTAAAGAACGCCAAGTGGTAGAAATTCCCGGAGTCCGCCAGTATGGCTTCCCACATAGCCTGAGTCGCTTTGGTGCGTTAAACCCAATAAATAATAAACTACAGACCCTTCCTAAAACAGTTCAATTAGCGGCAGTCCGATGGAAACATTTATGTACGCTGTCTTTGAGTGTACAGTAACTCTCAATTGAAACGTAACATGAAACTGGCATCGTTTCACTCGCAGTCACAGCATTCGTGGGCACTAAAATAACTTGATCCTGAAAGTAACGCCATGCACTCTCCTCTGTGCAGCCGTTTTGCTCCCCGCAGGCTGCATACAGCACATTTTGCAAGCCAGGGGCACTGACCGACCGTTCGTGCGCTTAATAGGCGCGCTACACACGGCGGGTTTGTAGTAGAAGAGACATCTGGGCGAGTTGCTATGGTGACATGATGGAATAACAGCGCTACAGACGTGGACGGATGTGAAGAACAAACAAGGACGGGCGCTGAACTCGCAACTGAAATTTATTGAAAAAACACGGTATATATAACCCACCCAAGCAGCACCAAACCGCACATTAAACAAACAAAAAAAACAAATCATGATGACCCCACACACACACCACGTTCAAGAAACTCAACCTCATTAAAGCGATTGACGGTTCACTAACACATTTTTCACCCAATCGAATGATATGCCTGACCTCAATGTTTTCCCGGTTAATCTGTGCCGGATGGGCATCCAAAATAAAAGTCTGTGTAAGAGAAGGATGGCGCCCGTCACACCCCTTACAGTGTACAACCAGATTAGATCCTCTACCGATCTCTAATGATCTCTCGTACTCTCATAACCGGACATTGATACACCTGCCTGGGTTTTTCGGCTAGGCGTTCTGGCCAGACATGCAGCAGACAACCAGCATCACAGCAGCGGCAGATAGCGTGCCTGCCGGCAATTTGGCATTCACCGACGAAAAAAAAAATAAATAAAAGCTTGAGCCACACTTTCATCCTATGCGGCCACAAGAGCAAGTCATTGCTCAAGAAAGCGACTTTTAGACTGATGGGCGAGGAGGAAGTACGAGGATCGGCTTATTGGAGGCAAAGTTCAGTGGGCAAGGGGTCAGTGCTACGTCAGAAAATATTGGCGCCATGCTGAACGTCTACCAGGTGTTCAGTGGGCAAGGGGTTAGTGCTACGTCAGAAAATATTGGCGCCATGCTGAACGTCTACCAGGTGTTCAGGGGGCAAGGGGTCAGTAGTACGTCAGAAAATATTGGCGCTATGCTGAACGTCTACCAGGTGTTCAGTGGGCAAGGGGTAAGTACTACGTCAGAAAATATTGGCGCCATGCTGAACGCCTACCAGGTGTTCAGTGGGCAAGGGGTCAGTACTACGCCAGAAAATATTGGCGCCATGCTGAACGTCTACCAGGTGTTCAGTGGGCAAGGGGCCAGTACTACGTCAGAAAATATTGGCGCCATGCTGAACGTCTACCAGGTGTTCAGTGGGCAAGGGGTCAGTACTACGTCAGAAAATATTGGCGCCATGCTGAACATCTACCAGGTGTTCAGTGGGCAAGGGGTCAGTACTACGTCAGAAAATATTGGCGCCATGCTGAACGTCTACCAGGTGTTCAGTGGGCAAGGGGTCAGTACTACGTAAGAAAATATTGGCGCCATGCTGAACGTCTACCAGGTGTTCAGTGGGCAAGGGGTCAGTACTACGTCAGAAAATATTGGCGCCATGCTGAACGTCTACCAAGTGTGGCAGGAAAACGGCGAATGTGGTAACTGGTCGAAAAAGTAGCACCTTGTCGTTGCTTACGGGCACGGAAATGTCTTAGGTCTAAGAGCTCACGATGCTCATGTAGGCTTTATTAAAACAGCAAGGAATGTTGCACAACACTTTTTGTTTTCTGCTCGCGGCAATTAGGATTTAGCGTGCGGTTTTTCTATCAGGCCTGGAAGGAATAATGGACAATGCGTCAGCGACCAAGCAATTGTGCATTTCATCGCTGTTCATCGCTGGCGCGATGGATCCCTATTCTCAGTCTTCAGCCATTACAGCCACTACAATGAGCAAGGGAATGTCGCATAATGTTTTTGTTTTCTCCACCATCACATATTTTTGAACTTTTTACCTAAGAACACTGGGTAAGACATTTGGTACTTCTAGCCGACGTTTCATATGTGTGTGGTTTACCCCCATTATTAAAGAAAGAAACCCCGTAGTGTTCCAGCGCAAAACATTATGCACAAATTTTCTAGGACGTAATGCCAATTCTAAAAAAAAAATATCTCGCAATCTTGATGCGAATTTTGTTAATATGTGGCCTTTGTTTTCAATTTTTTTGAAGCTTCACTAACATGATATGACACAGGCGTTACATGAAAATCTGTCTGGCTTCCTTATTTGTTGGAGCGATTCTGGCTAACAAACAGCGGTATCTATAAAGCTGACCGACGGCTGAAGGCATCACTGTCGGATGGATCCTCATGTGCGTAAGGTTTCTTGTCTTTCGTATCAATATTTTTATGGAGCCGATTTGCGCGCAGTGTTTTGGAAGGTGTCATACCATTTCGTTGCCTATTTAGCATACATGTGAGTTGAAGGCTGGCTTGATGTAGAGGTTCAGACCGACAACAGATACGTACCTCCAACTGTATGCCTTAATCGCTTCTACATATAACGTAACCTAACCAGCGGGAGCCTTCAGATGAAAATGGTGAGAGGACGCTTTCGGAAAAGCAAGAAAACTACAGAGGGCATCGCGCTAGCGGTCACGTTGCACATCTCGCTATCGGTCAAGAAGAGACGTAGGGAGGGGCCTTCACGGCAGCGCATCATACGAGCTAGGCATCGCCTTCGGACACGCAGACAGTCCTAAATGTTTTTGTGGATGTTCTTGCTTCAGCAAATCTCCCGCTACTTGTTTATACATTAAAAATTTACTGAAACGATCAGTACGAAATATTTAGAGATTTTCAGTGCCGCACCACTGCACTTGCATACTTCATTTCAAGTTCACGTAATGCTTATTAATTATTTTTTGTCTTCATGAAAGCGTTCCATATGCGAGAATGCAGAGTAGTTTCAAAAGAATGAATTCTTTTGGAACGTAATGATATCTACTTGTTTTAAATGGTTTTTCTCGGGCAACACGAGAACTGTGATTGCAAGTACGAAGAGACGCAAGTATTTCGTTCTCTGACTTGCCTGTAAAATAGCGAACACTCTACGAAGAAATGTTGGCGTCAGCTCCACAAGATGCTGGATAGTCAACTCTTCGAGGTCAACGACTATCACCGCTCCTAACACCTGAGTCTCGTAGTCAAGAAGAAGGCACTCTGCCGATACTATATTGCACCTCATAAATTCGTCCATGCTGCAGATTTCCCGCTTCCAGGAACCTAAAAAGAAAAGACACAGTGCTGTTTGCTGTATTTTGTTTAGATCTGGTAATTTCTTTTACCGCACATAGATTTTTCTGCAGTTCTTATCAGCCATATATGTGTTCAATATTGGCGACAAGATTGTAAAGCAAAAATTAGGCTACAGCACACCATTTTAACAATTAACGGCGCGAATTTATTTAACCTAATTTTCATATTTGAGTTTAGGTGAGAACAAAATATTGCGAAACTAAAAGTCATCAATGTTGATCATGGGCCAACTTCTCATGTTGTTTTTTTAATCGATAATACGATTCGAAGTATCGAACTCCAAAAATGCGAATATGAACGCTCTATGAATTTGCTTCCCATTTTACTTGGTATTGAAGTGCCCTACCTATGCGCATGGTTAATTATAAATTTATATCAACTTCTGCATTATGAAAAGCACAAATGCCATATGTATATGAAACTGTATATGAAAATGTATATGAACATGTACATGATGCCATTTTACAATTCGCAATGCGGAGTAGCGAACTGAGCGAGCTTTGAAGTTTTGTATTCGAGATTTTTGAGTAGAAAAATTAAAAGTTTGACTAGTTTTCATTGCGGACATTCTCCTGTATCGCAACGTTGCAACTCGCTAAATATTTAAGAAAGTAATTATACTTAATTAATTTTTTAATGACCGACTTTGTCATATATACAACGTGCGCCTTGCTAGGCAACCAGCCTAAGCAAGTTGCACGGGCGCCTTCCTCGTAGCTTTTAAGATACAAATCTGTAAAGGTTACAAAATCCTTAGCATGGCCGAAGAAACCCCATCTAGTCGTTTACCACAAAGAAGGACATGAAAAATCCACTATTGATAAGTCTGAGTTCGTGTTTACGCGAGACCATTTTTCCGGGTAAAGTGGTGGCAGCGATGCCTGATTTAGAAAATAAATACATTAAACATGTTAACCAAAGATGTCTGGCTGTAGCAGAAACAGCTACGGTGTTAATGAGCTCACTGAATAAAAGGGACGGGGGAGGAGATAAAGAAGAGAAACAAATATCGCATGGATAGTGGAAAAACAATTACACCCCTAAGCTTTTGTTTAGAAAGTACGGGGTGATTCATAACATAAGAAAAATTCATGTACATCAAGAAAGTATGGTGGCTGTGACACTGATGTTATGGGTTATCGAGTGAGGAGTTATAAAAGGCTATCTTGACGGCGGCCATGAACTAGAATAGGCGGTCGGCTGTCGAGAATCAATCAACCAATTATCTAGTTAATCACTCAAAAGATGAATGGAAGAGTTATGTCTAATCAATGGAGCCAGGGTTGTTTCCTCAAACTACATTTGTATAGAAAAAAAAAGAATTATAAAGTATTTATGCGGTGCGCCCAAGCCTCTAGCCGTGACCTAATTTTTGTTGGGCACACGTGTAAAGTTCGTTTGTATAGATATGGGGCAGATATAGAAATATATTGCAACCCAGAAACTCGAGGGAAGGTCTATTTGAAGTGAGGCATGTCAAAGGAAAGCACTAAATGGTTTCATGAGATGAAAACCTCTTCATTTTTCTGTAGAGCCTAGATGGCTTTGGTGACAGTGCAATTTCATTTGATTGCCCTTCAACCATGATCTCTTTGACAAGATAAAAGAAATTCCAGAAATGAAAACCTTGAAATCAGCATGAGTTATGGTGCAGCTGCAAGAGTGTTCAGCAAATTCCAGAAATAGCATAACTGCCTATCTGGGACGGCAATATTTTGCCAGAAAATTCGGCATACACACTGAGAAAATGAGGATATATTAAAGCCCCTCTACGCTAAACTACATAAATAATCACCTTGATGTTGGCCGCGTGTCCTAACAGATTAAAGATCTATCTCATTAAAGCAAGTAATCAAAGGTGTACTATGCACACATGATTAGACATATGACTAGGAGATGGCTGCACGTTTAGCTAGAGATCCGCTGAAGCATTTAAGGGGGACAAAAAATTATACATACAGAAAATTTTCTTTTTGTGATTTAACATTTTTATTTGTTCTTTCAAACTCCTACCATTGGTGCTTCTTTTGGATTCGACTTAAGTAACATAAAGGAAATAAAGGAAAGCGCTCAGATACAGATAATAAGGGTCAGCACAGACAGGCTCTGAGTAAGTGCTTGTCAGTGACAGCTTTCTTTTCCTTTGCATGCGTTGTTTTGTTTCGCTAGTACCCGATAAGTATCAAGATCCACCAGCTGGGTTCGCTGTTATGGCTTTAAGTTGTCTCCAGTAGTGCGATAATGCAATCGTAAAGTAAATGCTAAAAGAGCAAACCACGAGCTGCGTCAATTTTAGCACTATCATGTCGTGTAGTAAAACCATTGTGTGTTTTTTTTTTAATTTTTCTTCGAAGATCTCACTCAAGTCATTCAGAAATCATTTATTAATATGAATTTTAAGAGGACTCCTCAAAAGGCAAACAAGAAAAACTGAATTTTGGGGAAGAGGTGTCACGTTTCTAAGCCTGAGACGTCGCTGCCAGATTTAATAAATGCATCTGTGTGTGCTCCAATGTCACATATGCAGTCATATTTTCGAGTCTTCTGGATTGGAAAATAGAGCGCGGGTGCTTTAGCAGCCATCAGGGCCTAACGTCACGTGTTTTTAGGAGCTGCTGTATAAAACGAGATATAAACATGCTGATTTTGATACCATTAACCCTCAGCTCTCTGTCTTTTTAGATGATTACTTACCTAATTTTCATGATCGCTCTGTGTATACAAACTAGAATCCATTTAACGTAAACGTTTCATTACTCACTGATACATACATAACACGCATAGCTGTCGTCTCCAACAGGCAATCGACATGGTTCAATCAATCATTGAAAAAATTGCGTAACAAGGAAAAGCGCATTTTTCCCTCTGCAAAACGATCAAGTACTCAAGAACGTTGGGCTGCCTATCAGGCCGTTGCTACTGAATACAAAAAAGCACTGAAGCATGCCAAGGATTCCTTTTTCAATACTACGTTACTATCTCGTTTAACTACTAACTCTAGGCAATTTCGGAACGTAGTCAACAAACGAGACATTTCCGCTGTCCCCCTGAAATACTCGAGCGACGAGTTAATTCAATCTGATGAATGTACAAATACTCTCAGTAATGCATTTGTTTCAGATTTTTCTAAAAATGTAGGCCCTGTAGCCCCTTCCTATCTACTGATATTTTACAAATGGACCCTATTGACTTTGATATCGCTGGCGTAGAAAACATAATATAAAAAGTAAACGTTTCTTTGTCATGTGGCGTTGATAAAATAAATTCCAAATTCTCGCTCAGGACTAAAGTATACAGTGCTATAATATTTTATAACCTATTCCGGCAATCTATTCAGACAGACTACATTCCGGAGTACAGGAAGTTTGGGAAGGTGACCCCATTGCACAAACCTTGGGATAAGCATTCACCTCATAATTATAGACCCATTTCACTAATGAGCATTTCATGTAAGATCATGGAACATGTCATTTACTCTCACCTTGAACCTTTCCTACAGTCAAATGTCTTTTTTTACTGATCATCAGCATGAATTTCGCAAGTCATTTTCCTGTGAAACACAACTTTTATCGTTTACACATTATCTAAATTACATTCTTGACAGGGGTTTCGTTGTTGACTGTATATTCCTAAACTTCGCAAAAGCGTTTGACAATGTCTTTTCTGTCTTATCTGAAAGTAAGTAAACTTAAACTTGATACTAAAGTTCTTGCATGCCTCTATTCCTTCCTCACTGATCGTTCGCAGTTTGTCAAAGCTAATAATACTTCCTCTTTCACGTGTCCAGTCGACTGGGGCATGCCACAAGGCTCTGTGTAGGGATCACTGATTTTTATAATCTACATAAACGACTTATCAAATAACTTATGCTCCTCAGTTAACCTTCTTGCAGATGATTGCGTCATGTACCGCAAAATTAACCATGACTCTGACTAAGTATTCTTCAGTCCAATATCGGCCATGTTCTTGCTTGAGCTAACACGTGGAACTTGGAACTAAACACTAATAAATGCAAGTGCATGCGTGTTTCCCGCCGTAATACTACATTGCCGTCATATCGTCTTAAAACTAGCAACCTGGAATGCGTACCTTGCTACAAATATCTAGGTGTATTTATTTCTTCGACCCTTTCCTGAAAGATGCACGTAAATCATGTAACAAATAACACTAATCGCATGCTAGGATACATACGCCGCAATTTTCAGCTTTTTTTTTCCATTCCTATAAAATTACTGTTTTACAAATTTTTAGTTCGTACTAAAGTGGTATATGCTGCATCTATTTGGGACCCAAGTCAAGAGACGCTCATCCATCAACTAGAATCTGTACAGAACCGGGCCAGCTCGCTTCATTCTAATTATCATCGTAACTCAAGCGTCACTGCCATGAAAGCAAGTTTATCATTACCAATGCTATAACATCGAAATATATTACGTCTTTGCCTGTTTCATAAGATATAATATGACAACCCTGTTTTTAAGAATAAATTGATAACCCCATCTCATTACGTGTCAGCTCGCATCGACCATCGTTATAAGGTTGGCGTTCCTTCATGCCACACCAATCATTTCTATAATTCGTTCATCCCTAGCACACCGGCAAGTTGGAATCACCTTCCCCGATCTATTGTCGAAATATCCGATAATCTTCAATTCAAAGCTGATATAACTAACCTGCTAACGCCATAAATGCAAGATAGCATTGCATTGTCATCTTTTTTTTTTTTTTACGCCATTTTCTTCACACTGAAGTCTTTCAAAACTGGTGTCCTTATACTTTTTGCAGGTGCATAATACTGCGTAGAGTGCTTTTTTTTCCTGTTGTTTGTTTGTTTCTTTGTTTGCAATAGTTCTGCTTACGTACACTTATCTGGTTTCTTTATTTTACTTTACTGTATGCCACTATATTATGCCCCTTTTTTGTTATAGATGTAACATTTTTGCTTTTTCCCCTTGAACCCCGTATATTTTGTAACATACCGTATGTTTATTTTACCGCTGTTTTTGTTTTTGACTTTCATGTTTGTACCCCACTCCCCTCTGCAATGCCCTGACGCCCTGAGGGCAATGAAATAGATAAATAAATACATATAAATAAATATAAATGCATTAGCAATTTCATTATTATTCAGTAAATAATTCAAATTTAACTCACCAGATCTTAGCAGGACGGCTGTTCTTCCTTGAGGATCCTTTTCTTTCGGGCACATTAACAGCCTGTGATCTTGTATAACTGCCTTAAATGGAATAGTAGACGGCTTCAAGTTCTCGAAATACTCAGGAATGTCCCTCCGTAAGCGGAAATAATTTTTTACAGTCTTAAAGGCGACTTCTGCCCTGTACTTGCGGCAGCGAAGAAACTTAATAAGGATGTCATCTGGAGGAATTCGCAGGTCACCCTCTTCTATAAAAAGAAAACAATAAATAAACAGCTTACAGGCGGAAAGAAACGCATGTATGCGGATATATCAGTGAACCTCAGTGAGTCTAAAATTTTACACTTAAAAAAAAAACAAAAGATTTTAAAAATACATCTTACAAACTTACATTATTATGAACGTATCTACTAAATATTTAAGAAGTTTCAAGCGACGTAGCCCACGTAACTATTTCGTGCAGTTTGGACCACGTGAAATGTTACCTTCTCATGCTTGAAACTGTTCGTGCTTGACTTCAATTTGTCTCCAGCATTATGTATATCAATCAGTACATAGTTTTTTAGAAGTCCTGCAGTAGTATAGCACTTGAAAAGAAGTCCAAATTTTGTGACGAAAATGTTGACAATTTGGTTTTAAAGCAGGAAAGGCTTATTAGGAATGTTAAACAAGCGGGAAATGTTTCATCATCTGCCTTTTTGTGGGTTTTGTCCAGGATAGGAAACAAAACAACGAACAGCATCATTCATCAGTGAAAATCTGCCAGGGCAGTTCAGTCTCCTTGCATGCTGTGAATGCGTCAGAAATATGTGCAATTGTTGGGGCTCTGTTGCGTGTTTTTTGGCCGCGTTAGACGATCGTTACCTCGAATAACGCTCGGTTTTACATGGTTTTTCCCTCGGTTTTGCGTTTGGCTTTGAACATTACTAGTCGAGACTTTGTCAGTGATATACGACCTGATACGGCGGAGAAAATTTTCATATTTATTCACAGCTAACTACGAGCAACAAACAGCAAATAATTAATATCTACAATTAGTCTTGTGCAATTGTACTCGACATAAGCCATCCAATGGTATATGAGATTTTGATGCTATAGCGTGAAGTTAAATTTTTAATGGCAGTTAAGTAATTATTGTTACAACATACAGTTACTTCACTGCATTTGAACTTTACATAAGCTGACCAACGATATACAGTTGACTGATGCAGCGCGCAAAGTTCTATTTGATAACTGATTGGCGGTAATTAAGAGATAACTTCTATAATTCCTGTTCGACTATATTCGGCATAAGCTATTCGATGATGTAGCACTTGTGGCCCTTATCCTCGATATAAGCTACACAGGCACCGTACGGACCCTTTCTGTACCGTCAATACATATACACATGACGCACGCGGAGCGAATTAGTGAAGTAATGCTAAGCATCAATAATTGTGCGAGAAATTGGATACCTTCAAGGAGATTCCGCAACGTCTCCAATGACGTCTTCTGTACTTCTGGAGTTTCCCCTAATTCAGTATAGGCCAATTCAGTGAGCTCCTCATTCATGACAGATACTTGGATTGGGACCGGCATATATTCCTGGCAAAGGACGTGTAAAGATGCAGAATAATTGATAAGACAACGCATTCAGGTAGATACACTAACGTTTCACTTGCACGTCAGCACATTATTGTATGATCAGTGGTCTCGTTGTTGCTGAGTAATCATGTCACGTGGACATTTCATAATCTATCTTGCAGCCGTGCGGCGACAAAGTGATCCGGACAGGGCAACCGAATATTACTGCGAGTGAGCAAGCAGCCGTATAAAAACTGTAAAGTTGTAGCCAATATTACGAACCTTACAGCTGCCCTGGAGCGCAAGCAAATATCGCGACTCAGTACTCTGGCCTTGCTTAGGAGCAATTTTCTTTTCAGACACTCGACTGTGAGCGATATATGACAGCCAGCTAAACGTCAGTATCCTGCATGAAAGCAGTTTCACCTGTGAAAACCATTGGGCCTCAAAGATAATAATGCAATTAAGTGCCTTGATTAAAGCCGTCACTCATACAATCCCAGCGAAAAGGATGAGGCCTCGCCATGGCAATGGCAATTTTCGTCATAGCTGACTTTATATTAAATTGCATATATTTACTAAACGTTTTTTAACGCTTTAGAGCGCTCCTTACCCACTTTCGTACATTTTCAAAAGGAACCTTTCCATATAAGTGTGCTGTACCCAGGAATGAAGGAATACTCACTTACTTTGGAATCATACTAGAGAAGCGCAGCTCTTACTTGTCATATGAATTACTTTGTATTTATCAAAACAGTCACAGTTGTGGCAAGTGCTCCGTCATTTCATTGCCACATATTTTCCTACTAGTACTCATATCAAGTTTTTGCCGGATATCTTTTCATAAGCCCATTGTCGGTTATTGTTTCGCGATTCATGGGGCCTTATCATCTTTCATAAATATTGGTATATTTTATACATTGTATAGCGAGCGAGTTTGCAATTTATAAAAATTACGTACTTCTTTAAAACTAATAAAATTTATTTGTTAAAGGGCACGCACAAACAGTTCCACTAGAGTGGAGGCCAGGACAAATTCACACTACCGCTGTTAATCGAATAAACAGTCATTACGTTTTTTATATTAAGATTCGTCCTTGATCGGAAACGACATCCCACGAGGCCATACCCGGATTCCAGAGAAACAGCTCCTGAGCGGGTTCTCAACTATCGGCTCAGTCGTGCACGGTAGGTCCGCGCAGCACTGTTCATTTGGTATATCTTTATTTATGTTGTGTACGATCTAATAAAATGTATTAGTTAGAGGACACGTACAAACTGTTCCACTAGGGTGGAGAACCAGACAAATCCACACAGGCTACATAGAAAAGAATACAGAGCTCAGCTTGAAATAAAAAACCATCTCTAAATGTGCTGCGGTATATATAGAAGAATATTTGTTATCAGTCAAAACGATGAATGCCTGTTTATGACGGCTGTTCATTTACAATGCTCCTCAGCATGATAAATCAAAGATAAAACAACGGATGTCCAGTTGGTAAGTGTGCTTAGGGTAAGCATAGTGGAACAATTACAATCACTACTAGTAATGTTTACCAGGCAGGTAGCCATACCAAAAATGTCACCTTTAATCTGACTTATGTTACGAGTTCTGGTTATGTGTTCTGTAGTGCACTCACGCGTCCACTCTGAATTTTTATATTAGAGCTACTGTTTCCTTATCAGATATAACTCAGATTTGACTCTTCCAAAATAGAGTAGTAAGCAGCTGCTAGTGTGCGCACGTCTTTATGAGGGCTTCACTGCACACGAGTCTTTGGGCGCAAATAATTTTCATGTCTTCTATTATATTGTTGCCAAAATTGCATGTTTATGAAACCTATTCTCAAAAGTGATGACTCCATTATTCGTCTCCATGACATTCTCAAATGGATTTATCTTCATCCAAAGGACACCAGGCTTGTATTTGCTTTCGGTACCATTTCTTTATGCTGCCAAAGAGCGCTTTCATTCACCCTTCAGAGCGATGGTAAATAAAAAAAACACGTAACTAAGTGAGCATATAGCTTAGGCGGTGAGCTCCTTTTATATTTTGTAAACGTTTCGCTGCTGATAATCAGTACGTACTGAAAGGTAATATGTTTGCGGAAAAGTATATCCCAAAGTTTGATGTCACTTCACGTATGCCACTAATTTGCGAACACGTCATAGTATATGGAGAAACACGTTTTCTTCGAATTATTCTCTACTCACCACTTCACACTTGGTGATCGCAGCTGAATAGCGGATGGAGGAAATGCAAAATCAGTCACAAACGAATACCCAAAGCGGGCGCTGCTATAAGCGGCAAACTAGGAGAGAATACCTCCAGCCTGCATACTCCTAGGTACAGCAAGGACAAATGCTGTCAAGTCCCACTAACGTTTCGACGCTGCGCGCATGCGTCACGCGTGTTATTATTCCGCAGCTGCTCTAGGTCAGAATTGTGATGTAGAGTGGGCCCAGTGCAAAGTGGTATGCGGCGTAGTATAACTCGAGGCTGTGCGAACGAAGTAAATGCCTACGTACAAAAACGTCATCAGCGAACGCAAATACTGCAGATCCCCAAGATTCATGAGATATGCGTAGCAACAAATTACTGACACGTCAAAAACGAATTTAATCACAGAGCGTAATGGAATAGAATGAGTCGATGGTTGAGAACTAGCTTTTTTTTTTATTTCTTTGTTAGGGATCTCAATATCCTTGTTTACGAAAGCAGATATAGTTCAGTTGCAGTGGTTTTTTTTTAATTAAAAGAAAATACTGGAATGCATCAGACTTTGCGTTACTCGCGGCTATCCATCTGGCTTTTGGCCAGCTTCGTGCTAATGGTCAAAAGTTGAAAGAGACGCGCCGTAGTGGTATAATTCCTTAAACTGCATGTTTCGAAGCCAGTTAGTCCTGTGGCTTTTGCAGCATAGAGAAGAAAAAATATCAGGACAGTTAATGCACACATTTATTTCCATATTCGTCTTACTGCTAAATGTTCACAGAGAATCTTACCTGAATAATTGAACGAACTTGCCGGTAGACTGAAGAAGTATAAGACACGCTTCCGTTCATCTTAAACTCGCATCGCCTCGTTGTTACCAAGCTTCAAAACCCTCAATATAATGTATAATAAGTTGTAGCTCTGCAAATTTACTGCTTGCGCAGTGGGCAGGTTTATTTTCTGAATTTCTGGACTCCTTACACGTGAGAGAAGTTGTTGCAACAGCGGCAAATCTTTCTTGGCTGCTACCTTTAACACCATGAATCTTCGAGCTGTGTTTGCAGGTTTGAAAACATAGTACGCTCCAATTTAGATGGCCAGAGCAAGATAGCCCTCGTCAATCAAGTAAAGAAAACCGAACAAGCACACAGCTTATTGAGGCGACTCGCATTCAAGAGCTGCCGCGAGTCCCAACCGGGCTTTAGCTATATAGATAACAAGCTTTGTGTAATGCGTTTATGCATTTGTGAATGTCACATTATTACTTCCGTGTGTTTTGCCTACAACATTATACTGCCTCTATATCATTTGTTATTTTTACTTATTGCGTAACGAGACGAAGTTTCTGTTTTGAATATATGTATTTACTGCGTCCAGGTATGACTGCACTGTGTGATTCTTTAATCTTGCCATTTCCTCATAGCACTATTGGAGTGTGGAGTGTTTATTGATTTATTTCGAATACACCTCAAGGGCCTCTGATGTAAGGTATTAGTCGAGAGATAACAGTATAACAGTATAACATTCAAGCAGTATATTACGTGACATACCAGTAAATTAATCTGTCAACGTAACTTTTGAAATGCTGTGGACTGGAGTGGAGCACGGCAGCAGGGGGAGCATGCAGTGTTGTGTATGCCTCCCTTAGATGTACATTGATTTCCTCACATTCTATAAACAGTAGCCGCGGTGCCACTTTGCCTGACCACCCACTCCTTTCTTGTCCCTGAAAATAGGATGTAGTCAACAATTTTAATTTAAATCTCCCTGCCACTAAGATTGCAGACGTCAGCTGGGAGAAATGTACTTTCCTCATCGGCGTGTTTCTTCGTTCTTAATACGTGAAGGGTTCATCTCGCACTGCCGAGCCCGCGGATAGCATTTAGGAAAAACTTTGAGACCACTGTACAACTGCACTGTAGTAATGCCAACACTTGAGTGTTGTTGCTTCTGTTGCGCGACACCTAGTCATTAATTGTTCTTTGTTTATTTTTTATTTCTTATGAGGTTATGGTGTACTTCTGTCGTCTTAGTTTTTCGCTTTACTTGTTATTGTTCCATTTATATTTTTCCCATTTCCCTCTAAGCAGCCAGCTTCGTTATGCTAGTCAGGAAAAAATATGGGGACGTTCGACGATAGAAATGGTTTCGAACGGCTATGTTCAAATATGCTCCAAGTTGGTAACAGCGCACCGGCCATTTGTCGAGGTGTTCTGCAAATGTAAATGCTACTACAGACTCGTGCAAAGTCGTCTTCTCTCGACTTTCTACTGGTGATGTTCTGTTCAACGCCGTTTATCCACACGTGGACCTCAAATGTCTGCCGTTGTCCTCTAATGATTTTCGCGACGCACTAACCCAGGTTTTGGACCTCCGTGAAATTATTTGCATTGCCAAGTACCTCGGGGAGTCACGTTTGGACGACAGTATGCTCAAGCAGAAGCTTATTGGACTAAGCAGGGTTTCTTGTAAAAGGCATTAAGTGGATGGTATTTCACTCGAGGAACGAAAACAGGAAGGATAACCTGCCTTGGCTTCCGTGCTATATGGAGCACAGAATGATCTCAAACTCTGAAGCCTTTTGGAACAGTCCAGTCTACAAGCTGTAAATTGCTAGTAGTTGCGGTGTCCTGGGACGATGGATCATATGGAACAGCTCACCGAGAAATGTCGTTGATGTTCAAGGAAGGGGTCCCTGTAAGTACAATTCCAAATATTGTGAGCCTTCCAAGGATCTTCTTCTTCCACGTGTACATACCATCATCATCTTCATTCTCCCGCGGCGCCACCGGTGGCGCGCGCTTCGGTTGTCCATCGGAATAAACGCCAGACACGGCTCCCTTGAAAAAATCGTGGCGATTCTGAATTTTGCTTGTCCTCAACGGACTGCAGATTTGCGCAGTTTTCTCGCCCTGGCATCCTATTTCCGCCGCTTTATTAGACATTTTGCAACTATTGCTGCTCCCCTTCATGAACTACTTAAAGCGCGTAGTGCTTTCATGTGGACTGCACAGTGCGAAACTGCATTCAGGAACCTCAAGCACGCCCTGACATCGGATCCTGTTCTTAGCCACTTTAGCGACACCGCTCCAATCATCCTGCACACTGATGCCAGTGGTCGCGGTCTCGGCGCTTTCTACAGCGCGACGCAACTTCTCGTGAGAAAGTGATTGCCTTCGCCAGCAGGACCATGACTCCAGCTGAGCAGAATTATGCCATTACAGAGAAGAAATGCCTTGCCGTCGTCTGAGCGGTTCAGAAATTTGGTCCTTATCTATATGGTCGCCACTTCACGATTGTGACCGATCACCATGCTCTTTGCAGGTTGTCTTCGCTGAATAATTCGACAGGTCCACTTGGTCGTTAAATTCTACGCCTACAAGAGTACCAGTTCGACGTCGTTTACAAATCGGGTCGCCACCACTAAGATGCCGACGCGCTCTCTCGCTGCCCACTTTCGCCATCAGCCTGCAATTTTTCTACTCAATGTATTTCCTCCTATGACCACAGCCGATTCTCTCTTCCTCCGACGCATATCACAGCAGTTTCGTTTGACGCCTCTGGCAACAAACACGCTCTCCGGTCGCAGCAACTAGCCGACGCCTACTGCCGTCCCATGATCGACCGCCTTAATGGCGCTTTGAACCCACCCAATGCTAGGCTCCGCCGACAGTTACGCAACTTCCAGCTCGAAGATGGCATACTACTCCGCTACATGTATTGCCCTGAGGGAACCCGCTGGATCCCAGTCCTCCCGCGTGTGCTTCGCCCAAATATCCTAGCGGCTTTACACGATGACGCTACGGCAGGTCACCCAGGTTTTCACAGAACCTACGACCGCGTGAAGAGACGGTTCCTCTGGCCTGGCCTGTCCTCCAGTGTAGCTAAATACGTCGCTTCCTACCCCCTGTGCCAACATCACAAAAGGCCGACCTCTCCACCTGCTGGCCTTTTACGATCCCTTCCCTGTCGAGCCACACCATTCAAAGTAGTCGGAATCGACTTATATGGTCCCCTGCCTCTCTCTGATCTGGGAAACCACTGGATCATCACGGCGGTGGATCACCTGACGCGCTACGCGCAGACAGCACCTGTGCCCACTGGCTCGGCTCAAGAAGTTGCAAATTTCTTTTTGCGATATATTGTATTGCGGTATGGCACTCCACGGGTGCTCCTAAGTAACCGCGGAACGACCTTCTTATTGACAGTCGTTGCCGAAGTTCTAGACGCATCATCCACCCTTCACAAGACCACTTCAAGCTACCATCCTCAGACTAACGGTCTGACGGAACAATTTCATCGCATTTTATCGGATATTATCTCACTGTACATCACACCGGATCATCGAAACTGGCCCACTATTTTACCATTCGTCATATTCGTCTATAATAAAGCAGTACAGCGAACAACCGGTTACTCTTCATTTTTCCTCGTTTATGGTCGCCCTCCCACCACAACTCTCGGCAGTTCATTCTTCTCTACGTCCGGCTGTTCCTCCACATCAGTACCTGCCCAGTTCGTATCCCGTGTGGCCAGATGTCACCTTGCTCGCCTCAACACAGAGGCCTGCCAGGAAGATCGCAAGAGTAGCTACGATTCAATACATCGTGAGGTCTCCTTCCGTCCTGGTGACGAAGTACTACTTTACGCACGTCTCCCCACCCCTGGCCTTAGTGATAAATTTCATTACCGCTCCCTTGGTCCATACACGGTCATCGCCCAAACTACCCCAGTGGACTACAAAGTGACACCTATTCATCCCCAAGCCGATCGACATCACCGTAGCGCTGAGATAGTTCATGTGTCACGTTTGAAGCCACTTGTGCGCCGCGATACAGCAGTTGCTTAGGAGCGGCTAGGCTGGCCGCTTCCGACCCCCGGGGAAATTGTGTGCGCCTTCCAAGGATCTTCTTCTTTTACGTGTACATACAATCATCATCTTCATCCTCCCGCCGCGCCACCGGTGGCGCGCGCCTCGGTTGTCTACCGGAATAAACGCCAGACACGGCATCCCTTGCCTTGCCATCTCGACCTGGTCTTCATCCACAATATCCTGAACGGCTTAGTTATAATCACAGGAATGCCTCCGCTGTCTACAACGCGCAGCCGGGTTTGCACGTTCGGCGCTAGTGCCACACGCCTCGATGTACCTTGTACCGTCGCTTCGGGCAGAACTGTGTTCATAGCTATGCTGACAGGTTGCATTAGGGCCAATAACCCATTATGGTTGTGCCGGACGTTTTGGACACGACTGGTGAGCTACGTCATGACCTCCCAACAGAAAGGGGAATGAAATATTTGCCGAATAGCAGTGTATAGGGCAACCTACAATTATATGTACTTCAACGTTCAGCGTCATCCAGAGCCAAAGCCATTGGATCTTGCCTTGCCTTCTGTGCTTTGTCGGCTATCGGCTTGACTGCAAGCGACTTCCTGTTATCGGCTTCGTGGGGAATGCCTTGTTTGTATCGTAAGGCCTAGAGCACATGGACATCCGCGCACCTTGTAAGCGTCATGCAGATGAGGAGGTGTCTGTGTCGGTGTTCAGTAGCCGCGGGAAGCGTAAATTTAAAAAGAAAGGAGTTGTCTGCCCTGCAGGCCGCCGATTTGCAGATGGGCCATAGCATTCCAAGGGATGGCTTTAAATACAGCAAGCACTAAAATTGCGAGCATCGCAGCATTTTAGAAAACTATTGAATCTAGACCATATTACGGTCTACATCCAAAATGTTTCCAGATGAATAACGATATGGAAGGGTCTTGACAGGTAAAGGGGCTATTATTACTAATGAAATATTGGAAATTCAATGTGACGTTTTCAGGTACAATAGGGCACATAGGATTCTTTCTTTTTTTATTAGTATTGCAAGCTCTTTGGAAGCTGTAGAGGCCAAATTGGGATATCAAATTACACTTACTTGTTCGAAGCTTTTTTATAGACTTGACTATGAGCGACATGCTGCAGTGGAACAACCTGTCACTTTGGACGAGATTAAATCTAATGTTTCTGAACTGAAGGTCGGAAATCTGGCATGGATGGTATTGCTAGCGGGTTATATATATACTTTCGCATTGACTTGCACCTTTTTTTCTGGAAGTTTTTAAAACATTTTATGATGCTGGTTTTCTGCCTGCCACTATTCTGGCCATACTAAATTATATCCAATCCTTATCCATTCTGCATGTTCAGCATTGGAGACCGTATCACATGAGACTGGCCACGTTTCTCTCATTCAGGCTGACTTTGCGGAAGCGTTTGATGAAGAACGCCATGATTAAGAAATCATGATCTTGGAGCACGCAGTTGATGGTGATATATTGCTTAAGGGAATAAAGCTGTGTTGTACGAAGTCATATATATATAACTAATGGGGGACCATCTTATTCTACTAAAATCACCTGTTGGTTAAGGTTGTTCATTGTTGCCTTTGTTGTTTGCCCTATATCTTGAACCCGTCCGTCTCAGCATTATTAACAGCGCTGTTATTCGTGGGTTCATTCTGCCTCAATGTAAAATTAGGATTTGGCCTATGCTGATGACTTTGCCCTTTTCGTTTCTGGCAAAAAGAGTGTATTGGAGGCTTTATATGTCAATGAGCAATATTCGAGGTATCAGATGCGGTACCTATTTTAACAAATTCGTAGGATTTTGTTTGGATCTATGGGGTTCCAGGTCTAGTGAGTTGAGTTTTGTCCAATCACCTCACGGACAAGGACCTTAATCAATGTATAAATCAATCAATCAATGATTCAATCAAATTCCGTTTGCATGTTCCATCAATCTTCGCTCATTTCAATGAAGTCGAGGCTAAAATCCACACCGCCGCAACCGCCAGGAGCATCGGTGCACAGCTCGTGCAAAGGAAGGGCGGACTAGAGCGAGTGATCGCCTACGGCCGAGTTCAATGATTCAGCCATGGAACAGAAGTGCCCTCAGCAATTTTGGTGACACTAAGATTGCACACGTACCAGTATGAGCAGCTATTCATAGCGGTCAGCAACCACCACGCACTCCACTGGTTTTCGAATTTGAAATAGCCCTCTGGACGCCTCGCTAGATAGTGCATCTGTCTCCAAGAGCCCGACGTGGCCATTAGCTGCATGTATGGACAAACTCTCACGCACATTGCGTATCACTCGTCTTCAACGACGTACCACCGAATGACCAAGATGAAAACCCCTTTCTTGGGACAGCTAAGCACTGGTAGTCGCACACGACTTCAGCGCTCGAAACGTGCACTACAACGTCTTTTCGAGCACCTGATAGGTGTGACTTCCTCGCCCTGGAATGTTTAAGCTCCATTTGTCATCAGTCTGCTTAATTAGGGCGTTGCCGAGAAAAACGCCACACCTAAAAAGACCATATACCTTCTTGTGACGCCTAGAATTAATCGAGAGGCAATTCTGCAGAATTCACGCGACGAGCTGGCTGCTGGCTTTCTAGGCATTAAACTCTCGCTATGTAGAGCAAATCCAAGATCAGCGCTACTGGCTGAGGTTAGTCGCTATTGTTGCGCGTTAAGTAATTATATTTGATTGGTGTCAACGACGAAACACTATGAATGAGGCCTCAGTAGGCCAATTGGCCTACTGAGACCGTACTACCAATGAGCTCTTCGCCCCCTTAATGAAGCAGCGTTGTGGAACAAGTAATTTAGTGCGGATTCTGACTACCTGCCATTCTACTCCCAGAAAGAAGTCCTACCAAGTAGGACATTTGTGCCACAAAGCAAGTCAGGTTCACATAGCACCCGTCTTCAACGGCCACGTCAAATCGTTAGTAAATGAAGCACGCTTTTTTTCGTGTACTTGCGTGATGATTTTTCTATTGGAAATAAATGAGCATTATATGTCCTTAACAAAGCTCACTAGAACCTACTGCCAACATGCAAATAACATAACTGCCTGTTCAAAATAGACAAGATGTGAAATTCTGAAAGTGATGCTACTTTGATCACACCCACTTCTTTGCGTATTATTAAACGATCCTGATGTTCCAGCTCAGTAGATTTGGTTTTCAGGAGGGCTTACTATAGTCGGCAGCGTGCTCACGTTCCAACTGGCCTTCCTCCGCATACCTGCGGCGCTTTTCTTCCGTTTCTAACGTTCATACCTCCTCATCGCGCCTTCGTTTCAGCCGTCTAGCTGCTTTATATCAAGCGTTCTTCTCCGCCTTCTCGGCATCCGTCTTATAGCTTCTCCCTGACCACCAAGCAGCCCCATCACGCAAGACACATCCTCTAATGAAGCCCAGTACTATCACACGCATCTGGTACAATTTCAGAAAACTTTGCCGCACTACTCTCGGACACAGGTCATCGTACGTATTGAAATTCAGTGACATGCACACGAGATTTATCATCTGCAACTTGCTGAGTTCACTAATTACCAATCACTGCTCATTAATCAATCAGTCTCGTAATATCAATCAACACTAAGCATGTCATATATGCATACTGTTTACAAGGCGTCTATCATTGTTTAGGCACCTAGCGCAGTCTGATAATGATGCTGGATGGATGAATGGGTTATAAGAGCGTCGCCTTTGAAACAGGGTTGTGGCAGTCTCTACCATGCTAGGATTTGTTTCTATATCTTGAATGATGTATAAACCACTAAAAGATTTCTTCAATTTACTTCTCAAATATTTATTTCTATTCTTATGTCATCTGCTTTTCGGCCAGCAACCTTCTAATCGCTTTTTGCTGTCACCTCATGACATAGTATTTTCCACAAGCGTTCCCTGTTTACGTCGTCGTATGTCCCACTTGTGTCTAAGAAGGCTAAATACAAAGGTTCGTGTTCCACATTAGCTATTTCTATGCATTTGTAATCAAGAACATGGCATCATATCTAGTCGCCTACCATTTTTAAAGCTGTCCTCAAGTTCTCCGAGTATATTCTCACTTTTCCCCCAATACCACTTTCACCGCTTGCATTGCCAGCCGGTATATCACAGATGTTATCGTATTTGGCCGTACGACTTAACTTGCAAATTATATCCATTCCCTTTACACTAGAAGGCTGAGAGCCATCTATCTGGACGGACACGGATTAGGTCTCTAGTCCCGGCGGCTGCCGCGTCACATGACGGCGCAGCTGAATTGACGTTTGCTCCGGCAGGAATTAGACTCGTTCTTGAGCGCTCCCTCTCACACCGGTGTACAGCTACGGCTTTTCAATGCAACGAGGCCTGTACGGTGCGCGTAAGATGCATGTAGGCAGGAGAAGCAAATGTGCGGACTAGTAAAGCAGAGATTGAAGCAGTCAGATCGACAACTCGACTATACTAACTGATGTTAGCGAAGTTTCGTGCTGCCTTCCTCCTCTGAAACGTAGGCCGACCTCCTGTGAAAGTTGAAGCTCAACAGCCGCACACCCATCGAATAAAAAAGCGCAAAACGCCTCAATGATAATCGAAAAGTGACGTCTCGCCGCACTGACATGAGATTGACGCAGTTTTCAGGGGCAATAACATTGTCTATGCTCATACTTTTCCAAACCCTGACATTGTGGACAGAAGAGGTCTGTGTAGAGACCGCCAATAGGAGAGTTTCCTAATTCAGCGCCATCTGGCGAGTGAAGCAAGAAGCCTTTGCTGCCGCCATTAGCTTGGCGAGCCACTCCGGTAGAGTCCGTACGCGCGCGTACGCGCGTGTAGCTGTGACGCTATACGCGTGGAACCGCGCGTTTTCTCCGTGTTGCCATTCCATCGTTCCAACTGCTGCGTTGAAAAGTGTGCCAGAATCATGCCCGTGCACTGCTGTGTGCCATTGCGCAAGCAAAGAGGAGTGCTCGACGAAAAGGGCTCAAAGGCAAGTAGGCTTGTTATCAGCCTTTTCGCATTCATGCACTTGTCTCAGTTCATGCGTGACCTTGTGTCTACTTCTTTTCTTTTAGGTCTCCTTCTTTTGCTTTCCGAGGGACGCTTATTGGAAGAAGAGGTGGCTTATTGCGATTAAACGCGACGAGGGCAAGTTTTTCACCGTTACGAAGTTCACGAAAGTTTGCTCGAGACATTTCACGGAAGACAGCTATCTTCCGAATGTAGCGGGGAACCGGCGTTACCTGAAACAAGATGCTGTGCCGGCTGTGTTTGCCTTTTGTGCGTCGAAGCCTCCACCGAGAAGAAAGCCTCGCAGCAGACAAGCATGCAGCCTAAACTCGACCACCACCGGTGCTAGCGCCGCTACATCCGATCTTGTGCCGACCACTGATTTTGAAACCGAGCCATCGGAGGCGGCAGAAATGATCTACGGGAGCATTCCTGCCGAGGCCAGCACGTCGAACAGCATCGGTGACGACGCTACGTGCGATTGCGTGTGTTCGCGTGAGGTTGCGGATCTCAAGGAAAAAGTTGACGCACTGACGGCGCACATTGAAACCCTTGAGGCAAAGCTTAAGGGCCAAGCAGAGGAACTCAGTTTGACAAAATCCTCTTTGTACAGGGCGCAACGTGAGCATGAGCTGGTAGAAGCTAAAAATGTACAGCTTGAAAAACAAACGAGTCGAAAATTTTCTGTTGAATGTTTTCAGGACAGCCCTGAATACATGGCATTTTACACCGGCCTTCCTAGCTATGAAGCTTTTGTAAGGTTTTTTAACTTCCTTGATCCAGGGGAGAATTGCGAAAACCTTAAGGTCTAGTCAAGGAGTTATGCACAGGGCTCTAACACTGCTGGAAGGCCCCATTTGCTGCCTGCCAAAGAACAGCTGTACTTAGTGCTGGTCAGGCTTCGTGTTGGGCTGCTGGAAAAAGACCTAGCCTACAGGTTTAGGATTTCGATGGCAACGGTATCCAGGCTGTGCACAACCTGGATAAGCTTCATGTACCTTCAGGTAGGCCAGCTTAACCTTTGGATGTCAAGAGAACTAGTGAATGAATCAATGCCAGCTGCGTTTATCGCACAGGGGTACTCTAGCACTAGAGTAATCATAGATGCAACCTAAGTAAGGTGTGAGGTCCCAAGCTCTCTTGTACTACAGTCACAAACTTTCTCTACCTACAAGTCGGCAAATACATTTAAAGCATTGATTGCTATATCACCAGATGGGACAATCACTTTCTTGTCAAAACTATTTGCCGGATCGATTTCCGACAAGGACTTGGTGCAAAAATGTGGATTCCTAAAGCTTGAGTTTCAGCCTGGAGACACTGTAATGGCTGACAAGGGATTTAAAATAGACGAATTGCTCAACAAGATTGGTGTCACATTGAATACTCCTCCATTCTTACGTAAAGAATGTTTCACAGCAGAAGAAGTAACTGAAACACAAGAGATTGCAGCACTTAGGATTCATGTTGAAAGGCGAATTCAGCGCATCAAAGCATTTCACATCTTTGACAGGCCAGTCCCACTCACCATAGCGCCTGTCATCAATGAAATGTGGGCTGTTTGTGCATTTTTGACCAATCTCCAGAGCCCACTTATAGGGTGCGGCGATACTGAATAGTGCATTTGCACTCTTTGGTAGCCCTTTTTTTAATTATTGTATAAGTATGCATGTTCTTCCCTTATTTTCCCCTTATTATTAGTGGATACGTGATGTTACTGTATGATGTTTTATTATGCTGCATGTTCTGAGCAGTGTATCGGGTGCCTGGGCTCCGTCAAGCACAGTACATCTACCTTTTGCCCTTGCATCCAAGACCTCGTTGTGTGAATATCAGTGTCATAATGTCACTAGTATGTGTTTGGTGTCAGTTTGTAAAAAATAGTGAAGCAGTTCTGTTCTCATTTTATTGCGAAAGCAATACTACTTGCACTTTCAAGCCTTCAGCGTAGCGAGGCGGTGAGCTGCCAACTTGGGTCTCTCATTTCTCATGGGACGGTTATGTCCAAATCAGCCTGCCAGGACCCTGGCATTCACGTTACTAATATAGCCCCAATAAGGCACGTTCATAGGGCATGGTAATAGAGGGGCTTTATATGTGGGCTGGCAGGAGCTGCCAACTTGGGTCTCTCGTTTCACATGGGACGCTTATGTTAGAATCAGCCTGCCAGGAACTTGGCATTTCGTTACCCCTATAGGCCACTAAGGCACGTTCACACGGCTTGGTTAAAGCGCAGCTTTATGTGTGGGCTGGGGAAGAAGAAGATGAAGAGAATAATTAGAAGAAGAAGAATGCTCGGTCACCCGCAGCTATTGCTTTCGCTCAATATTCGGTTCAGCAGCGTTGAACTCTTCTAATTTTTTTTTTTCAAGATCTTAGATGACCTGCAGTTTATTGTTCTGCCAGAAATGGGAGAAGGGTGTCAAAGTAGAATTTGTCGAGTTTGTTTCAGCATAGCTGCCATGCAGCTTCATCGAACCTTATTCTTTCAATCACAATAAAATGTGGCGAATAGACCACAAAGTCTGCCCAAGTGAGGCCAGTTAGTGCCATTTGTCTAAGAACTTGATAATAATAAGCATCTTGGCGATCAAGCCTGATAACACCGGTGGCATCCTTCACGAGGCATGACCCTTCTAACCTTGGAAAGTCCACATATCCTTCATTGAGTAAGGACACTTAACCTCAATAATTCCGTGGCTGCCTTCTTCTGGGTCCCAGACTATCCTATCTGGTGAGGCTCCCAGCCACGGGCAAGCTGGACTTACAGCAAGTCCACAGTGGAATGTCTGCACGTCGTGCTGAAGGGCCTGCATTGTCGTTGCATATTGGCGTATGGCTTGCAGCTCATTTGAAATGCCGTACCTGAAATAAGGACAAGAAAGCTGGTTCTACACTGCACTAAAAGCAACACCTCCAGTTCATAAAAGAAAGACTGCCAGTGAAAGCAGAAATATGACCATTATTAACCCACGCTGAATGAGGTTAGCTAACTTGTAATGCGTTAAAAGTGATTTTTTTACAAGACAGCATGCATGATTATGACAACCTGCTCATGGATAGGAGAAAGTAGTTTTTCATGTTGTCACAGACCAATGCCAGCAATACTATGTTTGGGAACAAGCTGGTGGTGTACGTGTTGACGCAGAATTTTCCCTTTTCCTCTATAGTTTCTAACCTCACATAGTTACGCCTTTAATGTACTGTATGCCCTTAGTGTGAATTCATATAATTGGTCTGGCTTACATTTTTTATTGTTCCTTCTCTTGTCACATTTTAGGTTTTGCATTAATGTTACATACTAGATTATGTTACTCCCTTTGTCCACTTTTATCTTGTGTTTCTCCTTGCCAGTACTTAAAAGCTTGTTAATTATTTCATTTTGCCCTCACTATTCCCTTAAGTTGTTCTCATTTGGATGTGGATAGGTCAAGAAAGCTGTGCATACAGTACAGGATGATGATAAGGGGGGAGGGGAAGAAACCGTAACGACATTCATGGTGAGCTTTATCATATTGATCGTATTTATATGCTGTGAGCAAGAACGTTCTGATGCATTCTAGCAATGCGAGGAGGAGAAAGCTGTCTTATTGAAAGGTCAGCACATTGATTGTCGGAAGGTGCTGCTGAAAGGTTTGTGATGACCAGAACCTGTTTAATTCATCAGCAAGCCTCACTGCGCCATAATTACGATATGACATGAACGGCCAACACTGTTAAGTTGCGCTGACATATTCATGCGTTGTATGCATGAACAATATCCGTCATTTTTGGTTGCTGAGTGGGCTTACACATATTTTTGATGTGATACCCAAAATGTGAGCTCTTTATTTTTTTTTTTTCCTTCTTTCGTGGAGATGTCCGTGCTTAGGCTACACATGACCACTTCTCTTGCATATGCTGTGGTCGACGGCTGGCAGAGATGCCCGTTTAGGTAACTTTTGGGTCATCGAATATCGGACCTTCACATTTGGATGAATCCACCGTCAACTGGTTACAAGAGAATGATTCTCTCCTTGCTCCTCCAGGAGAGAAGCCTAGCACATCTAATCCGACCCCTTTCCTGGCACTTACACGCCCTTTTTTTTTGTTGACCAAAGGTGTGGCCGTATATATGAAATAAATAATTGAAGCAAGAAATAAATCTTGGCAATCTGCAAAATATGCTTGCACATTTGATGCCAGTACACTTAACCTAGCGATTACATTTCGTGACATTCTGTAAATTGCAATGCATGTCTGCTAATTATTACAATTGCTGTATGTGCTGTACCAGTGTACCTAGGCAGCTGTTTTCCCTCTTTGTGGTGAAGTTTCCAGTCTTCTGTTAGAACAAAGATTGTGTTACCTCAGAATATTTTCTCACATGCATCAGTGCATACGTTGCTTGAATGCTTCAGTGCACCCTTTTAAAGGGACACTGAGGACAACTCCATTGAGGTCTCAGTAAATATTTGATTATTTCTCTCATTATGGTTGTGTTGTCTGGCAGCAATTGTGGCATATAGTATTTATTGGTGAGAAAAAATTTAAATTGGAAGCCTTCCCATGAGTCGATTCATGATGACCTTGCTGAAAAGGACGTGTCACTGCCACATTAGAGTGGCTCATGGCACAATATATCTTGCGGTAATCTGCACCAAAACTTCTTTGTGGAAGCATGCCTTTTACTTGCAAAATTGGCCGGTAATCGCAGCATCTTTGTTCTGTTTCTTGGTCTTTTCATCCTTTTAAAACCTCTGCTTTCATTTTAAGTGGTCTCTTCAATGGTTTGTGGGGTTTAACATCCCAAAGCGACTCGTGTGGTCTCTTTAAGATTAGAACACTGTATGTTAGCGATACACGAAAACTGCTTTCCATCCTTAGTGTCTCTTCAAAGGAATCCGACAATAAAACACAATTCACAATAAGTATTTCAATATCTATTGCCATTTGCCCACTTTTGCCTGGGGCTACTTGGAGCTTGTTTTACTTCACAAAAGGAGCTTTGTTTAACAAAATAAATACAGTGTAAATTTCACTGAATTAACCATATTAACAACTCCCTCTTGTGTAAACTCACTGAACATCTCAAATGTGTTTCGTCAGCACTTTACTTCTGGGCTGCCAGGAATGGCAGCTATGGGATGTGGTTTTTATGGTAGGCAACCACCTTGGCAGGAATGTTGCTTTGTGAGCTGCGTCGATTGGTGTCTACCCAAGACTTGGACATCACTTAGGAATATACACAGTCAGCAGTAGGACGGTGTACATCGGACCTGTGTTGGCAGTCATTTTTTCAGAATTGCAGCGTTGGAACCAAGGACCATATGGCATTACCTTGGCCTGCATGTATGATAACACAACAAAAACAGGACATAACTCCGCCTAACTGACAGGATTAAAATTGCCATGCAGGCCTTGTGCTCAACACATCACTAAAGGCAACAAGCACTGTTTGCCATGTCAGTCACAGCAATGGTTCTAGCAAAGCTACTTTCACTGTGTAGTGTTTAATATTTTTAACAGTGCAAATTTATACAGTTTTGGTACTCTTGCAATGATTTATATCCATATACCTTTTTTATCCCATAGCTGCAGTTGGCTATCATGACATATGGAGTATTTTGTGACCACCCGAGGGTATTGTATGACCTGAAATCGAGATGCATATGTGTATTTTCACACTACACAACCAATATGAAGGTGCAGCGGTGGCGTAGCGGTAGAACATCCGCCTCGCATGCAAGAGGACCGGGGCTCAAATCCCGGTGCCGCGCAATTCTCCACCGGATGAAAAAAAAAAAAATCCGCGTGTCGATGGAATTGCATAAACAGGTTTGGGGTGCGACCTGATGCCGGTGAACACCTCCGGCAACGCACTCCCTCACCAGAACAGGAGTTGGCCACCCTGGTGCAGTAATTGGCCGCAACCTCCTATGATAAGCTCCATAAAACCCTGGCCCTCAGTCACCAGCGGTTGCGGAACAACTGACCACGGCGGCGGTCAGACCTGTGACGCAGCAGGGGGTGCTAAGAAAGCCTGGCTCCGCTGGACAGGCCGCCATTGGAAACTGACCCTGGCAACGTTTAATGCTAGAACCCTAGCTAGTGAAGCTAGCTTAGCAGTGCTGTTAGAGGAACTAGAGGGCATGAAATGGGATGTCATAGGGCTTAGTGAGGTTAGGAGGCCGAATGAGGCATATACTGTACTGAAGGATGGGCATGTACTGTGTTATCGAGGCTTACCAGAGAGGCGACAACTAGGAGTAGGTTTCCTTGTAAATAAGTATATAGCGGGTAATATAGATGAATTCTATAGTATTAATGAGAGGGTTGCAGGCATCGTAATAAGGCTTAATAAGCGGTATAAACTGAAGGTTGTACAGGCCTATGCACCTACATGTAGTTATGATGACCAGGCAGTTGAAAGCTTCTATGAAGATGTAGAATCGGCAATGCGAAAAGTAAAGACGCAGTATACTGTACTAATGGGCGATTTCAATGCCAAGGTAGGGAAAAAACAGGCAGGAGACAAGGCAGTAGGTGACTATGGCATTGGTTCTAGGAATAGCAGGGGGGAGTTACTAGTTGAGTTTGCAGAGCGCAATAACTTACGAATCATGAATACCTTCTTCAGCAAACGGAAGAACCGGAAATGGACATGGAAAAGTCCTAACGGGGAGACTAAAAATGAAATCGACTTCAGAATGTGTTCAACCCCCGCCATTATGCAAGATGTAGAGGTAATCGGGAAAGTGCGATGCAGTGACCACAGGATGGTGAGGTCCCGAATTAGCCTAAATCTGAAAAAGGAACGCAACAGATTAGTAAGAAAGAAACCCATCAACGAATTAGCGGTGAGGGGGAGGGCAGAAGAGTTCAGAATCTCGCTACAGAATAGGTTTTCAGCTCTAACTGAGGATGGCGACATTACCCTAGAGGCAAGGAACAATAATTTCAGAGATATCATTACTGAGTGCGCGGTAGAAATAGGCGGTAGGATAGTTAGAGAGGATACCGGCAAGCTGTCTAAGGAGACGAAAGATTTGATTAAGAAACGCCAGAGTATGAAAGCTTCCAATCCAACAGACCGGATCGAATTGGCTGAGATATCAAAACTAATCAATAAGCGCAAGGTGGCCAATATAAGGAAGTATAACATGGAGAAAATTGAGCATGCTGTAAAGAACGGGGGAAGCCTTAAAGCGGTAAAGATGAAATTGGGCATAGGCAAAAACCAGATGTATGCGATAAAGGACAAGGCGGGCAATGTAATCACTAATATGGAAAAGATAGTCACAGTAGCCGAGGAGTTCTATAGAGATCTCTACAGTAGCAAAAGAAGTCAGGACCGTAATGAGATTGGAGGTAGGGAAAAACAGTCAGACGTTCCACCAGTGATGAAGGACGAGGTCAAGAAAGCACTAGAAACTATGAAAAGGGGGAAATCAGCTGGAGAGGATCAGATAACTACAGATTTGCTGAAGGACGGGGGGGGGGGGGGGGATATTGTGTTAGAAAAACTGGCCACCCTGTATACGCAGTGCCTGGTGTCATCGATGGTACCGGAACCATGGAAGAATGCAAACATTATCCTCATTCACAAGAAAGGGGACTCTATGGACCTTAAAAATTACAGACCAATCAGCTTACTGTCTGTTACGTATAAGGTATTTACTAAGGTATCGCTAATAGAATCAGGACAACCTTAGACTGCAATCAAGCAAACGATCAAGCAGGGTTTCGGAAACGGTACTCTACTATCGATCACATCCATACCATCAATCAGGTGATAGAAAAATGCTCGGAATATAACCAGCCCTTATACATAGCATTCATTGATTACGAAAAAGCATTTGACTCAGTTGAAACCTCGGCGGTGATGCAGGCATTGCGAAATCAGGGGGTAGACGAGGCGTACGTGAAAGTGCTGGAAGATATATATAGTGGCTGCACAGCAACCATAGTTCTGCATAAAGAAAGTAACAAAATTCCCTTAAAGAAAGGTGTTAGGCAAGGAGAGACAATATCCCCAGTACTATTCACAGCTTGTTTAGAGGAAGTATTCAGAGACTTGGAATGGGAGCAGTTAGGGATAAGGGTAGACGGAGAATACCTCAGTAATCTGCGATTTGCTGATGACATTGCCTTGCTAAGCAACTCGGGGGATGAACTGCAAATAATGATTGATGACCTAGACAGGAAAAGTAGAAAGGTAGGCTTGAAAATCAATATGCAGAAGACTAAGGTAATGTTCAACAGCCTCGGGAAGGAACAGCAGTTTACATTAGGTAGCAAAATACTAGAAGTAGTAGGCGAATATGTCTACTTAGGACAGGTAGTAACCGCAGATCCGGACCACGAAAAGGAAATAACAAGAAGAATACGAATGGGATGGAGCGCATTTGGCAAGCACTCGCAGATTATGACTAGCAGCTTACCGGTATCGCTCAAGAGGAAAGTATACAACAGTTGCATCTTGCCTGTACTTACCTATGGGGCTGAAACGTGGAGGCTAACCAAGAGAGTTCTACTTAAGTTGAGGACAACCCAGAGGGCTATGGAACGAAAAAGGGTAGGGGTAACATTAAGAGATAGAAAGCGTGCAGAGTGGGTCAGAGAAATAACTCAAGTTACCGATATTCTAGTGGAAATTAAGAAGAAGAAATGGACATGGGCAGGACATGTAGTGCGAAGAGAGGATAACCGATGGTCGCTGAGGGTAACAAACTGGATTTCAAGGGAAGGAAAGCGTAGCAGGGGGCGGCAGAAAGTTAGGTGGGCGGATGAGATTAAGAAGTTCGCAGGGGTCAAGTGGATGCAGCTAGCACAGAACCGGGTTAAGTGGAGAAATATGGGAGAGGCCTTCGCCCTGCAGTGGGTATAATCAGGCTGATGATGATGATGATGATGATGATGATGATGAATTATTTAACTTCTCCGAGTTCCTTTTAGATCTCTGATGCCCCGACACACATGAACGTCACACGGGCTGACCGACTTTTAAGTGTTGTCCAAACCTCTCTTTTAGATCGGGAAAAGCGTGAAGTCCCTGTGTCTCCACAGCTTACGCCTGGCAGCCAGTCGACGAGAAGTTGGTGACACATGTCTAAGTTTGAATGCGAATGTACAAAAAGGGCGACCACTGAACAATTAATAAAAGGCTTTATTTCATGCAGTGGTGTTTTGCTATTTTTTCATGCTTGGATGCTACCAGTGTTTGTTTACAGTGCTGCTGAAGACTTCATGGCCTATCAACTAGCATCTACTGATGCCTTTCTGTCATTTTATAATGCCTTACTACAGAGTCCATACCTAGTGTCCATACTAGTAAAAGTTGCCAAAAATTGTAAAACGCTGCAACAGATCACCCTAAAGATTGATGAGCTGTAGAAGCAGTGCATGCAAGCATTACAGTGAGCACCTGTTTGCGTTTGCACTTACAAGCAAAATAGTATTTATGGATGCTTACTGGATTGCTCTTACTCGTGACAGATCCCTCTCGGCAGTCAAGTTCTTGAGACCCTTCACTGTCCAGTTCTCATGTTTCATAACTGCACCAAAGTTGGATGCAGTCAGTCGCTGCCTGCCATGCAGCACTCTTGTTTTGCCCACGGCTACTTTTCTCCAACTTGTGAGCCTCGGTGATAGTAAGGGTTAGAGATTGCAAAAAGAAAAAAAAAGGAAAATATGCTTGCACAGGTAAAAAGTAACATTTACCAGATAGATTGTAGCAGCAGCTGTACTTCTAATACTTTCATATTTGAGAGAAACGTTAGTTTGCTGTGCACTATGGTTGACATGCATATCCTCATATGTTTGCGCTGGGTGAGCAGTGACGTTCAGCACTTTACCATATTTAGACGAAGCCCTGTGTTTGCACTCTGTATGTTATGTGCATTTAAGAAAGATAATGTTAGGAACTGTAGCTGCAGACATTTTTTTTCTAACATACTAGCCACATTTGTATTACTAAAGATTGTCTTACTACAACTTCTGTATTTACCTCAAGTATGGCTTTCTGTGATGCTGGCAGGTTTTGAGATGAAGCGACATACAGTGATGTTGAAGGTATGATAGTTGGTTCTGGTGGAACGGAGTCGGCTCCTCTTGATGTGGAACCCAACTTGATTTCTGGACTAATATGAGTGGAAAAATGATGAGGCATTAACGGCTTCTGGCTCCATAACATACTGCCTTCGCAAGTTTCCCCATAGGCAGAACTTGAAGGTTTCACTGTCATTGCCTGCAAATGCTTTGAAAATGGGGTTGGTGCCAGTTCTGCGAGATCTTGACCAAATTTCAGAGCAGCTTTTTTAACATCCTCTGCAAGCCTGGGTTTTTTGCGAGCTTCATAAAGTCGAGAGGCCGTGGCACACTCCCTACCACCAGGCCGTACGGACCTCCAATCTACATCATCTACCGCGCTGGATGATATTTTATCCCCACGCGGTCGTCTCCACTTCTGCGGCAGCTCCGTGCAGGACAGCTCAGGCGGCGGTTCTTCATACCCTTGCTCTTTGAGCAACACAAGTAACTTGAGCAGTACCAGAGCATGGTGACACACACCACTCTCCCGCGCAGCGCACTCGCATGTGCAGCCGTCGATGAAACCATCTTTCGTTATCACAACACTGACTTGGTATGGCGATGCAGTCTTTTTCTGGCTTCTAAGCACCGCGCGCGTACACGCACGAACCTGGAGTCACTGCACAAGAAAAAAAAAAGACGAGAGTTTTTGATTGATGTTGCTTACAGCGCAACCGAAGTAAAAAAAAAAATAGCTGGCACTCGGTTTAACCGGCCATGGCTGCTCTGAGTGCATTCGCATAAAGCTTGTGCGCTCTATTTTCTCACTCAGAATGAGAATGAGCATAGGCGGTTCAGCGAACAGAACGCATCTAGCATTCGAAGACGAAAAAAAAAAGCATAGTCGCAGAATGTGGCAGCTTACCGTATAGTGAATGGTGACGTTTCAATGGAAGCGCACTGAACGTAGCTCTCGGCGACAAACTTGTGGCTGCGCTCATCGTTCCGATTGCCGAGGCTTCTGGAAGCGCTGTACGCTTGTATTCTGTCGATGGTGAGGCTCTTCGGGACAGGAGAGAGGCTTCTGGACCACGACATTGCTAGCGAAGAGGAGTTATACGGTACAAATAGGATCAACCCAGCAAGGGAGAACGCGGACGCTAGGTGAGCAGCGGCGTTCGTCGCCAAGCTAATGGCGGATGGCGTCGGCGACCAGTGTTGCCGGACCGAATTAGGAAACTCTCCTATTACATTTTCCTAATACAGCTAACCGAAGAGAACAAGCGCAAAGCAGGTCGGCCCGATTCATGGGCACCTAAAGAATAGCTTTCTATGGAGGGACGTACCTTACACTACAAACCATTGGACAAAACTAATTTCCTCCTTAATTTTCAGCCGTATGATACCTCAGGGAGAAAGCATGCAACGCTCGCAGAAATTAAATTCAAATATTTTTTTTTAAAAGTCTATAAAAAAAGCAAGTACGCAGATAATGTCATAAAGAATGTTTTAAAAACTCGCAAAGGGACACTGAAAGACTGTTTACAAAAAATATGGAGTGCTCGACGAACAATTGGTATTTCATCAGTCGTCGTCGCAGTGCAAAAACGTTTCTGCCAGCTTCAACAACACCGAAAATAAGGCGATGAAATATCGCTCTTTTTAATTCAGCACTCACCGGCACGCGACAAAAATCATTTAACAGGCCGTGACTGCATTTCATCGATCATCGACCATCCCGCGCTATTTTTATTTATTTTTTTTTGGTGCATTATAAGAGTGCCCACTAATAAGTCTCAGGGGACATCAACTGACAGAGGTGGCCAAGTTAGTGCGGTGAGGTTTCGCCACGATGTTTGGCCAGTGGTAGCCAGGTGCAATTTTTAAAAACTGATTATAAATTATAGGGTTCATGCAGAACTTTTAAATTTGACATTAGAATAAAAAAATGAAACCCGTCAACAAATGTGTTGCCTTAGAATAAAAGGAATTGTTTTTGGACCAACTTATCATAGTTTATATTTTGCCATTATGTATTTTACTACTCAAAAGACACTTTCAGATTCTTTTTTTTTTTTGCATTGTCATCTGATCAAAGTAGCCTGGAGTGGGATCCAACTCACTTAGAGTTTACTTGAAGTCGAGTTAGCATACTGTAGGATGCTTTACATATTCTGCCGGCAATTGTTCCACCGTACCGACAATTAAGAAGTGTTAAATTAAGTCTACAAATCAGGCATATACGAGAGGCCCGACGAATCTATACCATGAAGCACAAACTCGTCATAATAATCATCACAATATTACAACTTTGTTTGTCTCTCAAGATTTATATTTTTTCGAATTCGGGGTTACGAATCAGGTGCTATTTTTCATCTTGATAATAAGAAAGAATACGCATGTTTCGTGGAAATATTCTCAAAATAGGATTTTCTAATCTAAACATCAAAAGATATGATAATTTATTTGAATTTTTTAACGAAAGTAACATTTAGTGCTATGTTCGAGACTGAAAATATTCCGCAAATTCCGCGTTCTTTTATTTAATAATTACTAGCAGTAAAGAGCCTTGTCTGTTGAGGGGCATTATATTCACACAACATGATCACTGCCTTCTGGCACATCCTTGATAACACACATAATCAGCTAAATGCACATCATTTCGGTTTCCATATAAGAACTACTCAGTCATTGGAAATACCTCAGCTGATAGAATGCCAAGGGGAAATTTGTTAGCTTGAACTAGTCTATAGTCGCTTTGTTCCAAAAGTCCATAATTTTTACACCTGCATTGTAGTGAGATTTGCTTTTAGCAACTAGAGGTTACTCTCATCGCGAAAAAAGTCTACATCGGCGAGCACAGAAATCTGTCGGTTGCGTCTTGGCCACGCAGATTGGGGCAGAGTGGTTAAGCGGGCGGAATGTTTCTTGAAATCGGGAAAAGCATCGCTGTTTACCTAATATTTCGTGAACATGTTGGAGCACGAAAATGTGTAAAATCGTTTTTTTTGTGTGTGTGTGTGTGCGAAAATGGACACCCTTATACATAGCCCACTCTAGCTGTGACCATATGATGCCAGGACTGCAGCCTCTTTTCTACGTGTCTGGTTCCCAGGGGAGTAGGCCATCTCCTGAAGTGAACTGGGAGGGGCTCATCTTTTGTGAAGGGAGTTAATAATACCTACCTCTCCGCCCTGTACTCAGGACAGCACATAATATATTGCTCTGTGTCACCGAACATGGCAAATGCGGAACATAAGAGAGACGAAGCAGGGCTAGTCCTACACATCCAGACAGGTGTACGAGTAGACCTTCGCGTGACTGCCATCCAGCAACTTAGTAACTTTTTAGTTCATTGGGCTTAGTGACTTGTGGGGCAAAACTCATAGGGTACTCAAATGATTGAGCACTATTTCTCTGAACAATCTCTTTTCGTCTTGATAGAGAGGGAGAGATAGAGAGAATTACCTGAGAGCGCTTTTAGATGAGAATTTTGGCCACTTCGTGACATATATGAGAACGAAGTGTGAGGGCACCCATTGGAAACGTAAAGAAAAACATCTGCCTTGAAATTTGAGCACTAAGCGTAAATACCTAATAGAAACGGCATCAGTAGGGAACCCACGATTTAAGCTTTTAAGGGCAAATTTGAATCTGCCAGAAGCCCAGCAGGTTGAGCCAGCCAACACACTAGCCTCCGAAGCCATCTCAATGGTAACGTTTCCGGCCATTTGTGGAGCACGTGCCCTATATAAAACGTACAGGTCAGGTAGAGTTCATAGAAAGAATGCAAAATACCGCTGCGCTAGCGTTTATGACCTGGCCTACAGAACCTTCAGGGATAGCTTGAAGATGGCGGGCATATTCTGTTTGCATGTGTTTACGTACGAGCGAACGCATTGTTGCCGAAGGAGAACATGCGCTTTGCGCCCACGTGAGAAGTAGTGATTGTAAAGTCGAGGGTCGAAAGTGAACAAGATGGTTACAACCGCTTGTTTTACCTCAAAACATCAAGTGTCGGGGAACTAAGAGAGTGTTCATTACTGCCACCCTCCTCCATAGCGGCTGTCGTCAGCTGGGTCGGTAGAGGACAAGACACAAAGTTCGAAGGTCGTCGTTCGGACCCACCGACGACATATGGTTGTTTTTTCTTCTGCTTTCTAACTATTCTCCCTATTAAATTATTACATAACATTAAAAAGCAGGAAAAAAATAGTAAAAATAGTTGTGGTTTCACTCTGGGTAACCCTAGTTGAATTGCGATGGCAACTGCGGAAGATTCTTGTGCCTGCATTATTCCCCTATCACGCCCTGTAAGTGTAAAGTGCTACATTATTGGGGACGCTTAAGCTCATTCTTTAAGAGTGTTACGCGAGAGGGTCAGCTACTTGTCTTCTGCTTCTTCTTCTTCTTCTTCTGCTCCTCCTCCTCCTCGACTGTTCAAGGTCAACCGTGGCCTCCACCGGGACCACGCAATGGCTCGAAACCTGGCGCAGTATTGTCATCGCCATAAAAAAATCATCTCTGCTTTCCTTTGTGCGAGTGGCTGTTGCCGCCTGTTTCAAATGCCAGTGTTGCATCATTATTCAACCCCGGAAAGCACGGTCAGTACGAAATTAGCATTTTGGGACTTAACGCTACAGGGAAATTGTTTTAATGGTTTTCTAAAATGCCTGAGATTATTTCTTAAATACTCTGGGGACACTTAAGCTACTTAAGCATACCACTCGCCGACCAATCAGTGTGCTCCCAACGCACCTGCCTACTAGCACTTGCCAGAGGCATGCTAATGAGTTTATGCTCTAAGTGTCGATGAAGGATATTCTAGAAAATGGGGCTTTAACCGCTTCCCCGTTAAAACGTATTTCAATGCGTATCGTAACATCTTCGCCTGCTTCACGCCAAAGCTTGTTCGAAAAAGTATTTTTTCGTCCGCTCGATCCTGACATGGTTCAAAACCTCGGAATTCTACCTCGCATCGTGCTGGCATAGTGCTTGAAGGCTTTGTTCGCTCTAAACAGATGCACATAGGTAGATTAACTGCATGGTGTTCAAAGATGGCATCGCGCCGCAAGGTGTAAAATCCCATTATTTCTCTCACCGTACTGGAGCTCTATGTTGCACGACAAAGTAGTTGCTGTGCTACGCTACAAAAATAAACAGCGCGCGTTAGTTATAGGAACCATACAAACCCGTCCTTTACAAGCCCTATCGCTGAAAAGCCACAAAGAAATGCAGAAATTAAGTGGGGCACCTTAGGCGTATTTCATGCATCGGCAATATCTATCTATCTATCTATCTATCTATCTATCTATCTATCTATCTATCTATCTATCTATCTATCTATCTATCTATCTATCTATCTATCTATCTATCTATCTATCTATCTATCTATCTATCTATCTATCTATCTATCTATCTATCTATCTATCTATCTATCTATCTATCTATCTATCTATCTATCTATCTATCTATCTATCTATCTATCTATCTATCTATCTATCTATCTATCTATCTATCTATCTATCTATCTATCTATCTATCTATCTATCTATCTATCTATCTATCTATCTATCTATCTATCTATCTATCTATCTATCTATCTATCTATCTATCTATCTATCTATCTGTCTGTCTGTCTGTCTGTCTGTCTGTCTGTCTGTCTGTCTGTCTGTCTGTCTGTCTGTCTGTCTGTCTGTCTGTCTGTCTGTCTGTCTGTCTGTCTGTCTGTCTGTCTGTCTGTCTGTCTGTCTGTCTGTCTGTCTGTCTATCTATCTATCTATCTATCTATCTATCTATCTATCTATCTATCTATCTATCTATCTATCTATCTATCAAAGTGCGCCAGTCACGTGATATTTTATTTCGCGAACATTAAGGCTTGGAAAAACGATACACGTGAACCTTTCTTTGTCGAAAATGGGTGGAATGATGGTTTGAGAAGATTCTCTCCAAATCTGCAAATCGCATTCGATCTCTAAAGGCAATTGTTAATAAATTAGAAAAATTATCTTAATTACTAATTACTTTATTGCAAAACAAAAAATTGCCTGTGGTGCATCAGATGTCTCGAAGCTGTATACAGGTGGTTATTCTGGCCTATATGAAACATTACATTTTTTTTAACACTTGGCTAAAGTTAGCTTGGGCACCCTATATATATATATATATATATATATATATATATATATATATATATATATATATATATATATATATATACACACTGAGTTGTAACATTAATTGAAAACGGTGACGCGCGAAAAGACGCAATAGGAAGTGGTCTAGGTTTATTGTCCAGCCTCTGATGAAGACGTAAGCAGGAGCACCAATGCACATAATTTTTGGCACAATATTTGCAGTCGAGACGCAGTGGTCATCAAGCAGAGCTCTCCGTGTCGGACACGAACACTGTAATGCGAGCTTAACACTACAATCGACTCGGCCACCCTAGTGAGTGTGCATGGTGCTTTGAGTTAACATTTTCTAGCCCCAGTTTCCTCCACGTCAAAGAAAGTGTTACAGATTTTAATTCGTAGGGGGTGTACAACCTCTTGCGTAGTATCTTCGGATATTTCCCGTGAAAGGACCTAACCGGCCTATTTCGAATAGTTATCGCCCGTTCCTATTGACTGAACGTCTCCTAAGCAGGCAACAAAATGGCGGTTCGCTAGTAGGACGATACTACAGTGGCGAGCATGTGCAAATAACAAATCCCTGGTAAGTAACAAACAGTTAATAAAAGTTCAAAAGCTCCCACCCATGTTATGATTTTTAATGGTCCTTCCCTCAACTTCCCCACAACCAAACAGCAATCATGCAGGAGTCAGAAAATAACACGAGTAGCTTAACATAACAGTCTGCCGGAAGCTAAAGTGCAGAAAATGCACAAAACCAATCTCGGCGTGCTGGAAAACGCCTTAGGAAGTGTGTGAAGCCGTGAGAAGCATGACGTTATTATAGTGTGTCTATGAGGTCTCATAATCTATACACGCAAGACTTCTCTACTTCTCTGTGTGCGGCCTGATGAATCTGCTCATATACGCAAATAAAGTCTCCCCTTAACACATCATATCGGCTCGAGTAGAGCAAGATAGCCATGCTTTCAACCAAAATCATACATTTTGATCTATCATTAAACGCACTGTAGTCACGAAAACCATACAGCAGCAACCCTATCGGGACTAGTGAAAAATTACGAGAAAAAGGCCCATAGCGCTTGGCTTGGTTTCGGCGAAAGCGTGCTTGGTGCCTATCATGATCCCTTACCATAAGCACCCCTTGGTAAAGCATACATATTAATTAGTTGACATAGCTTTACACACTGCCGCACGCTGCAGTGTGCCGCAGCTTACCCGCATATGCTATAATACCTGGCCGTTCTGTATACTCGAACTGCTGCAAATACTCACAGCTCGGCATAACACAATGCCAACGAGTATTTCCAATGCGTTGTGTTGTTGTGTTGTGTTGGGTTTAATGGTGCATAAGCAACTAAGGCTATCATGCGCCAAACACGAGATGTATTGTGTTTATGTTAGGAATACGAACTACAGACATCAAGGACATTACAACTTGTTTAGGAGCATTGCCTCTTTTAAAATTTAAAAACACTGAATGTGTCGACAATTGCATCCTTTCGGAGGAGCAAGGCAGGGTGAAATGGAATTTGCTTTCTGTAGAAGTGTGTAAAATATTTTTCTCTCAGTTTCTCGAACTTCATGCAGGAGAATAAAATGTGGTTTATAGTGACTTCTTCTCCACGTCGTTCACATATCGGCCTTTCGTTTTTCCTAAGAATGAAGTTGTGCGTCAGGTGGGCATGTCCGATACGAACATGTCCATCTATTCCAATGAGGTTGCATCGGAGACAGAGGACAACAGGAGGTGGCTATAAACACTACACACGGTCAATTGATGTGCAGCATCACTAACGCCGACTCATCGAGCAAATGGACAGAACATCTCAGCTTAGCGTTCTCATTCGCTTTCCAATTGACATCTGCATATCGGCTGAAATCAACGGGACTCCCCGATATGCTTGGAGTTCCGTGGATCCTCCAGTCGCTCGGTAAGCTAAAAATCCTTCAGTTTTAATTCTATCGCCTCGAGAATTACATTATAATGGCACCTTTTAACCGATGGTTCTCTTCGTGACACAAGCTTTACATTGGATCGCGTCTATTTGCATGGGACCATTGTAATACGAGAGACTTGTAATTCTCAGGTAGAATTTCTTTCTCTCATGCCTACCATACACACCAGGAAATCTGCCCGGTGCGGACGCATAGCAAAGTCCGCATGTAGGAAAACAGAGTCGATGACATGTTTACCGGATGGAAGAGGAGGTAGGACAATGCGGTTGTTATTATTGCTTTAGCGGCCTGAGCTGTACCTCAGTCATAGGCCGACTGCTTCGAAACGGAAAACATCTAGAAATGCAACCGGCAGCAACAGTTTCTTCGTGTTTATCCGAGGGCCGCGCAGTCGATTACGTTAAATGGGTTAAAAAGCAGTATGAGATGCCAGCATTTAGATGGATACCTGCACAAGACTCCCCGTAAGTGTCCCTCGTAAGTGTCCCTCAAGTTTTTGTGTCCTGGTGCCAAAGCCCCATGAACTACTTTACATATGTATTTTTGTTTCCCCCTCAAGCCGTTGTCAACTTCTACAGAACTTTCGAGATGTGAATCGAACGCATATGACAGCCCCCTTTCACCGATTACGCCGATGTCTATCCCTCTGAAGCCACAAAGTAGCAGAAGCAGCAGAGCTTGTGCAACACTTGATAAGCTGGAAATCGAGCCCACGTTTACACAATGAAGTAGATTACAACTTTTTATGCCTGACTCAAAGCCAAAGCCGAAGTACAAGTGCACCAAATTCCATTTGGCCGAATCGAGCGAAATCCACCGTCATTCTATATGTCTAGGTCAAACACAAAGGGCACCCGCATGATTTCACTGAACATTAAACGCCTTTGTGGCCGAAATGGTTCAGCAGCGCTACACTACATCTCCCCCTCTCTCCTTATCCCTCTCTCTCCCATGTTTTTGCCTTCCCTCGTGGCTCGGTTGGGGTTCCCAGCGAACACTGAAATGAGTTACAGTGCGTTAATTAATATCTCCCCCCCCCCCCTAGAAAAAAAAACAGCGCTCATTTCATATCTTTCATTATCGTCACTGCAAAACAGCCCTCTCCTGCGGGCTTCGAAATAGCCTTGTCGTGCGTCAGCTGCTACGGTTGCCTTCGTTTGGAACCTAGTCAATAACCCTTAATGGCCGTCGTATATCTTGCCTCTACCTTCTATGTCCTCCACATGCCCATTGTTTCTTCATTTCGGTTAAATTTTCATTGAAGTGCTGTTAATTGTTTCACCCACTATTTTCTTTTCCTTTTCTTGGCTCACTGCGTTGTCGCCAGTTTATCGGGAACAATTTGCATTTTCCTTATGTTTACTGTCCGTAGGTGAGTCATTAGGAGAAAGAGAAATTGCTGAATTTCTCCTTAGCATTTACTCAGAACCATGGAGTTAAATTGCGTTACGCCAGGTGATGCCCCTTGATGTGATCACAATGACATTGAAGTGATCAATAGGATGTTCGTGATTGTATAGTGTCGAACGAAGAGCGCCAAGCTCCTTCGTCCGCTCGTCCGGTCACACTGCTAGTTGAAGAAGTCTAGAATATAAAGGCCGTTCATTAAAGACAGGGCCAAAGACGTACAAGGCAGATGAAGAAAGGCAGTTGAAACGATGACAGGCCAGAGGCGACCGAGACCCGGCACGCTCCCCTCTGTTTCGCGCCAAAACATCCCCTTAAATCAGTTTTCCCAGGTTTCTGGGGCACCTCCTATGCATCAATCACAGTCCTACTTCTGGTAGCCAATCCGGGAATTTAGTCAAACTCAAATAGGCCAATGGCGTGTCGGGGCTATCGAAGTTGTTTTTATTTTCCCGCACCACGCGTTTGCTGGAAACTGTCGGATGTCTAAACACATGGCTACAGCCCCTCGGACCGACACGGAAAAGCACTCAACTAACAAAAGCATCGCGCAGCAGGAGCCACAAGTGCGGTCTAAGGATCAGTAGCGGTAGTAGCGGTCCCCATCCCGTCTCCATTTCTGGGGCATCTGCGCGCCGCATCTTCGAGGGCCATAAAACACACTTCTCAGAAACAGAAGGGCTCGCGAGGGTCCGTTCTAGTCGCACCCCTCGACGCAAAACTCAGCGCTCCGGCGACGGCCATTCTTTCACCGCGGGTGTCCCGCCGGACGCACACAAAAGAGAGGGACCAAGTCAGAGAGCAAGGGGAGGAGGGGGAACCGGGGCGGCCGGAGGCTCGCAACCTAACACATGGGCCTAACCCGGCCCCGCCGTGGTGGTGGAGTGTGGTTAAGATGCCCGACTACTGAGTACCTGTTCGATCCCGACTGTCGGCGGCAGCGTTTCAATGGAGGCGCAACGAAGAGGCGTCCGAGTGTTGTGCGATGTCAGTGCACGTTAAATATCATCAGGTGGTCGAAATTACTCCGTAGCCCTCCACTACGGCTCCTCTTCCTCCCTTTCCACTTTCCCTCTCACCTTCCTCTTTACCCTTACGGCTGGTTCAGATCCCCAGGTGGTCGAAATTACTCCGTAGCCCTCCACTACGGCTCCTCCTTCTCTCTTTCCACTTTCACTCCCACCTTCATCCCTTCCCTTACGGCGCGGTTCAGGTGTCCACATAGCAAGTGTGACAGATACTGCGCCTTTCCCTTCCTGTGAACCAGATGTCAACAGAACAAATGTGACAGATACTGCGTCTTTCCCTTCGTGTCAACCAATTATCCTAACCTGTCGGATAATTGAGTCTGTGCCTGCAGGAACATAACATGGAAGTGTTCAGCGTTGGTATCGATGGATAACTAACAGGTAACTTTAGTTTACTATTGCTTGCTTGTGGTCTCTCTGGTGTATATTTTTGCAAAAGGACTTAGAATCAAAACAGATAGCAAACAGTAAGAGTGACCGGACCAAGCTGTCTCTCTTACAGTATGCGGTCTGTTTTGATACTGACTTTTTTAACGAAAATATTAGCTCAGTGTAACAAATGTAAAGCGAAACCCCCTTACAAAACGCCTATCATTTTGTGTTGCTCCCCTAACAGCGGGACCAGGGAAATTGTGTAATTTTCCTAGATAGCACGCGCAGTAGAATGCGTCACTGACCCGTCTGTAGCATTATCAAGGAAAGAGCTTTATTTCTTGGCGTGGACGGCACGTTGCAGTCCTCGTCTTTCTTTCTACGTTCCTCGTTCCTTTCGCACAGTCAGATGTGCTTATATATTCTCCGGATGCGGAAAAAACCTTTAGTTGACAGCGCTGGTCCTGTCTCGCTCGTGTGCCCTCTTATTACTGCGCTACGTTTTCCGTTCACTGATGAATAGCCCGCTTTCCCGACCCAGTTCACTTCCATAGGTGAGTACCTTTAACGTGCAGCTATCATATACCTTTATGTAGTTACAATAGTCCCCGGAAGTTCTTTTCTGGTGTGGTATAATGATAAACTGCCATCAAACAATTAGCTGGATTTTAGCTTGTGGTTAAACCTGGAGTTACGCGAAAGAAGTCTGCATGGGTATACGCTTAGGTTCGGCTTGAAAGTAGAGACATTCCTTTTTTCCACATAGTAGTTTACTCCATGCCATAGAGGGCATTTTGACCACTAAATTGCGATGAAGCGAAAGACTCTATTGCGCGGCGGTGAAGCCCTAAAATACGGCTATTTCTATCTGTTTCTCTATCTATTTCTCTCTGTTTTCACTCCCACCTTCGCGATGACGCGATAGCGTAAGCTACCAGCCAACATATAAAGCCCCGCTTTAACAGAGCCGTATGAACTTGCCTGCGTGGCCTAGCATAACGTGAATGCGAGGGTTTCGGCAGGCTGATTGTGTTATCTTCCTCCCATATGAATGGGGAGGCCCGAGTGCAAAACGTAATCTCACGAAGCCCTACGTTCAGTTAGTGCTCGGCCATAACTGCCAGCTACCGCCTCCCTCGACTTCTTCGTCTTCTTCGTCTTCCACGGTACCACGGTAACACGCCGACGGCTCGAAAACCTACAGTAGTTTAGCCTTCGCTCCAAAAAATTAAAGAGCACTGCAGAATGTACATTGAAGTTGTTGTTGTGGCTGTAGGAAGAAGGAAAAGAAAATGCACGGGCCTGCTACTGGCTCGCTGAGCCACCTCCTCTGCATGATTTATTTATAGGAAGGGAAAGGCACGGTAACTGTCTCACTTGTTTACCGAGGACACCTCAACCGTGCTGTAAGGGAAGGGAGGAAGGTGGAAGTAAATGTGGAAAGAGAGAAGGAGGGGCCGTAGTGGAGGGCTACGGAGTAATTTCGACCACCTGGGGATCTTTAACGGGCGCTGACAACGCACAGCACACGGACGCCTCTTCGTTTCGCCTCCATCGAAACGCAGCCGCCGAGGTCGGGTTCGAACCCGGGTACTCCGGCACAGTAGTCGGGCGTCTTGCCACTGCACCACCCCTGTGGGGCACCTCCGCTGCCTCGCGGACAGCGGATGTAGAGAAGAAAGGAAAAAGATGAGGGAGATGACGCGCGCCGCAACAACAACCGTCGTGCACCACAGAAGACGTGGCGGATGCAATGACGGCCTACAACAGATAAAATTTGGTTGCTGTCTAGCCCCCACCGCAAGCGGCGTTGATCTACCGTCCCAGCCCCGTAGGGCCAGGAACTGCCATCATTCACCACCTCGATCTCTCTCCCCTACATTGGAGTAATGCGATAGCACTGATGCAGCTGTTGGTTGCTTCTGGTTGCTTCTAGTAGCTTACTTCACTTCTTGTTTGCCCATTTTAGTATTTGGTACTTTCAAATTGATGGTGCCGGAGTACCCAGGTTCGATCCCGACTTCCGCGGCTGCGTTTCGATGGAGGCGAAATGAAGAGGCGTCAGTATGCTGGGTGATGGCAGCGCACGTTAAAGGTCCCCAGGTAGTCAAAATCACACTGTAACCCTCCACTACGGCTCCCCTTTCTCTCTTTCTTCTTTCACTCCCACCTTCTTCCCTTCTCGTACGGCACGGTTCAGGTGTCTACAGAAACTAGTGTGACAGTTACTGCGCCTTTCCTTTCCTGTGAACCAATTATTATTTATGATTTTCAAATTGCGCGCCCATCCCCTCTTAGGACCTTTCTCGGCTTTACTTCCGGCTGCGTGACCTCACATCTCTACCTCACATTAGTTCACTTCTGTTTACTCCTTTTAGTCTTTGGCACTTTCAAATTGCCAAAGACTAAAAGGGGTAAACAGATGTGAACTAATGTGAGGTAGATATTATTATTTTTTTTTTTTCAAATTGCGCGCCAATCTCTTCCTATGCCCTTTTTCAGCTCTACTTTCGGTTGCGTGATGTGACATTCTTGACGTCATATCCACTACGGCGCCCGTTTCTCTCTTTCCGCTTTCACTCCCGCCTTCCTCCCTTCCCTGACGGCGCGGGTCAGGTGTCCACAGAACAAGTATGGCAGATACTGCGCCTTTCCTTTCCTGTGAACCAGTAATTTTAATTAATTACCTAATTAACTTATTGGCCTAAATGTTTTTTTCTGCAGCTACATTATGTCAGCCTCTATCGACTGACATCACTCAATAACCCCTACTATAGTGCCTAGAAATATACTGGCACTATACCCCTACTATTCCTGATTTACCCGCAACTGCTGCGGACCCGATTTTGCAGACGCGGTCTGCGGACACGGTCTGCGGACAGAAATCTGTGAAAATAGCGAACGCCTTCGCGTTAATATCTTAAAACCTACCGAATGTGATCTACTCCAAGTTATTCTCAGTTATTTAGTTTTGTGGTCATTATTTGAGGTGCCTATTTGCCCTAAGCAGATGCATTGGCTTACCACAGTTGATGCCTCACTACGTTAAGCAAACTGATGTATACCTTTGGGAGACTGCCCCAGGGCGCTCGACTACACTGCCGTAGGATCGGGATCGAATCCCAGCCACGGTGGCCGCTTTTCGATGGAGGCGAAAAGTCAGGCGCCCATGTGCTGTGCAATGTCAGGTCGAAATTTCCGGAGACCTCCACTAAGGCATCTCTCATAGCCTGAGTCGCTTTGGGACGTTAAACCCATAATCCAAACCGAACGTTTGTGAGACTGTACTTTTTTTGTATTTTCATTTTTAGAGTCACCACTTTGCCTTGCCTATCTGTGTCATTGATCATGATTTCCGATTTGTCAGCTAAACTACACAGCAAGAAAATGTCATCGGCGAAATTGAGATTACAAAAGTACTCTCTATGAACTCTTACCCCAACTCTTCCTAACACAGGTCTCTTAACACTTCCTGTAAACACGCAATCAACAACACCAGACAGACTGTGTTTTTCCGCTTGACGCACCTTCTTCTTGGAACATACTGCGATTATATTGTGGATAATAATTGTTTTGCAGCGGCTATACATATCCAAGTATTTTTCTATGCTGTTCTTTCATACCTTGTTTTCCGTAATTCCTACATGACTAGTCAGGGTTCGGCTGTGTAAAATGCTTTTTTATATATCAGGGCTATGTACCTATATACCGATTGGTTATATTCTTCACATATTGAGTGAGTGAGAGAGTGAGAGAGAAATAACATTTATTGCACCCGTCAAAAGGTTGGTGAGAATCCGAGGCGAAGCTCTGTCCCAACCATGTCCTCCCCCTCAGCCGTCGACCTGGATCCCTTGGATCTTAGCAGACTTTATTTACACCGACATGGACCTCAGGGCAGAGCTCAGCATCTTTATTTCCTGATGGATAGTTCGAAAATGGCGCCTGTTTAAGTTATCCTTAGGGACGCCTGCCACGTGATATTATTGTCTGAAATCTAAGGTTGACCTGATTCTTCAGCGATTTCATTAGTGACTGGATGGTATGATACATTACGTTAAAGAGTGGTACGTTTTTCTACACGAATCTCTTCAGCGCCTCACAAAAGATCTGTGGTTACCATACCCGGGCATCTGTTTTCTTCGTCTATATTTTCTGCGGTTCCCTCCTCTTTCTTTTGCAGAAGGACGTCAGCCCATCTGTGCCTTTTTTCTTCCTTTGGGTACTGTATAGAGTTGTATGTTGAGATCATACGTTTCGCATTGAGGAAGTGCTGTGTTTGATCACCAGAACCACCAGGTACTGAATGCTCTACTTTTTGTGCATGGTTCCCCCTTACTTTAAAATCGCCGTTTCAAGGGTGAACTGCAGAAGACAGTGAATACTTACTGGATTCATGGCCTAGTGGTTAGAGCGCCCGTCTCGGCTGCGGGAGGTGGTTAGTTCGAAACCCACCGCCGGACACCCACCGGTAAAAATGGGTACAAGCGTCCCCCGGCCTGGCGCTCGGCTTTTCCAGGGGTGTGCGTTTGGGAGAAGCTCCGTAAACCCCGCTGCGCGCCCCTCCTCCGCAGTGGGCCCAAACCCAGTTTCGAACCTCGCAGCCTGCAAAGGTGGTTCTGTTTGTCTTGCAAAGGTACTTCCTTTGACCCTCACCTGAAGTGCTGTGGTAGAGCATCCGCCTTGCATTCGGGAGGTACCGGGTTCGATTCCTGGTGCCGCCGGTTACCCACCGGTTTTTAAATGGGTACAAGCTTTCCTCCGGCCTGGTGCTCGGCTCTTCTGGGGTGAAATGCTTGGGAAAAGGGGTCAAGGCCCAAATAGTGGCGCCGATGTGGCAGTGATTCGTTCCGCCATCGGACAACAATAAGTCCGCCTTGCGCGGCAACAGCCCATTATGTGGCCCTTTTTTAGTGCTGGAATCCCTTGTGACTGCTGCCCACACCCAGTTTGTTTTCTTTTAGCCCTACCTGACCTGTGAGAACCCGACCTTTGCAGGTCATTAGTTGTTCGAAACTCTAAGCCCACTAAGGAGCACAGCAGCGTTACCAGAGCCTCTTCCAAACGCACACCCCTGAGAGAGCCGGGCGCCGGGCCGGGGGACGCTTGTACCCATTTTACCGGTGGGTGTCCGGCGGTGGGTTTCGAACTGGCCACCTCCCGCAGTCGAGACGGGCGCCCAAACCACTCGGCCACGACTGCGGCCATCTAGACTCAACTCGTTGTCCCTGCCCCGCTATCGCTATGTAGCCTGGTGCATTGGCTGTGGTCACAAGCTGTGTGGTAAATATGCTTAAACAGAAAACGGTGGAATTATAGAGTCTAGATGTGATACTAGAATCAGGAACCAATCAGTGAATGAATGAACTTGAACTTTTTTTTTCGGAGAAAGACTGCAGCCCATGAGGGTGGGTGAGGGCAGTAGGTTCATTTGTGAGTGCACCTTAATGCCTCCATTTTTTTTTCTGCCATGTTACTCATTACATCTTCGACTGGAATATACCCACTGCAGGGCGAAAGCCTCTCCCATATTCCTCAAATTAGCCCGGTCCTCTGCTAGGTGCATACACTTGACCTCTTCGATCTTCTTGATCTCATCCGCCCACGGGACCTTCTGTTCCCACCTGCTACGCTTTCATTCCCTTAGTATCCAATTTGTTACCCTTGCCCCGCCGGGGTGGCGCAGTGGTTACGGCGCTCGACTACTGTTCCCAAGGACGCGGGATCGAATCCCGGCCTCGGCGACCGCTTTTCGATGGAGGTGAAAAGCAAGGTGCCCGTGTGCTGTGCGATGTCAGTGCACGTTAAAGAACCCCAGGTGGTCGAAATTTCCAGAGTCCTCCACTACGGCGTCTCTCATAGCCTTAGTCGCTTTGGGACGTTAAACCCCGCAAACCAAACCAAACCAATTTGTTACCCGTAGCGATCATCGGTTATCCTCCTTCGCACTATATGCCCTGTTCATGACCCTTTCTTCGTCTTGATTTCCACCGGAATGTCAATAACTCTAAGTATTTCTATTATCCACTCCTATTCTGTATAGACAGTTTTATTCTTCCTGGTGTTCCTATTGCAAAAGCGGCAGCATGCATGCAAGCACACTTGACCTTGACAATATCGAAGCTATCTGACTACAAAACATTTCGGGCGTATGACGTGCTCACATATCAGATACACAATGTCGTCAGGGAGTATACTAATAGACATATTTCTCGGTTCTAAATGCTGTAGTTGCTGCAAGGAGAATGGTGTACAGGTGCATGAATAATAAAACTGCAGACCGCATGTGCCCAGAATGATTGCCGAATGACTCAAAACTTCTCATTGACAGAAAATTAAGTGAAAATATTATATATGCGCTGTTGAGGGGATATGTGAATATAGGTTATTGTAAATTTAATGCATTCAACAATCTCAAGGGGAATGCTCCACAGCTTGAAAGCGGTATATGCAGCAACATTACAAATATTTAAAAATTCATCGCATCATACCCAAGCGTGACAAGTATACCTTTACCTGTTTTCCGTTTAATTTGCTTCTTGGCATTTGTTATTCAAAAAGACAATTTCAGCAAATAACCAAAAAAATTATGTTTTGGGCAAACTGGACTTTCCCTTTTATATTGAAAGAGCGTGTACATGTTAGACACGTCTTAAGGGGATGAAGAACTACAAAATTACACGTAAAAAGAGAAAATAGTTGGAAACAATATACACAAAATTAATTCTAGCCATAAGGGCACTGAAAAATTAGCACAACCATCTACCTTCGCGATAATTTGCACATATCTCCATTGGGCCCCTTGTCAAATTTGGTACACATAAATTGAGCTCATCCACCAGCTCACCCGCCACACCACACACCTGGCTTTAGCATTTCCTTGACCTTCCCTGAGGACACCCTTCAACAATCGCATGCATTAGGACAATCCATAACAACAGCGCGACAGACGGGACGTGGAAGAAAGGACGACAACACAGAGCGCTATGTTGTCCACGTCCCGTCTGTCGCGCTGTTGTTATGGATCTCCGTGCACACCAACTCGCCCAACAACTGGTATTGTCATTAGGACAACTTCAGAGAGACCGTTCAACTACGCGTTACCAACACTATTACTACCTGCTGCGCAATATACAACACAATACACATCTCTGCCCAGTCGTGCCTCTACTGTCTCTGAACTATGCCCTGTTAGAACAAGCTCGTTATTTCCTCGGTCACTATAACAATGTTAATAAATAAAATGATTCTTTTTTTGTGAACAAACCAAACAAAGTATAAACATCACAGTTTCTGCAGCTGACACATGCTCAACAATCAGCATCTACTACTGAACATGAACGGCATGGAGCAGCAGTAACAGCAATGCGATATCAAGAGCTTAGCCCCATGTGGGTATCGTTCACTGGTTATGAAGCATACGAATAATTGCCACCGTGACTTGCACGAGGAGTCCATGGTTGCGGGTCATGTTGACTCTTGTGTCTCGCACTGCGCACATGCGGCCGCGAGCTCCTGCATAGCGGCTGCCACCTGCCATACTGTACCTGCCATCTTTCCTTTTTGGTGTCGTAGTTGTGTGACCTTCGTGGTCATTTTGTATTCTCTAAAAAAATACAAAAACAAAAACAGAAAAACTGCAGATTACTTAGCTCTCATGCGTGGCTCTTGTCATCGATAGCAAGTATCGATCAAGAACACTGACTTAAATGAGCAAGTTGTCTTAGTCAATTTTCGTGGCAAGTGTTTTTACCAATTTTGATGACTGCAAGACTAGCCTTCTCCATCTTCAATCAGAGTTTTCTTAGAACTAACCACCTCTGCACAAGAACTTCATTTTCGACGACACTTGAAAAGTAGGAAGAAGCCATGGAATCACCTGTTTTGTACAGTCCGCCATCCATATTATTCTCTCGTCCTACCGCCGTCGGCGTACCCTCGCAGCCGCTAACGTTACCAAAATGTAACATTAATTGCAAACCTAGCAACGCTTCTTACTCTTTTATACGTTGTTGAATTTAAAGTATAGTGCCTTAGGAAAATAAACCTTAATTCATTGTATTCTTTGCGTATTCATTAGGACAATTCATAGAAATTTAGCAGACGTTCTCTTGTCATGCGAATAATTACACGCTGGGAGGAGCGCTGCTACACCGGAACCTTGCTGGTAATCGGACGATTTTGTAATCTGTCACGTCTTTCTCACATTGGACATCTCAGAGTTCCGTCATTTTGACGTAATCCTCACAAACTTGTGAGTGATGTTGTGAGTGGCATCTAATCCAGCCTGGTCATCGACTGGATGTCGGAGAGCCGCAATTTGCCAACACCGCTTATTAATCTGAATTATTACCACTAACACTTTTTTTATGCAGCTGAATGTTTTTACTGATAAATGATCGCACTTCTAGTTCTCGTCTGTACTTCAGGCACAACTGCATGGTTCGCGCCCGCACCTTATTACAGTAAGCGCTTCATTTGCCCTTCTAATGTCGCTTATTCCAATGAAAGTTCATTTAACACCACTTTCTTCTTTATTAGCTCTAACTGAATAGACCCATTAGTATGGGTTAGAGCGTTACACGTTACTGGCTTAATAAGGTTTTTGATGGCAACCTGTTGTAGCCAGAGAGCCTTTGCTCCCATCACAGGTCTAACAGCCCGTTGGTCATATGCTCCTCAGCCACTGGGGAGACGATGACGAGGGGTTACTAGCGTGTTCATTCGAACTTTATGGCCGAGAGCTACACCAGGCGGTGAAATCTTGTCCTTATTAAGTAGTGCGTTGTCGGCTGGGGCGAGAATATGGGAACGCACCCAGCACTTGTTAATGCAATTTTATCGACACGCAGACTTTTTCTACGGTGGGGGGGAATCGCGCGGCACCGAGATTCGGACCACGGCCCTCTTGCACGCCAGGCGAATGTCCTGCCGCTACGCCACCGCTGCATTTCAAGTGCAAGCATTCTTAATCATGCAGTGCTGAACATAGTCTGCGATTGGATTTAGAACCGCCGTAGCCTCTGCGCGCCTGTACTTTGTCGGGTGCTTTGCTGTTGCCGTCGGCCCAGAAAGGCGTGGCACTTTCCGCCCCTTTCGTCTCACTTCCGGCAGTATTGCAGCCATAGTAGCTGAAGAAGGCTCTCGAACAGCTTTTGCCCTCCCGTGTCGAGCACGGGCCATGTGACACGAGCGGTAACACAAGACGTTCCACATCCGCCGCTTTGTATGAGGGTGGCTGCGGCGAGCACTCTCAAAGTTCGGTTACGTACAACGTTAATACCCAAGAAGGAGGAAGCTTGGTCAGCTGTCGCTGCAGCTTTGTGGGTAAGATCATCAGACGGGATATTCGGAGGTGTGGATTCGGTTCTCGCCATCGGCGCTTTGTTTTCCCTTGTACTTTGCATTTAATTATCTTTCTCCTTACACTGATTCGAATACTAATTCAGGTCAATAGCGAAAAAATACCCTGTGCTTTCCTTGGCCTCGTCGACTGTTAGCTCATTTCATCCTGTCCTCAGCACAGGCGCACAAGGGTATTTTGCATTTCGCACGCATCGGCAGCCACTGCGGCGAGATTTCCTCCTGCTTCCTTATGGTGAACATGAGAACGGTGCATACGACGAAGGGTGAATTTTAATCTGCCGTCCTTGATCTCAGGAGCGCAATACCGCTGAAGACGCTGCCGCAGCGACAGTAATGTAGGTCTCTACACTTATAACGCTGGGATAAATTTAAGCTAGAACAGGTGCTGTTGTTTAATTTGGTGCGCAGGAAGAAGATTAGTAGACTGGAGCGTTTAAATTTATCGGCCAAGTTCAAATGTGTAGGCCTGGTAAATAGTGCCATGCAATGCGCATAGCGGACGCTTATGGCACTTAGCTCGCAATCTGACTGTGTGTTATCTTCGTACTTGAGAATGTAAAACAGAATGTGCAGTACCTCCTGTAAGCGCCGCGCATCAGCACCATGCAGCAAAGAACCGTACTTTTTCCTAGTAGACACGGTTGACATCATTAAACGAAATTACGATTAGGTAGAGAATTACGACTACTTCCCACTTATGGGCGTCTAACTCACTCACAGTATACTTACAATGGCTATAAAGAAATAATTCGGCGCTGATGCTCCCGGCGTAAGAGCTCCAAATTTTCGCGCTTACAAGAGAATCTCTGGATTTAAGCCAAATACATACATTTCGCTTTTCGCTGCATCTTTATTCCACACAGGTATGTTGTCAATTCCATAACCTCACTAATGCGGCGGTCGTAAGAACAACTGTGTCAGAGTATGTTGACTTCACTGCCCAAACTGACGTTGCTTCTAAGTACAAGACACAATGAACTTAGTAACAGCTGGTTTTGAAGCAAGCCTGCGATCCAGAAAGGTGCCACTAGAAAGCGTTTGATGCCACCACCTGACAGACCAGTTGACATTTTCTTCTTGCGTTTGGTTTGCTATGTCATCCGTTATTAGTCTGCTAGCTATTATAGTCGCGAGCACAAAGCATTCCAGCTGAGCTTGTGTGCGAAAGCTTGGAAAAAACTCTCAGCACGCCAATAGACCATGCAAGCTCTATACCAGCACTCTGCCAATTAATTGCTTCTATTTTTAATATTAATTGCTGTGAACATGCGCAGATTGTGTTTATTTGTATATTTTTATATCTCGCAATTTATAGAGAAATCTAAGGAGAATGCGTCATTTAAAATCGATCAGATGTTTTGCTGCTTTGATAGGCATAAATTCTTAAAGACCGATAATCAAATAGTTGATCGTTGTAGTGTATTTCAATTTCTTTCTCGTGCCGACGTATCATATGATAATTTTTTTTTCTGCATTTCACCGTTTTCTAGTGACAAAGTAAATTCCAGAAAAGTCAATGACGCGTTTAGAATAAAACTTTCCTTGTCATTCGAGTAGAGATGTTGGCTTTGCATGACTACTCGTCCCCTTACAATTGCATGTGTTTCAAGAGAGAAGTTATAATTTTCGTTCAAGAAAGCAGTACACTGGAATAGAAATTTCGCAGAAGGTGACAGTTATGGTGCCATGATAGCTATGGTAGCAGAAGCGGCGACGCTGGTTGAAACTGACCAGTTTTGAGCGGTAAATCTTACATAACAGATGAAAACATTTCTACGCTCTCCATCTTGATATGGCAGTGCAAGATTAAAAGCGTAGCCAGATGCGGCGGTGCAGCACTTTCTACGAGAAACGGCTGCGGTTTCGCAATAAAAAATTAATTATTTAAATAAATTAGGGAAGCGCTTCAATTTGCGCTCAAAATTTTGAATTTCTCAAGTATATGTGAATGAAGGTGGACAGCAGGCAGTGGACACTGGCTCTTGACGAAGGAAGTTTGTCGCTTTTCTTGAACCTCGTGCTACACGCCTAGAATGAAGGAGTTTAAATTTAATTGTAACATTACAAAAATATGAAAGCAACACTAAAATCCCCATAGGCACTTCCACTACAGGTTATCACTCGTGCAAAGCGCTTAAGATGCTCGGCACTGTCGAGGCTAAGCTAACTGCACAACATTAAGATCACTTGCACCAAGGTCAGTGCAGTGCCGAGGAAAAACTTTTACATAAATGCCGAAGGAACGCCACACATACTACACAATTCAATGCTCAACTGCTTCAGCTGGGTGAAAAAGTGCCCAAGTACGTGTTCGAGCACGCACTCACATAAGATATAAAGACTGCCACAATGAGATACATAAAAGCTGACTTACGTCGAAAGGAAAGCAACTGCTACCACATCGTGAACGACTGAACAGGCGCATCGCAGTTGTTTCATCAAAATAACAAACACAAAGGAAAGTATAGCGGGAGTGAATGCCCGCGCACGTAATAGCGTATACCGTTACGTACTCAAAAAAAAACGTGACGGTGTCTTCGTTTTCCTGCTGCCAGAGGCGTGAGAGAGTCTCGGAAGTTGAATTCTCACGTTGCTCTTTATACCCTGGCCGCGTATTGATGAACGAAAAGCGGCAGTCTGGTTTCCCCGCCGCACGGATTTACAAAAGAGCGCTCGAGAACAACGCATAACGCGGTGGCATACAGGATCAATTGGTAGTTCTCGACTGGACTCGGCAGAGACTCCTTCACTGGGATCAGTGAGGCGACAATTTCGGCTGCTTTAATTCACCCGCGCTGCCAGTCTTCACAGCGAGTGTAATCTGCGGCAGTATTCTCCAAGACCAGTCGGTAAGATTACAGAATTTACATTTGGTGGAAAGTTGCATTGCTAGTATATGGGCATTTACTCTCCAAATATATTTGTAAGTACTGAAAATCATTCGCAAAATGTTGCCATCGACATTTGTATTCAGAGATTTTTAGAAATTCCCGTATTTACAATTGCCAGAAGTACAACATAGAGTAAGGTTTCCCCTAGAGCTGAAGTAACATCTATCGGTAGCTGCACATCTATGTTCTTTGAGTGTCATGTCAAGAAATTGCTAAAAACTAACGACACCATTCGTCTTAGTTCCAAATCATTTGACACATCGTGGGGTCCAGTACATTCACTGTCTACTTCTTTCTTTTTCTTTTTGCCCGAAACAACATTCTCAAGTAATTTTTTATTCCATGGATAGCGTCAAAACTGTGTAACGAGCCTTCTGTTAAAACGCAACAAATCATGGTACTTCTACACCATGGTAAAAGAAAGACCTATAGGTAGCAATCAATCATTTGCTCTTCAGTGTGCTCGAAACAATCTTGTTTTGTGATCGTCGCTGGTGGATGACCTCCATTTCATTCGTTATTTATTTTTATTTTTTTGCAGTCATGGTTGACAGATCGCTCATCGACTTGGAAAATGAAATCAAAATTATTGCAAAGACAGAGCTCGGAGAAACCCAAGAGGTCAGAGAGCAGTCACTGGCTGAACTAAGAGCCGCCATTCAAGGTATGCCCTTCCAAAATGCTCTCTCGTTGCTAATGGCCTTATCAACTCCATGTCTCACTGACTCGTATACAGGCAAGAGGCAGTATAATTTCCCGCGGACATAGCACTGCAGCTCAAACTCTAGTCTAGTTTAGGAAATGTTCTTGGTTTCTGGTGGACAGTATGAAGCCTCAGATTTAGCAAAGGGATCCCCTTATCAAAAGCAACTAAGCAGCTAGCGATAACAGCGTGGAGTAGGGAGGTTAAAAAACGAAATTAAAATGTAACATTGTTATTTGGTCAAAATAAGACCATGGTGTGAATGTCACTTTCAGAGCTAGAAGAATGCCGATAGAAACTAAGAAACAGCTTTGTATTTTTTTCTGGCGTCGATAATCTAAGGTGTCCATGACTCGTTTTCGTTGAGCTCGTCGTGTTTTATTGCACTGTAATTATGCATTCAATATGCACGTATTGAGGATGTTTCTTACTGGCTTGGTTTAGAAGCTTGGTCTTGTTAACAATTGCGAAGTAATAAAAGTACTGCAGTCCAACGGGTAGCTTCCTGAAGACCGTTTCCTTTTTTTTTATTTTTTTAGGGAGAGGGGAGCTACTTTCACAATCTTAAAATATGGTCATGTATAAGTTGTTACGTACAAAATTCAGATGACAGTTTTGTCGCGACATTTTTTGCACATAAGATCAATTTCCATTATGATCGTTTTGTTATATGTTGTATTTCTTTTTTCTTTAAAACAGCAGTTCTAGAGCGGCCTGTATCCAGGACAAATAGTGTTGTGTTCTCATAACGCTTAACGAGAATGGCATGCTTCTGGGCTTACGGCTTAAATTAGAGGCCTCAGTTTTTTTATTACGCAGGTCTTTTTTGTGGTGAACAATTTTGATTGAAGTATTGATTTCTGCTCGTGTGTGTTTGGTTTTTGTCTTTTGTTTTCACTGTGGAAGGGCGTTTTTATAAAATTGACTTTTTAAATGTCTGAATGCATCAGTATCTGTATACTGCTTATTTTTTTAGTCAATACTTCCACCATTAGATGACTTGATCGTAGTGCAAAGCATCTGTATAGTGCCCGCTTATTTTTAGAGATCCGTTATTGTAACTGCTGCGAGCGTATGCTTTCTATTCACAGTGAATTCAAACTGAAAGCAAAACCCTTGTCAGGCGAAGCCTTTAGCTCTTGCCTTATATCTTCTTTCTCATGTATAGATTGAAGAAATGAATAAGCTTGAAACTTCAAACAACGGCCGTGGTAGAAAAAGTATGATCAGGTAATGTAAGGCGTAAAAACTTCATTATGATTGATAGTGTGTGTAATTTTCGTCGACTACAAATTTCAAGCCAGCCTGCTTGATAAACTGAAGTGACGTATCTGCGTTTATATCAGTACTTTCTATGCCTCATGCTATCTAAATACTCCTCACCGTTTACAGCGGTATTCTTCTGCAACCGAAAAAAAAAACACGTGAGAAGCAAGATTCAGTTACTGTTTTTAGCCATCGTACGCGAGCACCCCATTGTAATACAAGAATTCTGACCAGTGCGCCCCATTACAGAGTCATGAAACTAAATATTAATTGTCTCTATATACTCCTTTCTCGGCCACTTAGGTCTGCGGGGGTGGGATGTTTTCTCGTGTGTGTATCGCCAGCTGCAATATGCGAAATTTAAATTTGTCAAATTGGTTGTAAAAGGGGACATGAAATTGTATCTCGAAATTTGTTTCTCATTTGCTCCTTCACTCTGGCGTCACATTTCAGCTAACTGGGCAATGTTTTTTTCTCTCTTCCGCAGAAGAGACAAAGATACAAATCCCCGACGATGACACGGTCCTCATTATGTTCCTTCGCGCCAGCAAGTTCAAGGTGCCAGAAGCGGTCAGGAAAATCAAAAAATACCTGCGCGCGCGGAGGAACATTCCGGAGTACTTCGACAACTTGACTCCCTCCGACATACCGTACCACACCGTCTTCAATGAGCACAAGCTTATTAAGTATGCAAAGGAGAGAGATTCCCAAGGACGTGCGGTAGGCTTAGTTAACTTTGGTAAGTGCACAGATATGTTTGCTTGCTTTCTATGTGCGAGACCATTTAATAGCGGCCACAGATTAGCTGCGGAAAACGAACGTTTATTTTCTAGCCCCCCCCCCCCCCCCTTCCCCCGGCCTTAGAACAATACGTTCTAATTAGAATATCAACAGACAACCAACCAAAATATCCACAGAGTTGACAATTAGAAATGCACAGCGGAGGCACATAATTGCCACCTTTTCTTTTTTGTCCTCCTCCGAGCTGTTTATTATTAGGTACATTTCCACCTTCCAAAATGCGTTTGTGGGTTTCTCCATTACTTGTAACAGGCTGATCTTGCTACAGTGCAAAATGTTCAAAGAGCTTGAGCCATCGAAATTTAGCAGCAGAAGAAAATTTTCTGCCATTTGGCCTTTAGCAGTTGATGGCTGGCGTAAACAAACCTCCCGTTTTTTTCCTTGTACTAACGCTGTTGGAGCTGGTTGTTACTCATCTTAGCTCCGACAGTCCTAAGCTGTGACACATTGTTTAAGGCGCAAGTACGTTAAGTGAGATTGTTTCCGCTCCGCACTTCAACTCAGAGGTTTGAATTCAAAAATAATCGTATCGCTTACAAGCTTCGGTCTCGCCAAAGGGCGTTTAGCTTCACGCGGAATTGACTGTCTCTCTCAAAAATGGCTCCGCTTGCAATATGTAGGCAAAATACTGACAACTATTGTGTAACTGACAATGTACAAGAAGATAACTTGATTTCAGCGTCAATATCAGGGGCAGCAGAGTCAGTTGGTCAGTTAGGTATCGTTAAAACCAATTTAGCGAGCTTCAGTTATATGCATATTTTTCGCGTACAATATTTAGACGTTGATTGGCCCTGTATTTCGCGTTATGATTTTTGCACAAGGAAAGCCTAAGTAATGATAGTTATAGTCAATTATGCGACTAACAATTTTACTTACTTATTTTCATGTTATCAGCCTTGCTTTAGCATAGTTATAAAAACTAAGAGACCCCTGTCAACGCATGCCGGGACCATGCCTAACTGCATATGGGTGCCATCCGACCAGCCCTGGAGTCTAAACGGGAGCGCTGCTATGAAGTCTTTAGTCAGTTACTGCCCCTGGGCGATATATTTTCGCCTATCTCTACACCACGAGCGCTTCGTTATGTGGCGCCCCCATGCAGTCCGATTTAATCCCGGCTCGAGCTGCCAAGGCTGCATATATAACCTCTAGGGTTATATATGCCTGCACAAAAGAAGGGATGCATGTATGAAAATGTTTTACTGCCACGAATAGTGTCACTTCCATAAACTGCCAGTTCGTGCGGAACATCTAAATGCAGTAGTGCGCTATGGCGTTACATTTAAAAAGCAGTGCTCTTTGAGAGTGGGGTTTCTACGGGACGAGTATGCTGCTTTGTGTCCATATTGAAAGCAAGAAGGTGATCAGTACGATTCAATTATTTTATAGGTTCGATAGTTTAAATGCAGTCAAATATACGATAATATTGAAGCTGATTAAGATAACAGGCATGTCAGTCACAAGGTGACAGGTCGTTTCGCTCATTTCAGGCTGCCAAACAACGAAACATTAGTTGTGGTTTAACTCTGGTTAACCCTAGTTAAATTGCGATAGCAACGACGAAAGCTTCTTTTGCCTGCTACAATATTCCTCTATCGCGCCCTATCAGTGTAAGGTCCTACATTATTGGGGACACTTAAGCTCATCATTTAGGAGTATGACGCCAGAGCATAAGTCACCAGTATTATTCTTCTATTCCTTCTCCTCCTCCTCGGCTGTTCTAGGTCAAGCATGGCCTCTGCCGGGACCATGCGATGGCTCGAAACCTGGCGCAGTATCCCTATCACAATAAAAAAAAAAAAAAAAGAAGGCGCCCGCAGATCTAGAGAACTAACCGAAAAATCTTTCGGGAAAATTACTACGATCGCGTGCCCGCGGCGACCACACAAGAAGCGACTCTTGCTATTTCTGCAGGAGCCTGGAGTACTAGCATCTGCTCAATGGACGACTTGGCGAGATGCGTCCTTGTGGCCGTCGAGACCGCCCTTCAAGAAGACGATGTGCAGGTTCGAGGAGCCGTAGGCATCGTTGATTTGAAAGGCTTCAGTCCTCGACATCTGGCTCAGTTGACGCCGAGATTTGCCCGCAGGGCCATCACCCTCACACAGGTAAGTGAATGCTAAGTTACTTTGGATATCTGCCAGGAAACGTAGTTCCTCGCCCAATTCTCATGAAGTGCCTACGGGCCTAAATATTAGATCGACGTCGTTTTACGAGGAGCGCAGGCAGAAGGGAGAAATACTGTCCAAACATCGTGCTCTATCCGCTACAACCCACGGCTGTCCTCCTTCCGGCTGTTGATGGGGTGCGCGAAGCAGTTCCGGCCGCTCACCAGCCGGTCAAATGCTGACATGCGTGTCTGAGTATATTAACTGTCATGTTGTACTTTACGCCAGTGTCCTCTGAGCGTAACGTTTGCAACATCTGGTGCGGCAACCGTTGAACAAAATGAAATATGCTTTATGTGTATACCACACAGTATGTTATAGAACAAAAAATGGTAGTGGTAACGCTAAGAGATAGGAAGCGTGCAGAGTAGCTCAAAAAAATACCTCAAGTTACTGACATTCTAGTGGAAGCCAACAAGAATAAATAGGCATGGGCTGGACATGTAGTGCGAAAAGAGGATAACCGATGGTCACTTAGGGTAACAGACCGGCTTCCAAGGGAAGGAAAGCTGGATGGGTGGATGAGGTCAAGAAGTTCGCAGGGGTCAAGTGGATGCAGCTAGCACAGGGTCGGGTTAATTGGAGGAATATGAGAGAGGCTTTCGCCCTGCAGTGGATGGATATAGTCGGGCTGATGATGATGATGGTATATATGTCAACGCCTCGGTTATTCTGTGACACCTTTTTGCTGCACCATTTGCGACTGGACCCTAGTTACGTAGACAGTGGACGGCTTTGGAAAACAGAAATGACTTCGTACCATCGACAGTCTTGCGGAAGTTTTCAAACTCCTTCTTGAAAGTACTGTGGAGAGAAAGAAAACATATTTAATGTTTGAAAAATAACATATCTAAGAAGGGTGATAACAGCGCAAGAACGAAATGTGTACTTTTCACACGTCGCCGCATCGCAAAAGAACATTAAGCTAGCTCCGCTAACATTGAAGGTGATGATCATAATATGATGCACCTCATCTAACGCCTTACCTCCAGCACATGCCGACACTAAGAAAAAAATGATTAGGAAGGCTTGACATTGCGCCTGCACCTAACCACCTCAGATGGGCGCGTCCAATGAGGATGCCTGCCTTAAATGTCCATTCCATGTTAGCCCGTAGGGGCGGCTACAACACGCGTCTTTAAGAGAGGCTAAAATGGGCTCTGCGGCACAATTTAAAATAACTATTTGTACATTACACGCTATGCGTAGAGCTTTCAAGTTTGGCTCGAATAGTTAATTAAAAAGGCCCCTTCACAGACTTGTTGTATATGAATATAATCATAACACCTGATTCAGATCAGTTCATAGGTTGGCATGAATAAAATCGCTGTTCCTGGCGTACAAGCTATGCTGTACATTATTCTCGCAGCCTGGGTTTCTGTATGCTGCAGGTAAGCTTAACTTGATCGATAAACACGATCCAGATATGGGGAGGGCCACCAATTCGACTGGAATTTCGTGTTGTCTGGCCAGTAGTTTACCAACAGCAGGTGCAGGATGCTGTCGACAACTCAATAAAAATTACGCGGCAGTGAGCAAAAAACGTACGGCATCTACGTAGAATGGCATGAATGGAAATGCGAAAATATAGTTTTAGTCAGCCGTAAACGGCGCAACAATAGTGTCGGCTCAACAACAAGAATCGTGAATGAATTCTGTTTTGCACTATAACGAATCTTTTCAATGAGTGTACACTAAAATAAGGAACCACTAGATGTAAACATGCACAACCGCGCTAAACAAACGAAAAACCCGACACCTTGAGTGGTTCCTCTACCCATCACATTCGAACTCTAAAGACAGGCACAAAAATCTGACTTCGCTTGGAAGAAATCGCCTTCTTTTCACGTAACACCGTATAGGTCAGTTTAATGAGACTAACTCCTGATGTCTCCAACCCAAGAAGTGGCTGCTAGAGCAGGCTTTGCGAGACTGCGTGTTGCTTTCAGTGAATGCGCTTACTGTTCGTACTCGTACTTTTCGTACTGTTCGCACTGGTCGTACTTACTCCTCACAACTCGCATAAGGCTGTTCGAATTCGAACAGCCTTATGCGATTTGTGAGGAGGAACAGATTTCGATTTAATGGTGCGCACCAGTAGCGATTTGCTGATTACATTGCCTTGCTAAGTAACTCGGGGGATTAACTGCAAATAATTATTGATGACCTAGACAGAAAAAAATAGAAAGGTAGGCTTGAAAATCAATATGCAGAAGACTAAGGTAATGTTCAATAGCCTCGGGAAGGAACAGCAGTTTACGTTAGGTAGCGAAGCACTGGAAGAAGTAGGCGAATATGTCTACTTAAGACAGGTAGTAACCGCAGATCCAGACCATTAAAAGGAATTAACAAGAAGAATAAGATTGGGATGGAGCGCATTTGGCAAGCACTCGCAGATTATGGCTAGCAGCTTGCCGGTATCACTCAAGAGGAAAGTATACAACATTTGCATCTTACATTTAGTCACCTATGGGGCTGAAACGTGGAGGCTAGCCAAGAGGGTTCTACTTAATTTGAGGACAACTCAGAGGGCTATGGAAGGAAAAATGGTAGGGGTAACATTAAGAGATAGGAAGCCTGCTGAGTGGGTCAGAGAAATAACTCAAGTTACCGACATTCTAGTGGAAATTAAGAATAAGAAATGGGCATGGGCAGGACATGTAGTGCGAAGAGAGGATAACCGATGGTCACTTAGGGTAACAAACTTGCTTAGGAAAGGGTAGCAGGGGGCGGCAGAATTAAAGTTAGGTGGGTGGATGAGGTTAAGAAGTTCGCAGGGGTCAAGTGGATGCAGCTATCACAGAACCGGGTTAATAGGAGAAATATGGGAGAGGCCTTCGCCCTGCAGTGGGCATAGTCAAGCTGATGATGATGATGACCACCGAAAACAAAGATTGCAACTATCAGATGAAAACTCGTTCCTTTAACCGCCCCGCTCTTGTCTCCGCTAGTAACACTTCCTCACTCGCCATAGCCAAACAGGCAAGAGATGCACATCTGAATCTCAGTTGTTAACCAGTAGTCAGGGACTTTAAGTAACAACGCATTTCAACGATTTTATATTTCTCTTCGTACATCACAGGGCCCCATTTACATTAGAGGCAACAAGCGACAAACCTTTCGCATGTGTATTTGTACGTGAACTTATTAGGCCGTAGAGGGCAGCGTCAAAAATATGGAGAACAGCTTGCATTTCGGGAAGTTTGCAACGGACACGAACAGCTTTTCATTAGGCACCAGTATATAGCGAATATTTTGTATCAAACATGAAAAGGCGAAGCGAGTATCCGCATGTATTAGTTGTATTTTTTTTTTCTAGGAAACGAGCTCACGAGACTTTTGAAAGATTGCAGCAGGTAACCTGCAATTTAAGATGGTTCATTGAGATTATTTTTCTAAGACGTTGCAGTCGACATAGCTTCATGGCTCGAGAAGAAATTAGAAGACTGTGAATTGTCTATAATTTTGCGCTCTGTAAATAGAAAGTCTGACTTTTGTTAGAATGTGTTGGCTCTCTTGTACGCATTATTTTCTGTACCACGGCCAAAGTTGAAAAGAACAGCTCAAGCAGTCGTTTCTTCAAATAAAAAATATAGTGCTAAAACGTTTCTGGCCTTCACTAACTTGACAGGATCAATTATGCATAGTTCATGCGAAAGCTTTCTAATTAACATCTGTCAACGCAGATCAAAGAGAGCACATGATGAAATGTCATTCCATTCACGGTAACTGGTAGGTTATTTTGAGCACGGCAGCGGTCAAGGGGCCGTTGCAGTAATCGGACCTCAGGCTCGTAATGCCGGCCGTGAAAAAAAGGATAATTTCCTTCTCATTTAATGGCAGTGGAAGATTTTAGGGAAGATTTGTTAAAGGCAGTTTGTACAGGAAGGGGAACAAACATTTATTAAGAGATCAAGCGAGGCATTAGAGCAGAAGGTGGAGTCTACAGTTCTGAAATTTCATACATCATTCGTTTTAAAAACGTCACTGCTCATATAAATCTCCTCTATCACGTACATTTATTTTGCTGACTTCGCCTCTTTCCTTTACACCGCTTTCCATCTCACACTTGATTTTCTCCAGAAGGATAAGCAGTAAATGGAGAAAAAATATGCATGAACACTCGAGTTCCTCTAGTATTCTTAACCGAAATAGAAAAATTATTTTTATGGAGTGTACCTAGCTTGACTGCCCTCGCCTTCCTTGTTGATAGTCATGTGTGTTTTGCTATCACATTACTCCCCTTAGTAATGTCACAGTACCTAGGGCCTGAACAATCACACAGGTCTTCGAAAAAAACCCCGTATTAAAAAGCAAGGCCTTCTAGATAGTGTAGGAAATAGTATTTCAAGTTATGCCTCTTTGTAATGTGGTGTTCCCTATACTTTGCTTTTGTGAGTGGCGTCATGAGCTGCACATGCTAAATAGGAAAACAATGATAAATACCAAATTCAGATTGAACATTTTTATGTGAATAACAAGCACTGCGCAGCTTTTTATCCGCGCCAGAGGAATGTTCTACAGCCAACCTTGATTATATAAATCTGTTCACGGGGTTTCGCAGCAACGTTATTGCTCATACCCCAAAACAATAATGACAAGCGCATGAGTTTGCTTTCGATTTCGTCCTCGCCATACTAGACTAAAATCAACAGTACCTTTTTTAAAGAAATTGCTGATATTAACGCGACATGTGGTGCCTTTCTATAAAAAATTAATATTATTAATTTTAATTAGAAAATGCATCAGTAATAAATATTCGTTAGACAGGCAAGTTAGAAATTCCTTGCAAATTATAGTGGTCAGTATCGAAGTTGTTGATCCCTCTTTTCGGAACATCATGTTTCTCTTTTCTTATTATTTCAGGATGCCATGCCAATACGGATCAAGGGGCTCTACTTTATAAATTCTCCGCCTATGGCAGAGACGCTCTACAACATAGTAAAATCCTTCCTCTCAAAGAAACTGCAGGAAAGGGTAAGACACAGCATCACAGTGTACTCCCCGTTAACTGGCAAACCTCTTAGAGAAATCATGGTGTTAAAGTGGAACATAGGCTCATGCTCCAGTGTTTTACTAGAATCTGGACGCGCGTGAGAAAATCCAGTTTGTAGTTAATTGCATGCTTTTTCTGCTCGCGTCTTTTTTTTTTTATTCAACTTCGAGGTTTTCTGAAATATGCCGAAAAGAAAATTCGCAAGCTTCAGTTAAAGGTTTGTACTCTCGCCGTCACTCATCATTGGTGCATGAGGAGTGTCTCTAGACTGCGGTAAGCATGATGCACCACGCAGCAGAGTAGGCGACGAAACACAGGATAGGCACACAGTACACACATACACATAAACAAGAAGAATGCTGCACTGACAACTGATTAAATCTAACACCAACAACCTCTTCCTTCTCCACTTCTAAGGACACACACCATTTCTTCTTTGACGGTCCTCCCAATGATCTAAAAAGTATTTCTCTTTCTTCTACAGGAGAACAGAAGGCATGCTAACGTAGTCTTCACCCGCTAAAGATATCTCCCAAGCTTCCAAAATCTATCTCGTTGATCTGTCCTTGTTCTTCCTCAAAACTGCTACTTTATTAAGTTCTGTTGAAGACAACCCTTTTTCACAAGGAGTGCAGTCCTTGCAGTGTATCGCAAGGTTAGTCCCGGACTTATCCAATGTCGTAGAAGCATGTTCTCTAATCCTATCATTTATGCATCTTCCGGTCTGGCCGATATAATTCTGGCCAAAGGACAAGGGGATGCGATAAACAATCCCTTGGATGCACTCACAGTATCTTGTTCGATGCGCTGTTTTGCATCTCGATCGCATGTCATTGCCATTTACACGCGCACACATACTTCTAGCTTTTGTTGGGAGCCGTAGGAATTATATGAACGCCGTACTTCTTGTCGTCTGACCAATCAGCTCAACTTTCAGCGGTAAGCAATTGGCCCTAAAAAAGTTATAAAGTCAACCTACGAACATTTTTATTCATTATCTAAAGCAATACTATATTTCCCACTTTTTTTGCTAAGAAAAACTTGCTCCATTGCAGCTAAACTTTCGCTCTTGAACAAACGGTTTCTTATGCTGCGTTAAGAATGTTCAACCCATGGTGTTAAAAAAATAATCCGGCTTTGCGGTTCTGCCTACGTATAAGCGAAAAGCCCACGACGATTTCTGTTTTAATGTTTTATTTCTTTGTGCGCCTTAAACAATCTTCTTCATTACGATGACTTCGCGAAGATAATCTAGACTTTCGTTTTGCAACATTATAGCATCCTTGTTTACAGCAAATCCATTCTCTGGAGCAGATAGATTTGGTTGCCTCAAGCAAGCCTTATATTGGAAACCATATATAGTGAATAGGACAAGATGCCGGGCTAGTTGGTATTGATCCATAATTGACAACGCTTAGCCACATGAACAGAGAACGGAAGACATAAAAAAACGACGCCACAGGCGCCTGTGTCGTCGTTGAATATAGATACCACAGTCTCTAATAGAAAACAGCCTATTTTAGCTGACCAGAGGTATCCTAGGAAGTGTTTTTTTCCTTTTTTTCGCTAATCGTAGGGCAGCTTGAAGCAGCTTAAAAACACACGAGTGCTGCCATATAAAATCTTAATATTGCGCTACCGAACGCAGCTATGGTTTGGACTGGTGGTATGCAGGTAAAGTAAAGTGGTGCTTTGTGAAGGCATTTTTAGAGTTCGAGTAATGATTTCTCTCTTTTCGCTTTTCACCTGTGTCAAAGCATCCAGCCATTACTACTTAGCTTCGATTGGGCGGCTAACACACCTTTTTGCATTGGATAATTCAGCTACTTCTACATTTTTGCCGCACTTTTATTATCACTGTTGTGCAGCCAACGACTGTAGCGTAAGCGGCAGAAAACGTACTCAAGCGTCTATTATCCGTTTTGCGAGAATTTAAGCGTGTGCTCGTGTTTGTGTTCCCTGCGTTCTTATCTGCATGCAGACCCTCTACGCGCACTGAGGAGCACAAGATTTAAATAAAATGCGGGGTTTTAGTGAAGCATGAGGGTAATATCGTACAAAATGCTGCAAGGTGCACACCACTCGTAAGCGATAGTAATGGTGCATGTCGTGCAAGCGTATTGATGTAGACACGTACTGTACGGAAGAATTTCTGTCCGTGGAAAACTGAACTATAATCATGAGCACACGCATGACAGTTAAATATCTTTGACATAATCTAGGGTGATTCCTACTCAGTTTGTGCCGGTAGAGCCACACGCAGACTTTATTGTCGTTCGCTGTGGAATGCATTAACACGAAAGCGAATATAGTAAACATTTGATGTAGTGCTCATAGACAGTTTCTATCGCAACACTTAATCAGAAGTTAAATGAATGACTGAAGTAGACGCAGGTGCGTTGCTAGTAAAATTATATGCAAATTTTTAAAGGAAGTGTCTCTTGCTGTCTTCTCAACTTTACTGCACCCATCGCTGAACCAATGCTTTTTCCATAATACGCCAGTTGACCTTGCTGTGCGAATTGGACTTTCAGAATTTTCTGGGAAACTACTTACCCACATGCATGACTCTCTGCCGCGCCATGAACCGTTAGCTATTCCTTTAAATTGATTATAAATCTCTTTAAGATTGTCGGGTAACTTGCTTTGGCACTGCGTGCCCTGCCCATGCCTATTTATTCCTCTCGATTTCAACTAGCGTGTCATTAAATTTACGTTAATTATTGACGTATTTCTTTCTAGAGAGTTTTTCTAAATGTAAGCTAAGGCGGCGGCAATGGTTTTTCTGGCGGACGAGAAGCATTTAATTCACGTAAAGCTGATCCTTCTTGTATTTCCTTTTTCCTAAACGAGCGGAAGCGGCATGTTATCTTCTTTCGGAACGCTGCTGCGTTTCCCAAGAGATGTTGCATGCTTAAGCCAACTACAAATAGCTTTTTTTTCTCACTCTCCTGGTGGGTTCTTTTTGTAATTTACGCTAAAAATGCTTCTAGAAGTGCCACAATTCCTTCAGCAACTAAAACATTTAAATACCTACGTACACTCTGCCCTTATACGAGTCATGTCGAATACTGCAAAATTACTGCTTTCATGGTAGTTCTTAAAAAGGTTGATCTCACCAGATCCTGTTTGAAATCAGTCGATGGTTGGAAGAAATTCCGGAAAACAGGGAGGTTGTTGCTTTCGTGTTACAGAATTTATGAGGAAGCAATGTCTTGGTGTTCAGAAGACCATGATATTCGATGTAGTACATTAGGACGAAAACCACTGTTATGTTTGGTTGTTTGTATTCTAATGTTAGCCTCAGAAGCCTCAAAAAGTAATGTTATTCTGTTCTGTTTTTCTTTCTTACCGCGAATTTCAGCTGCACTTTATCGGGAGCGACTTGTCCCCACTTTGTGGTGTGATTCCATCGGAACTACTCCCGGAGGATATTGGCGGAACATCAGAAGAATTCGACTTGCAGAGACAAGAGAACGTGCTCCGTGGCAAGGCCAGTTACTTCGAAAAGATGCTGCAATGCAGCTATATCGACAACTGAGAGGATGGCACTTTCAAATGTAATAAAAAGAATACCACAAAAGTTTCCTATGCTCACATATCATTACCGATGTCATCTATGTAATGCCACTTTGGCCCTTTAAGATGATTGACGCCATGCAGCTATTAATCAGCCCTGTGCTGTGCTGTACCTACATATTATGGCGCACAAACATCAGAGGTTATTATGTGGAAGACACCGTGTTAAGGACCTAATATTTAGAGCAAAGCACAACTAATATAGACAATGTTAATCAGTAGATCAGTATTTATTTTGATTTCAGTTTAGGAGACTAAGAAAATAATGTTACACTGTCACGTTGGCAATACTTAGCAAAGCACTTTGACACATGCGAACAAGCAAAATCAATACGCACAACCTAGAAGCGCCATCTGATATCAAGCAGCTAAGAGCCCAAGCGAAAAACAGTTCGCATACTGGCTCACCCCCTACGAGAGGAGCAAAATCGTAAATGCTAAAATTCCGCGAACTCCGCGTGTTGATGCAGACCTTTTCAGGGCAACGCTTATATACAACATGAGATGCGGTCAAAATGGGGCAGTACATTTTCCGCTCGGTCGTCGCTTAGTTTTCTCAATCATCGACCGGACTCGGGAGATGGCTCGGGTCCACGGCTTCCTGGACGTAGGGGGCTGCCCACCTAAGGCGAATATTTCACGCCTGCTCCGAATAAATTTTTGTCTCTCTCAATCATGAAGAGGGGTTTGCGGCGGGAGTAATCAACATCAATCTTTCAGTGAAACTTTAGAGTGCTGGAAATCTGCGAAAGCTCCGGTTTATTTTGAGGGCGAAAATTAAGCTAAACATTTTGAGCAAAAACTTATCATCAGACAGTTAAGGCTGCTTACTTGGAAAAATGCGAACGCTTTAGGTTCTTTACACTAGGTTATTTCCTAAATTTCAGAGCCATATGACACGTTGCACTGACACTATGTCTCATGACTCATTATATTGTGATTCGGTTTATACACACTCTACACCTTACTTCATGTAAGTTTTTTAAAGTGTGAAATCATGCTATGGCCGGCTAACAATGCCCGGTCGTTTCACCTGTCATCTCCTAGCAGCCGGAGGCATACCTGTGAACACAGCATTGATGTATGCGACCATGTTAGCAGGAGTGACAGACAAAAATCGGTGCTTTGTAGGAGCTGTAAGAACGAGCCTGCATATTCCAGAAGCAGCAAGGCTGATTCCGGATTCTAGGATCCATTTAGGTTTTTTCCACCTAAATTCGCCTTGTTAAAGTTGATAGCAGCTGTAAATTCGGCCATGCAATGCGGTTATGGGCTGTTATATAAGCTGCCGACCAATCACGATGGTTATTTTTTTCTCCATAGTCCTCGACACCAATTTTTGTTCTGATGAGACATACAATGTCTCCATTAAAAACTGCCTGTTTACTGGACCAGTTACGAACTAATGTGATCAGATTATCTGTAAGAGGCGTGTGCTACGTCATCTCCAGGCAATCTGGCTGTTCACGACAGGGAGCTGAACAGTTTAGACGTCACGAACACGTGGTCCCAATGTGCATTCAGACTCACGTACACTTGGTCTATTTTTCAGTAAATGTTCAGAAATTGTTGAATAACCTTTTGCGACCTGCGCGCTGCGTAGCTTTATTTTACTGGCATGAGACACGGCGTTGAAACGTTGAACAACGGGAACGCTTTAGCTGGGTGCTAAAGCACTGAAACGTCTTAGACTGCCACGTATGTTTCTTTGCGCAATGTTGGTCTCCATGCCAACATTATCAAGAAGTATGAGGCGTGTGCATTGTCAGCACAGGTGATCGAACAGAAGTATTATTGAATAATTAAAAATCCAGCTCCCACGGCCCCATCATAAACCACGGTTTTATGCATCACATCCGTATATCTTAGGTTGGTTCATTTTTGTGCTGCTTTTCCTCAGCGCGAATCGAACGAGGACTAAGTAAGGAAACACTCAGAGCACGAACATGCGGGTGTGGTATGTATTCCGTATACCTTCCTACCCCTTTTCTCACAGTTGGCAGAAAATACCCCTTATAGGCACTTGAAGCTTATATTGTTTTGCCCGTAGATGATGTTCAGCGCCAGCATTGGGCAGCTGCTTTAATTGTTGCTGAACATGACGGCAAGAAATAAACTTTTGTACAGGTAATGTTGCTCGCAGACGCGCGATACAATGCTGTCGATTCAACCCCCCTCTACGAAGGCCACAGTGACTAAAAGCCCTGAACTGGAGGTCGACGCAAAGAAAGATTTATGTTTTCTCTACAACAAACACTGACGTCTTAAGTGGGGCACATATTACTCAGAGCTTTGAACTAACGGGCAGTAAAACATCAAAAGCGACTTGTTTTCCTAAGCGCTACTTGCACATCTGAGCAGAAACCGGTCCACCGTGAACGGTTTCATCCCAAACTTTTCCGTGAATAGTAACTAGTGGAGTCCGCAAACAACTTCGCCTCGCACGCCTTGAACAAGAAATCGAAACTTACGCCACCAAGCTTAGCCGGGAACAATGACATCAAATATGCGACCGCCTAAACGGACAGCTAGGCTGTAAAAACTCATGGTATCTGCTTAAACATCTCCTTGATCCGACCCACACTAAGGCCACATCCCCCAAGAACCTCGCCCGAGTAACATACGCTTTTCAGGGCACAAATGAGGAACTGCTCGACACTCTGACAGACAAGTACATTAACACCTCGACCGAAATCCCCATCCCCGCGGCATACACGGGACTTCCAAAGACCGACATGGACAAGGACATTACAACAGCCTAAGTTCATGCAGCCCTCAATGACATCAAGGCCACCGCCGCCCCAGGTAACGATCACATAATTAACAAAATGCTCCGTAACCTCGATGACCAGTCCATCGAAGCACTCACGGAACTTTTCAACCCCCATTGGCATGATGGTCGCCTTCCGGATACCTGGAAGCATTCCAAAGTGATCTTGATACCTAAACCGGGCAAAACACTTGAGCTGGGAAATCTCCGACCTATTTCCCTTACATCTTGTCTCAGTAAGGAGATGGAACACGTTATCCTTAACACACTTAAAAAGCACACAGACAAAGAAGATCTCCTTCCGCCCACTATGATCGGGTTCAGAGCCGGACTCTCCACGCATGATATACTCGACCCAGTACCCATCCGGGTCTAACGGACAATTCTCGGCCTCAATGTTAGCAAGGCGTTTTACAACGTATCACACGCACACGCCTCCAGTTCGACAAATCTCGCTCAGATGAATGTATAGGCACCCGTACCTACAATTGCATCGCAAACTTCCTACACAACCACACAGCAAAACTCCACATTGGCGAACTCATCAGTGACAATATTACCCTGGGCACCAGAGGAACCCCACAAGGTGCAGTCCTCTCCCCTTTCCTCTTTAGTGTCACATTATGAGGGAACTTCCCCCCCCCCCTTTTAAACGCCATACCCCACGTAAAATACTCCCTATATGACGACGATATCACCCTCTGGACCAGCTCTGGTTCAGACAGGGACATCCAGATCTCCCTTCAGACAGCCATTGACACCGTCCATACCTATGAACAGGCGAACGGCCTCACATGCTCCACAATAAAATCGGAGCTGCTTGTCATCCGCGACAGGAGAGTGCGCCGACCCGCTCCCGCAGCTCTTGAGCTCATCACGCTCCACACCGACAAACACCGTATACCTTCCGTCCAGACCATTCGGGTCCTGGGCGCGCTACTACAGAACAATTAACACAACTCGGAAGCAATACAACGCCTCCGCACCACAGATCACCAAATAATCGGCCTTATCCGACGTCTCTCTACACATCATAGAGGCATGATGGAGGATGACCTCTGCCAGCTAACACAGGCATTCTTCGTTAGCAGGATCGTATACTCCTATCCCTACTACCACCTTCGCCGAAAAGATGAGGAGGCAGTTCTAAGTGCAGTACCAGACGAACCTGTTGCGAAGGAAAAACCTTTTTCACTCAACAGCTGTTCTGATTTATTCTAGAAAAGGTAAGGCAAGCAGCACGGAAGCAGCAGTGAGCGCCAACTTGCCGAGACACGGCAAGTTGGCGCTCACTGCTGCTTCCGTGAGTAGTTGACCAAATGATCCTTCTACAGTTATTTTGGCGATAGGTAAGCGCAAGCTTTTGTTCTCAGCAACTTGCCTAATCCCGGGGCGCATTCTCCTGTGTAGTCAGTGGAGAAAACAAAGGAAGGGTACGCAATGTCTATGGTTGCGGAGGTATCGCGCATAGCCTTATATTTCTTTTCGTTTAACAATACTTCCTGCATATGCTGCTCTAGAAGTTTCATGTTTCCATCTGACTCTCATATGCTAGCATGCACAACCTTTCGCTGTTTACAGTTGAAAGAGATGTGACCCTCTCTGTTGCAAGTATAAATATGGGCCGTCGCCTTACGAACAGGCGAGTCATCTCTGGTTTGGCTCCCGTGGCTCGGTATACTTTGGTGACTCCGGTTCTTTTTCGATATCTGCGTGTTCCGATCCTGCATCATCTTTTCGGCAATCTCGGCGTGGTACCGGCGGTCTTTGCTTGGGAACATTCTTTGAAAAGAAATTTTTTCCTGGCCGGTAACCGCAAGCTACTTTACTCTGCAGATTTCTACGAACGTAGTATTCTTCTTCAAGCTGCGCTGCCTTATCTAGATTGGTTTCCGTGAGCCTAACAGTCATAACCTCACATCTTCTCGGATCACGCAATATATTCTAGAACCTTCTCGTGGTCGTTATACACATCAGCGCTCCTAAACCATTTCCGAAGAAATTCTACAGCCGCGGCATCAAAACCGCCCGAGAGCCTTACTGGCTCTGGACCTCACCAAAGAATTTGATAATATACAACATGACTCAATCCTTGACGCCCTCTCCAGCCTAGGGGTAGGAGAACGCACCCACGCATATATCGCAGCCTTTCTCCGCGACCGCACCGCGGAACTCAAACTCGGTCCTATAGAATCCCACACCTTCTCTCTAGGGAATCGCGGAACACCCCAGGGATCAGTCCTCTCCCCCCTACTATTTAACATCACCCTCATCCCGATGGCCCACAAATTAACACAAATCCCAAACCTCTCCCACAACTTCTATGCGGATGAAGGTTGGTTTCCGTGAGCCTAACAGTCATAACCTCAGATCTTCTCGGATCACGCCGTAATATTGCTCCAAAGCAATATATTCTAGAACCTTGTCGTGATCGTCATACACATCAGCACTCCTAAACCATTTCCGAAGAAATTCTACATCCTGTGGACAACCACGGGAAATGTAGGAAACATAGAGGACACTCTTCAAGCAGGAGCGGATGTGGTGCAACGCACGCAGCATCCATCGGCCTAGCGTGTTCCCCCACTAAATCCGAACTCCTGTTGCTCCACCCAAACCTTCGTCTTACCAAGCAAAAACAGGACTCCATACACATCACCATAGATGAGCTCCAAGTGCCCGAGGTCAGCAATCTTCGAGTTCTGGGAATGTTCCTGCAAAACAATGGACTCAACACAGAAATTATCCTGAAACTGACTATCACCACCCATCAAACTATCGGACTCATCAAACGAATAGCGAACAGGCACAGAGGCATGCGAGAGCACGATCTCCGGCGCCTTGTACAGGCATTCGTCATCAGCCGAATGGTCTATTCACTCTCGTATCTCTATCTTACAAAGGCGGCAGAAACGGAGAAAGTGGACGCATTCGTTCGTCAAGCATACAAATCAGCACTTCACCTTCCTAAACATACTCCTACCACACGCCTCCTAAACATGGGAGTGCACAACACAATCCGAGAACTAGTGGAAGCTCATCGTACTTCCCAGATCAACACTTTTTTTCCACAGAGACGAGCAGGTTCATTCTCGCAGCGCTAAACCTCCAACCGATTGATCCACCCATTGAAAACAGCCACCTAGCCCCCCAACACATCCGAGACAACCTTACCGTACAACCCCTACCTAAAAATATGCACCCTGCTCACCACAAGGCACGACGAGAAGCTCGAGCGAAGGCGTTACACAAAGCACACGCGACTGACACCGAAGCGGCCTACGTGTACGCGGCAGAATACAGTCACCCTATGGCATATGTCATCAGTGTGATTTTTTAAAACTTCAATCACATAGTTTCTGCCTCTGTCAAAACCAAAACGTCCACAGAAGCCGAAAGGCAGCCATAGCGCTAGCCATCTCCTCTTCCACTCATTTTCAGCTATTCTAAAACGTCCATTAAAAATTTCGCTAGAGGGAAAATACACCCAGTCGCCCATCAACTCCTAACCTCTGTTTCCACAGCTCCCCGACCCATTCACATCGTCTGGGCACCAGGCCATGCAGGCAACCCCGGTAACGAGGCAGCCCACTCAACTGCTCGAGCGCACGTCAACCGAGCGGGGCTTACCGAAGACTGGGGAAGCACGCGGGACAGACTAATTCTCACCTATCATGACATAACACTTCACTACCGAGAACAACGACTCATATCCCCCACTCCATACCTTTCTCTCAAAGCCCCATCAAATAATCTGGCGACAGCTACACGCCAAAACCTTTCCCTCCCCAGCTTGGTTGGCCTTGGCACACCGGGCCGGTACGACCCCACATGCTCTCTATGTGGCGCACCTAGAGCTGCCTTCAATCACATAATGTTTCCATGCGAAGATTTCAAGCCACCGCCTCAATGGGGCCTCACGGACCAAGAGGGTTGGGAGATCGCGGTCTCCAGCTCGGACCCAGCAGCGCAAAATATGCTGGTACACTGGTCTGAAGCGGTCGCTGCCACGCACGGCCTTACAGACACCGTCTCTAACTATCTGGAATCTTCCTTCACGAAAGTGAGACATTGAAAATTCTGGAATTGTCGATTCATCAGTTGGGAACGGGAACTGTGTGGCTTTCTCAGGCTAAAAAGCACGCGATGCAGAGACCTTGGGCCTAATAAGACGAAGTTGCTTCTAAATCCGGTGGTGCTCGCTCCCACGCCGCACGGCATTTGGTGACACCGGTTCTGCAGCCACGCCTCATTTATCAAGCAAGTTTCAGCACTTGGCAAGAGCGCAATGGGATCGCCTAGAAGCAGTAAAAAGAGAGGCTATGAGACTCATCACTTCTCTCCCCCGCATCACACCGGTCATGGCCCTACAAGAGAACGCTCAGCTCAACACATAACATGAACTGGTACAGCAACGCCGTGATGCTCGTAGCCTTAAGGTAACCCTTTTTCACTCACCGCGAGCACTCTGGGCGTAGGCTACATCGCGCACCATATTGTTGCCGCCATCACCGGTTCTTCCTCTATGACATTTTTGTTCAGCTGAGCGACAACAAACCTACTGATCTTCATTGACCAACGACATCTTATGCGGCATCATTCCTTCGTGACAGAATCGCAAAGCGACACCAAACTGCCCCAAGGCTCAGTAATTGTATATGTATACATGCCAGCATTGACGGATGTGAAACGACAACTGCAATTTATTGTCCTTGTAAGCCGGAGCTTAATAGCGCATCCAGATATCAGTTTGCAGGACCTCCTCCTTCTTTCTGTGCTGAGCTGGTTGCTGTCCAAGACGCGCTTCGCTCTCTATCCGTCACAACCTTACTACCTGCAGCCAGAATTGTCATCCGCACCGATGCCCTACAAGCAATACGTCTGCTCCGACGCGTCAGTCGCAACCCAGAAATCTGCCACAATATACATCGCCTGGCGGCTCGCATCACGCAAACCATTCTAATGGAGTGGGTCCCACGCGACCTAATCAGTTCGCAAACCTTTGTCCCATCGTGTGCGGTAACCCTCCCTAGCGGTCTTACCCGCGCAGAGGAGGTTGCGCTACGGAGGATCTGGGACGGGGTTGCCCTCCCACCTGCTGTAACACGAACATAGCCTCAGTATCAATATTCATATCAGCGTCCAGGATGTTCTGTCTGCAAGTCACAAGATCATAAGGCAGATATTCACCACTTGTTGTGGATATCTATTAGAACAGCCAACCTTTTTTCTTTCATTTGACACCCTTGAAATTTCTTAACATATTCCATTATGTCTTGAGGTAATAAACAACGTTACAAAAAAATAGCCAATTACTAGCCTCCAAAGGCACATATGGCGACCATCGTCTTAGAGACCTTACCACACGCATCGAAGTCAATATATTACTATGCGATTGAGAAAAGTCAAATCAACGAGCTATAAAAGATTTGCACGTAACTGAATAATTGTAACTGATTACTCGTAACTACTTGCATCTTTAATTTTGTAATCAATTGACAACTTTCCAAAAGTAGCGTTTCGAGTAATTCAGTTAGTTTTTCTGTAATTGATTAAAACTGAGCAATTACTTCTTTAAAAAAAGGCTGCAGGGCTAAAGCTTTCGAGACGATGTGATTACTGAACTGTTTAGTCAAAGGCAGTAAGCATGACTGCCTGATGTGTAGCGCTCTCCGCGGTCTTTGTGTGTGTGTGTGTGTGTGTGTGTGTGTGTGTGTGTGTGTGTGTGTGTGTGTGTGTGTGTGTGTGTGTGTGTGTGTGTGTGTGTGTGTGTGTGTGTGTGTGTGTGTGTGTGTGTGTGTGTGTGTGTGTGTGTGTGTGTGTGTGTGTGTGTGTGTGTGTGTGTGTGTGTGTGTGTGTGTGTGTGTGTGTGTGTGTGTGTGTGTGTGTGTGTGTGTGTGTGTGTGTGTGTGTGTGTGTGTGTGTGTGTGTGTGTGTGTGTGTGTGTGTGTGTGTGTGTGTGTGTGTGTGTGTGTGTGTGTGTGTGTGTGTGTGTGTGTGTGTGTGTGTGTGTGTGTGTGTGTGTGTGTGTGTGTGTGTGTGTGTGTGTGTGTGTGTGTGTGTGTGTGTGTGTGTGTGTGTGTGTGTGTGTGTGTGTGTGTGTGTGTGTGTGTGTGTGTGTGTGTGTGTGTGTGTGTGTGTGTGTGTGTGTGTGTGTGTGTGTGTGTGTGTGTGTGTGTGTGTGTGTGTGTGTGTGTGTGTGTGTGTGTGTGTGTGTGTGTGTGTGTGTGTGTGTGTGTGTGTGTGTGTGTGTGTGTGTGTGTGTGTGTGTGTGTGTGTGTGTGTGTGTGTGTGTGTGTGTGTGTGTGTGTGTGTGTGTGTGTGTGTGTGTGTGTGTGTGTGTGTGTGTGTGTGTGTGTGTGTGTGTGTGTGTGTGTGTGTGTGTGTGTGTGTGTGTGTGTGTGTGTGTGTGTGTGTGTGTGTGTGTGTGTGTGTGTGTGTGTGTGTGTGTGTGTGTGTGTGTGTGTGTGTGTGTGTGTGTGTGTGTGTGTGTGTGTGTGTGTGTGTGTGTGTGTGTGTGTGTGTGTGTGTGTGTGTGTGTGTGTGTGTGTGTGTGTGTGTGTGTGTGTGTGTGTGTGTGTGTGTGTGTGTGTGTGTGTGTGTGTGTGTGTGTGTGTGTGTGTGTGTGTGTGTGTGTGTGTGTGTGTGTGTGTGTGTGTGTGTGTGTGTGTGTGTGTGTGTGTGTGTGTGTGTGTGTGTGTGTGTGTGTGTGTGTGTGTGTGTGTGTGTGTGTGTGCGTGCGTGCGTGCGTGCGTGTGTGTGTGTGCGCGCGGATACTTCTTCCAATAAACCGTACCTAGGTATCCTTCGTAATACGATTTTTTTTTATTTATACATTTTATTGTTGCCGTCTCTATTAGAAATATGTCCTGAAATTGCGAATATTGCAACTGAGTATTTTAAGACAAAAATTAACGAGATATCCGAGGACTATGCTTCGATGCGTAAAAATTGAGCTTCGCCATATTATTTGCATGGTTCAAAGTGAGCTTGAAAACTTGTCCGGCCCATATTTTGAAAGGGAACATTGCGAAATCATTGAAAACTGAAACACTATTCCATTTGGAAATTATCAAGGGGCAAAAGAAAGTGAATCAAGCAGCACTAATGTATTGCGGTTTGAGCGAATTTGTGTTATGGCAATAAAGTTGGAGGAAAATTAACGTAATAGTAATAAACTACTGTTCTGTAATTATTCAGTCGCATTTGAGATGGACTAACTGCTACAATAAGAAGATTACTTAATTTTTGTACCATTTGGATGTATAAAAATGCGGTATTTTCTGTACCGCATTTTTTTACTTCATATTGGCAACCATACTGCCATTTAAAAAAGTTTAAAAAAGGGGCTCCGCTTTGATGTCGACGGCGTTCAATTTCGCAACAGAGTACGGCATCTTAGGTTAAATATAGAAAAGTTCATTTTTCAATTAATCACCTGCCCGTCAAGCCCCGTCAGTGCATGATGTTCGTCGTGTTGTGAAACCCACTTGCGCGGAACGCACGGACGTATCTCTAATATTTTTCAAAATACAATTTTTTAACGATTAACAAAAATCACCTGATATACGTATGTATCGTCTTGAACATTTGAACGTACGAGTTGTCCCTCAAGAATGTCTGGTAATCTTACCCAAGAGCTCACCTATGCTTCCTTCAGAGCCAAAATTAGCAGGTTCTACATGTCCTTAGAAGATCAAGCGGAAAAGCAAATAGTCATGTAGAAGGCGCCCTAAAAGGACAATGCCCCAACCGTGAGTGGAGAGATCAGCATTACAGTCCTGTCGCTGACAGCAATGCATTTACCCCAGACGGTACACCGCTAATAGTAAAAATAAACTGCACTTTTTCAAGGCTGTATATTATATATATATATATATATATATATATATATATATATATATATATATATATATATATATATATATATATATATATATATATATATATATATATATATTGTTAAGCGGGGATCCAGGCACTGGCAGTGAGCAGGACCGGAGCGGGGGTGGCCTAGCTTGCAGTCAGCTGGTCCGCAAAATCACTTCCTCTTCCTCTTTCTCGGCGATATGCCCACCTAATCTGAACTTCTTCTTTACAATCTGGCCCCCGCAGAACAGAGGAGCCATTCTGGCGACTCAAGGAGACGAAAGGAATGCGGGATCGTAGTAAGGCTTCAAGCGGTCGAAGTGAACAATCTCACGCCCACGGCGGCGAAGGTCGGTGGAAGCGGCTAGCGGTTCAACTAGGTAATTGACGGGAGAAGTCTGTTCGAGCACTAGGTAGGGTCCATGGTACTTGGAAATAAACTTGCTGGTCAGACCGGGTGGTGTCGATGGGACCCAGAGCCACACGTGAGCACCGGGAGAAAATTGGTGGACAGAGTGGCTGCTGTCGCTGTGCGCTTGTTTCTGGGCTTGCTCGTCCGAAGTGAGTAAGCGAGCCAGTTTGCGACATTCTTCAGTGTGCCTGGCAGCTGCTGAAAGCGATGTATACTCTGAGATATCAGGACGGTAGGGAAAGATGGTGTCTAGTGGAGACGAAGGTTTACGCCCGTACAGCAGAAAAAATGGCGAGAATCCGGTAGTTGCTTGAATGGCGATGTTGTAGGCGTAGGTTATAAATGGGAGAATCTTGTCCCAATCGGAGTGATCGGAGGCGATGTACTTGGACATCATGTCACCTAGTGTGCGATTGAAGCGCTCTGTCAATCAGTTGGTTTGAGGGTGGTACGCGCTGGCTGTCCGATGGATGGTTTGACATTCGCGTAGGAGCGCTTCGACAACCTCGGATAGGAAAGATTTGCCTCGATCACTTAGAAGTTCACGGTGGGCCCCGTGTCACAGAATGAAATTATGAAGAAGAAAGGACGCGATAGTGCGTCCGGTGGCATCCTGAAGTGCTGCTGTCTCCGCATAGCGAGTGAGGTGATCGACGGCCACGATTATCCAACGATTTCTTGCAGGTGTGTACGGCAGAGGTCCATACAAATCGATGCCAACACGATGAAATGGTCGGTATGGGCACGGAAGGTGCTGTAGTGGAGCCGGCTGATGGAGAAGAGGCGGCTTGCGACGTTGGCAATCGATGCACGAACGCACATACTTACTAACGAAGGTATACATACCGCGCCAGTAAATGCGCTGTCGCAACCGTTCATATGTCTTAAATACACCCACATGGCCACACTGCGGATCGTTATGGTAAGATGCGCAGATATCCCTTCGGAGGTGGCGAGGTACGACGAGCAGCCACTTACGGCCATCTGGCATATAGTTGCGTCGATAGAGAAGACGGTCACGAAGGGCGCGAGGAGCCGGTGAAAGTGATGAGTTCGTTAGAAAATCGATTAGTGATGTAAGCCATGGATCCTTGCGCTGTTCTGATGGCATGTCGTCGATGGACAAGGAAGACAAGGCGGAGCTGGAGGCAGGGGACAACGGAGCGTCAGGCGACACTGGCGAGCGAGATAAAGCGTCTGCGTCGGAGTGCTTTCGCCCTGTACGATAGATGACTCGGATATCATACTCTTGTAGTCTAAGCGACCAGCGGGCGAAACGGCCGGTGGGGTCTTTTAGTGAAGACAACCAACATAAAGCGTGGTGGTCCGTAACAACATCAAATGCGCGCCCATACCAGTATGGCCGAAATTTCTGAAGCGCCCAAACAATTGCCAAGCATTCCTTTTCTGTCACCGAGTAGTTGGTCTCGGCCTTGGTCAGCGTCCGACTTGCGTACGCCACAACGTATTCATCAACACCGGGTTTTCGTTGGGCAAGAACAGCGCCGAGGCCGGCGTCGCTGGCATCGGTGTGCACTTCGATAGGAGCAGCCGGATCAAAATGGCGCAATACGGGGGGTGAGGTAAGTATCGTGCGCAATTTCGTAAAAACAGTATCGCAAGCCGGCGACCAGGCAGAAAGATCTTTGTGGGCGCTGAGAAGTCGCGTCAGAGGAGCAATGATGGTCGCAAAGTTCCGAACGAAGCGCCTAAAATAGGAGCATAAGCCTATGAAGCTACGCAGTTGCTTCATAGATGTTGGCTTCAGGAACTCAGCGACAGCGCGGAGTTTAGATGGATCAGGAAGGATGCCATCCTTGGACACTGAATGCCCTAAAATAGTAAGTTGGCGAGCGGCGAAATGGCACTTTTTCAGATTGAGCTGCAGACTAGCGTCGCTAAGACATTGCAAGACAGTTTCAAGGCGAGTTAGGTGGGTCGCGAAGTCGGGTGAAAATACGACGATGTCATCTAAGTAGCAGAGACATGTGTGCCACTTCAAACCGCGCAGAATATTTTCCATCATGCGTTCAAAGGTGGCGGGCGCGTTACACAGGCCAAACGGCATGACGTTGAACTCATAGAGCCTGTCGGGAGTGAGAAAAGCTGTCTTGGGGCGATCGTCTTCAGCCATTGGAACTTGCCAGTAGCCAGATCGTAAATCGATTGAAGAGAAAAATTCGGCTCCATGCAAAGTGTCTAGCGCGTCGTCTATGCGTGGCAGCGTATAGACGTCATTTCGTGTGATCGCATTAAGTCGGCTGTAGTCCACACAGAATCGAATAGACCCGTCTTTCTTCTTGACTAAAACGACCGGGGACGCCCAAGGGCTACTGGAAGGCTTAATAACACCTCTACGGAGCATCCCATCGACTTGTTCATCAATAATGCGGCGCTTTGAGGCTGATACACGATAAGGACGTTGGCGTAACGGGGCGTGCGTACCAGTATAGATGTGGTGGGCAACAGTCGATGTCCGACCCAAGGATGGCTGCTGGATGTCGAAGGAAGTTCGAAATTGGTTCAGCAAGTCGAAGAGCTTGGCGCATTTATCTGGAGCGAGAGCACTGTCGATGGCTTTGTCAAAGGCAGCAAGAGGCGATGGAGGAGACGAGGAACGAGGTGGGCTTAAGGGCACTTATGCTGTTGGAGATTGTGTCGGCACAGGCGGAGAAATGCGGCGGGACGGTAACAAAATTTTCTGATCGAACAGGGTCGGCATGCCCAATGCACTCGCCACATTGCAACGTGAGTGGGTAGAACGAATCATTAGTAATGGCTAGTTCAGTGCGGCCACTTCTTACACTCAGGACGGCGAAGGGCAGGGGAAGACAGCGTCGTGAGACGAAAAGGGAAGATGGGGTGAAGAGCATTGTACAGTCATGAAAAGAGGCAAAGTTTATAGGCACAATAGCGGCAGATAAAGGCGGGATATCAGTAGCATCCGCAACGTGGCATTTGGCTTCCCCAAGAACGTTAACAGTGGTCGGTGCGGTGCCCGGCGGGGAAAGCTCTACTTCGGCACGAGTGCAATAAATTATGGCGCGATTGCGACACAAGAAGTCGCACCCTAAAATAATGTCATGAGAGCAGTCACGAAGAACGATAAAACTGATGACGTAGAGAACGTCCTGAATGGTGACTCGATCCGTGCAGGTACCGAGCGGTTTGATGTGCTCAGCAGAGGAGGTGCGCAAAGAAACTCCAGAATACGGCAGAACAACTTTTCGTAACAAGCGGCATAGTCTAACGTCAATAACCGACACAGCAGCACCAGTATCTACAAGCGCAAGAGTACAAACATTTTCAATGGAAACTTCTATTAAATTGTTCGGTGGCGAAGCAGGGCTTTCACTGTTCGACGAAAGCGCAGTTCTTGCCTGCGGAACTGCGTCTAGTGGTTTTCCGGCATTGGCGAAGTAGAACGGCGGCGCATCGGCGACGGAGAGCGACGGCGCGGAGAGGTTGAGCGGTTGTTATAGGTTGAGCGGTTTTCATGCGAGAAGTGGTCAAAGTGAGACGAGGGCTGAGGGGGCGCACGGAGAGGGGACGGCGGCTGCGCATAGTTGACCGGGATCTGATCGAAAGCGTACGGTGCCGGTCGACGGCGCAGGCGTGCAACATGGCCAGGGAGACCACATGCAAAGCAAATCGGCCGATTGTCAGCTGTGCGCCAAGGGCGTAGAATAGGTGGCGCACGACGCTGAATGAAAAATGCCCGCTGAGGCGAACCGAACGATGGAAAAGGCGCAGGAGGGGGTGGTCTTGCGGCAACCTCAGCATAAGACAATAGACTGGGTCCGGGCGTCGGGACAGCGTCGGCATGAATGAGCGGGGCTGTGAGTGGAGCGGCATGAAGAGGTGGTTGTCGAGGGGGCGGAAGTGCTTCGGCAACTTGTTCCTGAATAACCTGGCGTATGTTCGAAGCGAGGTGTGAGCTGGATTGCGGAACGTTTGAAATTAATGATAATTGCCGGGCAACTTCTTCCCGTACGAAGTCTTTGATTTCCTGGATAAGTGCAGAGCTGACAGCCACGATCGTTGTCAGGTTGTCGAGGGACGATGCTTTGGCGACGAAGTTCGTCGTAACTTTGACACATCGTCACAACATCACTTACAGTGCGGGGCTCTTTGGCCATGATGATGTAGAATACGCCTTCATGGATGCCCATCATGATGTGGCGAATCTTCTGAGCTTCAGTCATCAATGCATTTACACGATGGCACAAATCTAAAACGTCTTCGATGTAGCTTGTGAAGGTTTCCCCTGTCTGCTGCACCCGCTCGCGCAAACGGTGTTCAGCGCGAAGCTTGCGGACCGCAGGGCGACCGAAGACATTCACAAAGCGAGATTTGAACGAGGCCCAAGTTGGAATGTCAGCCTCGTGATTTGTGAACCACAACTTTGCGACTTGCGTGAGGTAGAATATCACGTTGTTAAGCTTCAAGATGTCATCCCACTTATTGTGGGTGCTTACGCGTTCATACGACGAAAGCCAGTCCTCCACGTCCTGATCGTCGGTACCGCTGAAGACCGGCGTGTCCCGCTGGCGAAGCACCCCGGAGCATGGAATAGAAGGGGCCGCGGTAGCGGGGCCGGTGGTGTTGCTGGAGTTAGTCATTGAGGTAGGAATTCGGTGGCTGTGGAGCTCCAGGGCGAGGAAATGGAAGAGAAATCCCGCGACCTCCACCAAGCGTTAAGTGGGGATCCAGGCACTGGTAGCGGGCACTGGTAGTGAGCAGGACCGGAGCGGGGGTGGCCTAGCTTGCAGTCAGCTGGTCCGCAAAATCACTTCCTCTTCCTCTTCCTCGGCGATATGCCCACCTAATCTGAACTTCTTTAATATATATATATATATATATATATATATATATATATGAAGGAAAGAAGCCAACAGTCGGCGAGGCCAAGGAAAGCGTTGGGGATGGTACTTTATGTCCTTTTTTTAATGTTTACTTGAATAATCACAGAAATTAGTAGTGTAATCTGTTTAGGGGAAATATAATTAAACACAAAGTAGAAGAAAAAACAACGTGCCGATGGTGGGAACCGAACCCATGACCTCCGAATAACGCGTCCGGTGCTCTTCCAACTGAGCTACATCGGCCGCTATCCCCCCTGCTACTTTCTTGGGTATTTATGTTGTCTGTAACGAACCTTGAGAGTGTTCACCAGCGCCACCCTCAGCCATAGCGGCGGACGTGGAACGTCCTTTATATCGCCAGCGTTACGTAGAACGTGATCAAGAGCGAGGGCGAAAGCTGTGCTAGAACCCTCTTACGCTACCTATGGCTTCAAGACTGCCAGAACTGAGACCCCCGTAAGCTACAAGCAGATCAATTAAGGGGAAATGTAGGTGCTCGTTATAATACATGAAGGAAAGAAGCCAACAGTCGGCGAGGCCAAGGAAAGCGTTGGGAATGGTACTTTATGTCTTTTTTTTAATGTTTACTTGAATAATCACAGAAATTAGTAATGTAATCTGTTTAGGGGAAAGATAGTTAAACACAAAGTAGAAGAAAAAACAACGTGCTGATGGTGGGAACCGAGCCCACGACCTCCGAATAACGCGTCCGGTGCTCTTCCAACTGAGCTACATCGGCCGCTGGCCCCCCTGCTACTTTCTTGGGTATTTATGTTGTCTCTATACGAACATTGAGAGTGTTCACCAGCGCCACCCTCAGCCATAGCGGCGGACGTGGAACGTCCTTTATACCGCCAGCGTGACGTAGAACGTGATCAAGAGCGAGGGCGAAAGCTGTGCTAGAATCCTCTTACGCTACCTATGGCTTCAAGACTGCCAGAACCAAGACCCCCGTAAGCTACAAGCAGATCAATTAAGGGGAAATGAGGGTGCTCGTTATAATACATGAAGGAAAGAAGCCAACAGTCGGCGAGGCCAAGGAAAGCGTTGGGGATGGTACTTTATGTCTTTTTTTTTAATGTTTACTTGAATAATCACAGAAATTAGTAATGTAATCTGTTTAGGGGAAAGATAATTAAACACAAAGTAGAAGAAAAAACAACGTATATATATATATATATATATATATATATATATATATATATATATATATATATATATATATATATGTATATATATATATATATATATATATATATATATATATATATTTCTATATGTTTTCTTCTAATTTGTGTTTAATTATCTTTCCCCTAAACAGATTACATTACTAATCTCTGTGATTATCCAAGTAAACATTAAAAAGAAAAAAGACAAAAAGTACCATCCCCAACGCTTTCCTTGGCCTCGCCGACTGTTGGCTTCTTTCCTTCATATATATATATATATATATATATATATATATATATATATATATATATATATATATATATATTGTAAATTTAGACCGCACGTGGCACATTGCTATTTTAGAGGCTCATTTTACCCCTGACCCCGGGTAAGTAAATTTATGTCTCTTTTTTAAGGCAAAAGTAAAGAAAAGTTCTTTGAGGTCTAAATTTACAATATATATATATATATATATATATATATATATATATATATATATATATATATATATATATATATATATATACATTCCTTGACAAAGGCCGGACCCCGGCCGAAACGTCGGAATAAAGTGTTGTTTTTTCTACCGTGTGTCACCTACTTTAAGTCTATGCCCTACCGGACCCATTCGAGCTTCAACCCCCTCCCTATATATATATATATATATATATATATATATATATATATATATATATATATATATATATATATATATATATATATATATATATATCAGTTCAGGTCAGTCGTTCAGTCGTGTCCGACTCTTCGTGACAATATATATATATATATATATTGTAAATTTACACCTGACGTGGCACATTGCAATTTTAGAGGCTCATTTTACCCCTGACCCCGGGTAAGTAAATTTATCTGTCTCTTTTTTAAGGCAAAAGTAAAGGGTAAAATCAATAGCCGTTAGCCTTCAGCCTGACACATGCTTTCGTTTTTTGAAAGTTCAAGCACACCGGAAAGGTCGTCTGCCGGAGAACTGACAAGTACAGCTGCAAAACAAGATAACAGCGTCACTATCCTCCCTGCTGTGGCCAGCTGGCGGTGTATGCGGTAAGAAATGTGCCTGTCAGAGTTAGGCAAATTCTAGTGACGAAAATTGCAGAACTTCACCGGTACTAGCGCTCTTTGTCGTCCTACTGGGCTCGTCGCTGGCCAGCGTCCCCACAGTTTTTGTTAGAAAACTTGTGCGCTCATCTGCATAGCTTGCTGCCATCCTAAAATGTAGCAGGTAAGTGTTGCATTCATATTAGCGCTTGTCGTTAAAGAAAAGGCAGCTAATATGTGCATAATAATAATCTACATAGCAATTATATTGCAAAGCTGGTCCAACGGGCGTTGAGCGCTTACTCACTGTGTGCTCAATCATAACTCTAAAGGCAGTTTTGATTCCGAGATATTTTTTTTTCTACAGGCCTAGCAGGTTCAGCGTTTTTCATTCAGATGATTGCTTTCCATTGAAAAGGAGAACGTTACTTTGGACTTAAGCCGTAGCTTCTTGGAAAACAACTCACTGTACCAAGTGTCCAAGCTAACTATAGGAAAGGGTTGAAAAATGAAACATTTGAGATAGGCCCGAGAAACCACTCGTATACAGCTTCGAGCCATCTGGCATACCACAGGCAATTTTTTATTTTGCAGTTAACTAATTAGTAATTAAGACAATCTTTCTAATTTAGTAAGTATTGCTTTTAAAATATAAATATTATTTGCAAAGTTGGAGACACGTTCTTAAACCCCCCTTCCATCTATTTCCGATAAAGAAAGCCTCAAGGGTATCGTTTTCCTAAGCTCAAAGGAAAGCCCACGAAATACAAAAAATATCACGTGACTAAAGCATTCGTGCTCCACGATAGTGGCGCTCTTAATCTTGGTTTGAGTGAACGAAATTAGCTGTGGCCGTGACTCGACAGCCCAGTCCCAAAGGCCGATATGTTGGCGGTGGTTCAAGCCAGCGCGGTGAGCTCGCTGCGACATCCATCACGTGCGGCGACTGCCTGAAGCGGACGAAGAAAGCAACGCAGACATATAGGCCTACCGCTGCAACGAGGTCGTGTAGCCAAAGCCGCAGCTGAATTCGTTCACTGAAACCCGGGTTGAGAGCAGCGCAATTGTGGCGCACAAATGCGCCAGTCACGTGATATTTGTTTTTTCTATTTCGCAGGCTTTCTTAAGAGCTTGGGAAAAGGCTTTCTTTGTCGGCAATAAATAGAATGGGTGTTTCAGAAGAGGCTCTCTAACTTTGCAGATCACATTTACTGTGTAGAGGCAATAATTAGAAAATTAGAAAAATTATCTGAAATACCAAGTAATTAATAGCAAAACAAAAAAAAAATGCCTGTGGTGCACCAGATGGCTGGCAGCTGTATACATGTGGTTTCTTCGGCATACCTCAAATATTTCATTCTTTAACGCTTGGCTAAAATTAGCTTGGTATATATAGTGTGATACGCAATGACATAACCAGTAGCAAAACATGTGCGCTGCTATGCGAGCATGAGTGAGACAACAGGACGAAACCGCGTCCGCAGAGCAAGCTTTTCTGCGGTCAATCCGAAGCGCAGTTAACTTTGTTAATGAGTGTCAGAGGGCGAGTATTACAAGCCACAAAGACTCAAGTTGGGCCACTCGGTCGCAAATGAAAAAGCATGGCACACACTGCCTTATTGAAAAGGGGTTTTACGAAAGTTACTGCAGCCAATGAAAATGAGTGCACGCGCGCAGAGCACATGCCCACGTGGAGTGTATTTGACAAAGGTAAGCAGGCTGCGAGGGTTGTTACTAAGTCTTTTCTGGGAGCATTTACGGCGCCCGCTAAGATCGCAATCTGCGTAAGGTAAGTGAAACCACTGCATCCACCTTTCGAGATGTTTTGGTCTCCAGGTGGGTTCGTAAGAATTATATACCTTAGAAGCAAAGGCCGTTCCCTGTTTACATTCGGCAAATATGGTGCACATCATGGCGATTTCATCACTCCTCAAATATGCTTGAACGGTTTATCTGTGCCTTTTAAAGTACGTGAAAATTCATCCGAGTAGGATTTATTGAGATTACACAATCTTCCGTTCTGACGGTGAATGCCTCAGTGGATAAGAAATGATTCCCTGTCGCACTGCATGGCATGCTGTCAACTTTTTTTTTTTTTTTTTTTTTTTTTTTTTTGACGAGATCACGCTTTCTGTGAATGTAAAAACGTCGATATCAAAACGCGGCTCCTCTCTGCCATTGCATAGCTTTCGTGGTTCGGGATGCAGTATATTGAGTAATTGAACGTAAATGCTAGTATTTTCGCTCCTTCTTTAGGCGGTAGCGCAATAGACTGGTTCGACCTAAAGTTGGTGTACCCCAGAATTGAGATATAGAGCAAAAACGCGTGTCTCAAACATTTCGAAATGAGTACGCACGTGATTTCGTGTTGAAGGTGCGACGCAACCGTTTTTTGGGCAGTGTTCACGGTGACGTCATGCCATTTCGCTTCCCATTTAGCATCCATGTGCTAGTGAAGTTAGAGGCTATTTTGCGACAGGGATTCGAACCGAGGATATATGCACTTACGACTGTCAACAATGCAAACACGGGGGCCAGTTGATTGATCATTCTGTGGAATACTGCGCTACTTGATAGACAGATTCGCGTGTCGTCTTCCATTTGTCTCTGTCTATCAAGTAGCGCAGTATTCCACAGAATTTACGACTGTATTACATTAATTGTAATTGAAGGCGTCCATCGAGAAGTCTGACAGATAATGCGCCTTCCATTCCCCAAAAACCATCTTAGGCAACAAAATTAAAATATGCGCTGAATCAAAACACAGTGTTGAAGGCGCTATCGTGTCATCTCCTAATGCGAGGATGTGGCGTCCCCCTAATGTATTACCATTCCCATGTATTGCAGGACAACCGTCATTATATAATCAAGACTGGCCGTGTAGTGGGGTGGAGCAGGGGGGAGGGGAGGCAAGGGTGGAATTAATTCCTTTTTTCCGGTCTTAAAATATCTCAATTTCTTTAGAAATCCAATGCGTCCGTTGTTGGTTGTTTTCGTGTTTGCCACCAATCCTTTTATATCTGTGCTATAGGCAAGAGGATCTAACGTCGTCCTATTTTAATAATATCGGTGAAGTTGTGCCTATTCAATGATCGTCGTTGTGCTACTTCATTACGAAACAGTGGCATTATTTTTCTCTCTAGAGTGCATGTAGGCGCTGTCTTCCGATGTGTACAATATGCGGCCACCCAAAAAGCATGTGTTAACTAGTGTAGACCTGTCTAGTTTGAAAGTCATGACACACTCCCTCACGGGAGGCGTCCGAGATCCTGGAGGGGCCGATGTACTTGCTCCAAGACGAAAAAACGCTAAGCCGGGCTTTTCACTTGTGTGCAATGGCCACAAGTAAATGCATGCGATGTTTCTCTCGCAGATGCGGTAGGTCAGATTGGGCTTAACATAACGCGAGGACAAATCACAATGAATTCAAGACCTCATTTAAATGGCACATCTTTGGAGAATAGGGGATATATTATGACATTTGGAAGAAGTGGCGCCACTAATCTATATAAATACCTCTGAGTGCCTTTATGTGTATAACAGATAGTCATCATTTGTGTCAGCATGTCTGTAGGACCTGCGCATAGCATCCTGTTACAGGATTTTCCACGTATGAACTCGAAAGCTGCTGACTATTAAACCCAAAACTTCATAGGAAGCAGTGTATCTGACGTCACGCACATTGACTGTAATAACTGTCAATGTAGATCAAACATTCATTCGTGTTTTTCCGACCTGAAAAAAAAACATAAGCACAATAGGTTACTACCAGCGCTTTGAAAACAAGGGTCGCTTTTTGTTTTTTCAGTTTGGAGAACGCAAATTCACTCGTTGTGTTTCAACGGCACATTAATGACTGATACCTAACCCCTTTTTTTTATTAAACCAATTTTCCTAGTAAATTATGTTTTCATTCTTTTTCGCCAAACCGCTGCATTGAGAGCATTCACAAATAATTGCCCTTCTGTGTTGGCAGGTGGCCCATTATCAAAGTTTCCTTTTTAGCAAGCGCATCGAAGTGATCTCTCATGCTCTGTGCTCATCTGAAATTGTACCTAGCCGTACGTTTCATTTTCTAACTCGAGTGGACTGTTTTCAAGCCCTTCAGATGTACCATGACCGATATTCTGATAGGCGATATTTTAACAGCAGCTTTCAGACATAGATGTATAACAACGGGATATATGCTTACCACTGCGCAGTAGTATAGAATGCTGAACGAAGTTTAGGGTCTTCGGAGTCAAAGTTCTTTCGTAAAACAGACGTTCCAGCATGAACGCCTTTTTACGTGTTTTCTCCGAACCTGAATAAATAAGGAACAAGGAAAGTTCGCACGCCCCGGCTTAGCATGACAAATAAGAACTGAACTGTGAAACTCAAAACAGACCAAAAAGAGGCAAACCCGTTTAGCAACTCAAACTGTCGAAAACAGAGCCCCAAAAATTTTCCTCTACTAAACAGGACTGCGGTTGTGACAATGGCAGAGGCGGCTAACACACCATCTCAACAAAGACCGCATCCTAGTCTCGAAGAAACGGCCAGGCTTGAACTTGGAGAGACACCAGAAAAGAAGAAGAAATCCCTGCTGCACTTACGTCGACTCATAAAAGGTATGCTTTCTCTATTGATGCCTTTTTCTGCATTGCTTATCGTGTAGTAATAATCTTGACGCTAAATGGTAGAATAGTCAAGCTCAGAACCTACAACTCCACCAGCAGTAGCACAATGAACTGAACCGTCCGTGCTATGGCTCCGCACCACAATCCGCATCTAACGCCACGAAGAACTGAGCTAGAGACTATTTTTTCAGTATTACCTTGGCCATCCGACAGAGCCTTGCCAGAGCGATAACAGCGAACCACGTTACCTCATGAAGGACTTGGACCCACGCATTGAAGCATTGTGCAACAATGAGTTGGCACGAAATGTGTTCAAACGGTATATACTACTCTTACCTCCAATACTTGAACTGAAAAAGTGTTCAGTGCGTCGGCTGATGTATTCGCGAGGAAAGGGGAAGACATTAATGACAATTTCCAAAACCAACTGCTCTTCAAAATTAACGCCGTTTAGATATAAAGCATCAAGCAAGCCGTTGTACTCGTTGTAACGAAGACGATGAAAACAGCGTAAGCCACGGTCCTTTTTCCATCGCTGGTGGCCTGCGCACAAGTCTCCACTGTGATATTTCCGGGCCTGCCGGCGGTTCCTGCCAGGTTTGTCTTGCCTGTTTTATGTGCCTCTAGTCCCTTTACTGTGAGTAAATCGCATATTCCTATCTTTTTTTTTTTCGGCCTCTTAACTCTAGTAGGGTCGTCTCTCAGTTTCACTGCCTCAGAACCGGCGCCGATATATGCACAAAATTTGTCATCGCGCGACAACTGGTGCTTGCAGATACTGGCAATGCTTGTTTATTTTGTTACCAAAATGTCTGGGTGCAAACTGGTAGCGAAGTTTCCATACGCGCCCATGCATGTAAGGTTCACACTACGAGTTAATCAATTCACTATCGTTCTACCGTACGCTAGCCGTCCCTATTCGTACAATTAATAAATTTATTGCATTGAAAAGGCGATTGCCTCGAGTTCGAAGCACGGGTACGCTGGGGAGAATTTTTATTCGAAAACGAAGTGCCTGGAAAAGTTGTCAACCGTTCTTTTGTAATTGTATGGCTGCGCTAGAATGGGTGGTAATGAGTAATCATTCTCTGATTATAATGTAAAATTAACTCAGCAAATTACGAGCCCGTTGTTCAAGGGAAACGCGTTATATATGTGTCATGTCGAAGGGTTTAGCAGCTATCCCTGTAGTAGTGGTATTCTCGCTGCTGCGGAAACAATTTATAACTAGTAGTTTGACCTTTCATTCAGCTTGTGCAGATGGAAACGAAAAATGCTCTGAGGTATAGGTTTAATTAAGCACGTAGCGGTGCCTGATATTCCGGCAAATGGCCTTCGTTACACTTTGCTTCATTAAAATCTGCATTGCTATGTTCCCTGGCAAACAAAACGTGTCTGAATAAGTTACCTCATTTCATCTGAAATGTATTTTAAGGTTTCTTTATTATTTATATGATTACGTTTCGTTTCTTCATTACTGATATACTGAGTTTGACTATTAGGTTTCAGTGCATTGAGTACCACAAAAACGTCCCGCGCTGTCTTCCTCCCCGTGGGCCTTTTTATTGCTAAAGATATTCCGCATGCCATTTCGTTAACGGCGGCGACAAATATAGTATGCCCGCTCATAGTTTAGCGTATATGCGTGATTAATATTTTTTTTCTATAGCTTTTTCTTCTTTTCGTCAGATCTACATAAAGACGAGACATCTGAAATGCGCGAATCGGTGGAGTCCGTCAGGCAGCACCCAAAGACCCCAAGTTTGCATAACTGGAGGATGAACACCTCAGCTTACATTACTTTGGAACAAATGCTAGAAACCTAGTAGACAGGATGCATACTTCGAAGCCATTTGCAGAGTTGATGCTATGTTTTGTCATTATTTTTATTGAGATAGCAATACTGCGGCAGGTTTCGGCCCATTGCGTCGTCCCGGGAAGGGCCACGTTTGACCTTGAACAGCCGCGAAGAAGACAAAGACGAAGAAGACGACGACGACGACGACGACGACGACGACGACGACGAAGAAGAAGAAGAAGAAGAACGCTCGGTCACCGGCAGCTAATGATTTCGCTCCCCATTCGGTTCAGCAGCATTGAACCCTTCTCATTTATATGTGGGCTGGTAGCTTACTCTCTCGCGTCACACTCTTAAAGGATGATCTTATTGTCCCCAATAATATAGCACCTTACACTGATGGAGCGTGATAGGGGAGTAATGTAGCAGGCAAAAGAAGCTTTCGCCGTTGCTATCGCAATTCAAGTAGGATTAACCAGAGTTAAACCCCAACTAATTTTTACAGAGATTCTGGCTAACGAATTCGAAAAGATGAAACGGCAAACAAATAAATCAGTAAATAACAGTCAAATATCGCCATCAATGACAATAAACGCTACTGTGTTCGGCGCGAAAACACGCTTAGCCAACTTTAACCGAGCTATGGACGCTATATGAAACAGATTTATATATATATCGAGGCCGAAGGTGTACTGCAACTTCCAGAGTACTGAGGCAGATATTCACCACTTGTAGGTTTACCGGCGCTGAAGACAACGAAATTCGCCAACTGGTAGCAATGGGCCTCTAGCCAAACAATCCGTCATCTTATATTGTTTGGACGATGGAGCCATATCATCCTTCCCTCTTGAACGTTATTAGATCGGCCAACCAATTTTATTTTATTCATTACCCCCGTTTTCGTTTCTTTTTTATGTTCCTTATTTCCTGAGGCAATAAGCAACTACATAAAAAATGACCAATCGTGAACCACCGTGACTGAATTTTCATGTTGCGTCACAATATATTAAGAGCGCAGCTCTTTGGCGCCCGGTCCTGGGTTTCGCGTCGGCGTTGCCGTCGGCGTCGCCGTCGGCCTCGTAACCTGTTCCGCCCCCTTTCATCCCCCAAGTTCAGCCCTCCTCTTCCTGCGTGGCGCCGACCGCGCGTGTTATCTGATTGCTGCGCGCGCTCCCCCGTTCGTGGCTGCTTATACCCCCTCCCCCTTCCTCCCTGCGTGGCGGCAAGGGTGCTCTCCGGTTACCGAAACGCCGGCTCGCTATCAGTGGATCACGGTGCAAGCATCCCAAGCCGAAACGCAGAGTCACATTCTCTTCACTCGCTAGCGGCGTCAGCGGCATCAGTTAGTCGCGCAACGTTCCTATGGGCCCACGCGCTGCTTCCCGCAACCTTCCGATAACTCAATTTCTCTCTTCATTTCTCCGATCACAAAGCTTTTTTTCATGACAGCCAAGAACTGTTAGTTTCATTTCTCCGACGCCGACGCCCACGGCGACGCCTACGCGAAACATAGGAACGGGCGCCAAAGAGCTGCGCTCTACAAAATGTGACACAGAGTGTAATAATAAAGAAAGCATGGCCAGTCAAGCTTGCTCGCACCGTAGCTGCACTTTCAAGCCGCAGTTTGCAATATAAGTGACATTGACTTCCATTTGGTGGCAATTTTACTCAACTAAATATTTTGCCTCTGTTCAACGTTGAATAACGTCGCATCTGTTTAAAAAGCCAGTGAAATTCAGAATATGACGAAATTATGGAGTGCAGATTACAGCTGGTGTAGCATGAAAAAATGAATCTGGTAGAATGCACCTTCAATAAAAGCCTCCAGACATATTACGCTCTTCTCACTCATTTTCAGGAGCTTCATCTCTCAATATCCCTACCGACGACGAATTTCTGCTGTCGTTCCTCCGTGCCCGGGAGTACCGCGTCGAAGAGGCCTTTGAGACGGTTAAAAAGTTCTGCCTGGTGCGCCGGGACCTTCCAGAGTTATTTGAAGACCTCACTCCGGCGAACGTCCCCATCAGGACAGTTTGCCATGACAACGAACTTGTGATGGTCTCCTCTCAACCGGATGCATTTGGAAGAAGGATGGCACTCGTAAGGCTAGGTTGGTTTTGAAGCAACTATTTCTTTTCCGCAAATTTCACGGTCATGGGTTCTCCCTCTGCCGCGTCACTCCGCGCTGCGTCAATATAAGCTCCAACTCTTCATCGTCTCCTTCAACATGAGTAAAAGCAGCGGTATTTTCACTGAATGTTTCTTTTTAGTGTGATATTAGCAGTTCCATGAATCCGAAAGCTGCCCTGCGCATCGCGGTGATAATGAAACATTGGGAAGAATGAAATGCTTTCTATAGCAAGACACGTGCTGTAATAAAACACCGGCTATATTGAAACATGGCTGTAATGGAACACCCGCTATAACAAAACACCACTCGTAATGAAGCACTGGCTTTCGCAAACTAGGTAATGACACTCCAATGCCAAGTGGCAGGGGTTGGTGTGTAGTAATGGTCTTTGGCTTAGCGAAGTTACAGGTTACAGATTGCGTTAGTGGTAGCAGCTACGCAATGCATATTCTAGAATCTAGACTGCGGAATGGAACAAATGAAGAGACGATAAAGATCGTTTGGTTTGGTTTGTGGAGTTTAACATCCCAAAGCGACTAAGGCTGTGAGAGACGCCGTAGTGGGGGTCTCCGGAAATTTCGCCCACCTGAAGTTCTCTAACGTGCAATGATATTGCACAGCACATGGGCGCCTAGCTTTTCGCCTCCATCGAAAAGCGGCCGCCGCGGCCGAGATTCGATCCCCCATTCTTGAGCGCAGTAGTCGAGCGCCCTAATCACTGCACCACCACTTTTTTTCTTTATTGCCTAATTTATTACCAGATTTTAAACATAAAGAACAAATTACTCGACACAAACACACGCAGAATATTACGCGACAAATACACAACATGGGTTAAAACCAGTATCTGGCGATCCAGAATGACTTTCAGGCATGCAGACGTTGATGCGAGGAAAATACGGCAGTATTTTCGTGAAGCCCTTGCGAGTGTTATTGAAGTTTTCAAGACACAAGACGAAGTGCCTGAGTGGCTTCCGAGAATGGAAGTGTTGCTGCAAATGCCTGATTTGTAATGGATCGCGCAACACAAACCACTGCACCACCACGGCGGGTCAAAGAGACGGTAGAGAGAATGCTATCGATTTTCCTACGCGTCAATCCTATTCATCACCGCTATTTTTTCAGTTGTTTATCTTTTTTGAAACGCTTCCCAACTACAGTCTATAATACACAGATTGTCGTTATCACCATCATTATTGCTATTGTTCTGCATGCAAAGTAGGAGAAGTATTTGAGATGGAAGAAAGGTTCAGATTTAAAGTGCGTACAAGTAGACTGTTGTGAAACGTTCTGCATTATAGTTCCGCCTTTGGCGAACGCCAGCCAGAATGTCTTCCACCCTTCCCCTCGTTGCTTCTTTCCCCCCTTCCCCTTCTCCCGATCAGGCTATATAAGCCGGTTGTTCGGCCTAAATAAACGCCTTTCCACTTCGAGCGTCCGTCTGTGGTTCATGGAAGCACGAAATTAACGCGCAATGCGCTTACTTGTGATGTACATTCGCACTTTTTTTTTTCTGTCGGCCTGTCATTCAGCCTTTGTGTGGGAAGAACACAAATGGAATGGAACGGCTGAAAACCTGAAATGTCTTGTCAAAACATATGTTCGGGTAATCACTTCACTATATTTATTTTTTAGCCGTAGGCTGGCAATATCTGTGTGCTTTCATGTTTCCGGGAGATTCCAAAAGATAGTGGCGCACACTATAAACTACCTATCTCTCATTCAGTTCAGTTCAGTCGTTCGGTCGTGTCCGACTCTTCGTGACCCTATGGACAATGTCACGCCATGCTTTACGGTCTCTCACTATCTTTCTAACATCACATAACTTCATCTGCAGTGCCTCGAGGATGCCATCTAACCATCGCGTTCGCTACCTATCTCTCATTAGTGTGGTATAATAAGCCCTGGGTTATTAGAGCATGAGCTCTATGCACCGTGCTGTCCTGCCGTTGCCGAAGTGTGGTGAAATTTTAACGGGCGAAGATTCACGCTTGATCAAGAGCTTTACATTTCCGTTTATCTCACCTCATGTTGCTTTGAAGTTTTCCACAAACTATATCTTTTCTTCATATCTTATCTGCTTCTATGAGTTCAGTCCTTCTTTTTTCTATTAAATTGCTTGCTTTCTGCAGTACTGTCTACTCTTCGCACTTCAACTCCCAAGGTCATTCACTTCTGCTTTTGACCTTGAGCCGAGAGATATCTAGTGTTGGGCTCAGGAAATTCCGGCCACTTCTGTTCAAGGTGACTTTGCGCGTGGGACCTTGGGCCTGGAGACGCTGTAGTGGAGGGCTCCAGAAATTTAGATCGAGTGTGATTCTTTTACATGCACTGACCACGTGACTAGGTTTAACAGCTTTCCAACCTTTACAACCTTTCAAAACATTGCAACTGGCGCTTGGTTTCTCAGTCTCGCAGTGGATGATTTTCGTGGCGTCCCAATACGTCAACGTTTACTCACAGACGTGAGGCTGATGTGTATTGTCAGGGTTAGCAGAGCTTACGTTCGATAACTTGCTTTAATAGGAATAAACCACCGTAACTTTTATTGCTTCTCTACATCTTTTAGAGCGCAGCTCTTTGGCGCCCGTTCCTACGTTTCGAGCCGTCGGCGTTGTCCTTCGTAACCAGTTTCATAAGTAAATAAAGAACAAATAAAAAATTAAAGAGCACTGCAGAATCTGCATTGGAGTATTGCGAAAGCACGGATGCTGCTGTAGGTTGTTGTTGTGGCTGTAGGAAGAAGGAAAAGAAAATGCACGGGCCTACTACTGGCTCTGTATACCTGAGACACCTCCGTTGCCTCGTGCGAACAGAAGAAAATATAAAGAAAGAAAAAGGAGAGGGAGAGAAAGACGTGCGCCGCAACAGCCATCGTTCAGCGCCGAAGCGGTGGCGGGTACAATGACGGCCTACAACAGATAAAAATTCGGTGGCAGGTTAGCCCCCGCCGCAAGCGACGGTGACCTACCTACCCCAGCCCCATCAGGGCCAGGACCAGCCATCCTCCTCTCGCTGTTGGTTACTTCTGGTTGCTTCTAGTTGCTTAATTTCCCCACCGGGATGGTGCGGTAGTAAGACGCCCGACTACTGTGCCGGAGTACCCGGGCTCGAACCCGACCTCGGCGGCTGCGTTTCGATGGAGGCGAAAGAGGCGTCCGTGTGCTGTGCGATGTCAGCGCACGTTAAGGATCCCCAGGTGGTCGAAATTACTCCGTAGCCTTCCACTACGGCTCCTCTTTCTCTCTTTCCACTTTCACTCCCGCCTTCCTGCCTTCCCTTACGGCGCGGTTGAGGTGTCCACAGAAAACAAGTGAGACAGTTACCGCGCCTTTCCCTTCCTTTAAATCAACGTAGTTGCTTAATTTACTTCTGTTTACCCATTTTAGTCTTTCAGGTAGAACGAAAGGAAGAAGATGGTTTGTACGGTATAAAAAAGAAGAACTGAACAAGGGTAAATAGGGTACGCCTCAGGTCGCAGATGAGCCAACGTTTCGACAAGTGGACTTGTCTTCGTCTGGCCCAATTTGAAAGTACCAAATACTAAAATGGTATAAAAAAAGAACTGAACAAGGGTAAATAAGGTACGCCTCAGGTCGCAGATGAGCCAACGTTTCGACAAGTGGACTTGTCTTCGTCTGGGCCCAGATGAAGACAAGTCCACTTGTCGAAACGTTGGCTCATCTGCGACCTGAGGCGTACCCTATTTACCCTTGTTCAGTTCTTTTTTTATACCATTTTAGTATTTGGTACTTTCAAATTGGGCGCTAATTCTTTCCTATGTCCTTTTTCGGCTCAACTTCCGGTTGCGTAACGTCACATTTTTGTCGTCACCTTAATTGACTGATTTAATGAACTATTTTAGTATTCGATACATTCAAATGGGGCGTCAGGCCATTAGCTAATGAGACCATTTTCGCCTTTACTTTTACGTTCTTTGCCTCCAATTATTCACCTAATTAACTTATTTGTCTAATTATTTTTGGAACACAACATTTCGTCACCCTCTATCGATTGACACCACTCATTAACCTCTACAACTTCTCAGTTACTCACAACGCCTTATATATATATATATATATATATATATATATATATATATATATATATATATATATATATATATATATATATATATATATATAGGATGCCACACAACTTACCCGATTATCTATTTTATTCTAACAACAGTTTCGGACGATAGACCGTCCTTCTTCAGGGTAGAATTAAGAATATATATATATATATATATATATATATATATATATATATATATATATATAAGCAATCGAGCCCGCTTATAAAAGCCGCCTCTATAGCCTTTATAGGCCACGCGCTCGCCTATTACGAACAAAAGCTGAACTATCGTCAAAACGTGTATTAGCCCTTTCGACCCTGGATTTTTAATTTTTTTGGTAGATTTTTTCCAAGATTTTATTTTTATCTATATGGTCCAACAACCACGCTGTTAAAATTTATTTGCTCAGGGTGCAAGTATTTATAGATTTAGAGACATGGTGTCAAAAAAAGGACATCAGGGCTTAATGGTTGTAAAATGCGAAACGAGCCACTTTGGTTACCGCTAGTGAAAACGAAGAAGAAAATGAAATTATATTCAATCTTGGAGTTCGGAGCAGCCATAAAGCAGTTTATCTACTTTACGTTTGTGTAGTTTGCTATTTTGAAGAATGGGCTGAAAAAATTCCGTTTCATCCATAGCCCAATGAAGCATTGATGTCTGTTCTCGAAAACAAAAAAACAACGTATATGGGAGGCGTAATTCCGTCTTCTCAACGGTAGGGTCCCGCAACTTCTTTCTCGTCAGGGGTTGCCTCTGAGCGGGTTAAACGGCGATTGTTACAGAGAGATGTGTCTGAACGCAACCTAAAGGTAACATACACTCACTAAAGGCAGGAAATGATTACGTTGAAAATAATTAAATAGTGTAAGCGTTGTCATTCTGTTGTCTTGCGGCTGTGTTCACGGCAGGTTTTGTGGGTATTAAGAATGAAAAACATCACATGGTGCAACCTAAAGGGGAACACCCTCCAGAAAGATATTAAACAAATTTCGAAAAAAAGTACAAACACACGATTCGAACATACATTTTATTAGCCAAGTGCTCAGGTAAGCAATGTTAATCCATTGCGCCAATGAGGCAACGTGTACGGTAGGCTTTAAATGTGTTTTTATTCATTTTTAGAATATTTCCACTATCTGTCGCCAGGTGACGCTGCTCAGAGGACCCTACCGTTGAGAGAACGGAATCACGCATATGGGAGCGCATTTTATTCGTGTTGTTAAAAAAATAGCAGCACACACTGGGTTGGTTCCAGCATAGAGGGCAGGCACACGTCCTTCACGTGCGGTGATGCCAGCCGGTGGATGGATGGAATACAGGAGCGTCCCCTTTGAAACGGGATGGTAGCAGCGCCAGCTGTTGTCCACGTGTCACGCTAGCTTCCCCACGCCCCCTAGTGGTGTCCACAGGAAGGAGCGAATGGCAAAAATGTTCAGTAAAAGCTTAACTTCAAAGCTGAATCTATTCTCACTGTTATTTTTCATGTTGCTGTTAACCAATATTATCATTATCAGTGCCTGGCTTGATTCCAAAATTAGTGCTCTTGGATAGGAAAAATTTCAATTCATCATTTTTTGAACAACAACTATACAATCAGTTCGTCTGCCGCAAATAATAATTGATGTCAGCAGTCAAGATCCTGAATAATATAGACATATCGGCAAAAAAAATGAGAGGAAGCTGATTTAGAAACCAATCCCTAGCATCACAACCGTTGAGCCCTGATGGTGTCAAAATCACACATGCACAAAACATGGCCTAAAGGGGCCTATACATATTCAGTTGTATTTAAAATGTGGGTAAAGCTTAGAAAGGTGTTAAGCAAAGGATCTAAACATATCAGTGCAAAATAATTCATGGCTAATGAGATATAAATTTAGCAATTTGCGATACTGTTACTTGATTAGTAATGGCTCACCACGCGTCGTTTCTTCTTCCTCCTCACACCACACTGATTTGCACAAGAGCGGCAATAGTAACATCGACAAAAACGGGGATCCTGAAGCAATTAAGACAGTAATTTACAGCAGTTTTTCGCCAGTTCCTGATGCAACAGTGGAACATTGGTGTTGCGGTGCCAAGTGGCGACACCAGGGCCGAAAGGGTTAGGGCTACGGCACTGCGTCTGAGATAAAACGGGCAGCCGTCGAGGCGCTGATCAGCCATAACTAACGAGGCGGCCTCGTGAAATCGCTAAAGATATCCGAGAAGTTTGAAAACCGGTGTAGGTTTTCAAACTTTCAACTACCCGGTCAAATGGAAATCGGATCTCTCCCTCTTGCGCTGCTGATGCATATGCAGACAGCCTTCAGGCCCCCCATACAGTCTGCGTCACACTTGTATAGCGGACAGTGCGAACCAATTTATGAACGCTTTATTCCAACACTCTCTCGGGGCTTTCGGTGAAAAAAAGCTGGCTCCCACCTGGTTCGTAGGTCAAAAAGGAACGTTGCGTCAAGATCCTGGTAGCTGCGGAGAGGTGTATCTTAATTTGGAGGCCTATATACTGCTCAAAAAAGTATTAGTTGCTCGCTCAAGCTGGGCTCCCTGCGGGGACATGTCTTGTGGTAGCTTCAAATCTGGATACGGAAAAATTAGTCGGAACGACAAGGTTTTAGGGCTTCCCACAAAGACCGTGAACAGCTCAAGCGCTTATACGTCCCCCAAACGGCTCATCCGTAGGAAGTGCCTTGGCCAAAAGTATGTGACTAAGCTTGAGATATTTCAAGGCAGCTTCTTAAACATGCTTTAAAGGTACAAACGCGCGTGGCGCACTGCGTAAAGGAATAAACACTGCTCTGCCGTGACATTGTCTTTTTGGCTATAACGGGGTAATTCCACTTTAGATACAGCGAACGCAATCAGAATGGCCATCAGGTTCGCTATAAATGGGCTCGTACTTGGTAAGGCGCGTTTAAACCCTCAGATGTGGACTAGCGGGTCCCACGCGTCACCCGTGAAAGAATACAAGAACCTCAAAGGCAGCCTCAACGAATGTAAAGCCGATCGTGAAACACGTACGCCAGGATCCTCAAGTCTGCACCCACGATGCATAAGTTATCGATTAGATGCATAAATAAATTTACGCAAATGCAAATCGCAAAGCCTAGGATCGCACAAGTATCAGAGCAAACCAGCTAACGAGCATCTCCAGAAATACAAATAACTTTCTATCATCATATATCTATGTTTTCAATATAGGGCCTGGTTTTGGTTCAACTGCCCACTTCGAGCGAAATTTCGCTGCCCATTTGGTCCTTCATAACCACTTGCATCAGCAATGTATTTCCAGCATAACGACATGGTGCAGAATAAGCCGCTTAGCAAGAGACAAGAAATGAAACGGAAGACACATCGAGAGATGCAAACAAGACCGGGAAGTGCTTGGTAGATAGTTCGCTCATATTTAGTTGTTGGCTACTTCGAGTGTTTAGAGTGCGCACACAGGTGATTTTAGCGATTTGCTCGTTTAAGGCGGGTGCGATGGAGCAAACAGTCAAAAGCCGAGTCTTTTCTGTGTGCGATGAACTGAACCGATGTGGCGCCCGTGATGAGCCTAGAAATTTATAAATTCATGGGATGCTTCCTTGGCCGTATACAAAATACGAGCCCGATTAAAAGTTTTTAAAAGAATTATTTACACAGTCTGCCCATATATTTTAATTCACAGGAACTGCAGTTATGTTTAGATGCGTCTAGCGCTGACAGTGTTAAAACAATACTGCCCAATCCGCATTACAGGTGCCTGGAAACCGAGCACGTGCTCATTCAGAGACTTGGCCAGAGCAACGCTTCTGCTAACTGGAAGATGTGCTCTTGAGAACGACACACAAATTAATGGCGCTGCTGGAATTGTAGACCTGAAGGGCTTAAGCGTCTACCACCTGGTGCACCTGGCGCCATCGTTGCTGGTTAAACTGGCTCTATCCACGCAGGTAAGTACGGTCGTGAGCTTAGGGCAATATTAACGTAAATAGGCAGAGAGTTTTACCTTCACCTTTAAGTGTGTTAGGTATACCGCGCAGAGTACCTTAGTCGTTGTTCAATAATCATTTTCTGTGCAATCAAAAAGGAACAGCTGAAATAATGTTTCTCCTGCAAGCTTTGCACCAGCCAAGTAAGAAGAGCTGCGTTCTAATCTGTGAGCGTTAGATGAATTTTATAATTCACATTCGAAAGAAGGCAACAGTAAAGCATAACATTAAAGAATCTGAAAACGCAACCTGAGCACCCTCTTGCTACAAGTGTTAACCGCTGACCACTTTCTCTTTTTTTTTTTTTTTTTTTTTTGAGCTCGCGTTGAACACAACAGCTTCAGGATTCTGGGAGATATTTTAATTGTGGGGTAACTGTGGGATAATATAAAATGCCGCTGTGCTCATATTCATGAGAAAGGTGTAATCTTCCCATGACTTGGCAAAAATTTGCTATTACACTTTTTTCTTCCTCTCGCGCGAGTAAGTAAATCTGCCGCAGAAAGCTAGTGAGCACCGTCTTGAATTAACAGTGAGACAGCTGCAGAATATTGCTACGGAGACGACTAAGCGGGCAGTGGCGCGGAGCGGAGCGCTCGCGCCAGGCCCGCTGGCCATTAAAGCATATTTCATCGTCATGTCATCACGTCGTTCTGTTTCTGTTGTGTCACCGTGTTCCATCGCTCGTCATGCCACCACGTAACAATATTGTCAGGTACGTTTTGTGAACGTATTGAAACAAATATCAAAATCAGCCTGCGCGAACCGTTTGCATTCTCGTTACCCCTACGACACGCAGGCACGTGCATACGGCTTGGTTGAACCGTGACTTTATGTGTGGACTGGTAACTTACGCTCTCGCCTCATACCCTTAAAGGATGAGCTTAAGTGTCCCCAATAATGCAGCACCTTACACTGATCGGACGTGATAGGGGAATAATTAGCAGGCAAAAGAAGCTTCCGTTTCCATCCAAGTTTAACCAATACTGAACCAAATCTATCTATAAGACTTTCCTTATAACACCAATTGAGTGCGTTTTCAAGTAATTGTGACACAAGTTTGGAACGTTATAAGGTAATTTATGAACATATCGATAAAAGCTGTCTAAGCTTCTGATGTGTACTAAAACATTGCTTCTGAAGATTGCCCTGAACTAATGAAAATTAATTTAGACACAGTTCTTGTGTCTGTCTCGCCTTTCTACACGTCCCGTCTGTTTGAGCTGTTTCTTTCTTTTAAGTTAGGCGGCTATAGAAAACCAGTGAGGCACATTTTCTTTAATTTAACAGCAAAAAAAATAAATCCAACCGTGCAAGGGGAAGATCTGCGGGTATATAAATTGCTATCGTTATTTTATACAGTATGTGCAAAAATTAAGTCCAATAAGTTTCCCCAAAAAATGTCCAAAAATTTCCTGGAACGGACGTTTTGCTACTCAAGCCTATTTCCTTTATCGTATGCCACCCGCGTCCACCTTCTGGAAAAATCTCTCAATATTTCATCTCTCTCTCTGACTCTCCTGTCCGCGCTAGTGTATCCCCTATGTTGTTCCCCGCATCACTAGTCCTCCTCCGTATAACTTCTTCCTGGGCAAGTTGGTGCATATTGAGCATTATAAAGTTAGAGCGCAAAAACAACCACATAAAGAGAAGCTAACGACACAGCACAAGCGCTCACTACCAACTGCTTTGTGGCTGAAAGGTGGCACCTTATATACGGCGAAAAGAGCATAAAAAAGTGCAGAAAAGTAACATAAAAAAATTTTGATAACTGAACAGACAAAGCACTACGCACAAGCAAGCAAGAAGTAATCAAAATTTAATTTTTTTTTAAATTTTCTAATCTCAACCGTTAGCAGATTTGAGATAGTGAAATTCAGCGTCAAAAAGAGTTATGGATGGGGTGCTGATGCACTCACTACCAGGCTTCCTTATGTGACAGGCGTCTTAACTAACACGGGCCGTCTGGTCTGGACTTCTGCTGAGAATCTTCGTCCGATCAAACCCTGCCACGCATTCTTTTCAGTCACTTACGTGCGCAACTAAATTTGTATACCTGTCATCAAGTTTCTTTAGTTTAAGGGTGTGTTCTCCTAATCGGTCATTGACGCAACAGCCAGGTTGGCCGTCATACAGCTTTCCACGTGACATGGGAATAGAGTAAACCACTCCAGAGGAACAGTTCACAAACGGCGTAACATGGTTTTTGTTACATCCACGTTCTTTGGCAACACAGATGCGTGGGCACAGCTTTGCCCGTTTGTTAGCAGCCGAAAAAAGGACAGCTACGACCTGGCAAGCAGACATGGCGTACTGTCCTTTTCTCGGCTCCCAACAAACTGGCAAAGCTGTGCCCACGCATCTGTGATGCCAAAAAACGTGGATGTAACAAAAATCATGTTACGCCGTTTGTGAAGTGTTCCTCTGGAGTGGTTTACTCTATTCCCATGTCACGTGGAAAGCTGTATGACGGCCAACCTGGCCGTTGCGTCAATGACCGATTAGGAGAACACACACTAAAACTAAAAAAGTTTGATGACAGGTATGCAAATTTAGTTGCGCACGTAAGAGACTGCAAAGGATGCGTGGCAGGGTTTGATCGGACAAAGATTCTCGGCAGAAGTTCAGACCAGACGGCCCGCGTTAGTTAAGACGCCTATTACATAAGGAAGCCTGCCAGTGAGTGCATCCGCACCCCGTCCATAACTCTTTTTGACGCTGAATTTCAATATCTGAAATATACTAACTGTTATCAATTTCTGTTATGTTACTTTTCCGTACTTTCTTCATGCTCTTTTCGCCGTATATAAGGTGTCACCTTCCGGCAAGAAAGCAGTTGGTAGTTGGTAAGGAAAGCGTAGCAGGGGGCGGCAGAAAGTTAGATGGGTGGATGAGGTTAAGAAGTTTGCAGGGGTGAAGTGGATGCAGCTAGCACAGAACCGGGTTATGTGGAGAAATATGGGAGAGGCCTTCGCCCTGCAGTGGGTATAGTCAGGCTGCTGCTGATGATGATGATGACTTGTTGTTTTTCTTTTCGTTTTTTTTTTTTTTTTTTGCACTCTAACTTTATAATATTCGTCCTCAAGTCAGCGCGTGCTAGGAGCGGGGTCAACGGGTTTTTCTGGTGGCAAACGGTTTTTTCAATCAATCAAGTAAATGTTTTCCTGCTAATTTAAGCTAAGATACATCAACTCCTTATCCTTTTAGAACGGTAGCTCTATTTCAGGCACGAACCCAAGCGGCCGTAGGAACTCTTAAGAGATATCACTTTTTGCTTTTAAGCTTATATACTTCCCAAGTATTTTTTAAAGGCGGCAAATGGCCGCCGCAGTTGCTTTAAGGTTGCAATAATTACTTGCAGGATTGCGTGCCAATCCGAATAAAGGCTGTGTACATCGTTAACCATCCGCCGGTGACCGAGTTCCTGTTTACAGCAGTGAAGCCTTTCCTGAACAGCAAGCTTCTCAGCAGGGTAAGATATGCTGGCGCCTCTACTGTATAATCTCCCTTACTTTATCTGGAAGTGCTGTGCGAAACTGCTTTTTCCGCAGACCACACCAACTAAAATTAATAGAGACCGATGTCAAGTACCTGAAGCCTCTGCGAAATGCGTAACTATACTTTTTTTTCTAAAACACAGCATTGCGTTTAGTGACCAATTACCTCGGCAGCTGCCAACTTCTGTGCGCAGCTTTTAATAAAGACTAGTTGCTTTCTTTGCTTTTGTGCTCTTTTCTTTTTTTTTCATTACTTTCGCGCTGAAAACACCAGATGGGCAAAACGAAGAAGGGCGCAATCAAGATGAACCCGCATCAGACAGGCCTTACGTAATTCGAAATTGTACATACTGTGCCGGCGATAGCGTGGTGTATTGCGACAAATCTGCGAGGTCCATTTCTAAGGCTGAGTTTGGCTCACACTGCTGTCGCTTGGACGAGCAAAATGAACGAAGCCACGCAAAACATGTAACTACGTTGTCCTCATGTGTGTGTTGTCAGAGCCGCCCTGACGGCAGAGAACCTTTTGAAGATATAGATTGAGGGATTTCTATTGCGAAACCATTGCTTGAATGGTGGCGTGACTTCGTTCTGTGACCACGAGATTAGAGATAACCAGATAATAGTAGATGAATAATGATAATGACGTAAGACATGCAATGCAATGTACAGATTACTATAGTTACTCATGATAGTGATAATGAAAACAAAGTTAAGAGTGATAACGTAACTCAATACAAATTTTGGCAAACAGAATCGCTTATATGATATGTGATGTTAGGAAGATAGTGAGAGACCGGAAAGCGTGGCGTGACATGGTCCATAGGGTCACGAAGAGTCGGACGCGACTGAACGACTGAACTTAACTTAACCAGATTAGATATGTTACCATTAAGATTACCGATAATAGTGATTGTTATAGCGATAGCTATTGATAATTATACTGATTCGTAATAGCGATAGTTAATGTTATGATTAGAAAAGAACTAGGCACTATTCTCAATGCTTTCTCATTTCCGCATGCAAGCAAAGTGCACTCTTGTAAGTCCGTTAGGTGTACAGATTTTAAATTTTACCCTTTTGTCTGATACGGCCCTAAACACAACGACCAGCACGTCTTTCCGGAAACGATATTTCCACTCTGGTGGTATTAGCAAGCAAATGAACAGCATATATACTATCCATTTAGGTGCGGTTGGTTTATGAGGTTTGACGTCCCAAAGCAACTCGGGCTATGAGAGACGCCGTAGTGGAGGGCTTCAGAAATAACGACCACCAGGGGTTCCTTAAAGAGCACTGACATCGCATAGCACAGAGACGACTTGCTTTTCGCCTCCATCGAAAACCGGCCACCGCGACCGGTATTTCATCCCGAATCCTTGGGCACAGTAGTCTAGTGCCCTAAACACATCACAACCGGTGCCGGGGGTATGGGGGGAGAGATATTGAATGCAACGCAATGGGATATAACGTTTCAAACGACTGCAATTATTTTTCTTGCTGGAAATGCCTCCAAATTGTATCTCCAAAATAAACTTTTATGTAAATTAGAGCAAAATAAATGTGAGTATGCTAGCCTGAAAAACATTTTCAGAAGGGTAGGGGTAGGGCTATACTTGAGGGTATGTCTTTACTGGAGAGAAACTTTCGACAAAATAGGATAATGCACCCATGCAAAGAACAATGGGATCTCATGTAGATAATCATGCCATCCAATTCTCTTTTTTTTTTTTTCAAACTAGCGGCGAGGGGAGTCCGAGTCTGTTCAGATAATCACTGATAAACTCGTTTTCGTAAATCGCATTTCATCTAGAGACCATTTACCGCTCCGCCTCTCCCCTTCCTACTTCCTATTCTGCAGAATCGGTAATTATTCAGATTATAGCAAAACCTTAAAATTTATATTTATTTAGGTCATTCATCATACGCTGAGCTTCTCTGATATCAGTTTCTCTGTTTTGTTCCTTTAAATGACGTAAAATTCAAAACCGCTGTCTTTTCCGCATAACTTTCCAGATCCACTTCGTCGGGCAGGACGCCTCGCAGCTTTGGGATATCTGTCCTCGTGATCTCGCACCAGCTGAATTCGGTGGAACGCGGGAACGCTTCGACTACGACCGCCAGGACGTGTTCCTCCGCAGTAGGGCCGAATTTTTCGAGCGCTTGTACCGACGGTACAACTCGGAGAAATAGTAATTTTAAAATATATGCTATCTCAAATATTTGTTGAATGTAATGGCATCCTGTCATTGTTTTGTGCCACCGTTATTTCGTTCTCAATTCAACGCGTTAATCAAATATTTATATACAAGAAATCACCGCTTACGTGCGCACGTTGTGTCTACAGGTGCATGTCCTAAAACATTTTCTTTTTATTTCTGGGCGTCCTTTATGCAACAGCTATTACTAAGATTTTTGCTGGAGATATAGCAGGTCGCCAATGAGCAACGTACAGCCATTCGTGATTGAGCGCTAATCTGCAGGTTTAATAAGCGCAAAAACAACGAATATTTCAATCTATTTGCTCTTTAGATATAAATAAGAATAAGTCATTTTTTGTTTCTTTGAGAGCGCCCGTAAAATATGTGCTGAGAAATAACAGAAATATCATCCCCAGCACTGAAGAAATCGCTGAATGCACAGGCCCCAGTGCGAAGAGGGTCCACGCCAGCGTTCCAAAGACTCTGAAGAGAAAACGAAAAGAGTAACACGGGATCAACTTCGGTAAGAATTCTTTCGGTTCAGCTCTGAACCGAAATCAAGAACGAACGAAACGAGAAGAATTCTCGTTGCAACCACATTCGTAGCACACACACACACACACACACACACACACACACACACACACACACACACACACACACACACACACACACACACACACACACACACACACACACACACACACACACACACACACACACACACACACACACACACACACACACACACACACACACACACACACACACACACACACACACACACACACACACACACACACATACACACACGCATACACACCCATACACACTCACAAACACACACACAAACACGCACGCGCGCGCACATCGCTGTTTTGTAAACCTGCAAATTACGCATTCTCGTCCATAAAAACACCCGTGTCCTGAACATGTCTGTTCAGTTCATTTGCTTCACTTTACCGACTTGTTTCTATGCCCTTCTGTGCGGGTGTTTTCCCAGGCTAAGCAGGGTGAGGCGAACATACGCGCGAGCAAAATAAAACCTCACGATGTCCCTAAGGATAACGCAGTCGAGGTTTACATGAAAACTATTTAAAATCCGTCTACATGTCAATTATGTTCGTTTGACGACAGCAGCAAAACATTTCCTGTTACTATATATTTACTAATCATGGTTCAAATTCAGATAAGACCCAAAGAATAACGCTTCGCTTACCCTCCTTTTTAATCTGAAATTTGGCAAAACAGCAAGCACCAAAACAGGGCATGCGCAGGGTCCGACTGATGAGCTGAAGAAGGGGGCCGGGTTAAGTGGGCGAGAAGCCCGCTGTGGCCACCTTAAGCGGTGTGTGAATCAGGACCTTCCATAATACGCAATACATATTGGCTAAATTAGTTCAATATGTTGCTGTACAAAACTTCATGTCGGCCGAAGAGAAAGCTACGGATTTTCAGTGCATGGTCTTTTCGGCAGGGTGTACTATATTGTTGTGCTATAAGCACTTTGCGTCACTGTTCAGCAAGTGATCAAAATTTCTTCATAGTTTTTGGTGCGTGAAATTTCCTGCAAGAAACCCAAAAGACTATGCAATGACCACTGTCTGCAAACTGTTGGTACCCAAAATCTTCAGCTGTTTCATGTGTAACTAAAAAAAAAAAAAAGTCTTCCTTGGAGGCGCATAAATGAAAGAGTTCACCTTTAGCATTGCAGAATAAAACAGCTCCCATGAAAGTACCTAACACATGCAAAATCAACGATTCATTTCAAACTAACTGGACAGTTATAAAACTCATACACAGAGTAACACCCATCCAGCAGCCATTGCCATTTTCTAAGCATCCTCAACAAAGCTAGCAAGTTTCTACACAGTATACCTCTTGTTAATAAAAACAGCGCAAACAGGAAGACATATATGACAAGATAAAATGAAGCTATAAGACAAGCGCTGACTCAGTATACCCCTTTAAGCGGTAGTTCTCACCTTAGAGCCGCCACGGCTGCTTCAGCGTGTCCTTGAGCTTGTGCGCCGGCTTCTTGTTCGGGTTGCTGGTGGGCGTGTGGACGGCCAGGCAGCGGAAAGCCAGGATCATCAGCCACAGCGTACCCAAGGCCAGGAACGCCGAAAGCAGCGGGTGTAGCTGGAAGCGTCAACCAGTGCATAGAACAAACCAATGTGAGTACTGCCGTTAGCTCTGTCAATCACTGGTTTCGGAACAAGAAAAACACACTACACTCAAACAATGCAGGAGCTATCAAATAAGTTTATACAAAAATGCCATGCTCTACGGCACTTTATCCAGGACTGCTGTTTTGGTGATCTGTAGGGATTTTTATGCCGCTGCCGCGGCTGCTGCACCGAACAGATGGTTCGCTGTTGCTTCGGCCTCGCCGTGATTGCTTTGCTAGTCAGGCTGCTAAAGACAGGTGTCGGCGACAAGCTGCAGCAAGGAAGCGACAACGGGCACAAGAGACAGTGGAAGAACGTGAAGAACGTCGTGCTAAGCATCATGCGCAAGATGAAGCTCGGCGACTACGTTCTAGCGTTCCAAGTGCGTGCACCTCGTCGGCTACTAATGAACACATGACTACTCATGAACGCCGCAATGCCACCAAGCGAAGACAGCGCACTGAAGAATCGCCGGAATAACAGTCGTAACCATTGTGTGTCATGTGTTACTCTATAACCATACCATCGAACCACAAAAGCGTAGCCATACGGCCATTGCTAACGCAATTTACCAGGCTTAGCCAGAGCTAAGCCACTGCCAATTTTTGTTCATTTCGCGAGCTCCAATGCTCTCCCTTATATCCTAAATGAAGTTGTGGGGATACAAAGTCTACGAAACGTACGCGTCACCCTCCACAATCCCCCCTCCCCCCTCACTGCTGCATGTCTCATATCTGCGAAACGCTTGTCATATTTGTCGAGGCGATCAAATGGATTAACCATTCAGTCACTGGTCCAGTTCTACGTAACTCTTACTCCGCTATTATTGCTATACTTCCAGCAACTTTGTTTATCTCTAAATCACAAGCTTGATACTGAGTTAGCGTCCGAGTTTTTAACTTAGTGATGAGAGTGCCGCGTTGTGGCACACGTCTCATTTTACGAAGATTTGCAGCAGATGTGGCCAACCAAGCCATACCTCCTGATGCCATCCCTTTTTGGGAGTACTTTCTCGTACCGTGATAAACTCCTTGATCTTGTTGACGGACTGTTCGCCGAAAAAGATGCGCTGCAGGCGCGTCAGCGGTCCCTCAGCGTCCACGTCTCGGCACTTGCGGAACACGTCGCAGTAACCCCGCAGGCCGTTGCATGGCGCTCCTGGGGTCATCTTGGCCCCGCAGTGCGCCTTCATCTCCGGGAACTCGCATGCCGGTAGGCACTCGCCTATATCAGATGAAACGGGCGTTGCAGCAGAGGAGAGACACGCACCGCAAAGAGAACAGAAAAAATGCCGACAATGAAAGCAGTAATTTAGCAGAATATTACGTTGGGCTAGTTGGCTTTTCATACCGCAAAAGATCCGCATCAGCAAATTCGTTTTTTTATGGCACAATGAGATTGATTTTCTCGAGAATACTTGAAGGTTGTCTGTATCTCTGCGGGGTTTTATATCTTTTTACAGTTTGCAGTTGATGTCCATGTTCATCTCGCCCAACGGATTTACAACATTAACGCTGGCAGCTGGCGACCAAGACTGCGTAGTGGATCCTAATCCGCCCGCGAAGTGACCGTGTTTCCCCGTTAGGAGACGCGACCCTTTCAGGAGCATGGCTCGCAGTTCGATATATCGAATGTTCACTGAACTGAAGTTGGATAAAGGCGAACACCACTCCTATACTTTTGTATCGGGTTTACAAGGTGATATTCTGAGAGTTCGGTATAAACCATAATTTGATAATCTGGGTTCAATACATTCGGGTTCGACTATTTGTTTTCATTTCTTTGAGTGTTCCCAACCATCAAAGATTCTAGCGAATGAAACATTTAGTTGCAGGTCAGCGCTTCTCCTGTGCTCTCGTTTCTCTGGTCCGTCGTTTTCTGCGCTGTTTTATCATGAATGAAAGGAGGCAGCTTTGGCTGATCATTGTGAATATAATGGCACCCTCTCTTGCAAGGCCAGAAATCATCTCGGTAAATGCGTAAATATAGAACACCGCCTGCTTTGCTGCCCGGGAATCCCCATGAAACGGTAATGTGTTGACGCTCATGATCATCTGAAAGCGGCTTCATGAATTTCATGTGACGCAAGAAGCGCGCAGATTTATCTCGAATGATCGAAGTCATGCTCGACTGTTTCCACATTGCTCCAGATTGTTCTAGGTGCCTTTGGCGGTTTCACCTGTATGGTTCTTTGCCAGCTTTAAATTGAGCGTGGCCAAATGTAGCAATCTTAATGACCACCGAGCCCACTTGTTGCTATCACCGCAAGAACGTTGTTTTGTTCTTTGTTGGCGGCCAATCAAATATTTTGTTTCTTCAGGAAACATTTCGTAGTGTTTCTGACTCCTAGACCATATGGCGCTCGTGCCCCATGCGAAGGCTGTTTCGCAATCAGAAAAAAAAATTGAGTGAACCTACAATGATATTGAATGCTATGGAAACATGAGGGCATGTCCTTGCACTTTCATACCATCGACATCAGCCATCCGCAAACGTGAATGGAATAGGCTTTGTTTGCATAGTGTCTTCTTGCGGAAACAATGATTGCGTCGAGATATAAATACTGTGAGCACTGTGTGGCGCTTCATCTTCCACACGGCTGAACGTGCTGCTGCTTCTTCATCTTGCTCCCTCTTGTAGATACCCATCGTCATCGCGGAGTGTGTTTGGCTGCAGTGCGCGACCAAGGCTTCAGGTCTGCAATAAAGCCTGATCCCCCAAGTCCGACCTTCGCATTGCCTTACACGTGGTGGAGGTGCGCCTTGATTTCCCCGCTGCTTCGTCACCTGCATCCACCTGGAGCTTCGTTCTGGCCGCCGTTTGATCCCGACCACCATCGTCATGACTCAAGAGGGCCACTCCGCTATTCCGGCTTCTACCAACTCGACTCCAGCTCCCCTTGCCACTTGAAGTGTCAGTAGCCGCCAGCGCAACCCGCAAAGGTTCGCCGGTCTCCGCGGCGACGACGCTGATGACTGGCTCGACAGCTACGACCGGGTCAGTGCTTTCAACCGGTCGGACGATTCTCTTAAACTAATTAATGTGTCCTTTTATTTGACGGATGTGGCCAAAACGTGGTTCCTAAATCATGAATCGACGATTCCGGACTGGGCTACCTTTAAACAAAAGTTACGCCAGATTTTCTGCGCTCCTACTGTTCGCACGGAGTCCGCCAAGAAGAAGCTAGAAGCCCGACTTCAGCGGTCTAGTGAGACCTATACCTCTTATATAGAAGATGTCCTTGCACTTTGTCGGCGCATAAATGACACCATGCCTGAGGCCGAGCGGGTTCGGCACGTCCTTAAAGGTATTGGGCCACTCGCCTATAACGCCCTGGCCGTGCAGAACCCTACGACAATCGACGCCATCATATCTACTTGTCAACGCCTTGACGAACTACAGTCAGTACGCCTGCAGCCTGATCCGACTTCATTTGGTTTCACTACCGACGCTGACCTCCGTGCGCTTATTCGCGGATTAATTCGGGAAGAGCTCTCGGCTCAAGGTAATTTGTGCCGCCCTGCATCTGAGCCACATCCTTCAAGTGCCGGCCTACGTAGCATTATCAAAGAAGAGCTGACCTCAATGACCTATTCCCCCCCCCAACATCGGTCGCTCCTACCATCTGTCAGGTGCCAACGTACGCCCAGGTCACGTCCTTGCCTCCTGCAGTAGGAGCGCCTACGCCACCGGCGCCTACCACTGCTCATGTCGCTGCATTGGCACCACCTGCCGCGGCGCCGACATACTACCCCAACTGGCGCCCAGCCCGCCCTGTTTGTTATTACTGCGGGTACCGAGGCCATATTTTCCGCTTCTGTCGTCGCAGGCTCCTGAATGAACGCCGCGGCTACGACTCATTTGAAGCAGACTACCCTCCTCGCTTTTCCGGCTCTAACCACCGTTCATTCCCTGATTATCCCCGATGTTCATCACCCCGCCAGAGAGCCCCGCTCCGCCTGCTGGTTACAGGCCTTCGAGATGGCGTTCTCCTTCGCCTTTTCGCCGCTCAACCTCGCCTCTCCGTCAAGCTTCACTAACGACCCCCCGCCAATCGGAAAACTGACCACTGCAGTTTTAGGAGGGAAAACTGCACTCTTCGGCCATCCCAAAAATCCTCCGGAACGTCCCTGGAATATTATTTTAGTGTGGGTTGAAGGTTTATCTGTTGAGGCTTTGGTTGACACGGGCGCCGCTGTTTCTGTGATACACACTGACTTGTGCTCCCGCTTGCGAAAAGTGAAAACGCCTTATGATGGACCTGAACTCCGTGGAGCTGATGGTGCAATAATTCAGCCTTTTGCTAAGTGTACTGAGCGAGTTTTTGTTGATGGTGTCCGCCACCATGTACAATTTGCCGTGATGTCACCGTGCGCTCCCCCAATTATTTTAGGCTGGGATTTTCTATCTGCCGCATCAGCCAGCATTTCGTGTCGCGACAGGGTCATTTACATGAACGAGAGCGATCCGTCTTCTGAACTTCCCGAGCCCCGTCATCGCCTGCTTGCCGCTACTAACTCAGTGTTGCCCCCTGGATGCGAACAACTTGTCGCGCTTACTTCTGCTGACATTGATAACGGAGATGGGCTAATCGTGCCTTCTGATCACCATCTGACCCGTGGAATCGCGCTACCACCAAGTCTTGTTCGGTTTGAGCATGGCACAGCGCTTGTCGCTGCTTCGAACACTTCCCCAGAGCCCATTGTGCTGACTAAAGGGACATGTTTTCCTTGTGCCCTGGACATTCACCCGGTATCCCTCACCACCCTTACCGCCCCCTCTTCCTCACCAGCAGCTTCTTCCGATGCTTCTCTCTGTGTTCTCTTTGGCACCATCAATCCTGACCTTCCTGCGACTCACCGCCAAGCTTTGCAGGAATTACTTCGAAAACACCAAGCCTCCTTTGATGTCACTTCTCCGACCTTGGGCCGAACGTCTTCTGCACAGCACCGCATTATTACAGAAGGTACTTCTATTGTTAGCCGCCGCCCTTACCGTGTTTCCTTATCAGAACGTAAAATCATAGAAGATAATGTGAATGATATGCTCCGGCGAGACATTATTCGGCCCTCAGCTAGCCCCTGGTCATCTCCGGTCGTCTTGGTCAAAAAAAAAAAGGATGGGTCCGTGCGTTTTTGCGTTTATTACCACGCACTTAACAAAGTCCCTCGAAAAGATGTTTACCTTATGCCACGAATTGACGACTCCCTCGACTGTCTTCAGGGCGCCGAATATTTCTCCACTTTGGATTTGCGTTCCGGTTACTGGCAGATACCGATGCACGAAGCCGACAAAGAAAAAACCGCATTCTCTACTCCCGATGGGCTTTACGAATTCAATGTCATGCCTTTTGGACTTTGTAATGCCCCCACTACGTTTGAGCGCATGATTGACACTGTTCTTAGAGGACTTAAGTGGAAAACATGCTTGTGCTATCTGGACGACATAGTTATTTTCTCTGCGACGTTTTCTGATCATTTATGCCGCCTTGATCAAGTATTAACGTGCCTGGCATCCGCCGGTCTCCAGCTGAACACAAAAAAGTGTAATTTCGCCAAGAAAGAAATCAAGATCCTGGGCCACCTCGTCAGCCGCGATAGCATTCGACCCGACCCTGACAAGCTTGCTGCAGTTTTGAACTTTGCACGCCATCAGCGGACTAAGGAACTACGCAGTTTCCTTGGCCTGTCTTCGTACTTTCGCCGTTTCATTCGCAATTTCGCTACCATTGCTGCACCGCTCCACCGCCTCCTTACCGACCGTACTACTTTCAATTGGTCCAAAGAATGTGAAAACGCTTTCCAAACCCTAAAGAATGCCCTCACTTCGGACCCTGTTCTCGCTCACTTCGACGACACTGCTGCCACCATTCTCCACACCGATGCCAGCAGCCTCGGTATCGGCGCCGTACTTCTGCAACGTGATACCACTTCTCGGGAAAAGGTAATTGCGTTTGCCAGTTGAACTCTAACACCAGCGGAACGCAACTACACCATCACTGAGCAAGAGTGCCTCGCCGTCGTTTGGGCAGTTCAGAAATTCCGCCCCTACCTCTACAGCCGCCATTTCACGATCGTTACAGATCACCACGCTCTGTGCTGGTTATCAACCCTCAAAAATTTGACTGGACGCCTGAGCCGTTGGATTCTGCGTTTGCAGGAATACCACTTCGATGTCATATTCAAATCGGGTCGCAAACATCGAGATACCGATGCTCTTTCCCGCTGCTCGCTCCCAGAATCACCACCTAGTGCTTCTTCGCGCCTTCCTGCGTGCACCCTCGACGTCCCAATGTCGTCCAGAGCTCCAACCACCACCTGTGCTACTCCTGCCGCTGCTCCAGATCGCTACGCCATTATTTCACACCAGCGAGCAGATCCCTACTGTCTTTCCTTAATCAACCTTCTCACCGGTGCTACTCACCCTCCTACCGCTGCGCAGGATGCGCAGGCAACTCCAAAAGTTCACACTTGACAACGGCGTGCTCTCCCGTTATATTTATTGCTCTGAAGGCACCCGTTGGGTCCCCATTATACCGAGATCGCTTCGAACCCGTATCCTGGCGGCTTTCCACGATGATGCCACAGCCGGTCACTTAGGCTTTCATAAAACTTACCACCGCGTGAAAACCCGTTTCTTCTGGCCAGGCCTCGCCTCAAGTGTGGCAAAATACGTCGCCTCTTGTCTGCCATGTCAGCGCCGCAAACGGCCCACTTCTCCTCCTGCTGGCCTACTACAGCCGCTACCTTGCCCTGCTACTCCTTTTGTCGTTGTTGGCATAGATTTATACGGGTCACTCCCATTGTCCGCACGAGGTAATCGCTGGATCGTCACCGCCGTCGACCACCTAACACGCTATGCGGAGACCGCTGCCCTGCCTAATGGCTCTGCACATGAGGTCGCGACCTTCTTTTTGGAATCGCTCGTACTGTGCCATGGGGCCCCTCAAGTGCTTCTCAGCGATCGTGGTCGGGCATTTCTGTCGACGATTGTAGCCAAAGTTATTGAGGCCTCAACCACACATCACAAATTGACCTCCAGCTATCACCCGCAGACCAATGGGTTGACTGAGCGGTTCCACCGCACGCTTTCTGACATGTAGCCTATATACGTCGACCAAGACCACCGAAACTGGGACGTAATACTTCCTTTTGTTACGTTCGCCTACAATACGGCTGTACAGCGGACCACAAGTTACACCCCGTTTTTCTTCGTTTACGGCCGTTCTCCCGCTACCCTTCTTGACGCCTCTTTCCTTTCTACACATGCCAGTTCCTCATCCTCTCTTCCTGACCAGTTCCTTTCCCGAGTGGCCAAATCTCGCCGGCTTGCTCGCGTCAACACGGAAGCTAGCCAGGAAGACCGCAAGTTCCACTATGATGCAACCCATCGCCAAGTTTCGTTCCGTCCCGGCGACGGGGTGTTACTTTGGACCCCATTACGCACTCCTGGCCTTTGTGACAAGTTACAGCACCGTTACATTGGTCCTTACACAGTTCTTGCAAAAACCTCCCCGGTCAGCTATCGCGTCTCCCCTGTTTACCCTCCTCCGGACTGTCGTCACCGTGGCACGGAAGTTGTCCACGTTTCACGTATGAAACCTTTTATTCGGCGCAATCCTGCGGACTTATTCAACTGCGCGGGCGAAATAGTGTGAGCACTGTGTGGCGCTTCATCTTCCACACGGCTGAACGTGCTGCTTCAGCTTCATCCTGCTCCTTCTTGTAGATACCCATCGTCATCGCGGAGTGTGTTTGGCTGCAGTGCGCGACCAAGGCTTCAGGTCTGCAATAAAGCCTGATCCCCCAAGTCCGACCTTCGCGTTGCCTTACAATACCATCACTTTATAGGAAGCGCCTTTAGCACAAAAAATATATTTTTTTAATGAAATGGCAGGTTGAAAAAAAGTGACAAGGCATAAAAAATTTTTTCGGTTGTAGTCTGCACATGGGGCACATAAGCCCCCATTGTTTTCAGGTGAAGTATAATATTATGCAAATAATTCTGTTGAGTTTCGTTCTGAATTAATGCAGTGAAATAAAAATCTTCCGTGAATTTGAAATTGCTTGCTTAAGTTAAAGTTTCTAGAGCCAGAACAAACAATTGCACATTCCGAAGAACCGAAGTAAATGCTAGAATAGTTCCTAGAGGAATTTGTTTCACAATGCTGAAAACACCACGCACATGTTGCGTGTTCGGCAATCTAGACAACAAGGAATCATTTCCCACTGACCTAGAATATTTAAGTTCATCATTGGCAACCTCTTAAACTGGGACAGTTCGCCTGTGCTTATCTTCACAGTTTGGTAGAGCACACTGTCAGGTGACAAAACGATTCAGTTGCTGCATACTGATTAATCACCCCCGCTGATTTTATCATTGCGCTTTGCAGATTTTTACTTGGCTGCATCCTGATACAGAAAGAAAGCAACGAGTCCTTGTCGGTTCGCCACAATGCAGCTGCCTATAAGCATAACAAAAATAAAGCGGATACTAAACCCCGAAGTATTGCGCGTGAAAGCATGCAGGTGTAGGACATGGCAATAATTGCAGTGTCCGATGTTTCGGGCACAGAATATCCGCAATTCTGTTCAAGATAACGACAATAACTGATGGGCACTCGTTGGTCGGTCCCTTCTTGTACTCTAGCCTAGTGCCGTTGCACTGTTGTACTCGAAAACTGTTCAAGCTAAGCATTTTGTTCAAGAAGCAGTACGTTATTGCTCAGGGAAAAGTCGACTGTAAGGTACAATGCAGTATGCTGAGGTTCGTTCAACAAAAATGCCTTTGAATCGACTCGAACAAGGCTTCGCGGGAGCTTCCGACAATTTTTTTTTCTGTTCTCCTCTGTAATGTACTCTGTAGCCTAGCGGTAAAGTAATGAAATAATAATTTTCAAGTGATATTTCACTACATTTTTCGCCCTTGCCCATCGAGGTGCGCAGTGGTGCTCACTTGTCACCAAAATTGTCAAGTGATTAATAAGATCGATAGGATCAACATGAAGCCTAATGAGAGCAACACTTGTCATTATCTCGGTTGAGGTCGTTCTCGGTACGAGTGCGCGTAAAGCACATAAATGGCAACGCATAAAAGTACTTCGCATCCACCCTGCGCTTACCGGTCCCCTGGCAGGCGATGAGGCACAGGTCGTCCGCCGAGAGCCGGGAGCCCGTGAGCGTACACTCCTTGAGGCCGTACTTGACGCAGATGGAGCTCGAGCACTCTCCCTGCATGCACACCTGTGTTCCCTCGTTACATGGCGTCAGGTCCGGCTTCGCAGGACCCGGAGGGCAGGTGGCGTTGATGCCGCTTCACACGACGCAGTCAAGGAGCACACCCTCTCGCAAGCGACGAGCAAAGGAGAAAAAAAAAATGGCGAGGTTCCACCTGGCTTAACATAGTTAATGAGCGTAAGCTCCATTCGCTTTGCGATGGACTCATCAGGATTGTTCGAGCGTGCGCCTCCGCGCCGCATCGCCTGCACATCGTCTGCTCGCGGTGTATGGCTATTTGGTTGCAGATTAGTACAAATAGATTCTACCTACGTACCATGCTTTGAAAAAATCATTCGCAAGATTTATAGCCTTCTGAGTTACGTTATGCTCTTTGTCACATCCGCGCTTTTAGTTCATCGTACTGATCGTACGATAACAAAGCCGCGGTATAGTACTCTAGAATATTCTAGAGCAGTGTAGCACGGTGGCAACTTATAGACCAACATCAGCCTATTAGTGTCATCTGGTTTTCCGAACTGCAACAATTTTACCACCGAACCGGCTTTCTTCTTTAGGCCTGTAAGAGGCAAGATCATCACACTCCAAGTAAAAAATAAAGGTAAGTTAGCGCTCATAAATTTTGCTGTAGGTGAGATGAAGTCAAAAGAACGCTGAGTGCACAATTATTAATGAATAATCCAAAATCCAGTCCCAACGACGAGTTGACTGCGACGCCCGACATCCAGCTTCGAAGCGCGCCGACACGTTCAAAACGTGTTTTCAGCGTGCGCAAGGGTCGCGAACTCTAAATTCGCGAAATCTATGCATAGCGAGCTTACGTTAAGGCTCGATTTGAAACCGTGTTTCGAAATTGTGCGCTTTAAAGCATGTTATAACCTATGCTTCAAGGCCATGTTATACTGGCACTACATTTCACAGCGTCATAATGTCACCTCTGTACTCATTGTAGCTTCGGTAGGGCTGCAAGGAGCTACAGAGATAGAGTATAGCTGGCGCCGATGAATTACCTTGGAGAATGGCAGCACTTGCGCTCTAAAACGCTCGCTTCTCGTACCCCTAAGGGAAACGACTGCATAAACACGACTGTAAGTGTATGTGTTACCTTCGCAAAATGATGGTGGCCACGTGGTGGCCAAATGTGATCATGCGCCCCTTTGAGATAGGAAACCACGCTCGTGCAACACGAAACGTCTTTACGGTCCGTCAGCACCGCGTCTGGCAATGCCTCAGGTGGTTGAAGTTGCTGCTATAGCAAATGCGCTGTTCAAATTCCAATCTCCGCCACCTCCTTCACTTTACTTGCTACTACTTTTCAACCATTTCCGCCTGAAAACCCTGAAAGCTGTACCATCAAGTACATCCTCAATCCTACGGAGGCCCTTTATTTAAGCATGCAGTTCTCCTCACCGTTGAGGCTAAGAAATTGGCAGCATTTTCATTGGAAAGCCCCTCTATTCACGTGATAGAATGATTATGGAACAACGAAGTTATTGAGGCGAAAGCCTTTATGGTCTCACGGAACGAAATCTCGTGAGCGAGAGTTGTGCGCGAGATCTGTCATATTCCGCGAGATGTGTTCACGTCTAGCGTTCCTGCCATCTGCATCCCACACTTGAACGCACGCCAAGGAACGCCACGCGATAGAAGCGATGATGGTGTGCCGTCCAAACGCACACTTGCTGGAAAAAGTTGACAGATACTGCGCCTTCCCATTTCTGTACACAAATTGTAATTATATGTAGCACTACAGCGAACGTCGAAAAGAGGCAAACGGTGAGAGGCAAATGATAGAAGAAGGGCAGGCTTTCGCCATTATCCTCTTAAAAGACATCTACGATACCCACTAATTTTGTTTTTATTTTGCAAAAGAAACTGCACAGTTCAAGTGCGAAAACGGCGAGAATGAATTAGTAAGCGAAATACATCACTTCGGGAAAGGTTATCAGCATATACAGGGCACTGTATAGCCGAATAATATCAATTTGATTTTGATGGCGATAGTGGATCTTAGTCAAGGTATAATATATGCACAAAGAAACAAAAAAAAACATCATCTAGCTTCACCTATCAGGCTAGTGGTCCGTACAATGCCCACGGCTTTTGGACAGCGCATGAAAGGATACTCGCAGTGTGATACGTTCCGGCACATGGTTTCCGCTCGGCACAATACGCTGGATTCGAGAAGCTTACAGTTGCTGGTGCAGCAAGGGCCAGCTGACGGACTGCAACACACGTATAAAAATATAATGAATGAAAACTGGAACCTTGAAAGGGACTTGTTCCCACTGAATTTGAACACAAAGTTTCAGAGACGTTTCGGCAGTGCTTAAAGCCGTCTAAACCTATACGTTCCGATTAATGCAACTGTTACCTCGGTAGCATGCTGAAAATTGTTCAGTTTACTGAGGCGCGTCACCACGCTCAACTGCAGCACATACCAGTTCACCGATATTCGAATTGAGTTATGTGCTCTACACGCCAAAGCTAACTGCAACAATGTTCACTCTGTTCTACAAGTGTCACTTAGAGAATACACAGCGGTATTTTGGTAGCTACTGCGTTCCGCCGATTTGAGAGAGTCCCAATTAAGGAGACCATCGATCTGAGATTCCTACTTGCGTAACTATTTCTGCATTCCTCAAAAATGCACGAATTCAGTTTTGACTACGTTCTTTTGAAACGACCTTGTGCCCCTCTGCTCCACTTCAATCTACAAGAAATTCTGCGTACGAAAAATAAGCTATCAAACAACCTCACTATACTTGGTAAATGCGCTTGTTACTTTATTTGTATTCTTCCTGTCCCCAGCATGTCATCTGTGGATGACAATCAGAAATGAGCACGACAAATGAAAAGTTGTACCAAGATAAGTTGCAATCAATTTGTTCGCACTCTGAATGAAGAAGAAAGTGTGCTGCTCCGTAAGCACCAACCCGACTGGTAATTTAAACAGGCGCCGTCAATCCTTGCGATTTGCTTCCGACCGATCTACATCGAAAACAAGCAGGAATGAAATAATTTCCTCACAGTATTGTATTTAAAACGCGTATTGTACTTTGTCGTATGACATGAAGAATGACATGGATGACATGACATGGTCAGAATCATTCATTACTATGGCGAATCATCAGCAACACTAAATGCGCGTGCATACCGCATGCGAATTTACTGTTGCTGATGATTCGCCACGGTAGTGAATGATTATGGCGCGTTTTTTTTTTTTTTTTTTTTTTTTTCACTAATGGTCCCCAACACTCACGCAACAAGGGAGAACCAGGTCGACTCCGTCGTCTGTAACCGCTACTGTATTGCTTTGCTCTAGCAGGAATCAAGCTTAAGGGCTCTCTTTCAGCGCCTGTTATTACCGGCAAACGTTGTTTCTTTTCATCTCTTATATTTGCGGCCATATTACCCCAGCAACCTTTCTAGTCTTCTCCGGTCACCTGGCGCTCCGCTACCAGTCTCTGTCGTACCGCTTGGCTTCTGCTGGAATACAGTATACGCTACCCTTAACACCGTTGGTTAACCTAATTTTGCATTTCATGCATATGCCCATTTCTTCTTAATTTTGACTATGGTATAATTAACTAGCGTTTGTTCCCTGGCCCACTCTGCTTTCGTGATTCTTAAAGTTAGACATGTCATTTTCATATACACAGTCCTCTGCATTGTCCTCAATTTCCGTTGCACCTAACTATTGCGGGAACACTCCTGCTCCAAATGTGACATACAGCATTAACATACTTTGCTGATTAGAGACACTATAAACTGCCAATCATGGTCTAAGAGTACCTTTCATGCGCTCCACCTTAAACTTATTCATTTTGTTATTTCGCTCACGTGGTTATACATCTACAGTCACTAGCTGTCCTAAGTAGACATATTCCCTCGTTATATTTAACCTTCGTTGGCTATTATAAAGTTCTGTTGCTTTCCGAAACTGCTGAGCATTAATTTTGTTCATCCTAATTTGTACGTCCATCGTTCCGATTGTAAGTCCTTAATGTGATACTTTGTTACAGACGTTCCCGCTCCGCGCTGGAACTTTGTTCAGAACTATGACCAAGGCTGTTCCCTGTTGTGAATAAGGCTCCTATGTGGGGTCGAAACGTCTTTCCATCTATGTTCTTTTAGTCTGCGTCATTTTCTTTCGCCGCGCATCATATCAACCTTACAGAAGCTTGTGTCATACCCTCGACTTCAAATTACTTATCAAGTCAGCATCATCAGTAAATCACAGATTATTGTGGTATCCTCCGTCAACTGTCCCCGATCAAGATCTCTGAATGCTTTCTGCGAACGTGTGGTGAATAGTACAGGAGAGATCTCTCCCTGCCGAACACCATTCTTCATTGTGATTTTACTCATTTGCCTTAATATATGGTGACTGTCCAGCCGCTACATATATTTTCTAGTAGTTTAACATATGCCCCTTCTACATCCTGGTTCTGTAACGCCTGCATGACTGCCGAGTTTTCGATCGATGGGAATTGGTTACCAGGAGTTGAATATTTGTTAAGAAAAGCGAGACAATTGCATCCCCTCGCTAACTCCTCATTTTATCTTGGCTTTTAACTACGTCACTCGTCATGTGATTTCCATGTCTTTCGACGCGATGTTACGTGAAGAAATATATTTCCCGAAACTGACGAGAAGTGGTTTCTTCTCATCATACAAAAGCAATCATTTGCTTTTTCTGCGGTTTTAGCATGGCGTTCTTCTTTGTAGGCGGATTTGTCACCTTCGTAAGCGCTCTCGTGATTTTGGCTTTCTGTACACAGTCGAGCAGTCTTCGGTTTTAGCGGTTAATCGTCACTAGCGATAGCTTGATTCTAGGTGGTGACGGTTTAGCGCGCACAGCAATGTCTTCCCGCTAGACGCTTCGCTGTCATCTCGCTCCATTGTCCTGGCAGCGCCATAACTGAAATGTAGAACGGTGCACACGCGCCCACAACTCGACCTGAGCGTCTACCAAGTCAAACCGCCCAACTAACTTCCCTGCAATACATTTGACACTGAGTACTGTCGGATACAGCTCAATTCAGCGGTAACCGCCACACACAATTCCTCCTCGACAGGATGTAGTTCGCTGTTAAAGCGTTCTTGATTGCATAAGTAAAAAGCTAAGTATCAGATCATATTACCAGCTCAAGAAATTATATGCCTCTGGGATCCTTTTCTGTAGCCAAATTTCAAGAACTAACTTTGTTTGCTGCTTAGCAGAGTAACACACTTGCCGCGTACCCTGGCTCGTAGCTAACAAATGCTGCATTGTTTTATTTTGTTTCTTTTACTTGTATACCAAGTCACTGTCGTGCGCTGACAGAGCGAACGTAATATCAGAGCTGGTTGCTAGCCAATCTGATAGATGACGCCACTGAACTGTCTTTAGTGTGCCCTAGCGTTCTCGCTCTCGATCTGTTAGTTGGCGGGCGCGTTCATTACCACTGTAGCATTCCGTAATGGTGGCAGCAAGCATGGCGCTATCGTCTCTAGGGTGCCTAGTCGAATAATCTGAGTGGCACGTTGAAACCGTTCTTATGGACCAGCCCGCAAGGTCTCATACAAAAACCGGCTATACCGCCCAGGTGGTCAAACTCGTTCATTACCAATCCCCCGGCCCGCAATATGCATCCTCTGTTCCACCAAGGGCGCCGGAGGGCGCGGGCCAAACACATCCAGGAAAAATGCGGGAAAGTCATTGAGTCCTACTACGTAGACGCAGCAAAGTCACAAGCGGGGTACATGGTAGTGGTTGTGATTCACCAACAACAACTGGTTGATGCCCTCACAATCTGCGATGACAATACAAAAACGGTCGAGGAGGTGACCATTGCTTTAGCCACCACGCATACCACCTGCGCCTATATAATCAGATTCTATGGCTGCCTACCGCAACTACATCAAAGGACGAATATGTCCTCAGGCTACCAGAATATTAACAAAATCATGGACACTCCGAACAAGACAAATGCCTCGTCTGGACACCGGGACATCAAGGCGTGGAAGGGAACGAGTGCGCCCATGCCGCTGCCCGAGCTCTCCTCCCCCGGAACTCGACGCCTCTATCCCCTACCACAGCCGGTCTCGAGGGAGAGGGCGCGCGCTCTTTCTTACGGCCTTCTCAATCGCTGCGGGAACAATGGGAACTTTTCTCCTTGAGCTACGCTCTCCGCCACCGCAAGGGGCGCGACCTGCTCACCGTTCGCTCCGCGTCTGCTTCAGCGGCGGCGGGTGGTTTTTGCCTGGTTTCGTGTTGTCGCTCGCGAGTTTCGTGGTGAGTGCAGCCCCGAAATTAAAGAGCACGGAAGGTAGATGCTGCAGCGGCATGTCGTCAACGTACCACACGTGAACGGATATAAAAAACACTGTCGTTCAGCAAACGTTCGACAAACATGGCATACATTGCGGCACGGTAGCTACTTTTGTTCATTTTAATCTGAATTTTCCCCAAGCCTGTACACGAATGGGAACAAAAAGAAAACTGAATGAGCAGTGATCACATCGAAGCTTCTTCAAGGCTAACATGACAGCAACTCGTCTGCAACAGCAAAACCGCCTTTCAGCGCTAGATGCGAAACCATTCATGTAGCACCGAAGATGAAAATAATTTCATAAAAATGTAATGTAAATTGCAAAATGCTTGCATGATATAAAGTATTAGTATAACAGTCAAAGTAAACGTTGTAGGGTTGAGTTTTAAGTGTTATTAGAATTCATATACTTGGCAATATGTGGTATTATAAACATTATTTTAGTTTTGCAAATAAACATTGTTTTAATGAACTTTTTACATGATATTATGCTTAATATGAAAACAAAAAATGGTTGATATTCATGACACCACTTGTGCTCGAAGTGGTAAAAAAAGGCCAATAAATGGTGAAGGTGATACTCGATGCAGTGACTTACAAATGAGTTCACCTGCTATATCGAAAGTATGCAAGAAACTTCTAAAGCGTTAAAGAAGGACACCCTCACTTAAGACTCATTTCAAGCCTTATATAGCGACCCATTGACGTTCTCTTCGGGAAAGTAAGGTTAATGTGCGGAAGGGAATGACATATGCCAGATGCGAGGGCCTTAACAGCTAGCGGCACATGACTACATGACTACATTGTCAAGACGAACGTTTCATCTGAGAGCAAAATCAAGGCACGGAAGGAAGTGATGGCATCTCCTACCATCCCATTTTCCACTGTCACATATTCCAGTTCACCTTACCTCGCTGGATATATCATTTAGTTAATCAACTTCGGGTCTGACGCTTGAGCTATTCTTCTTGAAACTAGCGAAAGAAGCAGCCCCATGTAGTACCCTCTTCTACGAGGACAATGTTCTAGTGGACTGCATTATCCGAAACCAGAGCTTGTTGCCCTATTGGACAAACCTTTTTTTTTTTTTCGAAAAAGCTGCCGTGCACCTACTACACACAAATGTTCTCGAAGTACTTAAGATCCTGATTCAGTCAGCATTTCAGAACTCAACACTGAGTTGCCAGAAAGGAATTGACAACAGCTATGTTATTAAGTCCGTTTCTTTGATATTTGAAAAATTTCTCAGAATTCTTCTTCTCAATTAATTATACCAGGAAAGTGACAGAGAAGACCGAAAGGCCAACTCCTTATGTGCACAAGCCGTGCAGGAAGATTTTGAGCCTGAATTTTCTAGACGCAGTTCGCATTTTGATGAATTGATGAATATATAGTGCAATGTGTAACTTTGAAGGAAAATTTTATTGTTTGCTGCTCTTTTCGATTCTGCTTAACTGTTTATGCCCATTTCATTGATTAAAAGTAGTCGCGAGACTACATATACATCTTCGGTCTTTCAACCGACTGATACGTTTTGAACGAAGCTAGAACAACCCAGTCCACTAGACAAGTGAAATTTTTACTATATGAGTAAATTTTTGTTATTTACTCTGAATCTGAGACGCGCCATGAATTTTTGCCGATGCCTCTTCTGATCTAAACGAAAACGGTAGCGGTTGACAGCATCTCCACCCAACAGTTCACCAAGAACTCACGTCAGGTTGCGCTACACCTGCTTAAAACATTCAAAGGCAGATTGCATAGCCTGGTAAATTTATTTTTGTACAAAACTTAGAGGTAAAAAATGTTGAAGTGTACCCGAAGCTTCATTCGACCGTGCACGGCCGAACTGACGAAGGAGCGCGTGCGTGAGCGGATTGTTGACTGCATTTTATTCCTCGTACACGATAAATGTTCGATGTTGATGACGGACTTTGTATAAACCATAAGGGGCGAAATGTCAGGACCTGCCAGTTGCAAATGACGCGGGCGAAGCTAAAAGCAAGCGCGCGTTTCCCTTGCGCGTGAACGTCTGTAGCGGAGGAGCAGCAGTGGGGCGGTGGCGACCCCACCGAGGCGCGGCGGGCGGTTGAAACAGACCCCATTGGAGAGGCCGTAAGAGAAGAGAAGCGCTCTCTCCCTCGAGACCGGCCGTGCCCCTACACACCCCTATCTCGGCCCTCTGACGACGTATGCGGAGAGGTCACAGCACTGCAGACTCTCTCGCAGAAAATATCCACCCCCAGCCAAGGGGCTCTCCATAGCGGAAGAAGTTAGATGGCAACGCCTACAGACAGGTACATATATACCACACCAGCCCGTTTAAACACAATACACCCCGGGTTCTGCGACCCCAATAAATATTGCGGGGAGAAGGCAGGCCTACAGCACATGGAGTGGGCCTGCCCACACAATCCACCTGATGACCCAAATGGAGCGCCCAACTATTTAGTTGTGGGAAGCTGCCCTATCCAGCTCTGGACTAGAGGCCTAACGGGCCCTCGTGACACGCGCGCGGTTAGCAGCGGAAGCCGCTGAAGTCCCTCACTAGGAATCCCACCTATACATCCCCCTCTTTTATCTCTGCTCAATAAAGTTTTTCAGTCAGCCAGTCAGTCTAGGGTCCCTACCTCATCACGTCTAAGCAGCAATTTTCTACACCTACTACTAGCTTCACCCATTACGTGACTACGGAGGCGCTGGCGCCAATCTCGTGGGGGGTGCAATTGTGCGCACCAGGGGGAAGACGTAAAGTTTCTATTGGTTCTCCGCCGTGTTCTTTGTCTGCTCTGAAGTCAACGAAATCCGCTGAAATCCAACAACTAAGCTAAATTAATTTCGTGGCTAAAACAAATAACCTCTGCTGATTTTCACTGCACTGGGAGGCACTACAACAAAGAAAAATTGTTAGTGGTCTCACCGCCGTGGCTCGGTAGTCAGGGCGATCGACTGCTGAAATCAATAGAGAGATTTAGCACACCGTGATCCGCGATCCGCTACCGTGATCCGCCACCGCGCGTTCCACTGCGCATGCCCAGATCCCTGGACGCCGATAGATGGCGCCACATACTTGATGTCGGCGCATTGACCTGCCGCATCGGAACCAATTAGCTTGTGCGCCCTGCCCACGAGCGGTAGAGGGTCGCGGTGGCGGATCGCGGATCACGGTATGCTAAATCTCTCTAATGACGCAAGTTCGATCCCGAATGCGGCGGTCAGTGCAGGTCAAGAACCTCAGGTGACCAAAATGACCTCCCTCCACAACAGATTTCCTAATAACTGCCTGAGTCACTTTGGGACGTTAAACCCCATCATCAAACATAAGCCAATATTGTTGATGGCGCAATGCACTTACAGAGCGGCTCCACAAAGTGTAAAAAGCTAGTAACCAGGAAAGTAGCGGGTACGTTGTTAGATGAGGGAAACAAAATATTCGCTTCCCTTTTGAATTTCATTCAAATACTTTAAATCGGCCCGTGGGCCGCATGGAGGAGGAATCAACATTTATTGTGCCCGAAATAATTCGGTGGTGCATGCTTGCACCAGATGGGGTGGTTCCTTAGTTGCGGGACCCATATGTTCCCAGCAGCTCCTGGCCTTTGTCCGTCAGTGCGAGCTGGATTGATAGGGCGGGGCTGGATAACAAGGTCTCCCATCGCTCAGGGGGTTTTCGGAGCTAGGCGTCCGCGTAGATGCCGCGAGAGTCGACCAAATATGGCGTTGCGAAAGGAGAATGGCGACCACACCTTGTGTCAGCAACATGCACGAAGGCATTGAGAGTAAAAATGCACGCACTCAGGCACCTACCTGCACTCCTCGCCCTTGCGGAGCGTGCACCCGGGTGCGCCGACCGTGTTGTGGCGCGGGTAGCAGCACTTCTCTTCGCAGTCGGCCATGTAGGTGCCGCAGTCGCACTCTTCGTTCCCTTCCACGATGTCGTTGCCGCAGATGGGACCGCCGAACACTGTTCGAGGACGAGACGGAGGCGATACATTCTTATGCGTCTTCTATACGCACCGCGTGTGCTGTGAGCAGTGTAAAGGACGGGCGAATGAATGTGAACCTGAACGGTGGCAGCGCTATACTTCTATAAGGATCAAACGTGTGCGTTTGATGTGATCCCGATATTGAAAGAAAATATTTGTCGCTCCCTTCCGGAATCTGGACAAGCCAGCAGCGTCATCACATTTCCTAAACTCACTAAAGAGGGAATGATCTGTTGACCTTAAGATAACTGAAGCGTTTCTTCCGCCCTTAATGGAGCTGATAACAGACTAGCTCCTGCACAGCGACTCAATTTACGAAATTATTGTTATCTGATTGTACCACCTTTCTGAAGAACCGAATGGCACTCTAGCGGTCCATCATTTTTTGATAGTCTCTATTCACCCTAACTAGTTTATAGCCTACCTAAGATTTTTACAAGAATTTTAGCCTGTGTTCTTCAGGAAGCGCAAATGAGCAGTCCCACATTTCAAAACCTTGGGAGACACTTAGGCGTCTCCCAAGGCCGCCATAAGATGAACCTTCAGCGTGTCTATCCGACACGTTTCGCGACAGGCGGTTCGTGATTGAGAGATTGGCATATAGTTTGGCCAGTGTTAAACGTCTTTAGTTGGTTTTCTTTTTGGCGAAAAGGAAGGCGCAGGACAGGCGGTTCGTGATTGAGAGATTGGCATATAGTTTGGCCAGTGTTAAACGTCTTTAGTTGGTTTTCTTTTTGGCGAAAAGGAAGGCGCAGTATCGGCCTCACTTTTCTCTGGAAACCTATCCGTAGGTTTTCCTGCGGAAACCTACTATACTTACCTACACTTAAAGCCGCAAAAAAAAAAAAACGGTTGCGTTACAATTTTGATATACAATCAATTACGTATTTTTGCCGACACGTTTGGAACGATGCATTCTTTTTTTTTTTTTTTTTCAGGTTACGGTGACGCCGTTTTGACCGAACGAGCTGAAAACAGGGCCCAGTCGCAGTGTCCTCGCCGCTCAGCTTAACGTGCGAGACGATCAGCGCAACATCATGTTAGAGAGCCGCCACCGCGCGATGCGCAGGGAGCTAGCTCAGTAGAAGAAAAAAAAAAAAGAGTCGTCCAGCCACCCTAGCGAAGAAGAGGCCTCAGCCCAAGTAACCCTAGGGAGGAAGACGACCGAAGCGAAAAAGAAATATGGACTCCGAACCTTATGAACGCATGCAACCTCGACTATTAGTTTAATTATTAATAAACAGTTTGCAAAACCAGCAAAAAAGGCATCCCGAATTAATTCGCGCATCATCAAGTAATCAAATCGCCTACAGTTATAGTAGTGTTTCTCCGCAAGAGCCAGGGATATGAGGTCCGCATGCTGCGCTTTCTCGTACGTGATGTAATTACACATGGACAATTTACCGCATAAGTACGAATATATTAAAAAAAACATTAAGCAAGTAACCCAATTCGCCGTGTGGAAATCGGCCCTCTCTTTTGCATTGCCCCAATCACTGGATTTCAAACTCAGCACCCTCAAAACAGCTGAAAATTTGGAAGGGTATTTTAAAGGCGGATCTATACCGCCTGCTTTTTTTTACTGCAAATCCGCGCGCTAATGATTAGTAACATCAAAATAGAAATATACACTAAACAACGTCATTCTTTTGGCTCAGAATAAAAGCTATAACTCAGCGGTTTGTGAAAGTGCCATGCCGAGGGCTGGCTCACCCTGAAAACAGTTCTCGCGGTTGCTCCTGCCTTCGAACATCGGCTTGAGGACGTTGGTGATGTTGCGTAGGCTGCAGGGCGAGAACTTGTCATTGTTGAAGTCTTCGCCCTTGGTGGCCGAGGGAAACATGATGTAGTTGCCCCGCGACCCGCACGGCGCGCAGGCCCCGAAACAGCTCACGCCAGGAGGGGCGTCGTGCTGTGCAGCCGTCAAGCATACGATTGAACCTCAGCATATCACAACGCTCCAGAAGGTGAGTTCGAATATTCGAGATGCTTCAGTAGTGGTTCAAACACTATCCTATACTATTTGCTGGCGTTTACAATGCTCATACGTAGCCTCCAAGCATGTGGAAGTTGCGACCTGGTGCCAAAACTCGGAGCTCATGCAGCTCTCGCTTGTCCCATCTAGAGATGTGAGGTAAATATTATTTTCCATGCGTATGAAACAAAGGAGATCAAGTTACCGTACTGACTTCCCGTTGCATACCCCGAAGAGGAGATCAGTATACAGTGTTGCATCTTTCGGGAAATATGTGTATATATCTCCATAATGTATACCGCTGTACCACGGCGGCGCCGGTAGTACTTGACACATCAGCAGAATTATTATATGTGTACGATTAGTCCCACAAATATTACTGAATATTCTTAAAAGCAGCAGATGCGTATTCCGTTACGTTTCATCACTATGTAATTTGCAGTTGATGCAATTCATATTTACACTGTTCTTAAATAATTGGTATATAAAATATTATTTACAAACCCCTACACATCAGGGACCGTTAGTCTAGTATTCTGTCTTTCGTTAGCTGCGTTAGTCGCTATGTTTAATTAACACTTTGGATTGGGCGAGTTTATTCGTTTCTAATAGGGTACGTATTTATTTGACCAAGAAGACAGGACACAAAGAAGAAATACATACGACAAGTACACTGCGCAGTATTCTTTGCGCAAGTACGTACGTTATTAGATATATTTACCTGTTGGCTGTGTATCCGTATCAGATAGTGTTATGAAGTAAACTGCAAAAACACACGAAACTTCCAGTATAGGCAAGTTTAAATTAACTATGTTCTCCCCTAATAAGAATTAACTTCAGATCAATCAGATTAACCTTGAGTAAGACAAAGGAAAACAAATACATCGGGCATCGTGGAGCATGCCGCCTAAACACAGAAAGAGTCTTTATTCATCCATCGTACAACTTCAAGAGATGTGCAGAAACAACTGTAACGCTCTCATCTAGCTGTTAACTGAAACCTCTTTCTACTTAAGGGTCGAGCGTTCAACTGACAGAGCTTTTCAGTGACACTTTATTAAATAATATCCTATATCTTAAGACTCACCATATAGTAAGGTTATGATTGCCGCTACCAGCTTAACCGTAATATAACTGAGGGTTAAAGGCAAAGCGGGAAACGAGCAATTATATGCGTCAATCACAAGATGAATTGAATTAATTATATTAATTGATTCATTTATGTAACCTCTAAAGGACATCATGGGAAGGGTATAAGATTGAGCGGAAGTGGGCATGCTTATCAGTACAGTCATACTAATAGGCACGACACGTTTCAGAAATAAGTTAAAATAATAAAATCAAGCATACAGGACATATCTGAAAACTAATATAAGTGATTAAATTGAAAGCACTTGATAGATCACATTGGTACAACACATTCAAAGGTTTAAAAATAGGTTTCTCCTGCGTCGATACATCGCTTCCAATGAGATTTCCAGACATCGAAGACCTCATCACCCTCTCCGGAATTTCCTTCAGAACCTGCAAGCCTGTTTGACTTTGTCAGCTGTCCCTAAATAATATCATTTCGTGAGAGTTTTTAAGCGCAGAATTAAAATTATCTGAGGCAGCCAGGTCACCGCTGTGAGGCGGCTTACGAACTACGGACGCCTTTGATTCGGTCAGAAAACCGATCACGAGAAAAGCTGTTTGGGCAGGCTCGTTGACACGGTGAAGTTTCCAACCATCCGCGATGTCAGGTCGAACGCGACCATTCCTTCCTTTGTATCTCTTAAGCATTTCCGCGTAAAATTGGCGTTGACTACTGTGCGATATGGTGCAAGCTCATAGCGGGCGAGCCTTCTGATGTCAAAAACCGCAATGTATGAGCACCGTCATGGCCCTTGGCTCGCTCATTCTGGCCTTCTTGGAGCGAGGGGCGACGAGGAATGCATTGGGAATTTTGCGTTTTTGTTTTGGAGTCGTATTCAAACACTCAAGGCTCATCATTTATGATGACACTGCCCCACAAAAATTGGGCCACTTTCACAGAAGTATCAATGATCCTGCCACATTTAAACTAGGAGCGTTTATTGGTTGTCCGTTAATACTTGGGGCACAGTTTCGTGCACACTTTTCGCGTCTGCAAGTTATTCGTCAAAATCTCGTGAACCTTATTTTTTAAATGTCACTGTCTGTGCCACTAAATGAACACTCGAAAGACCGTCTACGTTCAAAAGATCTCTTACATGCATCAACCAGCGCAGGCTTAATCGCTAACCTCCTCAGGATCTCCTCAAAAGGCCCTGTGCCACCCGTAGACTTTATTCACGGCAAGCATCAACAAAGTCCGCCTTTCTCATACGAAATGTTTGTATTTTGTGGAATTACTTCGTTTGACACAAGACTTAGTCTTTCATTTGTCCAACGAGCACTGCATTACGGCTTGCAAGGGAGATGAAAATCAGTTTCATGGACAAGCCTGTTTTTTCTTTCCAGGCTGTCGTAGGGTACTGAACTATATGGAACCTGCACTGAATAGGGGGCGCTGCAATTGTTCCACAGCGTGCCTCAAAAATGCTGCTGTTAGCCGCTTGGTTCGCGATAAACGACTGAGCATATTCAGCAGCATTATAGATACGCGTGTAACAGATAACGCCCTTGCCCAGGCGCTCTCAATGTAGCCCAGTTATCTGACACAGACCGTACAAAGCTTCGACATTGCGTGCAATCTGATTCCTGTAAGCTCCTATAGGTGGTGTGAAAACGCCCTAAGAAACCGCCTCAAAAGTACTTGCTCTTCTCGCTAGGATATGCGTAACGGCGCGGCGATCGACACAGCAAACTTCATTGCAGGCTGCCTATACCACGCGTGCGTAAGGTATCTTCAGCATCCAGTGTAGCCAATGTCCAACCAAGTCCCTTACAGTAGCCCTGGCTGGGCACTGGGCAGCGGCATACTAAGTTAGACATCACTTTGATATGAATAGAATGCTCCTATGCTATGTTTCGCCAACGGCACCCTCAAGAACGAATGCAGCGCAAAGGAACAAAGGCGACAAGATAGAGGAAAAAGAGGGCCAGTCTTGTCGCCCTTGTTCCTTTGCTCTGCAGCTTCATGGTACCTCACGTACTAAGCACCCCCAGGTCAGGCGCCAGAGAATATTCGTGCTAGACTTTTACCATGTTAAGTAGCGTTCACAATCAAATAATGCGTCTCTTAGTCGAGAGCAGCACAAGCATGATATATCTTGCAGTGCTGGCGTGACAGTTTCTAGAGACTAACTTCGTTGCAGGTGTCGTCTGGGCAAAAACACGTCTATCTCCGCAGTGTCGATCGGGTGACAGAGTTAAAATCCAAAACCACTGCCTTCCGCAACGCTTCCCTCGCCGCTTTGAAGTATGACGTCACGGCTGCTCACGATGCCAGTTGACCGCGGAAGCGTGGATAACGTAACATATGCAGCGCACTCACTTCGTTCAGACGTCACAAGGACTGCGTACTCGCTGTCGTCGACGCATGCGCTACTCTAATGGAATCGCGGCACGTAGACACTAGGGTGAAAAGTTTGGACGCTTCGCCAAAGTTCGTTTAGGTTCCCCTTTGTTTCAACGCCATGTTCTTCTGTTCTGGAGTCAAGATCACCCGCGGCGAGCAGACAGCGTGAGCTAAAGAAAGGACTTAAGGAGACACGAGAGCAACACTCATGTCCTACTTTAGGTGATCCACCGCGCGAAGCCTAATTTTGAGACAACCTTCGCACGGTTGTTAGCAATGCGCCGACGGGCGGATGTCTTGCACACTTACGGGCGAGCCGAAGTTGTGGCCTATCTCGTGGCAGAAGGTTATCTCGGAGATGGACAGCGACACCGGACTGTTGTAGTTGAGGAACGTCATGATACCCGTGTTGAGGCTCAGGTAGTACTGCCTGTACTCGGTTGTGCCGGGTTTCAGGTCCACGGAGGGCCGGTTCTTCTCGCAAATGCCGCCCTGACCCACTGCGGAGACAAGATAGCCGAACTGCTGCCTGCTCTTTTTCCAACCTAGTGTCATACTACTACTGCTATAATCGGCCAAGTGTAGCGGAAAGTACACCTGCGGGGGCAATGGAATACTTCAGAGTGAAGTATTCAATGGAGGAATTGCACTTTTGTTATAGGATAGAATAACAATTTGAGGAAATTTTTCTTGGTAGTATTGCAACAAACGTTATCATAAAACATTCGTACACCTCCACGCCGATGATAGTGATGCCCACCGTGCCTCAATCGAATTTACAAGGTCGACTCCACTTAGCAGGAACGCTTGGTGTATGGCTCTGCAGCCTGTGCAACACCCCGCTGCCACAATGCCCGAGTCTTAGCAAGCCGTTTCATGTGGGATTTAACGATTCCAAACCTAAACATAGCCTGTGAGAAACGTCATGGCGGAGGGCTCCGGATTAATTTCGAGAACCTGGAGTTTTTTATAGTGTACTTTAATCGCAAAGTTCGGAGGAGTTTTCCTGCACCAGAATACAGTTGCCTTATGATACTGTACCAACACGCTACATATGTGAGGCGACCACAACAGGGGTTGCACGAACTATATATAACCACGCGCTCAAGTGTTCCTTTTGAGCCAGACTACAGCTTCTGCACTATAACTATCTAACCACACGCTCAAGTGTTTCCTCCGTACCAGGCCATTTGTGCCTGGTCCTTTTTGCAAGTAGACTTTAGTCACCCTGCGTGACTAGGCCCACCCTGGCATCCACGTGACCCGAAAGCCGTGTAGCTATAATGCACTCGAAACCGGCCTTACGCTGCGGCCTGGCGATCCAGGCGAGGCCTAGTATCCCGTCAGCAAAGTCCCGGAAGGTCCAGGTATATGCCAAGCAGAAGTCGTCGTTGTTCTCCTTGGAAGTCAGATGCAGCAAGTAGCTGGCGTCGATGCCGTCTGAGCAGAACGGGTTCTTCTTCACGCCTTCGGCGCAGCTCTGGCTATCGTTGATCTGCACCACGGCATTAATATTAACAGCACCTTAACTTTCGTAGCGAAAGCACTAGAAAATACCGTATCGGAAAGGCAGCGCTTCGCGAATGGCCCATAACAGCTTTGATCCACAGAACCGGGAAGAGATAGTAAACGCGTTTACTATCTCTGCCCTTTCTGTTTTCACACGTGAAACGTTTCTGCGCTGCCCCAACGTCCGAAAAAAATATATATTGGCGTTCAGTGGAATAATGGGTGCAACGGAGCTGGCAACAAAGGAGCCAGCTTCCCCATCAATGGTGATATAGCTATCTCCCTAGGCTTTAAACCGTAGCATTGCAGCTTTATAGCACACAGACCAAGTCCTTCCTTAGTGTGTAAAAAAACCACCGTCATTAACAGGTTTGGCCAAACGTTTTGATGTCATACCATTACATTGTTAATTGAAGGCGATGTAGTGAACTTACGACGCCCCAGCCTTAGAGATCCTGATTGGTGAGTATATAATTTTCTAACCTGTCCTGAGGTTTGAAACTTTAAGTGCGCCCTGAGTGCTGGAGCTATATGTACGGCAGGCTAGTAAAGTTTGTGCCAGGAATTATATTTTTTTTTATTTTACGAAAGCTGCACTCCGTCACAAGAATCCTAAACTTTTCCTCTCCGTTCTTCACAATATGCCGCCTTTTCCCAGCTCTCCGCAAAACGGCCGGCTGATTCGCACGTATCACACGAATTCTTTTAGTCATGGAACTAAGATTTTTCAACTGTACCGTCCAACTAAACTTGCTATGTGTAATAGCAAAAAAAATATGGAGCCGAATTCAATCTTCAGCGCTCTTCATTTTCAATTTCGAAGTTGTTTTTGCGTGTCTTGCGGCTTTTTGTTGTGAAGCCATTTCTGAAGTGGCCAGTCTGATTGCGAGCATCCAGCACACACATAATCTCGCGACGTAACCTTGCACCCTACGTCTATTTCTCTGTTTTCAATTATCGCAATTCCTCATTTCAGCGTTGACAACCCTGTACACTTTGTCTTATGACAAAGCACCCCTTTTGAATTGTTTTCACATGATACCCTCATATGACAGTCAATCTGGCAGCATTTCTGCCGACATCTGGCGAGAGGTTCAAATCTGCGCCAGAACGCTTGCAGGCGGCTTTCGGCCATCCACAACAAAACAACAAAGGGGGGAGGAGAGCTGTTCGATATGCCCAAGAAAAGTTTCTGAACTTCATCCTCGGAAACATATATAGTTTTCGGTAGTTTTCGTCTTCGACAGACAGCTTCTCGCTCAAAACGGTGCGCTCACCCACCCCCTACCTCGAAATGCGCCAATGCCGAAAGCAATGAACGCACCTAAACAGACGCGAACCCATTGGCACCACAGTGCGTTCTCCAAAGAAGGAACCACCAAGCGCTCACCCTAATTTTCTGCACAATGAACGTGATATCCTGGATGTTTCCGAAGGTGGTGCGTCGGTAGACGGCACTAGCGCGGATGACGTGGGTCGAGATGAAGGCCGTGATGCGCGCGCGTGTGCGAAGCGCGTTCGAATCCTCTTCGTGCATGTGACCGTACAGCAAGTGGTCAATGGACAGCTTCAGGTTGCACACGCGCCTGGATGTGGACGAAACAGCACTGCGCGCCGACGCGTTTAGCGCCGCCTCATCGTCACCGTTGTCGGATACCTCGCCGTCATCTGGAAGGTCGCCGCTGTCGGCGAAAGCTTGAGGTCCCCGTGTCCCGCTACTCGTCCAGCGTGCGACCGTGTCCCTACGCCTGCGAACCGGCCAGCGCTTCTGAAAACGCAAAACAAGGCGTCAAGCCACAGAAGCCGTTCAGTGTGTAAATCAGTGCACAGCGTTTAGCGAGAACGTATAGGCCTCACTCATCACCGACTAGAGGAGTTTGGTTTCGTTTTCATAAGGAACAAAACCGTAGGAACAACAAGACCCTTCCTGCCGTTTCTGTTATTTTGTTCTTTACGATGTCCCACTAATTGGCCTAGAACCACGCTCTAATGGTTTCTTTTCGTTTGTTTTTTTAGAGTGCAACGTCCCAAAGTGACTCAGGCTATCGGGAACGTCGTGGTAGAGGACTCGGAAAATTTGGGGCATTTTAACGTGCATTGGCGTCGCACAACAAACGAGCGTGCTTTTCGCCTCTACCGAGAACAGGCCTCCGCAGCCAGGATTTGATCCCGCGTCCTTGGGTTCGGCAGTCGAGAGCCCTCACCGCTGAGCCACAGCGGCGGCGATGACCTGACGTTCAAAAGCAGCCGCCTCGGCACGGTACAGTTGCTGTCAACAGTAAATGAAACGGAAGTTTGTCGACAACATTTTATTTCTTCGAAACCTCCGTGCATCTTGTAATCTGCACATTGACAGTTGCCTTCGTATAAATTTGTAAATATTCTTAAAATGAAGGAGGTCAAATTTTCTGTTTCCTTAATATTGTCTTCTATTTACTTTTGACAGCACAATGACCAATACACATTTCACTTTTACCCCAAGCAAGCCAACCTCGAACAGAGATACCTCAGTCATAGATAACACTTGATCTTTCGGTTTCATATTGTCACGATGTTGGTAACTGGGGCTAGCTTAACTGAGCTGGTACAGGTGAAATTCCACGGCCCGAGTTTTATAGTGTATCCTGCGAATGCGGAGCCGATTCACTTCAACGTCTTTCGCTCCGAGCGCCCCCTGGTAATATAATGTTAAATTCTGTTAATTTCCTCTCTCGGGAGGAAAACCTCATGAGCAAAATTTGACAGAAAGGACATTTTTAAGTAGCATCGGCGAATTTTGAGAACAGTAATTGGCTAGCGTTATTTTTTTTAATTCCTGGAGTTTCCATGCTACTTCAGGGAACATAAACCTAAAATAACGACTTTTGGCCTAAATCAGGCAATTTTAAATTGTGGTTGGAATATCAATAAGGAGCAGCGACGAACAAAAGGAGATACCAGTTTCGGAACTACAAAGGATGGCAGTGTATGGTAGACGACATCATCACCTATCGTTTTTATGTCCCCGTGCAGTTAGTCAGCTGACTGTTGTTCGAGAAAACACTGCGTTGTGCGTCTTAAAGCACATCCCAATTTATTCGTCTATTAGTGACCAAGAAAGGCTTTTAATACCTCAGTCCAACTGCGAAGACTTTATAGAGCCAACTAAGTACTGAAGTCGTGCTTTGTTTGCCTGGCAACTCGCATTAAGATATACCAAACACTGAAGGATGCCTCTATGGCTTCGTATTCCTTCTAACCACTGTCCGACTTAGGTAAAGCGGTCGAATATATCAGTCTTATCAGACGTTAATATATTTCTTGCGCTGCAGTTTCTCATGAAGTCCTGAAGTGCTAAAACAGTGTAACTTGACGCCTAGGAAAGTGCATGCGACATTATCAAAATAACGAGGTGACATAAACTACCTTACATTCATGACGAATTTTATGTTGTCTACAATTAACAAAACTTATATTATTTACGCCTTACCATTACCTGTTGAATACCAGTCAGTGCACATGCCAGACCACTCATGATGAGGTGTCGGAACCATCAACTTCAACATTAATTTAAAAAAAAAAACAGGTAGAGGATGAAGCATTTCACTCTGCGCTTAATTTCAATGTGAGAAGTTGCAGCAACTGTGCGAGAAGTGACAGCTGGGAAAATTGATCCTTGTAAATTTTACTCCCGCATCTGTTTTCTTTACTGTCTCGTTTTGGTATTGAAACGTATCATTGCAACTGACAGGAGTTCTGATCTCCTCCTCATGGGGATACTAAGCTAGATACAGTTGCTGACCGATTTTTCAGACTCAGTAGGATCCTGAAAAATGGTCGAAAATAATCGCTAAGAGCTGAAAATGAATGCTAAATGAGCTCATATTAAAAACAAATAGAGCACATGACGGGAGTAAAGAAGTATACGCAACTCGTACAGCGCTAAACTCACGACTGATTTTCCTTGAAGTGCGAAGTGCGAAGAAGTTCAAAGAAGGAAAATTATGCGCAGAAACCACGCAGGCAAATAAAGTTACACAGCGGATCTAAATATGCACGTTGCGGGTCACCAACACGGATTAATAGATTTTACCCAGATGGTCTCACGATGCTAAAACATCTGCTGCTGAAACTGATGTCTAAATTTTTAGATCCCGCCAAACAATTATAAGAACGATTACGATACTCGGCAATGCGAAATTTGAGCGCAGCTATATAAGCACTTTTATGATACATTGAGGCAAGGAAATTCAGAGAGGCTTGTAGGTATATATGTGAGTTACAAAGCATTCTTTATTTTTCTCAACAGCCAAAGAGAATTTGTCAGATAGGAGCCATAACCGATGGGCTCTTCTTTCTTTTAAATTATCTAGGCTCGTGACTTAAATCGTGAAATGATATAAGGTTATCCTTGGCTGTCCCCGGAGCGGATGTGGGCACATAACCCGGCCGACTAAACCTCGGACTGTCTGGTGAGCCGCCTCGTTTCCAGGGCTGCCAGAATGTGCCGGTACCCAAATCAATTCAATGTCCCTACCTGGGAAAGGAATCTTATTAAGAATATTTAGAGTAGATTGTGCAATTTACCACTTCCGCCTTGAACGAAGGAAGTTTCCGCCCCCGCACAAGCATCTTAGCAAAAAACTCGAAATTACCTAGAGGAGACTCCAAACAAACTCCTCCAAACCCGGTAGTTCTCTCACATATTTTCCCCAGTCAATTTTCTCCTGACCGCACACTGTGCGATGAGAGAGCTACCCTCAACCATATACTCTGGGGATGCAAGGAGGACTCCCCACCTCCAGAATTAGGAAAAATCCTGCATCCAGATGACTGGAAGACCCTGCTGCGCAGCTCGGAGCCGTGCATACAAGACCGGATCCTCAAGAGCGCCTACCGCTAACAGGCTTGACCTGCTGGCCATCTAGTAGGGCAATGTAACTTGGCCTTATATAACTATCCGGCTAAATAAAGGTTTCTTCTCTCTCTCTCTCTCTCTCTCTCTCTCTCTCTCTCTCTCTCTCTCTCTCTCTCTCTCTCTCTCTCTTTTGGCTCGTGACTCTCTCGCGGCTTGTGACCCTCTTTCACTGAGTTACACCTATAACGGCACCAACAGCGACGTAGTCAACAGCTGAATGGGCTCATAAGCGCTGCACTCCAAAAACTAACCTTCAGAGATGAGTTTCTTCGGTAGATGTTTCTAATAACCATGAGGCCAGCATGTAATATAATATGTTCCTCATTGCCCGTTTATCGCAACATCCGCATTTGAATGCGCTCTATCTTTCTTTTCATGTGTCTGTGTAATTCTTTATCGGAAATGAATACTTTCCTTTTTTCAGAAGGCAATATGCACAACCGTATTGAACCTATAGCAAGGGGCTAGTTTCGGGTACATCATAATATAATACAACATAGCTACAGCACGAGGAGACAAACACTATTTATAAAGGAAAAGTCAGAAATTCTCATTTAAAGGAAGTTAAAAAAAATACGTAGAATTTTTTTTTTTTTTTTATCCGCAAAAATGCGTGCCATAACTCCACATGCTCATCAAGAACGCTTTGAGGAACTGTAAAAGGTTTGCTTTCATTTTAAAAACATTGGGAATGTCATTCCAAATTAAAACATGATTGAACTTTAATACAGTATTTGCCTATAATTATGGCCACACACTGGTAAACTGAAATGGTTAGCACAAATAGCTCTTGCCTTCCCTATGGGGCTTATTAAATATACATAGGAGAAGTGGATCATTTTTTTCCACGATTTTATAAATTGTCTGCGCTACCTTTAAAATGTAGACGAAGTGAATAGGTTGAATGCGGGTTGCCTCAAACATTTAATTGCTGAGTCAGCCTATTTTGAGTAAGTAATGATTTTTACCGTTCTCTTCTGCAATCAGACTACAGGGTGGGGAAATGTTTGATAGATGTTGCCCCATGATACTGTGCTGTAGATTAGTTGGCGATGTGTAAAAGCAAATGAAGTATGCCACGGTTGCTGCGCATTGCGAGAAAGGTTATTCGTGAGTTCAGTCCTGTGTCACATCTTTCGTCCCGTTTTGTGCGCTGTTCTTCATTCGCGATTTAGTTATACCAACTAGCCCAGCTTATCACTCTCCGCTAGATGAGCTTTCTTTATTTGCCTACGATATGATAAATAACAAAGAAAATATCCATATGCATTAATTGTCTCCCAACATTCAGCAATTACAAATCATAGCACGCCCATTCCGTGAACGTAATCCTGCTTAATGTGGCCTAAGATCTTCAAGCTTGACAACACAGGATTTTGACATCGGCCCTAAGCGGAGTTTGACTAAGCTGTTATGGTCTAAGATCCGCAGAAGCCAACTAACCTTGCGATGGACGTTATGCTCAGAATCCAGCTTCGCGCGGCTCCTCATGACGGAGTCCATCCATCGCTCGGTGTCCGGCCGGAGTCCGCACCAGCCGCCGGGAGTTCCGGTGTCGGGGAAGTGCGCGTCACGCGCGTCGTACAGCACGGAGTGGAATGCCTTAGGTCGCGGGAAAAAGCGGCGCGCATTTTCCGCGTAGTAGCGGCCCCAGGGTGACTGAATGGCCCCGTGAAAGACGCCGTCCACCAACGCGCCGTACACGTGACTGGAAGGTTCGCCTGTGGAGCAACAATGAAACAGAAACGAAAATATGAGAATTTGCTTCTACGAAAGCGCACGAATACTGACTACAATTAAGCACCTCTTCTATTCGGCGATATGACCACCTTCTCAACATAGCGCGCCTTCCAGGCTTCACAGCCGTATCGTATTTGAATAGAATCCTAGGTGCTGTCACCTATGAGGGCAGGGATGCTAAAATTTCGAAATCAATTTCGCTCACTCATTCCATCATTGATTTTGAGCTCAAAAGGTGGCATGAAATGATATAGCACTGTAACTAACATACAGTAGGGTGCAATATGGCATGGCATTGTAAGGTAAGGTGCTGTAGGACATGGCACGGTGTGGTATGGTACGGAATGGTGTGTTAATAAACACAGCGCGAACAGGAAGACACAAGACAAGACAAAAGTAAGCTACAGGACAGCGCTTGTCCTGTAGCTTCCTTTTATCTTGTCTGTCTTCCTGTTAGCGCTGTGTTTATTAATAATGGATGTTTACAAACTCGCCCAACAAAGTATCACAGTATGGTGTGGTGCGGTATGGTATGGCATGGCATGGTATGGTATGGCGCATGCTATTATGGTACGGTATGGTATGGCATGGTATCGTGTGGTGTGTGGTGTGGTGTGTGGTGCGGTCTGGTGCGGTGTAGAGTGGTGTGGTATGGTATGGTGTGGTATGGTATGCTATGGTATGGTATGGTATGGTATGGTATGGTATGGTATGGTATGGTATGGTATGGTATGGTATGGTATGGCTTTTTATGGCATGGCATTGCATGGAATGGTATGGTATGGGTATGGTTTGGTATGGTATGGTATGGTATGGTATGGTATGGTATGGTATGGTATGGTATGGTATGGTATGGTATGGTATGGTATGGTATGGTATGGCATGGTATGGTATGGTATGGTATGGTATGGTATGGTATGGTATGGTATGGTATGGTATGGTATGGCATGGTATGGCTTTTCATGGCATGGCATTGCATGGAATGGTATGGTATGGTTTGGCATGGTAAGGTACGGTACGGTACAGAACGGTATTAAAGTTTAAAGTTCGGAATCATTATACCGGCTGTGAGAGACGCCGCAATGGAATGGCGAGGTAATTTCGTCTCCCCAGGGTTATTCAAACTCAACTGTCCAACTTCGATGAGACGACACCGGCGTCAACCACGTTTCCTTCAGACAAGGTCTCTCCAGTCTTCTTTCTAAAAATACGACTGACGTTTGCATTCACGCGGCTCAAGACGCACTTGACTGCATACCACTACATGTTATCAAAACTTTCGAAATACTTAATCTTCACGTTAAAGGTATAAAACGACAGCGTTAAAGGATCGCGTCTGCAGGCTCCCCTTGCCGATCCTTTTTCGCGTACATTCACTTTGTTACTTGCTTAATTAATAAACATAAATTCGTGCCCCTCGTACCCTACACATACGTTTTAGCATGCCGTCCTGCGTCACCAAATTATAGGAAAGACCATCTTACATAGATATAAATCACACTGTTAGTGTTAACCAATCTGTACGATTGTGCCTACGCGGATAAAAGGAACACGCCTGACTCAGAATCTAAGGGTCCCTGATTCGTTTCCCATCTCACCCTTCGTAAAGCTCCTCCTGGCAACTCGGTCATGCCATGTGATCTCGCGATGTCACACAACCCGCCGACCAATCAGGCGTCCGGCCTTGTCGCCTGCCATCTACCACATTTCAAAGACATGCGCGTGATTTCGTACTTTAAACGCCGACAACGGGCTTTCCGCCGGACTGGAACCTTAATGCGGTCACTTTAAAACAGTTCCTGCTTCGTTCAGGAGTTTGACGCACAAAAGTGTCGACAGGTAAAGAGACTAGGCAGAAATTATTATGGCAGCTCATGTTGTAGGTGAGCTAGCGGTTTCCTCGACAACAAAGAGAACTCCTGTTTCTTCAGAAACTCCGTTTCGATGCAAAGATTAAACAGGAAAAATTAAAAACCGTCCGCATTTTGAAGTAGATAAAATACTTCGCTGGGTAACCAACCATATCCCTCAAAGCCCGCATATTTGCAGTGTTCGTTTAATCAGAAAAGATTTCTCCGACGGGCAAGAGAAATCATGGCAGCTAGGGAAAACGACCTTGGCATAATGAAGTCGCTCCTACAAATTAAGCACCGCCGGGGTGGTGCACTGGTTACGGCAGTCGACTACTGTGCCCAAGGACGCGGGATCGAATCCCGGCCTCGGCGGTCGCTTTTCGATGGCGGCGAAAAGCAAGGTGCCCGTGCGCTGTGCGATGTGAGTGCACGTTAAAGAACCCCAGGTGGTCGAAATTTCTGGAGTCCTCCACTACGGCGTCTCTCATAGCCTGAGTCGCTTTGGAACCCTACAAACCAACCAACCATCCTACAAATAAAGAGAACACGAAAGGCAGCAAAACATCAGTTCTAGACAATAGGCGAGTAGAATACAGAAAAGTCACGGAAGCAAGCTTACCAACAAGTTCTCCGCTGTATATGTGGCTGATGTCAGGCGTAATGCGGCCAAGCTGCGCCGTCTCCACCACGAGGTCCTTGTGAAAAGCTGACGTGTCTGGCCTCAACTTCAAATGGAACAGCCTGCGAGAACGCAGTAATTCGCAGCAGTTTATATTTGAAGAGTTTCTCAATGAGCCAAATACGCCAAAACAAAGAACTCAGAAAAATGAAGCACGAAAATTTGTTATCCGCACAAGCCTTAGTGATATCCAAGTTATTACTTGACGTGCTTCATATTTAATGTAGAAGCTCTAAACACCAGTATTCAATCGAACAATGTGCGAATATGGAAAAATTTCAGAATATCAGTATGTACACTTTTAATTTGGCACCTTCAACTGTGACTTGAAATTCGACCCAATTTTGTTCAGCAAACTCAATTTTTTATTGTTGTTTTCAGGCTGTTTGTGAAAATATTGCCCAAAAATTTATATGGGTTGTGAATACAGTCGAAACACAATTAGAAAATCTATTGCGTGCAATAAAGGGCAGTGCTGTGTTCCAGTGCAAGCAGTTCAATGTTGCCTTTCGATGGAGGCGAAACAGATTGGCGTCCGTGTGCTGTTCGATGTTACTGCACTTTAAAAAACCCCAGGTGGTCGAAATTTCCGGAGTCCTCCACTATGGCGTCTCTCATAGCCTGAGTCACTTTGGGACGTTAAAAGCATAAAAACCTACAAAGGACAAATAGCAGGCTTCTCCTGCAAGCGCTAACGTCAGATCCTTCCTTTATGTTGTACACCCCTCGGAAGCAAGGAAGTAACCTAGCTATAATACAGGGGACGCAGAATCATTCTACTTCACTGTGCTACTCTAGATTCATGACTATAGTAAGAGTGCGGGACGCAAAACAAAAAGACGACAGCTAGTACTACTGTTTCCTGCTTGTCTCGGCTATTTCGTTTTAATATTCAATTGAGCAAGTGACTGCCAACATATCCAACTAAAATCTACATTCCCTGCGGCAGAGAGGCTTCATTGCTTCATCCGCGGCAGGGCTAATGTTAGATCTCATCGTTATTGCCTTACAAGTTCAGGCCTTCCTGCGATATCTTAATATCATTGGCAGCCGATGAGAGCGTAGCGCCGGTTGAAGAGTGAATGAAGTATACCGCTCGAAACAGTACATTTGAGACTCAATAATAAAGGAGTATCTGGATATGGTTCGCTTCGGTCAGTACATCGGCAGAATCTGATTCATTTTTTTTTTTATTTCAGACATGACTTGAGCGAAGGATTTCAAGACTTTATTGGGCGTCTTTCGCTTTCACAGCCTTGGAAAAAGATTCCCACTATTACGTTACTTCCTAATGCGAAATTCAAGCGCAACTCATCAGCTGTTTCACCTTTTCGATAAATTGAGGCAAAGATTTCGAGCAAAACACGTATGCACAATTACAGAACTTTTTTTTTTTATTTTCACACGCATTCCTTCAAGAAACACTCCACTAACAGTTCTTGGCTGTCATGAAAGAAGCTTTGTGGCCGGAGAAATGAAGAGATCAATTGAGTTATCGGGAGGCTGCGGGAGGCTGCGGGAGGCTGCGGGAGGCTGCGGGAGGCAACGCGTCGGTCCATAGGAGCGTTGCGCGGTGAACAGATAGCATCGACTGAGTGATGCCGCTGAAGCCGCTAGCGAGTGAAGCGAATGAGAACGGGATGCACGCACCGTGAGCCGCTTAGCAAGTCGGTGTTTCGGCAACCAGAGATCACCCTTGCCGCCACTCAGGAAGAGAGGGGGGGGGGGGGGGGGGGGCTCCTCCTCTTTTTGCATGGCAACGACGGTGTTCTACGCAGCACTACAGTGAACTAGAATATTCTAGTTCACTGTAGCAGCACGTTGTCTCGACTCGCTAGCGGCATCAGTCAGTCGCTGCTAGCGCTGCCTCTGGCGACCCCCCCCCCCCCCCTCCGTTCCTCGCGTTCGATGTGTACCCCCCCCTCTTCCTGCGAGGCTCCGGTTGCCGAAGCGCCGGCTCGAACTGGTGGGCTTAAACGGAAGTGGGGGGGGGGGGGGGGGGGGGGGTAGGGAAAGGAACTGGTTACGAGGCCGAAGACGCTGACGCTGCCACGAAACCCAGGAAGGGGCGCCAGCGCTGCGCTCTAAAATATAACAAGGCCTTTGGATGAGCTTTCCATAACAGCAAAATTTCATTGCGAAACACTGCGAAATGGCAGTGTACATCCGGTGGCCAATACCAACTCACTTCAAAAGCGAGGCAACTCAGCCGAGCGCAGGCGCCGGTCGTGGCGATTTCCCGAAACAAGAGTAGAAAACGTATACGGGCTTTTTTCGACCGAAGCACATTCATAGTGGGAGCACTGTTTCAAGAAGACAATCCAACAGCGGGTTAAGCAAAAAGAAGCTCTGTTAACCATCGCACCCCGTATTTACTGCATATACCTGGGAGGAGCTTCCATTATGTTGAACACAGCTGCGTCTGGTATACATGTACACTATCTCTTAATGATACTCACGAAAACTATGCAATATGGCTTCCAGCTAAGAGCAGCTATACTGCGGCATATCTACAGCCAGTTTTGTGACAACTCACTAAGCTGCCTCGTAGCTCGCATAAAGCGCAATCTATTTTGGGTTAGAAGCCATCTTGCAAGATAGCCCCGCAGCGGTGGCGCAGTGGTTAAGGCGCTCGACCATTGTGCCCAAATATGCAGGATCGAATCCCGGCCGCGGCGGTCGCTTTTCGATAGAGGCGAAAAGCAAGGCACCCTAGTGCTGTGCGATGTCACTGCATGTTAAAGAACCACAGCTGGTCAATATTTCCGGAGACCTCCACTACGCCGTCTCTGCGTCTTTCATAGCCTGAGTCGCTTTGGGACGTTAAACGCAATAAACCAAACCATTTTGCAATATGCTTTTATACATTTCGAAATGCACCTGCTGTATTTGATGAAAGCACTTGTCAAAATTTCTTGTGGGCGTAGTAAATTTTCAGTTACAACTTTGTCTCACTGCGTAACAAGACCATCACAGTAGCCTATGCAGATACAATAAATTTCAAGGAATGAAAACCTCACACTCGCCTAGCTCACCCGGCCGGAAGACCTTCGACGATTATTACATCATAATCTCAACAACAGTCTCCTTATATGTTCAGGACTACAGCTGCCCCTCAAAGAAATTAAGACATTTTCGAGGCTATTTTTTTATATTTGTATTGTAATAAATTGAGTTTAAATTCGAAGTTTCTCTTAGTTGAAAGCCGCCTGGCCGAACGAATAAATTTACAAGTCAAACTCGAGTGAAAGTTATGTATACGTGTATGCTACAGCTCACGCCTGCCAGATATTATTTATAATATAACAGTGTAAATATCAGGCACAGAGATCTTATTACTGACAAAAACTCTTCCTTATTTATGTTTTGTGTAGCGTTCTTGTTTTAGATAGCTATATACTTATAATCCAAAAGATTCACTGAATTCTCAGTAGCTAATCGGAAGCTCCGCTTCTTTACTCATGATGACATCAGTGACAAAAAGTTGCGCTAGCTTGAAGAAAAGGTGGTTAAATGGTGACTTCTGGCATCTGCAAACTGCGGTCCAATAAACGTATTTACATTCAATCTACTCATAATTCCGCACACAATGAAGCAAATGATATTAACTCGAGTGCCCATTGAAAGCACCAAAGATGTGCAGCTTAATTTTGACGCCAATGTTACATGTTTGACTTTCGGATACTCTGCTTAACGCTCCTCAAAACTAAGGTTCTGGTGGCACGCGGTGTTTAACCACCTAAAGTGATGCAGGCCACCCGGATCTCTTAACTAGTTCTGCGATCACAGTACACGACAGTTTCTGCATTTCGCCTTTATCAAAACGCGGCCTGCCTCGACAAGGGTTCGATCATGAGACATTGAAAACATTAACAGAACGACAAATCAAATGAGCCATCGCAGCGGTCCTCTGAACATGTGAATGTGCGCACCATTTGTGCGTTCCAACTTAATCCACATGAAACCGACAAAAATGCTATTTGCAATTTGCAGTGTTCCTGAATGAGTGAATAAAATATTTTGAGAGCGACATTACAATATCGTTCGGTGTGCGACAAAAATACTTATTTACGAAAACAATTTTCTTCCTAGGTTTCCGGCGCGCGAAATGCGTGGTTCTTTCTATAGGTGCAATGTAACAATGTTCGGAAAATTGCATTTAGTTCGTGGACATGCTTAGGCGGGAAACAATGCGACCATATGGGCAGAACTTGCCGGTTAAATCCTTGGAAGCGCAGGTAGACGTGGCCATGGGCATGTTGGTTTTGGTTGATGGACCTTCTAAGCCTCACGTGGTCCCTGTGCACACGGTGCGGCTGGTACGAGAGTGGCTCGAAGTGGGTCACGAAGCGACTCAGTCGGCGCGCTGCGCATTCATAGAAGTCCCCTACAAGATCTTTTCATCCAGAAAGTAACATGCTGAAACGCCTCTTCTCTGAACTACTACAAGCCGATTCCGCTGATGCCAGCATCGTGCTAGCGTCGAGTGCATAAAGCAGTACTGCGAGCAAATGGAAACGTCCCCTTTTACTGGAAAGGTTTGTAATGTGCTTCTATAACTATGATGATGAGGAGGATACATTACTGGATAGAGTCGCCATAGCATCAAGTATAGTAGAAAAATAATAATCTTTATATTCAGTTCATCATCCCCATATTTGACTAAGGCGACTGCAAGGCAAAGGCCTCTCCCATATCCCTTCAGTTAACCTTCATTCTATAACATTACACGCAGGTCGCGAAGAGAATGCGGTTCGGGGTTAGAAAAAGAAAGAAAAAGAAAGCTTTCCGATAATACAAAAAAAAAAGGCCCACAGTCATGGCATGGAGACGTTTCACACACGCGGCCTTTTCGTCGACTCCATCACGCTTCTTTGAATCATGCTCTTGGCAAAATCTGATAAGCGGCTCTGACTGCATGCTTAGAATTCAAAGCTATTTCACGTCATGTGATTATCGCAAAGATATATGCAGCGCTTGCCACGATCAAGGTGACGGCAATACAGGCTCCGAAAGCGTTTACTCACCCTCTATTAGAACTGGCCCGATGAAAAGCAAGACCACGACAGCAAGCCCACAGCACTTGATTGCCATGTCCCAGTGCGACCGAAGCGCGATGGCAGAACCCGAATCTTCTCGAATCGCGTTCGCGCGGAGCGTGCAGGAACGTTCTTCTTCTAAGAACGCGAGCAGATTCTTCTTCCTCTTTGAGAAACATTGCTTCATGGCTTTCCAATGGCCACTGTTGTAGAGTCAGCAATGGTGCCTCGAATTTTAAGTCATTTGTATCACTGCCATTAAATATAATATATTGTTCTCATTAGGCGTTTTCGTTGCCATTTCCTGGTGTTCCCGTTGTCAGCGTCACTGCCCTACCGCAAATGGAAAATCGACCGTGGCTTTACATTGGTCCAACGTACACCTGCGGCATGGCCGAACTTAGCACAGGTTTGTCAATGAGGTTGGGCCAAGCTCGTTTCTGGTTCTTAGCCTTCAACTGACCGATCTCGTAGGTCCCATGTCAGTCCTATGTAGGCCCGACGTCGACAAGCAGCCTGGCCGACCTGGGTCCATGTATGGTCGCTAAGGTGGACGCAAGGTTTGGCCAAGGTGAGTTGCCGACCTGCAGATAATATTTACCTTAGCAATGCCAAACGCTGTCTGAAGTTTCACATGTCAGTCCGTGACGTTGCCAACAAAACGCACTCGTTCTTCGTGCAAAAAATTCATGACCCTCAAAACATTCTGCAAAGCTGAAACAAATACAGTGACTTTTTAGGCAACAGGTTGTTAAGATAAACATAATTAACAGAAACATTATCGTGGTGACCAGGTGCATCACATCAATTTTACAAAAAAATTCTAGGGGGCACTTTGGATCACTAAACTTCCATAAGTACATTACATGATAGCAGCACTTAGAACTAAGGCTACTCATTCCATATTTACACTACGCTACTTAGCGTACTTACAAATTCTAAGTAGCACGGGCATTACTGCTTTGCACTACTAGTGACTAATAGTGATTACCAACTAATTATGTATGTCCTCATTTAGCGTAAATTAATTCGTAGTGTCCACTTGGCCACGCTATCGCATCAACTATCGACGATACTTAAACGTCGCCTAAGTTTTTGAAGCGCATGTATCAGCCGAAGTAAATCTGTAGAGATCGCCAGGCAGGGGCGACCGCGGCCACATTTATTTGAGGAGAAGCTGAGGTGACGACGGCAGCGTCCGACCGAGGCGAAGGTTAGTCGCTGGCATTTACATTGATTACTCCAAACCATTTGATCGTTTAAATCATAGGACATTGCTCAAAAAGTTAGAAGCATACGGAATCCGAGGTGTGTCCCTAGACTTAATACGTTCATATCTGGAGCATCGTACACAAAGTGTTAAAATAGGCGAAAATCTTTCTTCCTCAAAGCGTGGTACTATGGGCGTGCCTCAAGGGAGCATCCTGGGGCCCCTCTTATTTAATTTTTATGTCAATGACATTGTAAACATTAATGCAAGGCCAGGGTATATAATATATGCGGATGACACAACACTCTTATTTCGAAGCAATGACTACAACGAGCTTGTAAACGACATAAATGAATCGTTGAATCATTTGAGCACATGGAGCAAACTTAATTCATTAGAAATAAATGTAACCAAAACAAAAGCAATGTTTTTTTTTTTCGTAAGACAGTCATCGTTGCCAATAATGTCTCTAAATAATAGTATAATTTTTGGCCGTGCTCCTATTGAAATCGTTGATGAAGTAAAAACACTCGGGGTTGATTTTCACAAAAATATTTCCTTGGATAGGCACGTAAATGAAACAATTTCACGCCTGTCAAAAGTAGTGGGTATATTAGCAAAATTCCATTTCTTTCTACCGGCCAAAATTAAGCTTCATATATACAATTCATTGTTCTTGTCTCAACTAAACTACTGTTTCCTTGTATGGGGTAAAACTACACAAACAAATTTAAATAGATTATATATATTGCAGAAAAAGGCGGTCCGCCATATAGCTGGAGCAGACTACTACACTCATACCATGCCGCTTTTCAAGAATTTTAGAATAATGCCAGTGGCCTATCTCTATTCATACAACTTAGCCGTTCGCTACAAACAGCACATTGCTACCTCTGAAGCTACAGTACTTTCCATCGCAAATTTAAGAGCACTTACACGAACATACCCTTCACGTTCTACAGATACTTGGATTGTGCCTTTTGCGAGAACAACATTTGGCCAGCAAATGCTCGCATATCTTCCGCCCTCTCTCTTAAATTATCTTCGCCAAAATAAAGTTGATATTGAAAAGGGTAATAAAAGAACAATACATTTATTTTTATGTCAAAGATGTAAATATGCTTTGCGGTTTTCTTTCATTCTTTTGTGTTTTCTGGATTTCATGCTGCATTCATTTTGATGGTATTCACTGGCCCTGTTGATATTTCATGTTGTGCAGTTATATTGAACTTTTCCGGAGACTGAATTATGTGGAAAAGGAAGATGTTTGTAACTCTTGTTTGAAACCACAATCTGAATTTTGGATGCACCGATATTGTAATTACTAACCCCTCGCTGTTGCCATGTATTCGAGCCCGAGCGCCGTCAAGTGAATTAACATTCAATTTTTGTCTCGGGTCCCTCATTTCTTCTTGAAATGAAAATAAACTTCAAACTTCAAGGTCGCGAGCGTTCCTAAGCTCTTATGCCGGCGCTGCTTCCTTCTCTTCGGCACGTGCCGGATGCATGTCACGCGAGTCGCTACAGGGCTCCTCCCCTAGACGATTGGTCGAAAAAAAAAGAAGAAAAAGGAAAAGAAACTCGCAGTCTAAGCAAAACGCACTGCTCTAAAAAAAACTACCAATAAGGCTATACACATAAGTACATGTTAAGTTCGTGTCAAAGTCGTAGTCCAAGGGGCAACCAGGTTTCTTCAATGGCTGTTCAGGAGGTCGCGGCTGAGTAAAACGTAGCGGTAGAGGATGCGGGAATGTTGAAGAGCGTGCGGCAGCACCTTGAATTATCCGCTTGTCCGCTTGGCATGCGACGGCGCTGAAGGCAGGCTTTGTGCTCACAACGAACTGGCCGAATGGATGCTGCAAAGCACTGCGGCGAGCCAGTTTTGGGGAGGGAACGTGACGAAGAGCTATGTACCGTCCTAAGCTTGCAGCACGAGAGGGCGAAATTAACCGTGATGAAGACAGCGGCTGTGGGCTGCGATGTAAGTACGCACGGGTCGCTTGGGGTAGGCATAAGCTGACATGTTGTTGCTGCCTGATAGGGCTTGGAAAAGCGGGAGGGGCACAACAAATGCAAAATGAGTGGCCATAGGCTCTGTGACACGAACCAGAGATATTGCGTCGCATAGCGCGTGGTGTTCGAGCGAGGTGGTTTCGGAGCCCACTGATGCGCAATCGCGATGGAGGGGGATTGCAGACGATGAGCAGGACGCTTGGTGCGAGAAATCGAGGCACGTGCTGAAGTCCGGCGCTGCTGCCTCACACGATTCGCATGCCAGCACTTGAATGACGGCAAAGCTTGCCACTTGTATAATGGAAGTGTACGTGACGGCACAGGAGGACGGAACAGCTGAGGCTGCGCTTACTGTGTCGTAGACGATAGATACGTGTGGGAGAGTAGCCGGGCCGGATGCGCTAGGCAGGAGTGGCAGGGAGCTGGCCGGAGACAGCTGCGGCTTGCTGTGCCCCGAGGATGCAGCCGTAGACGCGAGTGATGCTGGTGAGGTTGCGGATGCTGGCGGCGGCGAAAGCGGGTCTACCGCGTCGTAGAGCGGCAGCGGGCAGTAGCTTTCGCTGAAGTACGCCAGGACGGCAGCACACAGCTCATCGTATGGCCGGCAACTCGAGGCAGGGCAGGCAAGCCGGCAGAGGATGTCAGGTGGTAAGATTTCGGAGAGGACTGCGTGCTTGATCTGCTGGATGGTGACGCAGTTCTGGCACATCGCAGCCTCCAGTTGAGCGAACCACCCGCCGATGCCTGCAAGCCGGAACATCGGAAGCGGCGGGTCGAAAGCCGGGCCTTGCCAATATGCCATCCTAGGACGCCACCGGGGTGAAAGGCACGGTTCTCTGGGTCACCACAAATGTGGCCGCGGTCGCCCCTGCCTGGCAATCTCTACAAATCTATCCGGCCGCTTCACCTTCAAAAACCTGGTGTGACCTTGACCTGATTATGTGTAGGTCTTCATTATCCCGTGGTGTCCATCCAAAAGTGTATTGCGCCGTACTTTCCCTAGAACCTAACTTAATGAAAAAATGAAAAATAATCGCGGATTGAAAAGGCGATGTTACAAGGGCTATGGTTGCTATTCTAAAGGCGAAGTTTAAGGGCCCACAAATACCAAACCGTCAAACCATGCATAACCATGCTAAACATAGCTTTCGCTCGTTTCACTAGGTTTAAGCTATGCTTAAAGGCCCGCTGTCTACCCTCCCGTCCAATTTTTTTTCCCGCGGTGGCTTTGAGGCTTCGGTGGCTTTGAGGCTTCGTCCCCACAACGCAAGGCCGGAAGAAGTTTTTGAAAAGAGTAATTAATAACGGAGTTACAGCCCCCGCAATCAACCGATTTCGCGCTTCCCTCTCCTCCCGTCCCCTCTCAGAGGTTTTTCACGCTCCCGCTCGTCGTCTAGCCTCCGTAAGCCAAATTCCCCTTCCTCCTCCGCGTTTGGCCGGAGGTGGGGCGTCTTGTGGAGAACGTCATTCGAGTACGTCATGGCTCCGCCTTTGAGACTTTTCTTTTTCTTCGCTTTTGCTGTCTCGTTGACGTTGGGCCGAGTCGCCGAACCTCTATCCTAAAAGGGAGAGAAAACGAGAGGTTACGTCGGAGTGGAAGCTTCAGGTTGCGCGAAAGAAGGGAAGGCTGTAGAAACGGTGCAGCACACAGAACGGACCCGGAGCAGGGGGGTGGTGATGGTGGTACTCTCTGCGTGCAGCAGCGAGCGGTGGACACAATTAGTGGTGTACGCTCATCCTAGCCTCTCCCGTCAGTCAGCGAGACGGACCAATGGACGTCGTTCTCGGCAAGTACGTCATAACTGTGGCTCGACGGGCCAGCGCAGGAAACGGGGAGGTTGGCTTCCCGAAAGAGGGTATGAGAGAGCTTTGATTTGTATTTTCGTTGCTTTGCGGCACGGGTGTCACTGTAGCATTTTGCACAGACTATCTCCGGTACCGAGCGTCCCGTCAGTCAGCGAGACGGACCAATGGACGTCGTTCTTGGCAAGTACGTCATAACTGTGGCTCGACGAGCCAGCGCAAGAAACGGGGAAGCTGGCTTCCCGAAGGAGAGTATGAGAGAGCTTTGATTTGTATTTTCGTTGCTTTGCGGCGCGCGTGTGACTGTAGCATTTTGCACCGACTATCTCCGGTACCTGATCGAAACACTGGGCTCTTTTGCTTAAAAGGTCCTTCCCTGGACAGTGGCCCTTTAAGAGACATATAAGAGATCCTTTAATTATTATTTCCTTCTCTATTAAGGCGAAAGCCTTCAATGGCTCACACTGATTTATATATAGGAAGAGAAAGGCGCGGTAACTGTCTCACTTGTTTTCTGTGATTTATTTATAGGAAGGGAAGGCGCGGTAACAGTCTCACTTGTTTTTCTGTGGACAACGCGGTAACTGTCTCACTTGTTTTCTGTGGATACCGCAACCGCGCCGTAAGGGAAGGGAGGAAGGTGGGAGTGAAAGTGGAAAGAGAAGGAGGAGCCGTAGTGGAGGGCTACGAAGTAATTTGGACCACCTGGGGACCTTTAACGTGCTCTGACATCGCACAGTACACGAACGCCTCTTCGTTTCGCCTCCATCGAAACGCAGCCGCCGAGGTCGGGTTTGAACCCGGGTACTCCGGCACTGTAGTCGGGCGTCTTACCACTGCACCACCCCAGCGGGGCTCACACTGTTATTGTTGCGACTGTAGGATGAAGGAAAATAAAATGCACGGGCCTGCTACTGGCTCTGTAGCTGAGCCACCTTCGCTACCTAAAAAACTGATTTATTTATAGGAAGGGAAAGGCGCGGAAACTGTCTCACTCTTTTTCATTACTGCGGACAGGAGAGAAAGTAGAGAAGAAAAAGAAGAGGGAGAGAAAGACGCGCGCCGCAACAGCCGTCGTCCACCACCTAAGCGGTGGCGTGTGCAATGGTGTTGGTGCAATGTAGGCCTACAACAGATAAAAATTCGGTAGCACGCTAGCCCCCACCGCAAATTGACCTACCGTCCCAGCCCCGTAGGGTCAGGAACAGCCACCCTTAACCACCTCTCCGCCCTCCTTGCTCAGCTGTCGTCGACAAAAGCTGTCCGCGCAAGCGGCGCACCTGATTGGTCGACAAAGACGTGACGTCACCAGCCGCCAAATTCGAAGCGACCAACCAGAATTCTAGTTTTGTCTAGCGTTCCTGCCATCTGGAAACCCATTATTACATTTGTGTTCGCGTGCGCCCCAGTAGCGTACCGCTGCCACCAGATATTACGGTTGAAGCTCTCGTGCTCAGCGCACTGCTGACGCCAGTTGTTACGTGCGGCTCGCGGCCCCTAGGTAGCGTTGGCTTGGCGGCTCCGTGGACGGCGGACGAGCATCAACGGTCCCAGCAAAGACGTGGCGTCATCTAACGAAACAACCTTTACTACAACATCATGAAGAAACGGGCAGAGAAGCTGACCCGGAGAGAATACAGACACGTTCACACAGCTGGTGTCTAGCGTCGTCCCCACGGCGCGTCAATGTAGTCTCTGTCTCAGCGTTGTTGTTGTTGTGGCTGTAGGAAGAAGGAAAAGAAAATGCACGGACCTGCTACTGGCTCTGTAGCTGAGCCACCTCCGCTGCCTCGTGCAGATAGAAGAGAATATAGAGAAGAAAGAAAAGCAAGAGGGAAAGAATAACGCGCGCCACAACAACAGCCGTCGTCCACCACCAGCGGTGGCGTGTGCAATGACGGCCTACAACAGATAAAAATTTGGTGCCAGGCCAGCCCCCGCCGCAAGCAGCGGTGACCCACCTGCACCAGCCCCATCAGGGCTGAGCACCCCCTCTCTGTCTCAGCGGAGTCGGCCGCTGTTTTTTATTGGTTTTCCAGTTCACAGGGAAAGGGAAAACCCTCACAGAAAACGTAGAGCCCGACAAGTCTGGGCAAGATGAAATGACTCAATCGCAGGTGGTCCGCCCGCATCTCCTCCACCTCCTGCAGACGGGCGAGGGCGGCGCACTCTCCTCCGAGCTCCGGGCTTGGCCGGCGTTTGCACACACACGCACGCACACATTAGGCGCGTGGCAGGATCACGTCGAGACTTGCCCGCGGAAGGAAGCGTTGCGCGGCCGATGAACGGCGTCGAAATGGCCGATCCGCTCGCGGTTCTGCCTGTTGCTATGCGGTGGCCGCGTCAGCTGTCACACTTGTCGGTGGAGAACCGTAACAGACTGCCCCGCCGGGGAAGGGAGATCCCGAAGGGCAGGGGACTGCATCCGCTGTCCGGAGGGATCGGGATGTTGCTGCTAGCCGGGGTCGTCCGACTCTTTATCTTGAGCCAGTCAACCTGAAGAAGTCCTTGGCAAGTCCGAGTTTCCAAGGCACTCTGCAACTTGTCTTCAGGAGAGTTTGCTGACAACCCACAACGTCACAACCACGCTAAAGACTCAACCGTTCCGCCAGCAAGCACGGCACAATCTTCACTAAGTTATGCCAGACTATTTCCCTCTTATGCCCCCATCTATATTAAAGGGCCGCTCAGCAGCACTTGGAACGCGTCCACAAATTTGAAAAACGCATTTTCAAAACATCACTTCAAACAAAGATAATACAATATAACATGTTCAAAATCCTATGTCAGGAAGAAAAACACCAACAAGTGAAAACTGGCTTCTTCTCACGTCATGGGCTCCGACTTAAGCCATCGGTGTTACCGTTGAGATCACCCTTTTCACTAAAGCGTCGGCTGTCCGTTTCACGGAACAACCGTACCTGCCTATTTCTGTGCAAAGAAACGCATGAGCATAAGTCACTCACCTTTCTAAAGAACCTATCCTTCTCCTTACGCCTTGCGCACCAGTCACACATTTTCTCTGCACGGGCGCATTTGTGCGTTTGGGATAGTCTCTTTCTTTTTCGCGATAGCTTCCACTTGCTCCATTCTTTCTAGCGCCTGCTTTTCCGCCTTTTTCTACGGCAGCAAGGTAACCCACGCTTTCTGCTTTCTTTTTGCAATCGTTTGCTCTCCTTACGATGATAGCATTCTTTCTCGCGTCTGCCTTTCCGCGTTTTTCGGTGGCAGCACTTGAATACTAGCCTTCTGCTTTCTTTCTGAGCCATCTCTGACAAGCTAGCGGTCAATGTTCTAGCGGTAACCGGTAGGGGTGTGCGAATATTCGAAATTTTCGAATATCGAATCGAATATCATAATATTTGATTCGTTAAACGAATCAAATAGTGGAAATTGAGAATTATTCGAAACTGTTCGAATATCTTCGAAAATTTTCGAATAATTTTCGAATACTTTTCGAATAACTGGCACGAATTAACGTCTCGATTACCTCCGACCATTCTCGCGAAGGCAGCGTCAGCTCCGAGCAGGCACAGCTTGCTGCCGCAATAAACCTACGCGAGAAGCAGAGATCACCGTTTAGGGAGCCTACATGCTTCAGCGTGGCCGCAACACGGTCCATTCGCATGGAAACATTCTTAAAGATTGGACATATCACGAATCGCGGAGGCAACTTCTCGTAGTCGTGTCATAGTTCACACGTCTCTAATCTGCCGAGAAGTAACGCTACATGTTTATTCCCTAAAAATTTCATTCACTTCCATCATCAATAGTTGAGGTTAAGTTTATTATGCGAGTGGCGCATGACATGAGAGTTGCATGAATGTTGTCAGCTCATGCTCATACAACTCTCCACTATATATCGCAGGTCGCCTAGCGCCAGTTGTAATCGCCTAGCGCCAGCTAGAGGGGAGCACGCGAGCTAATTGAGAAAGAACGAAAGCAACGAAAGTCACTGAAAAGAAGAGGAAGATGAGGAGATCACGCGCTCGGCGATGACTAGTTCGAAGAGCCAACAGCAGGGGAAGCGCAACTCTATGGCCTCGGGTTACTCGGACGCAAGTCGGACGAAAGCGTCGCTCAGCCATTCGTAATCTCTGATATATTGTATCATGATATCTAGTTCACTAAATAAACTCGTTCAAACGTATGTAGATAAAAACAACCAGCAACTGACAATGTGCGTAGAGATTAATAGTTGCGCCCCCTAGAGGAGATCAGCGTTTTCCCGTCAGATCTATACTCCACGAGTTATAGCGCTCTACCGCAGCGCTATAACAGCGCTATAACGAATAGTAGAGCGCTCTATAGCGCTCTACTATTCGATTCGTATTCGATTCGCTGCTTTCACTATTCGATTCGTATTCGATTCGCTTTTTAGCTACATTATTCGTATTCGATTCGATAGCAAGAGTGCACTATTCGTATTCGATTCGGTTTGGAAAAAGTACTATTCGCACACCCCTAGTAACCGGAGCTAGTAGGATACCGGGGTCGTCAAAGTGCGGCGCCGTGCCCGCATCACGGCCAGCAGCGCATGACTCACTTTCAGTCAAATCCGAACAACAACCGCTCATGCCAGCCCTCAAGCTAGGCATTTCCTCTGGCGGCGCCGCGGCTGCATCGCATGACTCACTTTCAGTCAAATCCGAACAACCGCTCATGCCAGCCCTCAAGCTAGGCATTTCCTCTGGCGGCTCGCCACTCATGTTACACGGGTCCTCCGATGAGCCGCATTGCTCAGCGCTAACCGGCACACGATCAAGCTCCTTCGACAGCTGGGGCGCTTCGGATTGCGTGAGGGCCATATGTGCCACGTCCGCGTTCACTCTGGGGTTGCTTTTCTCGTGAACACAACCTAGCGTGGTATCGGGGCACGAACGATTCTGACTCTGCTCTGGTCGCTCGCTGTCGCCTTCGCAGGTCTCGCTCTCTACAGCGTACGCGCACTCCTCGTCGAACTGCCCTGGCTGATCACAACTCGCGGGCTGCGCTGTTTCCCTGATCGGCACTTCGGTTTTTTTTTTTTTTTTTTTTTTTTTCGCCCCGCCGGGGTGGTGCAGTGGTAAGACGCCCGACTACTGTGCCGGAGTTCCCGGGATCGAATCCCGGCCTCGGCGGCTGCGTTTCGATGGAGGCGAAACGAAGTGGCGTCCGTGTGCTGTGCGATGTCAGCGCACGTTAAAGATCCCCAGGTGGTCGAAATTACTCCGTAGCCCTCCACTACGGCCCCCCCTTTCTCTCTAACTTTCACTCCCACCTTCATCCCTTCCCTTACGGCGCGGTTCAGGTGTCCACAGAGCAAGTGTGACAGATACTGCGCCTTTCCCTTCCTATGAACGAAAACCAAAACCAAAAACTTCGTTTTTCTGCGTGCCCTGCTCTACGACACAGCTGATTTCGGAAATCGAAATTTTCTCCTCTTCTAGCTCGTTTCCAGCTCCGTCGCGCTCTACACAAGCTTCTGATTTCGACTCGAGAGGCGGTTCAGTTACTACCAGTTCCCCACACTCATTTGATGGAACTGTATCTCCTACAGCTACTTGGGTCGGCATGCAGTTCACCTCGCTTAACGGCGTCACTTCGGACTTCTCGCCGACTAAGCCTGTGCTAACCATCTCAGCTAGTGGCTCGACCAAGGTAACACAATACTCAGCTGTTCGAGGATCGGTCGGCTCACTACTGCGGTCACGTTTCTCGGCCGCTTCCCTAAGCTGTTTCTGACACTCCTGTGCAAGTTCGATTTGCTCCGAAACTTCCGCACTGTCTAGCCATACGCTTACAGCGGCTTTCAACTGATACGCCAAATCAAAGCACGACTTGTCACAATGTTTCTCGCTCCCATACCTCTTCCGAAGATCATGAGGCGTTATCTGATATCGTATCAGCAATGACTCTTTTAGTTCATCGTAATTTTTCAAGCGGTCGCCAACCAATCGTTTGATTTCTTCCGACGCTTCAGCGGAGAGAAGAGCTACCGACTTCTGCGCCCAACTATCTCGCTCGAAGCGTTTACTTCTGCAGACACTTTCGAAGTCTACCAAATTGCCATATCCTCGGCGATGAGGAACGGTGGTGGACCGTCTCGCGGCATTGAACCGTTACAATGAATGGCATTGAAAGCTTTAATCTTTTCCACGCTCCTTCCATGTGCTGAAATCTCCAGCTGCATCAGTTTCCTTACGCGGGCGTCCTCTTTCTCATTACGTTCACGTTCCTCTTTCTCGTGACGTTCTCTACGTTCACGTTCCTCTTGACGTTCGTCAATGATCTCAAGGCATTCCGAAAGCTCGTTATCTTCTGCTTCCAACGCAAGAATAGCCTTTAACACTTCTGGTTTTCTGAGTTTATCTGACAAATCCAGACCCAACTCCTTCGCAAGCTCCAGCAATTTCGGTTTGCGCAACGACTTCAAATCCAAACCCATGGCTGTTCCGAGTGCTGCCTTCTCTACTGCCCACTATTGCCTTGCTGCAATTAACCCAGCAACAACGACCACACAATTACCAGCTCTGTTCTCTACTTAACAAAAGCCTGGCAAAACGCAGTAGAAGAGAGTCCCGCCCTCACCAAACCTCGCAGCCAAGAATCCAACGCAGTCGTTCTGCTGCAGGCAACCAGTCATCACACAGGGCTCGTTGCACTGCTCCCGCCTTTCCGCTGAGCTGCTTGTTGCACGGATCACGCCTTGGACATCTCCGCTCTTCCCACCAGATGTTGCACCTCGGTCAGGCCTGGCTCGTTTCACCGACCACGGTCACTGCTTGGTCGTCCTCGTCCCTCCGCTGTTCACCAGTAGTTGGACGACGGTATCGCCTGGCTCGCCCCTCCGACCACGGTTACGGCTTGGTCGTCGTCGTCCCACCGCTGCCTACCAGTTATTACATTTGTGTTCGCGTGCGCCTGAATAGCGTACCGCTGCCACCAGATATTACGGTTGAGGCTCGCGTGCTCAGCGCACCGCTGACGCCAGTTGTTACGTGCGGCTCGCGGCCCCTCGGTAGCGTTGGCCTGGCGGCTCCGTGGATGGCGGACGAGCATCAACGGTCCCAGCAAAGACGAGGCGTCATCTAACGAAACTACCTTTACTACAACATCATGAAGAAACGGGCAGAGAAGCTGACCCGGAGAGAATACAGACACGTTCACACAGCTGGTGTCTAGCGTCGTCTCCACGGCGCGTCAATGTAGTCTCTGTCTGTTGTTGTTGTTGTTGTTGTTGTTGTGGCTGTAGGAAGAAGAAAAAGAAAATGCACGGGCCTGCTACTGGCCCTGTATCTGAGCCACCTCCGCTGCCTCGTGCAGATAGAAGAGAATATAGAGAAGAAAGAAAAGCAAGAGGGAAAGAAAGACGCGCGCCGCAGCAACAGCCGTCGTCCACCACCAGCGGTGGCGTGTGCAATGACGGCCTACAACAGATAAAAATTTGGTGCCAGGCCAGCCCCCGCCGCAAGCAGCGGTGACCCACCTGCACCAGCCCCATCAGGGCAGAGCACCCCTTACTGTCTCAGCGGAGTTGGCCGCTGCTTTTTATAGATTTTCCAGTTCACAGGGACAGGGAAAACCCCCACAGGAAATGGAGAGCCCGACAAGGCTGGGCAAGATGAAATGACTCAATCGCAGGTGGTCCGACCGCATCTCCTCCACCTCCTGCAGACGGGCGAGGGCGGCGCACTCTCCCCCGAGCTCCGGGCTTGGCCGGCGTTTGCACACACACGCACGCACACATTTGGCGCGTGGCGGGATCACGTCGAGACTTGCCCGCGGGAGGAAGCGTTGCGCGGCCAATGAACGGCTTCGAAATGGCCGATCCGCTCGCGGTTTTGCCTGTTGCTATGTGGTGGCCGCGTCAGCTGTCACACTTGTCGGTGGAGAAACGTAACACCATGCACACTTGAACGCGCGCCAAGGAACGCCACGCAACAGGAGCGATGGTGTATACCGTGAAAATGCGAAACGAAGAGGCGTGGGATTCTTGGCTTGGAGCTTGACACGGACGCTTGGTGTTCGCATCTGCTCCTCCAATTTTCGACCGTGAGTGCGGAATTCTTGACTGTTCATGTTTCGAATAGCCGCAATCGACGCATGAAGGTGTTAAGCACCTGTCCACCCTCTCTTCGGGTCCGTCTTCCCGAATTTGCTGATAAACTTTGAGATTGCTCTGGGAGCCGGCCACCGCCACATTAGGCCTAGGCCTAACCCTTCACTCCCCCGACTTCACGGCCCACCAACAGCGGCATAGTGCGCACTGAAGATGGGGCTACTGATACTGCATCAAGATGGGACCGGGCCATGGAGGCTCGACGTATGGCTCACCCCGATGTCCTCTCTGCCCAGCAAGCCCCCACGAGCTCGACTCATCAGCCCCTGGCCGGCACAGCCACATCAACGCAGCCTACGCAAGGCAAGTCTTCCACCGTTCTAAAGCGTCCGCCACCGTTGCCCAAGCTCCCGACACGAGACCTTAAAATCGTGTTCCGCCCCGGTGGAGGCCTCGACCTAAGTAAACACAACGGGGGCTATATACTGTCTCTAGTCACCAGCGCTCTGCAGCTACCGATAGACGCAGTGCGAACACAAGACGCCATCCGAATCAACCCCAGGCACAATTCATTCACTATCAGCACGCCAGCCGAAGACCGTGCCCGCAGATATGTACAACTAGAATCTATAAAGATAATCGACCAAGTCTACCCAATGAAAGCGTATATCGCTCCTCCGGACAACGCCATTCGAGGCATCCTTTATAATGCTATCTACGACCAGACCTCTGAAGAAATTTTTACAGAGCTAAAAACGTTCAACCAAAGCCCCTCCTATCTCATCACCGATGCACGCCGACTCGGCCACACCAAATCAATTCTGGTCACCTTCATAAATACCAAATCAGTACCTAAACAGCTGCGCTTCTATGGAGCGGTCTACCACTGCTATCCATTCATCGCCAAAGCAGAAGCCTGCTTCAACTGCCGTCGTCCGGGACATCGCAGCGACGTGTGCACGGCACCCAAAAAGGACTTATGCCAACGATGTGGGGAGACCCATGTACCGACCGACCCTCCAACGTGTCCACCCCAGTGCATTCTATGCGGCGGCCCCCATTTTACGGGCTCCCGCGATTGCTCGGAGCGATTCAACAGACCGGGCAACAAGAGACTGACACGCTCGACAGCTGGTGCAGACGCCGAGCAAACAACCCGGCAATCCCGAAGCAAGCACCGGACGAGTTCCACTAACCGCGTCCGCTCCAGGTCCGCCGCGTCCGCCGCTTCGACCAACGCCAGGAACCGCTCGCCATCTTTCCCGCCCCTGACCGACCAGCCTCCGCCGGAAAATAAGGTGAGCTGGGGCCCACGATCTTCCTCCCTTGTCCGAGAAAATAAGCAACTTAAAGAAAAGCTAGAAACTCAGGGCAAGCAAATTCAACAACAGAATGATGAAATAAAAAAACTCAATGATCATATTGAAAAGCTCACTCAGCAAATGCAAACGCTAATTCACAGGCTCTCCCCCGCAGAGGGAATGGAAAGTTCTTGCACTTCGCTCCCAGGTCATTCCACCCCACTTCCGCCTCCTCCTCCCACATGCAACAACACAGCATCTACTACTAAAACTCATACACCCGCCAAACGGAAGGCACCTCACCAAGACATTCCTACAGTGGTCGACTCCCAAAAGCCTGATCTGGTCGCCTCCATAGCTTTACTCGAAGAGAAGCTTGCGGAAAAATTTGAATCTATGACCACCAGCACGAACGCATGGGCAGCTGGAGTAGACGCGCGGATAGCGATGCTCCAGCAGCAGATGCAGCAGCAACAGATCCAGATTAAAACTGCTCTAGAAAAGCTACTCTCTACCACAGTATCTCAAATGATCCCACTCGAATCTCAGCCCCAAGATGGCAGGACGTCGACAGGACATTAAGGTGTGGCAGTGGAACTGCAGAGGCTTTCGTTCCAAGCGTAGTAATCTGCAGCTCTACATTCAATCCCTTCCGGCCGATGAAACACCAGCGGTAATCGCACTGCAGGAAACAAACTCCCCTGTAAAACTGCTCAATTACACTCCTCATACACCAACAAACTGTCCTCAGTACAGAGTGGCGACGCTGGTTCACCGCAATTACACAGCATCTGATCACAACATGGACGTTGCAGATATCGACTTCCATTTGATAGAGCTGCTTCCCAAAGAGCGGAAAGGAACGAGTCTATTCATTCTGAATATCTACAGCTCCCCGAAAGGGAAAACTGCTCCTCTAATGGCGGCCATGAAAAAAGCCCTTCAAATCAGCGCTAACCAACCATTGATAGTTGCAGGAGACTTTAATGCCCGCCATATCACATGGGGATACAAAACGACTTGCAGTAAAGGCGCCCGACTCTGGACACTTCTCCAAAATGAGGGCATAACCCTTGTCAATGATACACAACAGTACACGCGCATCGGCAACAGTGTACAGAACAACACCACCCCCGATCTTACACTCACGAAAAACATAACACAATGCTATTGGACAAACACGCAAACCTCTCTTGGTAGCGATCACTATATAATTGAGACCTCTTTCTCACTATCCTCCATAACCCCCCGTGTAAAGAGGAAACTCAAAATCACCAACTGGGATCGCTTTCGCGATATTCGTACCGCGGCCCCGAAGCAGATAGACCACCTTACAAATTGGCTGGCTAACCTCAACAAGGACGTGAACATGGCCACATCGGAAATGCCGTGCACACAAACCTCGGAGGTGATTGACAGCCGATTACTCCACATGTGGGAAGCTTACTCGAGCTTACAGAAGCGATGGCTTAAAAACAAACACAATCGCGCCCTGAAGCTACGCATCTCCGCTCTCATAAGGGAAATGGAGACGCACGCGGCACAGCTCAGTCACCAGCAATGGGGTCAAGTATGCGACCGCCTTGCTGGAAACCTAGGACTTAAGGACACGTGGCGGTTGCTACGATCCCTTCTTGAACCCGATCACGCCAAGAATGTACAGCAGAAAAATGTGACGCGTCTTATCCATGGCATAGACATGGACAACGACAACATTATTCAATCCTTAAAAGATACATACCTCATAACCACACCGAAGACACCCTTACCACAGTACCTTGGAACCCAAAACCATGAGCTAGACGAAGACATCACAAAGTATGAAGTCAGAGCAGCCATGCTCCAACTCCGCACTACGTCTGCTCCAGGAGCCGATCAGGTCACGAACAAAACACTTATAAACCTCGATGAAAACTCCATCCAGGCAATAACAGAACTCTTTAACAAACACTGGCAAGAGGGAACACTTCCCTCAGAGTGGACGCACGCTCAGGTTACCTTTATACCTAAACCCGGCAAACCGCTCACTCTTTCAAACCTTAGGCCCATTTCGCTAACTTCATGTCTTGGTAAACTTTTTGAACACGTTGTCTTGAATCGGCTACATACACACATGCAAACCCGCGACCTTTTTCCTCACACAATGCTGGGTTTCCGCAGCCACCTATGCACCCAAGATGTCATGCTACAGATATCAGAAGAAATTCTCCATCCCCGACACTGCAAACGCACAAGAGCATTGCTGGCTCTAGACTTGCAAAAGGCATTTGACAATGTCTATCACTCCTCTATATTGGATGCACTATCCACTCTGAATGTGGGAAACCGAACACATGCTTACATTTCAGCCTTTCTCCGGGATCGCACAGCAGAAATTCGGTTCGGTCCCCTAAAATTCCCCACTTTTACCCTCGGTAATAGAGGCACCCCGCAGGGATCAGTCCTTTCCCCTTTTTTATTTAACATCACACTCATCCGCATGGCTAAAAAGCTGTCACAGATTCCAAACCTCTCCCATTCTCTATATGCAGATGATATCACCCTGTGGACCACCACTGGGAATGTAGGTAGCATGGAAGAAACTCTTCAGGAGGGGGCAGACATGGTGTCAAGATGCGCAGCTTCAATAGGCCTTGCATGTTCCTCCACCAAATCCGAGCTCCTGATACTCCACCCAAGCCCGCGGAAACACCACCAACCCCCTATGCTCATCACCGTAGATGATCAGCCAGTACCACAAGTTCACAAACTTCGAATACTAGGTATGTTCATACAAGACAACGGCCTTAACACGGATACACTCTCCAGACTGACTAACACAACACATCAGATCACCCGCCTAATCAAACGTATAGCCAACAAGCACTGTGGAATGCGCGAGCATGACCTCAGACGCTTAGTACAGGCATTTATTATAAGCCGCATTCTCTACTCGATTCCGTATTTATATCTAACAAACACAGAGACAGACAAGGTGGATGCTCTCATCAGACACGCTTATAAGGCAGCTCTCGGCTTACCTAAGCGCACCCCAACCTATCGACTGTTAGGCATGGGAGTTCATAACACCCTCAGCGAACTGGTGGAAGCCCACCGCATCGCCCAACTAGGACGGCTCTCCACTACCCCAACTGGTCGCCACATTCTTTCCTTTCTCCAACTTAGACCGTTAGGTCCCCCTCCAGTAGAAACTTATGCAGTTCCAAAGACAGTCCGCGATCACCTCCCTGTCCACCCACTTCCGAAAAACATGCATCCCCTTCATAACCAGGCCAGACGAAAAGCGAGCGCACGTGCCCTACACAGAGCACATGCGAACGAACCCGACACGGTCTACGTGGACGCCGCAGAATATCCACACCGCTCAGCTTATGCGATATGCGCGGTATCCAGCCGCTTCGAACACATCACATCAGCCTCTATCATTATCCGAACGTCCGTAGAAGCGGAAGAATCCGCTATAGCCATCGCGATAGTCTCTTCCACTGCCACCCTTATCCTCAGCGATTCTAAAACTGCCATACAAAATTTCGCCCGAGGCCAGCTACATGCTGCCTCTCACAAAATCTTAACTACCAACGTTCAAACACCCCGACCAATAGACCTTGTCTGGGTACCAGCCCATTCGGGCAACCCCGGTAACGAAGCGGCCAATTCTGCTGCTCGAGCATACGTCGACCGAGCAACAGATACCGAGGACCTAGGCAGTGCCAGAGATCGGCTGATCACCTACAACGACATTACACTACACTACCGGTCTGAAAGACTTCACTACCCACCCCCACACCCCTCCTTAACTAAACCACAACAAATAACATGGAGACACCTTCAAGCCCGCACCTTTCCCTCCCCAGCACTGCTGGCACTCTTCTCCCCCTCTACTCATCAGTCCGAATGTTCCCTCTGCGAGGCCCCGAGAGCTACATTCGAACATATTATGTTCAGATGCCCGGAGTTTCAACCACCGGCCAAATGGCGCCTTACGGACAACGAGGCTTGGGAGATCGCGGTCTCCAGCTCAGAACCGGCTCCACAAAGGAGACTGGTCGACTGGGCTGAAGCGGTCGCCGTCAGGCACTGCCTGCTGGCCACCACCCGTGATCAGGAGCCGGCCCAGCCCTTGTAACGAGTATTTCGCGGCTCCACTAAATAAAGTTTTTCACCACCACCAAGAGGCGTCGTGTGCTGTGCGATGTCAGCGCACGTTAAAGATCCCCAGGTGGTCGAAATTACTCCGTAGCCCTCCACTACGGCTCCTCTTTCTCTCTTTCCACTTTCATTCCCACCTTCCTCCCTTCCCTTACGGCGCGGTTCGGGTGTCCACAGAGCAAGTGTGACAGTTACTGCGCCTTTCCCTTCCTGTGAACCAATTTATATATTATACACTCGTCGGAGAAAGTGTGACAGATACAGCGCCTTTCCTTTCCTGTAAACCAATGATAATTGTATGTAGCACTGCAACGAACACCGATAAAAGGCAAACAATGAGAGGCAAATGATAGGAGGAAGGATAGGCTTTCGTCATTCTCCTCTTAAGAGACCTCTAAAAGACCCTCAAATTTTCAAGGCGAAAGCCTTTAATGGCTCATATTGTCATCGACAAAGGCTGTCCGCGCGAGCGGCGCACCTGATTGGTCGACAACGAAATGGTCACCAACCGCCATATTCGAAGTGACCAACCAGAAGTCTCATCTTGCCTAGCATTCCTGCCATCTGAATCCCACACTTGAACGCGCGTCAAAGAACAACGCACACTTGTCGAAGAAAGTGTGACAGATATGCACCTTTTCTTTCCTGTAAACCAATTATAATTATATGTAGCACTGCAACGACCGCCAATAAAAGGCAAACAATGAAAGGCAAAGGATAGGATAGGAATGGTATACTAGGTTTTCGTCATTCTCCTTTTAAGATACATCTATGATACTAACTTTTTATTCTCTGTCGGCACGAAGCAGCGGAGGTGGCTCAGGTACAGAGCCAGTAGCAGGTCTGTGTATTTTCTTTTCCTTCTTCCTACAGTCTCATTTCATCACCACGAACACTCGCTGTGAAAACGCAGGCGTGAGCAAGAACGACAGAAGCAACTACCTTCGTGCTTCCACTCGGTTGCACGCACACTAAGTGGAGGGCAAGGCAAATAGCACAAGGTCCCATGTGTCCCCACCGCTTAAGGCAGCTTTCAGAAGGACTACAAATTATATGGGAAGGGATAAGAAGTACGGAAACTGTCAAGTTATGCAGACGATTAAAACAATGTTCTATTAACACTGCGGTTCAAGTCTTCCTATGTGTTTAGAAAAAGTTTTATTGCACATTATTCACGGACATGTGCGATCACAAATTACGAAAACTGAAAACGTACACGTTTAAGAACAGGAGACACTGCATATAACATACCTGATGTCGATGAAATACATCAAAACTGACTATTTACATTGCCGAAAAAAATTGGCTGCTATAATGATGATATATACAATTTCGATTGGCAATACAAAGAAATTATACGGTGTACAATAATTTGACAACAAACTAAAGAGCGTTGCAGAATATGCATTGGAGTAATGCGAGAGCACGGATGCTGACGTTGGTTGCTTCTAGTTGCTTAATTCAATTCTTGTTTGTCCATTTTAATTTTAGTGCTTTCAAATTGCGCGGCAATCCCTATGCCCTTTTTCGGCTCTACTTCCGCTTGCGTGACGTCACATTCTTGACGTCATATCTACTACGGCACTCCTTTCTGTCTTTCTGCTTTCACTCCCACGTTCCTCCCTTCCCTTACGGCGCGGACAGGTGTCCACAAAACAAGTGTGGCAGATACTACATATTTCCTTTCCTGTGACCAAGTTATTCTAATTAATTACCTAATTAACTTATTGCCCTAACCTTATTACCTTTTTGCCCTAATTATTTTTTCGGACTCAGCATTACGTCACCCCCTATCGACTGACACCACTCATTAACTTCTACCACTTCTTCATTACTCACAACTGCTGCAAGCACCATTTTGCCGACAAGTTCTGCGTACACGGTCTGAGGACACGGCCTGCGGACACGGTCTGCGGATATAAATCGGTCAACATAGCGAAGTAATGCTTTCGCATTAATAAATATAGGTAAAAGCATATACAGCAATCGCATGCACAATGTCTATTAGACATGTGTTTTGGGATGTATACAGCTGTGAATTGACATAAATATTTACATTATATTACAAGTACCAAGGTGGACTGAAAACCATCCGGACACGTCCATCCGACACGGAAACAAAAGGGCAAAACCATTGGCGAAGGAACTCTCGCTCCTGTTACGTTTGGCCACCGACAAGTGGGACAGCTGACGCGGCCACCGCATAGCAACAGGCAGAACCGCGAGCGGATCGGCCATTTCGATGCCGTTCATCGGCCGCGCAACGCTTCCTCCCGCGGACAAGTCTCAGCGTGATCCTGCCACGCGCCAAATGTGTGTGCGTGCGTGTGTGTGCAAACTCCGGCCAAGCCTGGAGCTCAAGGGAGAGTGCGTCGCCCTCGCCCGTCTGCAGGAAGTGGAGGAGATGTGGTCGCGCCACCTGCGATCGAGTCATCGCCTTGTCTGAACTTGAAGGGCTCTCTCCCTTTCCCTGTGAACTGGCGTGCCTATAAAAAGCAGCGGCAGACTCCGCTGCGACAGAGACTACTTTGACGCGCCGTGGAGACGACGCTAGACACCAGCTGTGGGAACGTGTCTGTATTCTCTCAGGGTCAGCTTCTCTGCCCGTTTCTTCATGATCTTGCAGTAAAGGTCGTTTCGTTAGAAGACGCCTCGTCTTTGCTGGAACCGTTGATGCCGTCCGCCGTCCACGGAGCCGCCAGGCCAACGCTACCGAGGGGCCGCGCGCCGCACGTAATAACTGCTGGCAGCGGTACGCTACCCAGGCGCACGCGACCGAAACCTAACACTCCCCAAGGTAGAAAAGTTCCTCAGCCAGAAAGCTTACTATCTCCTTGCCTTGTCAGATGGAGATGAGGGTGCACTGGGTGCAGCCCTCCTGTGAGGGTACAGACCTCAACCAGCAACCATCATCATCCTACGGCAACCTCGGGCAAGGTCCCCCCATACCACAGGGGTGGGGAGGTTTTTGTTTCGAGGAGCGGGCGTTATCCCAGCGAAGGGGCTCATGCAATCTGAATTCGCTCCGCTGGGGCGGGTTCGCAGTGTCAATGCACCGTCCACGCAACGCCCCGGCGGATCGAAGCCTGACGTGAGCAAGACTCCTAATAGCAGACTTCTATTCTTCGATTTTCTTCCTTGAATATTATCATTGGGTGTCTCCACTCTTCATAAAATTTATTTGCGCCGAGGTGCCGTGCTTATCGCTGAAGGTGGAACCAAAGCTCCTTTCTGATCTTATTCTTCACTTCGAGGAGACACGGCTTCTTGGGGCTGGAGGCAGCGCGGCATCTCGCTACCCATATTTGGTAGTTGATTTCTGCGAGTGCCAAGACGAATTGTTTCCGTGCTTCACTGGGCAGCGGATTGAGGTACCTCACCGTGCAGTACGGGAGGCCTGGGAGCTTGAACAAATCTCTCAGTCGATCGAGGAGCGCGATTGGCAGGATGCAATCATAAAAAATATGCTCTACAGTCTCTCGTACTCCACAGAATGGGCAGGTGTGGATTTGGCCCGATAGTCTTGACACGAATGCTCGTCGGCGGATTGGAAGTATGCCTCGCGCGAATCGCCACATGAACGACGCGCATCGAAGAAATGAGCAGTGATGAAATTCCACATGGGGCGCTCGGCGGGCATTAGTTCTAAAACCCCTTGATACTTCGAAAGTTACGCCAACGATTGAACTTTGCCGCCGCCGCGCTACCTCCTCGCCTCCTCCTCGCTCCTTCCCTTCGCTGAAGGGAAGGAGGGAAGGGCTCCTCGCAGAGCCGGCCTTCCCTTCGCTGAAGGCCGGCTCTGCGCCCGATTTCCTGAGCGACGATTGGTCACCCTGCCGTTGCCCTTGGAAACCAACGCGCGTCCGGCGTTTTCCTTGTGTTTTCTTTTTCCTTCGCGCCATTTTTCTCCTAGTCTCGGCGAGCGAATATTGCGCGCTGTGCTTTTATTGCATCGTGCAAGCTCTATGCCGTGCTGTTGCGCGTACAACTGCAGCAAGCGGCCTGAAGATGGTTATGCGGTACTCATGATATCTCAAGGCAAGCGTGACGGCTTGCGCACGAGTCAATGGATTCACAAGATTAGTCGAAAGACGTTTATTCCTAGAAAGAACAGAGTTGTTTGCGACGTCGGGTGCCTTTCTCACTCCCCGTAATAACGCGTCACCTGACGCTGCGATTTTTTTATTCCTGCTTGCTCCTCAATATTTTTGCGGCGGCAGCATGTTCATTGTATAAAAATAAGGTTGTCCTCTGCAGCATGCTGAATATTCTGCGAGGCTCCAAGGCTCCATCATTTAACACGCTTCGACTTCTGTACAGTCAGAAACAGGGCGCTATAATCCGCTTTTTTGCTGTCAGAGATAACTGGAAAATTACAGTCTCTCGATTGCATTTGTCGCGATTATGCTAGGATCCCTGGCCTCCTTCACCAAAAATCAAAATTCGGGCTTGTAGAGGAGCTAGCCTTTCCAGCTTGTACTTGTAGTGTGCGTCGGTTACTCGGGAGCAATTAATGCTGGCCCTGAAAAACTCTTTGGCAAGTAAACCCGAAGTATTGCGGGTAATCTGCACTAGTTAGGTCGTACGGCATTTTTTTTTTTTCAATTCTTGAATGTGTTGCCACGCTTCGACGCACGCGTGGGTTAAAAAGTATGCGTTCGTTTTATCAGGGATACGGCCAATGTGCAGGAGGTGTTCATATGATCACACACGCTTCACTTTGACCATGACTACTAGGCGTTGGCAGGTTAACTTCGCTTTGAAAGCTGGAGCTCTAAAACCGTGATTCCGCGTATTCATTTATTGCGAGGAAAGTTCTCCTATCGATGTCAAATCAGCCGGAATCATTGCATCAATTTTCTGTATTTACGAAACTTAAACAATCAATAATGATTATAGTTATGATGTAAAAATAAAGGAACATTTTGCGAGCAACAATTCTTAACACTGTAACATATTACTCATTTCAATTGTATGCAAGAAGATTTTTTTTTCACCTAGCCTGAGGGATTAACTCATCGCTCTATGTTCTAGCTACATTTCACTGAAGACCAGTTTGAGCCGCCAATATTACACGAACTCGAAAAAAAAACAGGCCAAACGCAGTTCCATCAATTTTCTCTCACCGACCTGTCCTGAAGTAAAGGAAGCCTCCTCGACAGAGACATGAACCTCGCGCTGATAGTAGTCAGTTATTTCTGTGGCTTGCTTTTTTCCCACCTCCATTTATAAGAAAATAAGAACGTATAAGAATTAAAAGTCAATGTATAGTTGTCTCGTCAGATATTATGAGATAACAGAGATATGACTGACAACGTAAGTCAATGAAAATTGAAGTATATCAATGGGTCATGGGGCGGCATCAGATTAAATAGTGATGGTTATGAATAGTGATAGGTAATGATGGTGACTGTTACGAATAATAATAGTAAATTATAGTAATAGGCCCGGATAGTGAGGTGATAGTGTTCGTTGCGGATAGTGACAGTGGCATTAGTGATAGGATAGTGGAATTAGTAGATATAGTGATAGATAGGATAGCGATAGTTAATAAATTGGGAGTTATATGCTTTCTCACTTCCGCACGTTGAAGACCTATGTGCACCCTGTAATTTTTTTATTTGATTGTTGCGTTCAATGAAATCAAGCTTTTTTACATAGCGCATGAGGCCACAGCATGCTTGCCCCAGAACTTCAGTGTGTCGGCAATAGGGCCCACCACTTCTCCCAGTGTATCCTGCTGTCTTTTAACCACACACGAAGTCAGTGAGTGGCCGCGTACTCATAAAATTATTTAATTCCTCCATCAGCATCATATCAAGACTGCCGTGGTAAACCTGTTCCTTGCCTCGAAGCGGCAAGGAACAGCTCAAAATTTGGTTTTATACAAAATTAACTAATTAACGCAGATTATCGCTGATCGCTAACTAGCACAGTGCCATTACACTTGGCCTAAGCTTTCCAACGGTGTACGGTTCGATGTTGCAGCTAAAATTTAGATTTTATTAGCAATTTACTAAATATCAATTAATTTGGCTCAGCAATTAATCGAAATACATGTACAATTAACCAGTAATCCAATCTCATGGTTGATCACGTGACATATACTATGCTTAGAGAGATAGCTTGACAGTAGCGAAATAGACTAAGTCCTGCTTTGACCTTCTCTGATCTTGAAGTTCAAAGCACCAGCCTGGATCGTTTTCCGAAGTTTTACCGCGGTGACAAATTTCACGCTCTAAAAAAAAACAAACACAAAGTCAGAGGCAGTACTAGATTAAGTTCACAAAGTAAAACCTTATCATGAGACTTAAAAAGTGTCTGTAGCACAGAACTCGCCTGAAAGCTTTGTTTATCAGTATTCCCCAATCAAACAGTTCTAAGAAGAAACCAATCAATTCATGAACTTTACTTTCGGCATTCTCAATGCTTTTCTCGCAATTTTTCAAAAATTTTGTGCACTCCTGAAGCGCAGACCTGGCCCAAAAGCACGCGCTTCACTCACTGCTGCGGCCGGCCGGCGGGCGTCAAGGGGAAAAAGCGTGTCGTGCGCAGCGCTCGCCGGCGCCGCGCGAGGAGAATCGAGGAGGAAAGCGCGGCGCGGAGGAGAGTGTCGCTACTTTCAAATTATCAAGGGACTTTAATTAGTTCTTTCGATAGCTGGTCAGAGGCTAACCAAGCCCGCCAGGCTGGGGTAGGAGGGTGTGGAAATTGAGGTGGCTTTATTGCAACAAGGCAGGAAAACATGCAGTGTTCTAAGTTTGCATAATGTTCAGAACAATTTGGGCATGTGGGGGAATATCTGATTCGGTATAGAAATGATCGCGCAGGAGTAAGGATTGTATTTAGTTGCATGTGTCTAAGTATGCGTATTTGCATGGTAGTGAGGAATTTATCAGGAAGAGGAAGTGTACGAAGAGTTTCCCTAATGTTGTCATAGTGAGTGTTGATTTCTTTAAGAGTAGCCTCCCACGTGGGTAGATAAGGCCAGGGAATCCCAGGCGCCCGGTGCTGAAGATCGCGGGCGAGGCGATGGACTACCTCATTGCCTGGGATTCCAGCGTTACCAGGAATCCACCTCAGTGTGACAGTGTTGGGACGTAGTTTGGTGAGAGCTCTGTGTAGATCATCTTGCAGTTCTTCGGGAATACGACTCGTGTGTATAGCGCGTATAGCCTGTATTGAATCAGTGTATATTGTATATCCTGAAGGATTAGGGGGTGCTTGTGCGAGTTCTTGAATACTGGAGACTATTGGTAGGGTCTCGAGAGTCGCTGTAGGAGGAGGATCTGTGTAAGGACCGAGGGTATTCACTACTTCGCTGAAGCTCTCAATTGAGTAAGCAGCTGCTCCGACGTCATTTCGTGATGCATCTGTGTCAGACGATCGTGGAATCAGTAGGATGAACATGATTGGAAACGCGAGCGGAACGTCTGCCTGGGTTAGTATTGGGTGCAACGTTTTTTGGAATGGGGGTTATTCTTAAGTTATCTGGGAGCAGGGAAGGAGGGGTAATGATAGGGAGGTCGATGGGTTTGAGTGGAACTTGTCCTTGTTTGGTCCTTGTTTGGTGCTTGAAAGACGTGCCATTTGCCGGTCTCGATGTTGCTGTATGAGGTCTCCCAAGGGCAAAAACAGCCATGTTGAGTATAGGCGCTCCGTGGACGTTATGTACAGGGACGTTAAGGGCAGCCTTATACAATATATGAAGTGCAACCTCAATTTGATGTCTTTGGCGACAGGTTAGAATAAGGTATAGAACTGTATATAGAATTTTTCTCAGTGCTAATGCGTCGACAAGCTGCCTTACTTGACCCTCGCGTAGCCCAGCGTGCTTATTGGCAATGCGGCGAACTAGATGCGTAAGCTGATTGCAAACATTAACGGTTGTAGAAACATTGGCCTGATTAGTTGACTCATGGATATGTAGTCCAAGGATCCGGTAGCATGAGGTCTTCTGCCGCCATGCGGTAGAAATCTAGCGGCGTCCCTGCGCGAGGGTAGCTGTGTGATAGAGGCCTTTGTGTGAAGGCAGTGAGCCTGGTTGAAAGGAAGAAGTTTGTGAGCATCCTTGTCAAGGGCATATCACATTCCACTGCGCGCGCTGTCCACCTAACATGCAGTGCCCTAGTCAGAGCAGAGAGGTCAAGCAATGCCGAGGACCCCTCTGTGTCGTGGCTTTTATGACGCATCTTCGGACTTTATCTGGAGCACTCTGCCATAGGAAGCGGGAATATGTATGCTTGTCCAGAATATTCCCGGTGTCATTAGGTATGTCCATGATGCTTGCTGTGAAGCTTATAAAGGTGATTAGGAGGGTACGAATGATCGTTGCTTGCGCGGTGAGGGGGCATTTTAATGCTCTCAGATCTTGGGTCCTCCTGTTCACCTTCTCTTCCGTTTTTTCCCAGTTACGCCATTCGGTTCAAAGTAGAAGCCCAGCATTCTGGTTTCATGGACTGCTGGGATGTCTGCCACCATGGGGGTGCTGTTGTCGAGGTGCATAACAGAGCTATTCCGTTTGTTTAGGCGCGCCCCACTTGCATGGCAGTAGTCTCCTGTAATTTGCAGAATCCATTCGGCCGAGCACGCATCCGGATCTATGATGGTAATGTCGCGCCAAAAAATGGTGTGCTCGGTGAGCCAACTGGTAAAGGAATTTTGCTTATGGAGGGTTCGGTGGCAAAGCGCTACAGCAACGGCTCAATCGCTATTGTGTATAGCAGTGGGGAGAGCGGGCACCCTTGTCTGATGCCCCGCGTGACCATGCAGGGAGTGGAAATCCTCTCCTGGATTATAACTGCAGAGCGCGGTTCTGCATACAATGTCTGCACCATGCGCACAAACCCCTTCTCGATTCCTGCGTGCTGTAATTGGCTGAACAGGTATTCATGGTTGAGCCTGTCGAATGCTTTTCCTTGACCAAGGGAGAGAACAATACCTCCTAATCTGCGGGACTTTAGCCAGGTGAAGGTGTTGCTTAATGCGAGGCCATGAAGTTCGACTGATCGTCCGGGCACGCAGCACGCCTGATGTGGTCCAACGATCTTAGAGAGCTCTGGTTTCAAGCGCTGTACAAGGCATTTCGTCAGAATTTTGTAGTCAGTATTTAAAAGGCATATGGGTCTCCATGCCTTGGGATCCATGGCCCTGTTTTGGTCTTTACAGACGAGTGTCAGCATGCCCTCGTTCATGCTAGCGGTGAGTTTTCCTTCCTCCAACAGGGTGTTAAGTAGGTTGGAGAATGGCACCGTCAGAAGCGGTCAGAAACGTTTGTATATAGAAGGCAGGTGGTAGGCCGTCTGTCCTTGGACTTCTGTTTAATTTCATAGATTTGAGAGCTGCAAACAGTTCTTCTTCTGTAAGCCATGTTCCATCCACATTTGGTTTGTCTTGCGGGCGCTGGATGGGGAAAGAGCGTGCGGCATGGTTCGGCAGTGTACAATTCCTCGTAAAAAGGCGCGCCTTCTGCAACACGTCTTCCGACGATGTTGTGATGACACCGGAGATGGGATCTTGGATGGCGGTGAGGGTGTCGCCTTAAAACTGATTTATTGATAGGAAGGGAAAGGCGCGGTAACTGTCTCTTTTGTTTTCTGCGGACACCGCAACCGCGCCGTAAGAGAAGGGAGGAAGGTGGGAAGTGGAAAGAGAGAAAGAGGAGCCATAGTGAAGGGCTACGGAGTAATTTCGACCACCTGGGGATCTTTAACGTGCGCTGACATCGCACAGCACACGGACGCATCTTCGTTTTGCCTCCATCGAAACGCCGCCGCCGAGGTCGGGTTCGTGGGTGTCGCCTTTTGTTGCAAGGCGGCGACGCAGCAGGTGGCGAGAGCACAACGCCGCCTATCTCCTTTCGCATACGCGCCCCGTCATAAACCTCGTTTCATCGGTTTCATGTCGTATGGAAAGGTTTGCGCAAACTAAAAAAATGTAATTAGGGACATTTATTTCTGCGAATTCAAATTCTACTTTCAAAATTCGCAAGCTTAGTTCCTCGAATTTGATTTCTCGCTGCACGCACAACTATTATATTTAGGTGAGAGGCTGGAAAGGCAATGCAAGAAGAGAATAAAATTTTCCGACTTCACTGCAGAATCTGGACTGGAAAAATGCGTCTAAGCGCTTCTGTGTTCGCGAGATTTCACGAGTGACAGATACCACGTCTTTCCTTTCCTGTAAACGAATTAAAATTTGAGGGTTGCAACGCTGCTGAACCGAATGTGGAGCGAAAGCTTTGGTTGGAGGCGACCGAGCGTTGCATCGAACTCTACAGAGTTCCGTTGAACGCATCAAAGTTCACCGGTGTTCTAGGCAGAGTACCCCGGCGGCTGCGTTTCGACGGAGGCAAAACGGAGAGGCGTCCGTGTGCTGTGTGATGTCTGTGCACGAGTGTGTGTGGCTGTGTGTGTGTGCAGCCACAACAACAACGTTAGACAGTAGGCCGTTATTGCACCCGCCACCGCTTAGATGGTGAACGACGGCTGTTGCGGCGCGCGTCTTTCTCTCCATCTTCTTTTTTCTTTGTTCTCTTTCTCTCTTCTGTCCGCACGAGGCAGTGGACTCCCACCTGCCCCGCCGGGGTGGTGCAGTGGTAAGACGCCCGACAACTGTGCCGGAGTACCCAGGTTCGAACCCGACCTCGGCGGCTGCGTTTCGATGGAGGCAAGACGAAGAGGCGTCCGTGTGCTGTGCGATGTCAGCGCACGTTAAAGATCCCCAGGTAGTCGAAATTACTCCGTAGCCCTCCACTACGACTCCTCTTTCTCTCTTTCCACTTTCCCTCCCACCTTCCTCCCTTCCCTTACGGCGCGGTTGCGGCGTCCACAGAAAACAAGTGAGACAGTTACCGCGTCTTTCCCTTCCTATAAATAAATCAATCATTCACTCCCACCTGCCCCGCCGGGGTGGTGCAGTGGTAATTTAAGTGATTTAATGGAAAAAGAAAGGCGCGGTACCTGTCTCACTTGTTTTATGTGGACACCTCAACTGCACCGCAAGGGAAGAGAGGAAGGTGGGAGTGAAAGTGGAAAGAGAGAAAGAGGAGCCGTAGTGGTGGTAAGACGCCCGACTACTCTGCCGGAGTTCCCAGGTTCGAACCCGACCTCAGCGGCTGCGTTTCGATGGAGGCGAAACGAAGAGGCGTCGTGTGCTGTGCGATGTCAGCGCACGTTGAAGATGGTCGAAATTACTCCGTAGCCCTTCACTACAGCTTCTCTTTGCGTCTCTCATAGCCTAAGTCGCTTTGGGACGTTAAACCCCACAAACCAAACCAACCAAACAGCTTCTCTTTCTCTTTCCACTTTCACTCTCACATTTCTCCCTTCCCTTACGGCGCGGTTCAGGTGTCCACAGAGCAAGTGTGACAGATACTGCGCATTTCCCTTCCTGTGAACCAATTATTATTATATTATAGGTGGCTCGGCTACAGATCCAGTAGCAGGCCCGTGCATTTTCTTTTCCTTTTTCTTACAGCCACAACAACAACGTTATACAGATGTTATGGACAAGGAGAAAGAAAGATTGCGCCAGGTCGCCGCATTGCTTTCGGAACCTACCAGGCTTAACCAAAGCTAAAGAGGAAAAACATTTATTTAAACCGAATAGCTAGGCACTGGTGATTAGGTGGTCGTGTCCATTTCAGGCGGCCTCCTCAGTCCAGGATGCCGGCAGCTGCTGCTATCCCGCGCGCCCGCTCGATCAGCCGCTGATCTTGCAGGTGTGAGCTAGACAGAGCAGCATCCCAAGAGGAGACGGTGGGGTGGGGAATGGACGGGAAGCCTTGCGGCTTTGGACACGCCCATATGGAGTGGTATAGTGTTGGTTTGGTGCTGGCGCATGCTTGGCAGATCGAAGGGTATCGTGAGGGAAAGAAAAGGTGTTTGTGGTAAAGGTTCGGGAATGTGTGCGTTTGAAGTTGTCGCCAGGTAGTGGCATCTGCTCTGGAGAGGGATTTGTGCGGTGCGGGAAGTGTTCTTCGTTGTTGTCTGTAGTATTCGAGGGTAAGTGTGTACGTGAGTGGTTCTGTGGTGGTTGATAGCTGAGAGCTTGATGATGGCCTCGAAGCATCTTCCTCTCCGGTTTTCGTATTAGCTGGTAATCGGCCGTCTTCAGTCTTCCCTCCTGGTGCCCGGCAATGTTAGTTCGCGGGCGAGCGCGTTGGCGCGCTCGTTGCCAGAAAGAAATGCGCGACCTGGTGCCCAAAGTATTCGAATAAGCGGCGTGTGCGTCTTTCCTTTGCACTGACGAAGGATTTGGTGGGTTTGGGGAGACAGCAGACCGGTTGAGGAGGCTCGGCATGCTGCCTGTGAGTCTGTGACAATAGTGCAGGATTTCAAGTGTTTGTCCAGGGGGTTGGATGAGATGTATCGGATGGCGAGGGCTATGGCTGTCTCTTCCGCCGTTCTGATCGAGGTCGTGAGGATGGAGCCTGTTACTTGTACCTGACCGTCATCGTTCGTTACGGCCAGGCTCGCGGCAGGTTTGCCGGGGTAGCTTGTTGCGTCGGTGTATAATACGAATTCATTATTTCTTAATGTACGTTGAAGTGCCCATACTCGGGCCTGCCGTCGGCCCGCGTTAAGGTCTGGATGCATGTTTTTCGGGATTGGGGCCACTTGGATCTTTGCTCTCATTAAGGGGTCCATGGGCTCCGGATCTGGTGATAAGGGGGTGCTGGGGGCTGGATACCCGAGTATCGCTAAGCGCCAGCAAATTTTTTATTTCTTTCTTCTCTGCTTTCTCTTCTGTTCACACGAGGCAGCTGAGGTGGCTCAGCTACAGAGCCAGTAGCAGGCCGTGTTTCTTTTCCTTCTTCCTACAGCCACAATAACAGCCCCCGCCGCAAGCGGCATTCACCTACCAGTCCAAGCCGCGTAGGGCCAGAAACAGCCACCCTTCACCACCTCTCAGGAGCGGTTGTGTACTGCCCAAACACGCCGGAGAAAGTGTGACCGATACTGCGCCTTTCCTTTCCTGTAAACCAATGAATTATATTTATAGAGCCATTTTTTAACCTACACCAGCTACGCTACTGTAGCAAAACATCATTGAAAGCATTGGAGATTTGTTACACCGGTGTATGGTGTAGGGTAAAAAAAAATGGGCCTATTATGTCGCATTGCAATGTACGCCGATAAGAGGCAACCAATGAGAAGCAAATGATAGGAGAGGAAGAGTAGGCGTTCCGCATTATTTTAAGAGACACCGCGGATAAGTCGGCGGTGGCCTCGGCCAGCGCCACAGAATTCTAGATGGCGCTGCCTCGGTGCGCCAGCTGTGCACCATGTGACGCCCCTTCCTAATGGCGCATGCGCAGCTGACGCGGCGTCGGCACCTCTGAGTCACCCGCGCAGCGGATAGTCGGCGGCGGCTCTGCCTACAGGAATCGAACACATGCCAAACACATGTCTAACAATCAGGTAAATAGTGTTAATCCATTGCGCCACAGAAGCGACGGTTAGTGACGTCTTTAAACGCGTTCTTATTCGTTTTGATTCAACGCACTAAAGATGGCGCGACGGACGCAACTGACATTATCAGAGGATTACCAGGATTACTGCAAGCAATTTTAATCGAGCAAACTATTTTATTGCGTATGCATTTTAGTTTATGCACTGCAATTCATACTAAAAAAAAACATATAGTTTCCTTTTTGTTGTGTTTTATTTTTTAGTGACGCCACCCGGCACTTCCGTTGCTGCAGTTTTCAGGGAATGGCAATACGCCTCGGAGCATTAGACAAACCAAACGGGAGTCGAGTAAATTCGAAGAGCTCGCGGTAGCACTGGTGTGGTGAATGTGGTTTTCTGAATTTCACCTTCCGTCACCTCAATCTGCAGGTACCCTCTGCTTGCATCCAAGACTATGAAGATTCTTGCGTTCCCTAACGCGTGCGTCACAGCCTCGATCGAATGGAAAGGGTGGCAGTTCCTGGCCCCACGGGGTTAGGACGGTAGGTCAACGCCGCTTGCGGCGGAGGCTAGCCAGCCGCCGAATTTTTATCTGTTGTAAGCCGTCATTGCACCCGCCACCGCTTCGGTGGTGGTGGACGACGGCCGTTGTTGCGGCGCGCGACTTTCTTTCCCCTCTACTTTTTTTCTTTATTCTCTATTTTCTCTTCTGTCCGCACGAGGCAGCGGAGGTGGCTCAGAGCCAGTAGCAGGCCCGTGCATTTTCTTTTCCTTCTTCCTCCAGCCACAACAACAACAACTGGAAAGGGTACGCAATCGTAGGCGTCAGTGAGTTCAGCTTTCGATAATCAACACAAAGCCTGACCGAACCATCTTTCTTAGGCGTTAGAACCACTGGGAACACCCAGGGACTCTGCGAGGGTCTCACCGCGCCGTTATTAGTCATCTCGGCAAGGGCGCTGTCGAGAAGCTGTCTCTTATGCGCGCTTGCGTATTTTCGCAACATTTTGGCACCAGTCTGCTCATATACTGATCGCAGAAGTGAATAAATAATTTTTTTCTTTGCGTGCTTCTGTGTGCGGGCTCTCGTGATTAACAACGTTGTACGTATTTACGTGGCTAAGTTGCTTAGGGTAAACTGTCTGGCTCTCGATATAGTGCTCTAGAAGATTGGGCAGTGTGTCGACCGCGCTGCGAAATACATGGGAGCGAGGGGCCGCTTTTGCGATGACGGAGGCGCCGCAGCGCAGAGGGCGCCACCAGCAACTGGTGTGTCAGCCGTCCGGGCGCCCGCGTATGCGCGCTGTGCGGCGGGGCGGATACCGCGCGGACTGTACGTTCTTGTTTGCTTGTGCGTCGTCTCGAGCTGTTCGCGACAAGATTTTACAAATATGCCGGTTAACGGTGCTCAGTACTGTTAGCAACCACCTAATTTATTTTCCATTAACATGACAGAAGTTGGCTCCGAAGAAAACAGCTAGGAGAGGGCCGGCGTACGACTCGCACAGCACGCTTCACTCGCCGTACAGCTTGCTTTAGCATTCCTAAAGCACCTAATTCATGCCCAGAAATGTAGTCGTTTTGAAAAGAGGGCTGTGTGGAGGCAGGATGTATGAAGAAGTGAAACATACAACACGTGCGTTCGAGCGCCGACTAAAACTGGTCACAGTAACCCCATTATCAAAACAGTCCAAAATGGTATATTCCGTTGTTTTTCACGCCAACTATGCCGACTACAGTACGTCACTGAAGCCACAAAAGAAGTCGGCATTCAGTTGGAATGAATTAAATGTGGACTACCCCGCATGGAGGTAGAGATATAGTAAAGTAAGGACATGAAAAACGAACGACACCACGCCAACTGGCTACTGAATAACAGAACACAGTGGGTCAGGAAAGGTGGAAGAAGTGGGAGGTGAAGGTTTCACAGGAAAATAAAAAGAAACGTGTCGAGGGAGGGAGAAAGGGGTTGGTGGAAGGCACGCAGCGCCGTGAAAAGAGCGACCGCGAATGTGAATAAAGGTTCAGAATTTTCGTGCGACACGGCAAGCGCACGACGAAGAAAGCAGGCAGCTAAAGACGAATAAAAATGGAGATATATCAAAAACAATAAAAAAAAAAGAGGAAACAAACGAGCATAAGAACCAAATGAAGGCCCGGTGCACAAACAGGCTGCAATCGAACGCGTATAAAGATATAAGCGTCGAAATTTAAGAGACAACAATTTGTGAAACTGTACACTAATCTAAGAACACACCATTTTCTTTTCTCTCCATAAGTTGAAACATTGTTGTAACGGGTAGCTTTATAAATACCCAGAGATGTGCGCTATACTTAAAACATTTAATCTCAATGCGTTATAGTTTAACAATGACCTAATTGTTCCAGAAAATGTTTCCATTCTAGGGTGCGCAAGCCACCGGTAATATGCAAGTCATTGCCTCCAGAAGATCGCTCTAGTCATGTTTTATGTATGTACAAAATAAGAAAAAATGAATAGCTTTGAAAAAGAAATAACGACGGAAAATAAAGGACGCAGAGGCTATAGGGTACACTTAATTCGCTTCCGCTAGATCATCCCTCTGCGAAAGAGAGGTTGTGAGGCCGGCACGGTTTCTCACCACGAACAAAAATAGCGTCATAGGTTCGAAGCTAGGTCGCAATTTACTCAAAAATTTGGCTCAGATGCACGGTCCTTTTCGACTGCTTTGCCCTTCAGATTTTGCAAACTTCCTGTAAAATGTGAAGATTCAAAAAGTTTACCTACTTGGAGCACCAGAAAAGCTCCCACTTGAAACAATGAAATTTAATGTGTTTTTGCGGCTTCGCTATTTGCGAAGTAAGCGAATCACGACAAGAGTTCCCAAAGGAAAAATAATTAAATTTCCTTGAAAGTATTTCACGTGCAATATCAACCTTGTTAACAATGTAGTCTGGTTAGTACTGCAAAGAGCACCCGCGGCAAGTAGCCCGATTATATATAGTCCGGTAAGCAGTAGTTGCAAGTATATCCAGTCGATTACTCATATTTCATACCACACACTCAAAGAATAAACACGCATTATGTCCGCATTTGATTTCGGCATTATATTAATTGCTTGCGTATTAGGTGCTCGTCATCTTTTTCGCATTTTTCCGCTTTCTCTCGGTGCGCGCCAAGAACTGCATCATACCTGCCAATTCGAAGCGCAATTATCAGTTCTTTTATTTTTGTTTTTTGTTTGTTTGCTCTGTACCATTTGATGCCAGTAAAGCGTCCGCACTCAAGTGTCCACTATGAACGTATTACGTATGTGACGGGTTTACTTTTTCATATTTTATTTGAAGTAATGCCCTAGCTGTACTTGACCTTGTTTTTTTTTTTTTTTTTTTTTTGGTTCACCCTTTGGTTAGTGGCACGCAAACAAATGTCCGCGATATACGTAATTGTTAATCACGAACAAAGAATAAATGCTTGAGTCATGTATACCTTGTTTATTTATTTATTTATTTTGCCGGTAAATACCACAGTGCTTTAAATTAGTACGGTAGTGAATAAATGTGTTTTGCTCGCACACTGTATTTGTAATTTCTATAGGCGGTGATTAGGGCACATAAAGAACACCGATTAAATATATATATTACAGATTACTGACCATTTAAGATTACGTTGTTATGTATTAATAAGCGCACGCTGCAAAATGTAAGCAGGTGTTCGTAAATAAGGTTTGTAAAAAATAGGCGTTCCTAAAGAGGCCTTACGAAGCACATGCTTTGATTCGCATGTACACTGTTTTTCTCCGCGTGTTATTAGCGCTCCTGGGCAGCAGCCGTTATTCCCTTACGGGAAGAACGAATGCAAAACATCACGCTTCATTGCAAACGTTAAGTACAAATTGCTCATCTGGACGATTTGTAACTGTCCGCAGGAAGAAATGTTGAGAGTTTCAGATAGCGATTCAAACATCGCGCGCTGCTCCGAAGGACTACCCAAGCGTGCACGATGTCTCCCGATAGACGTAAAAGAATGGCAGGGATCAGTTTAAGCACCTGGAATAAGTAGCCTCTTTATTAAATATCACACTAATTGCGTAGCGTCTGAAAATCGCTCCAAAGAGAACCGCAACCCTCCTCTGTACCTCCGCTATCCCGCGGCCGCTACGCGCCGAGCGGCAAACGTGGCACCCCTGTTGCACGTCGCGCCCTCTCGCGGGAGTCGGTTCTTGTCATCGCAAAAGCGGCCCGCTCTCCGCCGCCGGTCGTCACACTGCCCAATATTCTAGAGCACTATACTCTCGATCCGAAGTTCCCGGAAGGTTAGGTGCCAATCTCCCTCTCCCATATCAAAAGAACCAGCGTTGGCTGTTTCAGCATGTGCAACGGTGGTGGTAGAAACATATTTTATTGCCATTGAACAAACAGTGGGGGCGAAGCCCCCTGCATGGTACTTGGGTGCTCCCTTACTACACGTGGGAAACACCCTTATAAAGCAAAAGAAAGTCCTTGAAGAGCAATCCTCCTCATAGCACTGGAGATAATCTTCCGTTGTTCTTGACTTGAAGTGTGCTCTTCATGAGAGACTCCCAGTAGGACTCTGCGACGTTCGGTGATGGGGGATGAGGAAAGGTGGGGCATGTAAGAAGGATGTGTATGGAGTGTCCTGGTTTGCCGCAGAGTCTGCATGATGAGGAAAACTGGTCTGGGTAACGGACATGTAGAAGTGTAGGGTATGGAGCCGTCCGAGTCTGCAAGCTTCGCTAGTTAGTGTACGGCCTGCGCTATGGTGAGAAAGGGGACTGGGGGTGTATATTCCCTTCGTTTGTCCCGGTAGTACAAGAGAATATCACGGAAAGAGAGACGGCGCTCCCCGGCCTGTAGATAGTGCTCCGTTTCACTAGCCCGGAATGTAAGACCTCGTTGCACACTCTGCCAAGTACTCTGTGCTTGGTCATGTGTACCTTGACCACCTGCCAGAGAAATGCCCATCCATGGAGGAAGGAAAGAACTTAGGAGAGGCCCTGACGTCGCGACCGGACGCTGCAACGTCTCTCCTCCTCCTTTACCCTCTGCATTTTCTTTCTCCGCGACGCTCACGTACCTAGGGCACTTAGCAACGCTGTTGTTAGTGGCCCGAGTTTTTATAGCAACAGCGTCGCCGTTGCTAATGACCCGACTTGGCTAAACCTAAATTTTGACGTCACTTCCGCCACACTTTCTCCAATGCATTGGGCTGAGGCTGATAACTCTATTCACAATAAGTGGGAGGAATAGGGGAAATCAGCTAGCGTGCCGCAGGCCGTGGAGACTTTTGGCAACGCCGGCCCATTCGACGGCCTTGAACTGAATGCCAGGGTCATTGGAAATGGCAAGGGCCTCTTCTGAGTTGTTTCCTTCCTCCATGTGCCAATCATTTTTCATTCACGAGGCTGATCAGTGTTGCCAAGTCAAAAATAAAAAAAAACCCTAAAAGCCGGCAAATTTATTGCATTGAAAAGCTCCATTTTATGCACTTTATTTCATTAACTTTTCTGCAAATCATACAATTGCTATGAAAACATATTAGAAAAGTTTTTCTTTTTGCCTACAAAATTTTGACTTGTTAACTTTCCTTTTGTTTTTCTTTTTTTGTACACAAGCTTGCCATAAGGCATATTACAGAAACTTTTCTGCAAGGAACCTCCCTCCTCCCTTGTTGTGGTTAGTCCCACTTCGCGCAGAATCTGTGTCCTTGATGCCCTTGCCCCTGTACAAGTCCATAGCAGGTGGCGAACATCCACTTCTGCAGCTGGTGTGGAACACTTCGGGCATGTGGTTGGTTCGATGTCTGCTTGCGATTCCCATCGGCATTTTACCGACGGGGTAAGGGCCGCCCCAGCTCTTATCCTTCTAAGGGAAACCTCCTACAATCTCGTTAGGTTACGAGGGAGTGGGAATGTACACGAGGGAATGAGGGCACGTGTACTTTTCCTTAAAGAGGATGCTAAGATGGGAACAGCGGAGCGGGCATCGAAAGGGAGCCTGGTGGGGGGCGCATTAGTGTTTGGAACTTCGTGTGTGAGGTGGTCAAATTTTCTCTGCTCAGCGTTCTCAGCATCGTCTTGTCTCTGATGTATCTGCTTATCTTTATTTTATTGAGTGCGTGGATTTCCTGGGTAACACATAGAGACTTCGTCACTTTCTTCAGTTGTTTTATGGCGGCTAAGGAGTCTATAGATGTGGGCGTCTGTTATGGAATATTTTATTTATGGCCTCCATAGCATCGCCGATTGCAGAGTTCCATCACAAGCGGGTCCGGGCATTCTGAAACATATTCTTTATGTACCTTTAGTTTGCTGCGTGTTGGACTAGTAGCTGCTGTTCTACCGCCAGTTAACTTTCATTCCATACTTTCATTTTCAGGAACACCTCACCTTCATCTATGGGGTTAAATTGAAGTCCCAAAAGCACTTCTTTCCCGACTGCAAACTTCTGACTACAGGTACATCCATTCGCAAAAAAGACGTTTGCTTGATTTTGGTTCGCCAAGTGTTCTGCAGGCAACTGCCCACTCTTGCACATGTTCTAGGCAGGATTCCAGCACTGCTTCTAACACGCACTTCATATTGTGTCGCTCTTCTGGATAAATTTGCGAGAAGTAATGAGTATGAGCAGCATTTACTCTGCCTTTGGGAACTGGCTCAAATAATTAAAATTTGATTAGCAATTTTATTCGCATGAGGTTCCCTGTTTACATTAGATAATGTTTAATTGGTTGAACATGCATCCAACTTCTGCATTCACATGAGCAGCATCATCATGGAGGCAGCAAGCTCGTCTAGCACGAAAAAAGGAATTTTGACCGAGGCATCACTGTATTTATTCAGTTTGTCTCGGAGTTGTTCTGCACGCAGTTTTTTCAGCTGATGAGAGTGGGCTTCTTTCATTGCAACTGAATGGCAGCAATTATTTCTCATAGCTCTTACTAATTTTGAGGCATCGACAACTGTAACCAAAGATCATTCATTTGCATTTGGAACTTGCAGTATCTACTCTCGAAACTTACTGCTCTAATTCTTGCATTTCCGCACTTGACTATCCGCCCCCTTAACATCTCAGTGATGTCATGCACTCAGTAATGTTCTCTTGTACAAATGAATACAATTTTAAAAATCCTGTACTATTTCAACGAATTTTAAAATCGCCCAAAACCAGCAAAATAGACAGCAAGCAGACATAAGCGCTAAAAATCCCGCCTCCTGCATTACAATTTTTGCCACTGAACAGTAAAAACCGCTTAGCAGGAGAACCGTTAACTTGGCAACATTGACGCTGATGCCATCGACGGCATATTTTCTGCAGAACTGGGTCTTCAATGCTGTTGTTGACACTTAGGGAGACTTCGTAGCCCATAGCTAAATGGCATGCCGACTGAAAACTTCCAGTCCACTGTTCTGCAACATATTCTCCCAACTCTTAAAAAGACTCCTGCTTTCCAAGGACACCAAAGCATTCTTGTAAATCCATCAATTTATTGTATTGACAACTATGAAAAGTTCTGTACAAAAATGTTTTTGCAGTAGTACAAGGTAGACACCAGTGTTTCTCCCGAATCCTTCAGCCCATGTGCCAAAGGACCACCAAGATGACTAATGTAGACACCACAGATTTGGTACATTTGGAAGCTACTGTTTGGTCTTGATGCGTCTTAAATTAAACATGTACAAAAAAAAATGCTTCGTAGCAGTTGCATGTGGATGTGAAAACACCTTACAACAACACTCACTCTTTGCATACAATATATTAAGATTCTAGCAGTGAGTGGGGGAAAAAAATGGTCTAAAGAAATGGAATCTGGATTATGGAAAGGAGGAGAGTTGCATTTTGCGAAGGTTGGCAAGATCATAAAGAACTGATACAGAAAAAAAAATATTGTTGAACAGTAAACTAGCTTTCGAAAAAACGCCGTTTGAAACAGGGGCAAGTTCTTATAAAGACACAGGAATAAAACAGTTTCCAGCATATCTACTGAACACCATGCAAAACAAACTGCCATACTTAAATGAAAAAAAATAGGTAATGACTGGCATCTGACAGGGGAGACAAAAATTACAAATTGGGGTCAAATCACCGCAGGTTTCAAAAACCAGTTGCTCTTGATGACCCCACTTTTAATGAAGACATACAAACTGCTAGAACACCCAGTGGTCACACATACAAAAGTTTGATAAAAGAATACTACTACTCTCGCAATGTTCAAGACACAAGCTTGGATACCTCTTAAGCAATTTCGGAGAAGTGTACAGTATTTACAGGCTTCCTTTTAAACACTACTCACTAAAACAGACAACAGGCACAGCACATAAAAAGAAAGTGAAGAGGAAAAGAATGAAGTACAAAGCATTTTTCATCAAGGCAGAAGTTGCACGAGGCACGCTAGACTTCGTACTGGACACTCCCACGGCCGTTCAGTTCTTTTCTGCGTTCATTTCATTCAGGACATATGGATGACTCGGCTCGCGTGAAGTATGTACAACAAACGCAAAACACACAGCGAGGAGGAGGAGAACACCGTTCAAGACTCGCACATGCTGGAAGTGAATCGTGTTCAAGAAAACAAACAGAAGGAGAACTGCAGGAAATACTAGAGCAGTGCCGCTATAAAAACAAGCTGCTAGATGCATAACTGCAGGCCCAGACCGTAAAGACGGGTGACAGGTGCCCATTTGTAAAAACTGAAACGCTGTCTTCTCAAGGATACACGCACCGACATTCCATTATTTAGACCGACTTTTTACTACTAGCACAACATTCACTTACGAACAGAGTGCAGTGCTGCAGTTCTTCCCCGACGCATCCCGTATGTGTACTGTTGTACACTGCATAGTAAAAAAAAGCAAGGGGCTGTATAAAAACATCACACATGCATTCGGCGGGGGTCAACGTGGAAAAGAAAGACTCCACACCAAGTCTTGGGCTGCAGAAGGCTGCTGATGCATGCCGAGAGTGGCTGAGAACTATTAGGTCCAGCCACGCTGAGAAGAACTGACCAAGGGCTACTTTACCAGACTGATGGCTTTTTGACATTGTAGTAACAGGCACCGCTGCCGCCTTAATTTACCTGCGCCAATATCTTTGAAGGATCAAATTACCCAGGCAGCACAAACTATTGGCCCAATATTGGTACTGTGTTGGTAATGTCTGACTAACATAGGACTCATGCTTTGTCAATACAGTACCAATATAGGACCAATGTTGATTGGGCAAGCAAATGCAAAATGCCTCTCCGCCTCGCCACAAATGGTGCCTTCGAAAGAATAAAATAAGGCTTATTTTTTTCAGCGTTACAAAAACAACTACCAATTCATGTAACAGGTAAAGAACAGGTTCCCAGGCCTTCCTTTGGACAACACCATGCATGGTACAAAGTAGTTAGGTGGCAAAGAACAGTGAAAAAAAAAAAAAAAAAGAAAATACTACATTATACTTTGCACTCTGTGGCACACACACACAAACTTTACACACGCACATAAACGCACTATTGGTCTGAACACGTGCAGACCCTCCTCTCGGAGCTTGCCAACGTGCATCCATGGCAGGGGAGCGAGCATTGGGGCCTTAACTATTATAACTCAAAAGATGCAAAAGCACCGAGTGCTTCCGCCAACGAAAACGTTACATTAACACTGGAGTAAACGTTTCGACAGACGCAACGCACCCTCCCAGATATGAAAAAAACAAGAAAAAGAAATTGCACATGGATCAATGACAACTTGTAGCAGCAGCACATCAATGCCAGTTTGATGCAAAAAATGCCAGAGTGACTACATGCCTTTAGCTAGCATAAGGAACGGAGTTACCAAGCCAGACTATGGAGGGGTTGATGCAATTCCAACAGCGGCTGGAATGTGTACAATATAGTTTGTTTCCCAGCAACGTTGTTCGGAAAGAAAGGAAACTTCAAAACTTGGTTTCACCAATTATTGCAGCGAAGGGAAGTTGGCTCCATCGAGTTTTTTTCCTCTGCCTCGCGACAGACTTGTGATACTGGGTTCTTCAAGCAAAGAGTTTTTTTTCCCCTTTTCTGTTTTTCTGGACTTTTTTGCAGTGTCCAACAGCTTGTCTGAAGCCCTTCACGCACATACACACACTAGCACATTGCCTTTTCTTACTGTTCAAAAGCTGGCATGTGGGTGTGAGCGATTAAATTAACTGTCGCGAGCTGAACGTCTAAGTAAGCCGGCATAAATAAATGGCACTAGAAGGAAGAAAGGCGTTTGCGAGTGCCGGACAAGCAAATGCTACTGCACGCATAGACAGACAGACAGACCTGTACTGCCAAGCTCACACTAATGCGTGCAATGCCAACTTGAATGCTGCCGACTACAGTTCACAAAAAAAAGCTGGTCGGGAAAGCATTCAGTGTAAAAAGGTCAACCAATGTAAGAAAAATGTCATTACATTAACTGACAACTATATAAGGCACAGGAAACTCAACACAATTAAAAACTTTTTGAAAAAAAAAAAAAAATGACACTAAAACTGTCAAGGAACAAGAGGTGAGGAAAAAATCCATGTTAAAAAGTTACACTAGTCTGAAGGAGGGAAACAGATAAAACGAGACAACACCCACACAAATTCTTCCTTGCATGTTCTTGTAGCAGCGAGGGATGCTGCGGCAGTCGTTCGACGCTTTCCGACGGTCGGGCAATTGTATGCACCTCTTGCACCCCCCCAAATGGATGTGTTGCGCGAGCAGTGTAGGCGAAGGCGGGGGAAGGAAAGGAGGGGGGGGTGGAAAGAGAAGGCATAGTATGTGTCTCGCGCACACATCTCTAAGCAGTCTCTCCTCTGTCTAAGCGTAGAATTCTTTGTTGCTGCTGCGCATGTAAGAGTTGACCGTCGGTGACCGCTTGGGTTCGTCCAGGGCGTAGCTTCCTTCGTCCTTCTTGCGCATCCGGTAGACGATGAACATGACAAGCAGGATGGCACACAACAGGCCCACGACGGCACCACCGATCACCGCTGCATGGAGAAGAAATAGTAAGGAGACATCTTAGATGCTCTGCCGAAAGGCCCGAGTCCACTTCAGTTAGTTTCCAAAGATCAACTAGCTGCAGAGATCCACACAAAATTGTAGGACATGTCTCCACATGAGTGAGGTTTGCATACACTGAGAGTGAAAGCTTTCTTGCTTATAGGCAAATTAAACAAGCCAACGTGCAATTGTGAGGATGTCCCGAAGTGACCTGCAGGGTATGACGCTGTAGTAGAGGGTTGTGGATTCATGGTACACCAAAGTTAGGTGTGAAGGGATTAAATTTCTGAGAAGAAATTAAGTTCCTTACCTACTTTTCCTCGGACTTTCGCGACAATCGTTACTTATGGGGATTTAAGCAAGCAGGATATTTTGCTAAACTCTTTCTAGCAGTCCATTTTTCATTTAACTTATTTTCGGTGACACTTAATAACGACACAAGTTCAGTTTTTTTTCCTTCACCAATTAACCATTCTGTGCGTTGTGGGTTGGCTTGATATGTGCTAGTATATGTCCACAAAATGCCGGTTTCAGTTTATGCAGATTTTTACAAGGTACAAAAAAAAGAAAGACTTCTTGATTGCCATTCACATCACATACGGGTAACAATTCAACACTGCTTTGTTTATTGCAAAGATGCAATAGTGACAGATGTCCCAGATGAAAATGGGCACTGTACGCTTTCCTCAGGTGTACCCATTCCAGCTGGAAATGCATGTTTTCGGGTGGAAAATTTGGATGCACGGTTTCATAATCCCGCTGGAAATGACCCTTTTTTTTGTCTTCAATGAGACTGAAGTGTGGAACAAGGCTATCATGCACCAACTGCAATGTGGAATTCATTGCTTTTAAAATGTTTAAAATCAGTTTGTTGACAACCTCTGCTTCTACTAAAAATGTAAAAGTACAAGACATGTGGTTATGGCTGTAGAAAGAAGGAAAAGAAAATACACGGGCCTGCTACTGGCTCTGTAGCTGAGCCACCTCCGCTGCCTCGTGCGGACAGAAGAAAAAAAAAGGAGGGAGAGAAAGAGGCACGCCGCGAAATGCCCACAAGTGCATATTAAGGCCCCCTTCTGAAGAAAACCTGGTGCAAGTTTGAGAGGGAAAAATTACTTGCATGGCTCTAGTAGGTGGTGTTATGTGACATGAAATACTACAAGGCATCACTAAGTTGAGGAGTTGCCAACTCTAGTTGCTCATTTCAGGTGGGGCGGTGAGAAGAATTGAACTCTAAATGCTCTATGTCACAAAGTCAGGCATATGTTAATAAGGCCTTACACTACACACGTAAGGTCATAGGGCTTGGCTAGAGTGGGCCTTTATATCAACGTCGGGTGGGCACTTACGACCTGTAGCTGGTTAACACAGTAACTTAGGACTGTATGCTAATTATGCATGAAAAATTACAGGCCAAAATTCAGCTAATTAAGCAAGCAGAGACGACATATACATGAACTATGAAGAGCAAGAGAAGCCACAGACAAGAACCTTAAAGCTACTTCATCATACCCTTCAAGCAGAGCTTCAGCGTTCCCCATATTTTTCCCCTACAAGTAAAGGGTGAAAATGCATGCATTCCGAATGAAACAGCGAAGAATGCCTCTTCCTCAGTTTTTCTAGCTTTGGATATAAACATACGAGATTTAACTTCTTTGATTTCTTGGTGTCAAGCTTGTACAGCTCATACATCAACTTCTTGATTGCCATTAATTCCAAAGTGGCTTGGAACCCAGCGAAGTTTTGCACGTGTCCTTGTGCTGTGCCTACAAGTGAGTTATGTATATTGTCAACGATGTCACTGGAATTTGGGAATCAACTGAGGTGTTCAGAGATCGAGTGTAAACAATGCTGCTCTCGATGCCCTCGCTTATTTTTTGTACAACCTCGGAGACTGCGTGCAGCACTCAACAGTTAGAATGGATATACACTGAGATACACTGAGGTAGCTGCACCGTTTTCTTGCGATTTTTTTTCTTTGCACCAAGGCAATTCCAAGAGCACATGCAGCATTTTATATGAAAAGCTAAAAATTTGCACACTATTTTCCATTTAGTGCTAAGTATTCTTGTGAAATGTTTTCAAGACAACTTAAACCACTAAATTACAACGAGAAGAAAGCCTTTGTTTGAAACGCCGCCTATTCCAGCTTTACTGAGTCTGCTTCTGTACGTTGTGTGGTGCAGCGTTCGAGAAAGTTCGAAATAAAAGGCACACCATGGATGCCTGGATTGGATGCTTGGCGGGACCAGATTAGTTCATGCGTGAATCACCTAGTGATGTCATCGGTCATAACTGGATGAGACATGACCGAATGTGAATCATGCGCGGCCATGGCAGATGACGTCCCCAGGTGATGACTGCGCAATCTCACGGTGTCCCACAGAGTCTCGCTAAGAAGTGTCACTTCTCGCGGATGACACTCATGAGGCATACTCTATCAGAACTGCTGTTTGTGTAAGGAGACTTTAAACAAAGTTTTGCATCACGAAATATGTATACTTTGCTTAAATGAAACTTCTCTTAAACGGAACTTGAAGGGGATTCAGAAAGTGTTCCATTTATCAGGAGTCCACTGTACATCGGGGAAACTGTACCAGAGCGGCAGTGGGTGGGGACAATGCGCAACATCGGGTAGTGTAACTGTTGTGTAACAAAGGTCTTTCGGTAATGAATAGATTTTTAGGATGTAAGAAAATGTAAGAATGGTTCTTCGGTATGCAAGGGATGGCTCATTTGTTTGTAAAGACTTAATTGGCGATGTCCTGTAGGCACCAGTGTATAGACGCAAACCTAAGTTGTGGATCGGGACCAGTCATTTCAGGTACGAGGGTCTTGCAGATCCATACACTATACAACCATATTCCAAGCACGAGCGAACAGAATGATAAATCTGCAATACGCATGTTCTATCGGATCCCCAGCGTTTATGTGGGGGAAGAAAGTCAGCTTTTTGTCGAAGGCAATGCCAAAAATTTGTGTTCATGTCTTACAGGTAAAACAGGACTTGTGATGTACAATTAAATACCTGAAGCAGCAGATGCCAGACATGAAATTCCTGCTGTAAACAAAATTTATTCCGTTGGAGAGCACACTTGGAGCTCATCAGAGAAAGCACAAGCTGTTTACTTGTCTGGCAGCGGGCAGCCCACGCGCAGGCACAGTGCGCTGTTGGCCGCGCCAACCAATATGTATAGCCGCTGCTATTGCTTCGTGGGTCCGCCCACATCTGCAGCGCGTATCTGCTACGTCTCCCGTGACACTTTTGATCTCTGCTTCAAGCTATTTCTGTCACTTGTTCTGCAATTACCTCGTGAATTCGCTGCATTAGTTAATGCTTCAGGATAATGGCACACCGTTCAGCGCTTTCCGAGCATGCACGGAAATTTCCCAGGAATGCAGTCATTCGTAGTATCGCAGTCATTCTGCACTGAGCAATCACTGAGCGGCAAAAATCCTGCATGGCGGAAATTTCCAGGAATGCAGGAAGCTGCGGCAATTTACTAACTGTGCACGAACATATTGCTGTCTACATGGCGTAAAATTCAAGCCGAGCACAGTTATAAATAATACTTCACTCGCTCCTCCGTTAGTAGCTTCACTTGCTTTCCACAGCACAACAACACTGCCAGAGCAACAATGAATGCAAGCGTAACTCTGGGAAACGCACTGGCACTGTGTGCAACTGGTGCCTCCTGGATGCAGATTGCATCTGCTTTAAACAATGTGACCAAGGGTTGATTTTAAATTGTTTTGTGGAGGAGCTCGTGTGGCGAATGTTTGCACTAGTTTGAAGGGGTTACATTGTTCCACAAATGACTGAACTGCAGCTGCCGGTCGCTTTCGGTAGTTTTATGCGCCTCCTCTTGATTATGCAATCATGGACATTGTATCACAATGGCCGGAACCACACCGCTCCGCTATCTGCATGCGCTAAACTTTGCGATTTTGCTCCCGGCAATCGTCGAAGTCATACTTAAATACTACAGACCCTGTCTGAAGGAGGCCGGCGCCGGTCATCTGGGTCTGAAAATATTTAAGTGTTCTTCAAAAATGCACATGTATTTCAAGGCAGAGGTGAAGCCACCCGGTTCTAGCCCCGCTAATGCCTGCTTCGTTTTCCTCACCAGCTCCATTTCTTTAGGGGCAGCAAACCAGCGAAATTTTTTCCACTGCTATGCTTCTTTAGCAGAATGATATGCAGGTGCGTGAGAAGTGCTCGACACAGTCCCACCCACACAAATTACATTGAAGTATTGTAAATATCAAATTGGCCATCAAATAAACAACCAAGGGGCTTAATTCTTAGACTCAACAGCACCCAGATCCTCGACCGAGGCCCTTCACTGCCCAGCAGCACTGCAGCTGCGAGCGGTATTTGAATCTGTAGAGACGTGCGCGGCAGCACCGGCCACATGCCAAGGAGGAGGCAGCGCCGGCATGATGCCTCGGCCGGATGCCGCCGCCACTGTTCCTCTGCAGCTACCCAGGAATAAACATGGACGCGGTCACCCCTGATCGCTGACTTCCAAAAAGCTCTAATGTCGCGTTATGGAGTAGTTCTGTGATCAGTAACCATTGAAGACGCCGCCTAAGCTTCTTAGCTTGGCAGTGTTTCTGCGCGGAACTGGCTTCACTTGGTTAGCCAAAGCATGACTGGTGACATACTAGGAATCAAAAACTTCAGAACAGTACAGTAGAATCAGATACGAATCTACTGAGATACAGTAGACTCCCTTTAAGACTAACTCCAAGGGACCATGAAAATTGTTCGTCTTATCAGAAGTTCGTCTAATCAGGAGTGCTTCCAAAAATGATGTTTGAGCATGCAGAGCGTGTCCAAATACCTCGTATATGAAAGCAAATGAATAAAATGGCCTTTCAGGAAAATAAACTGCAATACAAGCATTTATTGGACTAATGATTGTCTACTACACTTTGCAGTAGTAAGGCATCAGGCACTGTTGACTGTTACCCAGTCTTTTTTTGTGTCTGTCGTGAAAATCGACACTGCACTAAAGTGTCTAGGCAGGCATCAGCTGCATCACAGGTAACTAGTGCAGATGCAGGCATAGCATTCAAGCTGTCACTTTCAGCAGCAGTTTCCGATGGTAGGTCAAGCACTTCTTCAATCGGAGCATCCAGTGTGTCAGCCCTACACGTTTCCACACTTTCGTCAATGCTGACATACGCACTGATGTCAATGAACACACCCTTACTGCTCAGCGCAGAAACAATGCTTCTATCCTCCAAGTTCGCAGTGTGGTCCTCATTCGTAGTATCGCAGTCAATCTGCACTGAGCAATCACTAAGCGCCACAAATCCTGCATGGCGGAAGGCGTTGGCAATAGTGGCTTGAGTAACCTGCTCCCAGGCGCTCGTCAGTAAGTGGACAGCACATAACAGGTTAACTGTGTACTCCTTAATGCTCTCCATGCAAATCAGCATCCTTTGCAGCAGAGAGCGACGATAGTGCCTCTTCAAGCTACTTATTACTCCCTGGTCCATAGGCTGCAGCTTTGCCGTTGTATTCGCTGGTAGAAACTCCAGTCGAACGGCATGAAGTCCAGCGACGTGGCCGTGTCCGGGACAGTTGTCAACAACAATGAGAACTTTTCTGTCTCTGGAAGTGGCGATCCATCTCTTGAAGCCACTGCTCGAAAAGTGCCTGCGTCATCCACGCTTTTGAATTAGCCATGTACGTGACCGGCAGCGTTTTTATGTTTTTAAAGCAGTGTGGTGCTTTAGATTTGCCAATCACCAGCAACTTTAGTTTGTCAGTCCCAGTCATATTTGTGCCCATGAGGACCGTTACTCGAAGCTTGCTCCGTTTGCCCGCCACAAAGTCACCACCAGCAAATGAGCGTTTTATTTGGGAGTACCTGGTAGAAAAGCGCAGTTTCGTCCACATTGTATCTGTCTTGAGGGTCATATTCGTCCACGAGTTCATTCATCTTGTTCTGCCTCCAATCACTGCAGACCGCTTCATCCACTGCAGCGGCCTCGCCGACAACACAACGAAAAGCCAGTCCATGCCTTTTCCGAAAACGGTCGAGCCCCCCATCGCTGCATGCAAACTCGACATTCAGTCGCAGGGCAATTTCTTCCGCCTTAGCTTTCAGTAACACTCCATTCACTGGCAAATTCGCACTGCGCGCTCTCTTCACCCAGGCAAGCAGAACGTCTTCAAGGTCTTTGTGCATAGCTGTGCGCATCCTCTTCCGCTTCAGCGCAAACTCACCATCTTCCAAAGCACTGGTAATCCGCACTTTGTCCTTCAAGATACCGCTCACGGTACTTTTCGCGATGCCGAACTTGCGCGCTATTTCAGTCTTTGAAAGCCGGCCGGCGCGAACTTCGGTCAAACCTTCAGCCTTCTCACAAAGCTCAAGCGGCTTTTTTCGAGTAGTTGGCCGACTAGCCATAGTAGCAACACTGCGAACACGGCACGCACGAAAACAAACAGTGCACACCACGAGGTGACAGCGTACAGCCTGGTAGAAAATTGTGGGACACGACGCGCACACCCGCCACGAACAATGGATCTGTGCACTGCGTAGCAGGAGTCGTTGGCGGTCAGCAAAGGCGCGGAGCTCGGTAGCACTGGCATGACGACACTATCACGTGATCACCATTGGGAAACGTCATTGGCTGCTTTTTCTTCTCACCATTTTTTTTCCCGCGTTTCGCTAGTTTTGCTGGCCGGGCCGCGTATGCTCTTTTTTTTTCTCTCTCTCTTCCTCTCTGCGAAACGCGAACCTACTCCTACTGCGGGGACAAAAGGAGTGAGCGGGGGAACGGTGGGAGAGGACGAGCAGTGGCACTCATCCGCCTTCGTAGAATCGCATTTCCGACGCCGACGTGCTTGGGTCTGTGTGCGTTGGCGGCACTGATGGTCGTGGCACTGAAAAGCCTTTTTTTCTTTCCGCTGAAGCGCTGCTTGGACGGTCGAGTAAGCTGCGCGGGTGGGGTGCAGCCGGTCGTTAAAATTCATCTTAACCGATTAGCGTTTGCAAAGTGTTCATCTTAAGTAGATTTTTTTTGCATTGACTCTATGGGGAACCAAACAAACGACCTCCACTGTTCAACTTAACCGAGGGTTCATCTTAAGAGAGTTCGTCTTAACGGGAGTCTACTGTAGTTACCTGCAAACTAGTGTCCTCGCTGCTGCGCTTGCCGGTTTTGAAGCTTCGCTGGCCTTTTTTCCTTGAATGTTTGTGCTACAGCTCCGTGTTCAGCAAAAATTACGTCCACGGTAACAGAGTATGACCGAAGTGCCGGCGCTCCTAAATTTGCCAGCGCTGTGAAACGTCACATGTTAAAAATGATTCCAGTGCACAATATAGTGAGCATAGGTATCCAGAACCTTAGTTGCAAGTCCTGAGAGCAGGCAGTAAGCGCCGATGAACAAGAAGTAATTTTTAGAGCGGCAGCAATGGGCCTGTACCCCTCAAAACGTGAAGTTCCATTATAAATACGGCCTTGACAGGAGGGAGCTCATAGCGCAAAATGCTAGGGACTCAGTGGTAGCGAGTTCGAATTGCGTTAAGAGTGTCTTTTTCCACAAATCTTTTTAAATCTTTTTTTAATGTATTTGAGGTGCGTCATTACCTTTTAGTTTTTCGTTTTTATCAGAGGCCTTTTATCGTCGGGCGACTAGTGCAATAGGGAAGAATGACATTTGGAATATGATAGACGCTGTCCTTGGTATCAAGCGGCAAATATAACCCTTTTGTTTACTATGCCTGCAAATAGCACTTTGAAGCTCTTGTTGCCATATTACGTGGGCCAAATGTGCCATGATTTAGTGAAGCATTGAATGATGATGCGATTTTCCTTCAGCACTTAGCATAGCTGTATGCTTTTCGTGGCATTCGTAGCTGCAGTCGAGTGGTCAGGCCAGGGTTAACGGGAGCTCGCAGTCGAAGCCGCAAAGGCAGCGATATGTTGGCTCAGAAGTGTGAACGAAGGAGCGTGTCGGCGGCAGCGGATTTCGCTCACTCATTCCGCTGAATGCTCAAGTGCAAACGAGGCATCAAAATGCCGGCTGCAAAGAGTCTGCGCTCGGTGCACGGAAAGCATTGCTCATGTGCTGTATGTATGTTTGAGAGTCACTGCTGGCGTCGAAAGGGCCAAAGGAGGTAGATTGCCGTGCTGTGAAAACAAAGGCATGGAAAACAAGCTGTTCTACACGGAGCGTTGGCCTCTCCTCGGTTTTGCAACTGCCGCTGCTGCGGGCAGGCGGAGAATGCTGGGGAAGAAGTGTGGTCACATGGTCGTGGCGCACTGCCCTCGACACGAAGAGAGCATTCCCGTGGAAGGACAGTTGCATCTTCGCTCTGCGTGCTCCTGTACGGCTCTGTACTGCTCAGCGCCTCTGCTCTCGTCCCCTCATCCGAATGCGCCATAAGTGTGGGTGCTCGGTGTCTGCGGTGTTGCACAGTACACAGAAACATTTGCTTTAACAGATGCCCCTTGCAGGGCGATTGGAAAAGAAAGTCACTCCCCACTGCCACGATCCAGTTCCATGAGGCGTGAACTGCATCAGTAAAACGGCAGTGTGTGTGCTTCACAGCTGCTGTCATCTGTTGTGTCATGAACTGTACATAAGCAGCTAAGGCTTATGGTGGTTTGTTTTCAACCTAGAGGAGAGCGGCATGCATGCATAGAGCGTCCGTGTGAAGGAGGTGGATTGGGATAATATTGCTGCTTGCTGAAAGCTTTCTTCGCGGGTAAAGTCACCTGAAATGGCAAAAACTCTGGCCCACATCAGGGTCTTTACTACATCAGTTGGTGATGTCAAGGGCCTGAAGATGCTGTCTGGTAATTAAATGGCTGGTTACCAAAACTGTCTTGTTGATTTTACAAAAGGCAATCAGAAGCAACTCTCCTCTTACCATGTCTTTATAAGAATTTATAAGAATTTTTCAATTCACATTTTGGAATCACGTTATCGAATACCACTATGGAAGTGGTGGCACTTTAGCATGAATACAACATGGCTGCAAATACAGTCAGTTTGATTTCATTTGAAAACCAGCTTTTAACATGCACATAACCTTGTCTTGCACCGTCTTAGTGTCATTTAAGAGGTAATGGTTGAGGAATGTGCACGGCATAGCCAGGCGCAACAAAACCTCGCACACTGCGCCACCATGTGAATGCACCTCCACTTCGTGCCCCTGCAGCCTCGTGCTTCATGCCGCTTAATGCTGCAAACATTCGGCAGCTTTTTATCCTTCGCCGCTTATTTCTGCACTTCTGCTCATGTTTTGCGAACAAACCGCGCCGCCTCCTTTCCATGTCCGTAGCTAGCTTTACACTGTGCTCCGCATGCTTTGCCTCACGGCTCCAAGGACTCTGCAAAGTTCACTTCTCGAAGCTTTTCAGCCCGATTGTTAAACCATTTCAGTTGTGTGTGGCAGCAATGTCATCTCACATGAAGTATGTCTCCGCAGCCAGATGCACTAACTTGTTAATAAAAATGTGTGCTTTAAAAAAAAAAAGAAAATTTACTGTTTACTATGGAAGCGTAACATGAAACTTTCCATACATTAAGCTTTCAGCGATCCTCACCCCTCTGAAATTTAGGACTTGCATTTATGCTATAGTGCAGGCCCAGTACATGACTGAAATAAACCAGTATAGGTTGCACCTGCTTTATTATTAAACATATGGAATTTAGTGCTCAGCCCATGTCTTCTCCCCCCACCTGCCCTTTTGCTGAAATGCTAGTACAATCAAGCTATGAACGTGAACTTCTCCAAACTTCTTTCTTTGGTAACCACATTGCCATCATGCAAAGCCAATTACACTGCTCATCTGACATTTATAATATGCTTACCAGTGTTCCTGTTCTGCTGTGGGACAACTTTTACTTATGTGCAATTTAAGTGATGATCATGCCCTAATACATATGGTGTATCCCCCATCCAATGGATGAAACCTATAATGGCAGCATATGTGCGTAAAGGTGCGAATAAAAAAACGTCAATACATGTGGGCAAAAGCCCGGACTCTACTTGCCAGTTTCTTGCATAGGAGAGCATGTAATCTACAGAGGTTATCCTTGTTATCAATCTGTACAATATGGTGCTTTCTGCACAGCCAGCAGCCACATACATATTTATTGCATCAGCATAGATGTGCTAATGTGGAATTCAACATCATGATGTAGTTATAGCCACTTCACTCTTTCAACTTTTCTTAATTATGGTTGCGGTTTTAGGTGTAAATGGTGTCGAACGAAGTAAACTACGATTTTCAGGGAACACCATGCTAGCAAGTGCGTGAGACAAATGACAGAGAGTGGTAATCCTGCAGTACGCACCTGCCAAGATTCCAGGCTGAGCAAAAAAGGAGGACGGCCGATCGTCCTGCTTGCGCTCCAAGTAGGGCCTGTTCGCACCCAGCTCGTTGTCTTCCTCATTGCTGCTTGGTGGTCCGTGGGCCAGGTCGGGGCGCTTGGTGGACGTCACCGGGGGAGATATGTCTGGGATTTCGTTGCCTTCCGTCTGCAACACAAACAACATGCTGGAGGCAGCCTTAAAGGCCAGAAGCTTTTGTACATAACATTCAGGCCTAGTAGTTTGTAAAGCAGACTTATAACATACGTCTCACCTTGGGCTTCCCATTAATGCCGGCCACCCTGAGGCTCTTTAACATGCACCGATTTGCATGCAGTAAGACTGCTTCTTGCATTTCACGTCAATTGAAATGCGGCCGCCACAGCTAGGGTTTAATCCTGCACTCCTAGCTGGGCTTGGCAGCGAAATGGCGCAGGCACTGTGGTGAACAAGTTTTCAAAGCTTTTGCGGAAACACCACAAAACAAAGAACAAAAGCAAGAAAACTAGACAGACTACCAGAGCTCAGACTGAGCTCAGACTACCAATGACTCGCTCGTCTTGTGTTCTTGCGTATCCGCTATGCTCTGCGATTTTTCCACACGACTTCCCAGCGAACTAGCTCAACTTTCCGTGTTACTGAAGATTTCGGAGAACAGTTTATGGATTTGACAAGCCTTTTACCTTTAAAGTTGGTACAAAAAGACTGCTCAGTGCTGGCACATGGTAATGCAACTATGCTCATTTTATGTTTTACACATTTGTTTCACATCCATGCTCATAGTTGAAAATAAAAAAAAGCATTGGAACCTTTATAAGAGTGCGCCTCGATCTATCTGCACAGCAATGTGTACTATGGCCATGCTCACCTTATTTTCAGGTTTGACAAAAAGCCACATTTACAGTTTGTGAACCAGTTTTCGAAAATTTTTCAGAGCACTCTATGCTGTGAGCTCCAAAAGTTGAGAACAAATGTTTCCAAGTCTTTAGCAGCAACACCATCTTTCGTCAGAGGGTTGCAGAGAAGGAAACTACCTGCATTATAGACACAAGCGATTTTAGAAGTGCAGCGGGCTACCAAAATTATGAAGCCCAATTACAACTGCTACCAGCCTGCTGTACAGATAGCATTGAAAAGGAAGTAACCACTGACAGCTGGTTTTTAAGGACAAAAAAAAGATGACACTATTGAGAAGGAATGATCATGTGCTATCGCAGTGCCTCAAACTGCCTTACAAAAACTTCAGCAGCCTCCACAACTGTCACACAGATGAAAATGAACCCTTATAAACTTTCCTCTGGCATACCCCTGCCAGCTGGAAAAGCATGTCTCCGGGTGAAGTTCCAGCTGGATTTGCATTTTCCAGCTGGAAAATTTCGGTTACGCGGTTTCATAATATAGCTGGAAATGAGCCTTTTTTTGTCTAGGCGCGAATGCTCATTCCCCTCCCTTTGGTGTTGCCTCATAGGCAGTATCTGCGCACTGCCAAATGAAGAGCAGGCAGTCTCTATGAATGAAATCACACTGATTCAGAGCTGCAACCACACTTGGAAAAAAAAGAAAGTAGGTGCCACAATGTTAAAGAGAGTGATCACCACATGGATTCCAAACTTCTCAAACAAGGACACATCACTGCTTTTGCGTACCTGACGATTAACTAGGTCCAAAATTGCGAGATCCTACCGTACACATAGGCGAAAATCCTAACTGGCCCAGTTGGTTTAAGGAACAAATTTCCAGTTCATGCCAGTTGGTTCACAGTTGGATAGCAATGGATCCGCAACTGGGATTAACTGGGAATGTGTTCCTTAAACCAGTTAGGCCAGTTAAGATTTTCACCTGGGATATATACTGTGACGTGAGAGCAGCCTGAGCCTTTGCTACAGAAAAACATGCAATCTTAACACCCTGCAAAGGTCTCTTCCACTCAAATGCTTCTCGTTCAAAGGAAGGAGGTGTGCTGAGAAGCTTTCCACACTCCAAAAACGGGAGGCATTCTTGCCCCAACTTTCCATTTTCTTCGTCTGTAATGCTTGCACTGTCAGCGGCCATAAGCTTTGCTGCATTCACACTAGTCCCCTTAAGAACCCTCAGGTGTAATGTGGCGAAGAGACATGTCCCACCCCGCCGGGGTGGTGCAGTGGTAAGACGCCCGACTACTGTGCCGGAGTACCCGGGTTCGAACCCGACCTCGGTGGCTGCGTTTCGATGGAGGCGAAGCGGAGTGGCGTCCGTGTGCTGTGCGATGTCAGTGCACGTTAAAGAACCCCAGGTGGTCGAAATTTCCGGAGTCCTTCACTACGGCGTCTCTCATAGCCTTAGTCGCTTTGGGACGTTAAACCCCACAAACCAACCAACCAACCAGACATGTCCCACCCAAAAACAGACCATTGCATTGGCTGGGATAAGATTAACCCTTTATAGGTTGCAAATTTCATGAGTAAACGAACGCAGGGAAAAAGTGCATTATGAGACATACAAAGTCAGCAGCCACCGTGGGGTTAACCATGGGTAGTATTTTCCCTGTGTGGCTTTTTGCAACATGTCGCCCGGGTGCCGCACACTAAATTGCGAAAGCTGAGCTGTGTGGATATGTCAGAAAAGGCTACACCAGGAGTACAAAACCAGTATGTGTGCTTCCCAACGCTAGCAAAAAGCACGAAGAGACAAGAGGTAAAATGAAAAGGAAATAATAGCATATATTGTACGACAAACAAAACCTGTTGACAAGACCCGACAATGCAAAGGCAGATGCAGTACACCAACTCACTTTACAGACAAGAACTGAAATTTTTCAGAGGCTGGGAACCTCCATATGCTTTTTCCTGTGTGTATCTTTAGCATAAAGGACAATAGTCAAGATGAGTCAAGTTCACAAGAATGTATGAAAACTTTTATCAAACTATATGCTTTACCAAATGCAGGTCTCTATGTCCTCACTTCTGTGGCATGCCAACTTGTAGTGCGAATACACAGCACTCTGCACCGAATTCCTGCCAAAAGTTGACCTCTAGAAATAGAAAGCACCAGCGCCCAACGAACACATGAGCGTACTCACCTCAAGCGGAGGGAGAGGCTTTGACTTGGGATCTTGCGTTGTGTCTGTGACAACTCTGACTTTGGGCGTGACGAACACTGCAACAACGAGAAAGGCAGCTGAGGTAAGAACCAATTAGCACACAGCAAACTAAGCTGCAGGAGACAATCCATCTAGGCCACCGTGTCGCGCTGACGGCTGCAGGCCAAAAACGCGCCCACAGCGAGCACTAACAAACTTATCCATCATCCATTGCACAGGTACTCCTGCATCATGGGGGCAGAGCCTGTAACGAGGAATCCAAGGTCGAAGTGTCCTTCACATCGCTGCCCCTCAAAGCGTAGTGCGCACATTTGCAAAGAGTATGCAAGCCTGCTTCAAATAACCCCACAATAGCCAAGCCAAGTGGGGGAGAGCTAAATGCGGTGACTCTCCCTATTTTATAGTTTTTTGTTTTGCTGTTTGCCACAAATGTTAGTTTTTCTCTATTCAAAGGAAAAAAAAAGTGAAACAATGCAGAATTTATGAGGAACATGCATCACAGCATTAGATCAACAGGTGCTATGTATGAACAGTACATGCTACAGTGAGCCATTCACACACCACCCAAAAAAGGTAAAAGATTGAAGGACAAAGATTCTATAGGGACACCACAACTGTCGCCAACACCAACAAAGGGTCTCTATAGTCCTTATTCCAGAACCTGCGATCTGAAGCAGAACGTGTCTGCTGGTCACAATCGTACTCCACAGCCGAGAAATACATGGCCTGAGGAGACAACCTGCGTGGTGACAGTGGCATTCGACTACACTGTATACATGCTGTCATTTTTACGAGACAGACCTGGATGATTAAAAAATGAGCCGATTGAAAAACAAGCTCATGGTATCTGCTCAGGTACCACGATCTGTTCCCTCCTGGCAATATGTAGTTATGTGTGACACCTGTATGTCTAGTGCTGCCAGAGAACAGCAATTTCCACATCAGCTTTTTCTTTTACTTTGTTTAAAACAGCCGCCAGTCATTTGAGAAATTACAATGAAGTGTCATCTTGAGATGAAACTAAGCTTGCATAACTAGCGTTCTAGCTAACAAGTGCTCTCTAACCACGCAGATTTTTCTTGCCTGTTTTCCAATACATCGCACAGTTCACTGTGTTGAGGAACAAGATGCGGTCTGTAATATGCCGGCATTGAAACATCTGGTACAATTACGAGATATGCATTCATCACGATGTAAAAATGCATGTGGCAAAATAGGCTGAAGGGTAAGTAACCAGTTAAAGGAAAAATCAAAAACCTGAGCTATGCTGTGGAAAAGTGATAAAATACGAACTGCTCACTAGAACTGTTGAGGGCTAAATAATTTCGTCGGGTAACCAGAAACAAATGCTCTAGTCAATCTCTCAAACTAATGATGATGGAAAGACAAACTGTCTCTGGCTGAAAGCCGGTAGGGGGTTGCAGTCAAGATTCATTCATCAAAACAAAAAGTAAAATCTCAGCTGGCATTTAGAAATGGTCCCTACTGCAATACCTCTATTTCAAGTTTTGGCCTTTCACAGTTTCCACTAGCTTCATTTTTTTTCTGCAAATAATGTAGACTTAGTCCTATTTTGTACAAAATTAACAAAACCCGTACCCTAAAAGCAGACCTCAATTTTTCCTCAGCGAGTGCTTCTTTTATTTAATTGCAGTGCAGCGAATTAAAAAAAAAAGGCTTTGTTATGCAACGTTTTGGGAAAAACACGAAATATGCCACAAATCTAGCACAGAACAAGCGCAGTGCTCACCTGGACCTGCTGTACCAGACCCAAGTTCCCCATCATTTGCAGAATGACCGGAGCCCTCAGCATCTTCGTCGTCTTCTACTCCAGAGGACGAGTCCGTGTCGTCAAAGTCTGCGCTGCCTTCCACGGCTTGGTCACTCTGCGCATGGCCAGAGGTATGGACAACCAAATGTCATTTTGAACAGTCTCGCAGATTTATGTAGTGGCAGCCATCCGCAACCACAGCAAGTAAACAAATGGCAGAAATAAGTCTACGAGATGCCAACTCTGCACAGTGATCACAGTGACATCCAGAATCACTCCTTGCAAAAAACCACTGAAAAGCAGACAGTTTTCATCTGGAACCAAACTCTGGCACTGCTCGTATAGGAACGTTCGTTGCATTCTTTGTCAGAGAAAGAACGCTATAGCAGACAACGGACCAGGAAGAGGAGGACACACATGCGCATGTGTGTGTGTCCTCTTCCTGGTCCGTCGTCTGCTATAGCATTCTTTCTCTGACAATGAATAACCAACTCGCCCAGCAACATATACCTCGTTGCATTCTGCTTCCTGAAAGTCTGCTGTTTCCTCTAAATTAGCAATGCAAAATCAAACCTTGAATCTGAATGAGCCACATTCGAGAGAAATTACACCCAGGAGGCATTTAGACAGTTTACCTATATTGTAGAACTGCAAGCACCGCTATGCACGACTATGCATGGCCCACTTAGAGCCTAGTGGACGTTTCTTGAGCCTTAGAGTGAAAGTCCTCGGAACATAAGAAAATTTGCTTTCCTATCGCTTGGACCTTGAGACATGAGATGTAGCAATGCTCTGGAACAGAGGTGTGAAGTGTGCACAGCACATGCTGAGAATATCTGCAGGTTTATATTCAGTTCTTGCGACCCGGCAATGAAGTGAAGTGAAAGAAAGTGAAGGAATGAAGGAAAAGGAAGCGCATGATAGAGCAGTACAAAGACCATCAACTGGAAAAAGTTGTGCAATGCCCTCCATATACGTCAACAGGAACCTGTTTTGTAAGCTTATGTAATACCACATAAACCATCCCGTTGGACCTGCTGGCGAATGCCAAGGAAAGCAGGAACCTGAGACCACACAACACAGGTGAAGTGAACAATTTGACACAGCTTGTCCGAAAAACTATTAATGCCCTCTGCCACCTCATGAACATAGCGTTAATGTAGTCGTGAGCAAAAGTGGTATACACAACACAGTCAGTAGTGGATTGGGAAAACTATCTGAACACCATCTAGCAAGAGCGACAGGGACAGACACATGCATGAAGCATCATCATAATCGTCTCGAACCCAGAGATTTTGCTAGACTGCGTTCAAATGAGTTTTTCCCGAGCTCCCCCACCGGCTGCATGTTGTGTACCACTTTTACTCACGACTGTACATTGCAATGAACTAAGGAGGCAACTTCTTTGGTTTCTTTTTTCCAGCTTCTAAGCAGCACCACATTTATCTTGGAAGCCAAGCTGTACACTTTCGTCATGTCCATGCAATGCTCTAATGAACACTATGCAAATTGTGTCTACTAGTAGGAATTCACCACAGTGATAAACAACGAGAGACATTGTGGTTGGCATAAAGCTTTGTTTTGTAACAATCAATTATGTATACCCCAAGCAGCTCTCAGGGCAGCTTTATAGCTTAGCTTTTTATTGATATGCAACCATGTTTATCTAGAATAAATGCAAGCACGAGTAACTGCAGAGTTATGCAAGACCGTAGCAGGTTTCATAGATTTCTCAAATTCGTTCTCAGCCAGCGTTTGATTTTCTTCAACAATTGCTAAGCACGCTTGTCATGTAGCTGCTGCCAAGGTTGCTGCTTAAATGAATGTCAGCCAAATTAAGATTTTTTTTGCGAAGTCATCCGCTGCCTTTCTAACTGCAAGACTCATCGCCGCTATGCAACTATATTGTAAAACTCTGGTCGAGCACACACAGTAGGTATTATTTTTCTGGAAGGTGAAACATCAATCCAAGACTATATAAATTGTAGCCAAGAATACATATTTAATGAACCACAGCTATAAGAAACTTATTAAAAGCTTGCTAGAAGAAAGATGCTGAAATCGAAATCATTTCCCTTTCACTGATACTGTAGAGCATGCAAGCTGTCTTTGAAACGGCGTTGCTCTTCCTCTGTTGGGAGGAGTGGTGTAGCAGATACATTGCCAACCGAGCTGAAGCAATGCTCGTTTGTGCTTAAATAAAGGCATTTTGCATGAAAAAAAAAAAAAAAAAAAAAACAGCGCAATGGCTGTTTTGAGTGTTTTTTTTTTTTTGCAATTGGTGAAATATCTCAGATTTGTTACAAAAAATTGTAAGATTTACTGAGAAACTTTAATATTCAATACAACAACATCTAGCTGTAACAGTAGTGTTTAGCAGCCTGCCAAAGCTGCCAAAGAGATGCCAAAGCTGCCAAAGAGCTATTCATGTATGCACTATAGAAACCATGTTAAGTACAAGAAATTGGCTCAGAATTTCAAATGAAGTCTTAATCCAAGGACACATAGCCCCTTCTTACTTTTCACTGACCCATGCCACGGCCATCTTGAATGAAGATGCATTAACAAGCACAATCCGTTCCAATTCTTAAAGGAGCCAAATCGAGAAGCCGAAACTGATATTAAGTTTTGATGTTTACATTCACTCTTACAGACTTATCTCCGTAAACTACCGAAATGAAATAGGGCGATCATCTCAATGCATATCATGCAACAACCACTAAAAGGGCATTTTCTGATCCGTTCATGTGGATTTGGATGCTTTAAAACCAAAACCCAATTATAACACTTATTTCTGCTCAGAAATAAATCTTTACTACTATTAGCTACTGCAACTTATTACTGATGCAAGCCAGCTTTTCGTGCAGCTTGAGGGCAAATGGCAATAAGGCAGTCCAAGGGGATAGTATAGCTTCAGTAACTCAAATTAAGCGTTTTTTGTACAGGCTAGTAGATATGCTGCTTGAGTTTGAAAAAGGCCGTGCAACCAAGGTGAAACGCAAATAAAATGAACACAGGCTATTCACGGGTGAAATAAGGCTACACGTAAAAAAAAAAAAATAATGTTTCAACAACGGCTAAGAATTTCTTGTGCCAATCAGCAGCAGCTGACCAATTGAGAGGAATTGTTCACCTTTCCCACCCGTTTACGCACTTCCTTTAATTGCCATATATATGCCCTTTCTCTTAAATCGTGAACAACCTCCATAAATAAAGAAAAGCAGATTAGTGGTAAAATGCAGAGCACATGGCGCATGTCAAAAGAAGGGGGCAAAGTCCAAAAAAAAAGCCCATGCTCTGCCCATTAAAAGGTTGAAGGGAAAGGGTGTTAGGGGGGTAATACCTGGGGATCATCAATGAAGAACATGCCATTATCGACATTCTTTGGAGACGTGCTTTGCACCTGCAAACAAACAAAAAAACAAGCAAAATAAAGTTTAGTCAACAGCCACACTGCAAATGAGAGAGCATACACAAAAAAAGACACTAGCCGATACTTCATACCATGGTGTCCAAGTTGAATGTAACCAAGGTCTTAAAAATGGAGTGTCCGCAGGCTGTTGAGTCACCTGGTGCATTCTGGTATTTCAGCCAAGGCTAACTAGCTGCCCTTCTGAAGAAGACACGAATGAAATATTCATGCCAAGCTACTATATATGCAGAGTAGCTTAACCGACCTTAAACGATAACTCTTGTAACAAAAGGTTTCCACATGGGAGCAGACCATTTAAGCACCTGAATACTCAATGTGAAAAAAAAAAATGCCTTTCCCTGAAGCTATTTGTCTCTAATGAAGTGTCATGCGACAGCTTTCTTTGAAGGCTAATAAATAAATCAACGCAAATCGCACCTTCAAGAACGCATAGCAAGAAAATCTACAACCATTACATTCACACTGTTCATGCAAGGCAGCAATTTAAAAAGTCAGTAAATTAGTGTTTACTATACAATCCCCTTTCCTTTCCCAAATGAATGTGATGCAGGCAGTTTTCAGTTCAACTGTCTCCTAGGACACTCCAGTGTTGTCTAAAAGCTTGGCTATAGTCGGCTGGGACATTGTAACCTATAGTTGCAATGAAAATAATATAAAAGGCCTAACCCAGGGAGCCCTGAATGACATGCAATTTATTGTCCTTCATTCTCGCCAGCTCCATCTATGCCCTCCTACAGCACAACAGAAAAGAAGCTCTAAAGGGGGCAATTCACACTGTAAGGGGCAACAAGCCTCAGCCTGCGACGTCAGTCACTTTTAATGGTTTGGTTTTGTGGGGTTTAACGTCCCAAAGCAACTAAGGCTATGAGAGACGCCGTAGTGGAGGACTCCGGAAATTTCGACCACCTGGGGTTCTTTAACGTGCACTGACATCGCACAGCACACGGGCGCCTTGCTTTTCGCCTCCATCGAAACGCGGCCGCCGAGGCCGGGATTCGATCCTGAATCTTTGGGAACAGTGGTCGAGAGCCGTAACCACTGCGCCACCCCGGCGGGGCTCACTTTTAATGGTCACATCAAACCGCTAAGCGTAATGTTCCCGAAACAGCACCGGACTTGGGAACCAGCACGTTTTTATATTTTCCTGTGACAAGTTTATAAACAGGTGACTCATCGGTCCTGGAAAGCGAGTACACGTCGCATTGGAAGTCACGCAGCATTATATATGACAAAACTTGAAAGAAAATTCAGATAGCCTGCAGGTTATCTGAATTTTCTTTTAAGTTTCGTTCAGAATTATCTGACAAATACACAAAATAACCACGCACCGCGCACACTGATGAAGCAGCTGGATAAATATAGTATGCATGGTATATGGAGTTTAAAGTCCCAAAATGAGATCGACTGAGGCAAAATAAGCAGGATAAGGCAACACGTATTTAGGCAAAAATATTTCAAAATATATATCATGGCGGATCAGCTGAGTGAGCGTAATTTTCGTTGTAAGCTCATAGAAAACGTTTGCGTTTGTGGCCATGCGTATCTCCTATAAAGCCGAGAGAGCAAAATGCGAGCATTCTTAAGGGGGGACACGGCTCTTTGGCACCGAAAATCGGCCTGAAAATCGGATTTTCAATTTTTTCATTTTCGTATTCCTCGCACCATTCCGCATCTGCACGCAAATTTTCATCCTTATACCCCGCGTATTTAGTAAGTTATAGCGATTAAAAAATGCAGTACCACACCCACTGCCCTTTAAATTGTGGACAAACGACACCCAATTTCGATCGCCCGGCGCATGAGAACTACGCGCTCCACCGCGGCGATTTTGGTCTCGTTCGAAAGCGCGCGCTTTCGGCTTATTTTTTCTTTCGGAAAGCAACCCTGTGCGCTCCGCCTTCCCCATAAAAAACAAACAAAAAGATAGCATGCAGCGCGCGCTACTATTGGCCGGTTAAGGCACGTGATCAAAATGGCGTCGTTTGGTTGGTTCCGGCAAGCTAGCCCTGAAATGCGGACTCCCAGTGACGCCATTTTGTCTTTCTGCCGACCACGCTAGTGCAACGCGAGAGTCATGCCAGGCGCGAAGAAGTACCGCTCTTTGCACAAGTACGGGCGAAAGCAACCAAAGAAACGCGTTAAGAATGCGACTTCGTTGCATACTGTGCAAGAAGCAAGTGCCAGTGCTGCGGGATTGTGTGACGATCACGTTGCGGGCGGCGACGCTTCTCCGATTCCGCTGGACAACGGCGCCGTTCTTCGTGCCGACTGCAGTCGTGTACGTATTGATACCGCGCCTGTCACTAACAGTGACATAACTCAAGTGAGTGCCCGTGAGCAGGCTACGCTTGATAGACTGGTATCGACGCCGGCGACGGCACGAAAGACCGCGCTGTTCGCCGATGCAAGTGGTGCGTCCGCAGAGTCAGATGCGGACGGAACGGCCTCCTATGCGGTAATTGACCTCAGCATTGTGAATATCCTTCTGGATGCCGTGCGGTGCAAAACGTGTCGTGGATGCGTGCGTTTAATTACCAGCGACCGGAGCTATGGCCTCGCCGTAAAACTGATCGTGCTGTGCGACAACTGCGGTGAGATTGCGGCCGAGTGGAACTCGCGGAGGATTGACGGCGAGAAAAGGTGCAATCCTTTTGAGCTGAATATTCTGGCTAGTCGAGCAATGCTGTCGACCGGTAACGGCCAGACAGCAATGAACGATATCTTTTCGGCGATGGGGTAGTCGCGGCGTGGGATGCACAACAAAACGTTTCAACGGCATCTGAAGAACACACTGCAACCCGCTGCTACCCGAGCCGCCACGACCGCTATGGCACAAGCCGCGCAGGCAGTGGCGAAGGTCTACGATGACTTGTGTTTTGGGCATAGGGGGAACATTGCCGTGTGCTACGACGGCACATGGATGACGCGCGGACACTCATCACATATAGGCGTCGGTGCCGTGGTGGAACTCTTCACTGGTTACGTGCTTGATTATGTGGTGTTGTCAAACTTTTGTCTGGGCTGCGAAATTGGTCCTAAGCCAAACACTGACGGCTACGAACTTTGGAAATCACGCCACCAGTGCCAAAAAAACAGCAACTCCAAGGCTGGTCAAATGGAGGTAGAGGCTGGCAAAATTCTGTTTGAAAGATCTCTGCAGCGCCACAACATGCGCTACACAACCATGCTATGCGATGGGGACAGTCGCACGTTCAGTGCTCTTAAAGATGCTGCAATCTATGGCTACATTGAAATAGTCAAAGAGGACTGCATAAATCACGTGCACAAGCGTATGGGAGCAGCTTTGCGCAACCTCTTGCAGAGACACAAGGGTGCAGGGGAGCAAAGTCTTGGCGGCAGAGGAAGGCTGACAGCTGATCTAGTTGACAAGCTGGCAATATATTATGGCCGAGCGCTTCGATCAAATGTAGGTGATGTGGATGCCATGCAGCGAGCTGTGATGGCGACATATTACCACATCACATCTACTGATGACTGCCCCAAACACAGTTTGTGTCCTACCGGTGATAAGTCATGGTGCCGCCACAACGCTGCAAAGGCAAAAGAGGAGCCTGCACCAAAGCACAATTACAGTCTGCCAAGAGATGTGGCTGATGCTCTTTTGCCTGTTTATAGTCGTTTATCAGAGAAGAGCCTGCTGCAGAGGTGCATTCGGGGGAAGACCCAGAACTCGAACGAAAGCTTCCACTCGGTCATCTGGACCTTGATCCACAAAGAGCGGCACTCATCACTGTTTGCTGTGGAAGCAGTCACAGCAGAAGCTGTGCTGCGCTTCAATGCCGGCTGCAAGCATACAGCAGCAGCAATTCTGCAAGAATGCAGTACAAATGTGACAGCAACTGGGTCCAGGAGAGCTGAAGAAAAGGACTTGCGCCGTAGCGCACGTTCTGCAAAGAAGCGGGCGGCTTCGCTTGGCGTTGCTAAAACAGAAAAAAGAAAACACCGCGACAGCATGCACCCCGACTATGCTCCTGGTGCATTTTACTAGCATGAGGTCTTTGGGGTTGCCCTTCCCGATTAAATGCCGTGAGGCTTGAGTGCTTCCGACAATCCCCCAATTTTGGTAGTGTTGCATTTTTTAAAGATCAATATCTCTGGTCCTGTTCTTGCTATTGCTTTGAAAATTTTTTTTCTAGAAAGGGAATCCTGCGAGTCTCATGAAACCAAGGTAAATGCAGTGACCACAAAAGAAAATTTGCTGAGAAGGTTATGTTGTCTTCGGTACCCAAATGGAATTTTCCTTTCAAACGTTTCCTATTGCGTAACTTTGGCTCAAATTGGCATAGGCCATTAATTTTCGCTTCAGATCACTTTCCACCTGTTTCTGATCTTGTTGACATATCAATCATTGACATAATTTACACCTACATGCTGTGAAGTGTTTTTCCTCGTTTTCTCAAAACTGCAATTTTGAGGGTGCTGCAATTTTGGAGGAGAGATATCTCTTAGTCTATTTGTGCTATAGCTCTCATTCTTGTCTTGTTAGAAACAGAAAACCTTCGACAGTGCCGTAGGACAAAAATATGTACAGTTATTATGCGGCAACATTTACAGAATTATCAATCTTAGGTGCCAACCTGGGCTTTTATTCATAAAAGTTTGACTTATTGTAACTTTGGTTCAAATTCTTCTACCACGTTAATTCATGACTAGCGGCACTCTATGATCCTTCTAGATCACTCTGGCAGGGCTATTCTCATCATGCCATAAAGTGTTTAGTAATTAACTCACCTCCAAACGAAGAACATGAATTAGGTAATATTTTGAAAGCTATTTCATCTACAAGAAAACTAATCAGATATTTGAAATCAACATGCAAAAGTACATTAATGGTGCAAGTTTCAGTCAGATCCACCCATAAATAAGGAAAAAAGTTTTAAGAGGGGTGTCCCCCCTTAAGGACCTTCATGCACACATTAACCTGTAAATGGCCTTGACTAGTCCCTGAAAAGTGCTTCAGCGAGCAGAAAAAAGTTGGCAGTGAAATAGATGAAGCTACAGAAAACTAGGATATCGAGTCGTTCTTTTCAAAGAAACTAAGACTTATGTTGCCTGTAATATTCTACGTTCTCTGCTTTTCCAAGCACTTTCAATGTAGAGCTTATCAAAAGGTCCGTCATATGGAAAGCTTCGTCATTTCTCGTTCTCATTTAATTTAATTAGTTACTTTTAGAATCGCCCGCCGGAGCCGCTCTGTTGCCACGGATACAGTACTCTGCACGGTAATTGCCGGGCAGTAATATACGTGCGCAACAAAGACGTGACAGAAGTGGACAACGACTGCGCCGTCGTTGTCCACTTCTGTCACGTCTTTGTTGCGCACTTTTATTACGGTCCGTCATGGTTCACCAACTCGCCCAATCAGCCGTTCTTCTATGGTAATTGTATCTGGTAAATAGGCTGAAAAATTGCAGACCTACTCTCGATCTAGGCATAAGCAGAAGCATTTCGAAATATTCGCACTGGTGTGAGTTGGTTTCGAAGTCGCCTCGCTTGGCGCAGTGTAGGACCGCGAACTGTTCCGCAAAGTTTCCGAAACGGATGCGCGCGCAGGTCATCGGGAACGAGTCGAAACCAACATTTCCACGGCATTAGAGAGCCGCGACGCTCGCGCAGTGCAATTAGGGATAAAAGAAAGCTCGTTAAGACGACGTGGGAATGAATGGAAATTATATTTCCGTCGTCGATGGGCAGATCCATGCAAGCGTGTGATGTTCAAGATACGTCCGCGGATACTGTAAATCATGTTCAACATGTCCAACTCTGAAATAAAAAAAAAAAAAAACAATGAGGGGGGGGGGGGGGGGGGGGGCTTGATTATATGCAAAGCCTGCTGGGCCGCGTGATTCAATCCGTCTAATTTCGGCGGACAGCCTTCCGCAAAATCAAAGTAGTGGCGGCCTTTTTCGGCAAGCGGACCTGGGATGGATCGATTCCCGTCTATACGCATTTTCTGAACTGGAAACTTAGTACAAAGGCGAATGAGTGCGCCAGACCAAGCACTAAAAAACTGATCGTGATGGGAACCTATTTTTAATTGCTTGTTCGGAATGAAATTTCCGCTTACGCTCGGCATCAATCACGGAAAAGGCGCCACAACAAACCTCGTTCCGATAACCGTTGCACCTGGCGCGTGCGCCATGAAAAATACCATGAAATAATTGCTCGCGCGCGCCAAGGAATAATGATAAGTTCGAGAGAATTTTATTCCTCCCGATTTCCGAATGAGAAAAAGTTCTAAAATGACGTGGGCCAGATGAAATTTGAGCGATCTGCACCGCGAACGCGAGAAAGACCCGCACCATACTACGAAGAAGCGCACGAAAACACGAGAACGCTTTCCAACCAATCGTATGCAGAAAAAAAAGTATCCTTGCGGCAAATGGGTATGCAGCGCTAAAAATGATAGATGGCATGAGGACGAAAACAGTTTTTCCCTGGGGAGGGAGCCGGCATCGAAACACTTGCACAGGAACAAAAAGAACGAACGATCGAATAACACGACGTGAAAGAAGAAAAGATGCTGTAGAAACGCAAGCTCTGGGATAAACAGGCAAACAAAAAAGCAAATCGAACACCGGAAGTGAAAGCGCAAGCGGACAATGACGCGTGGTTCTGAGGGGAGGGAGGCAGGAACTATACAGCATGCAAGTTGGCGATCTAGAAGAAGGAAAAACGAAATGAAGCGGGGGAACAAAGAGCGTCAACGGCCGAGTCCGATGCCCCCCACTGGCGCGATGGTCGCGAGGTCGAGCGGGAGAGGTCGAGGGCAATAGCCGCGAGCCCCTCGCGTCCGCACCCCCGGTTTGCTCCCCGGCCGCAATCGTGCCACTTCCTGCACCAAAACTGCTCCCTCCGAGCAGAGGGAGGAGGACAACAACGATGAGGATCGCGCTCAGAGGCCGATGAAACGAACTCTCGAGCTGGCGATATGCCTGTCCCCATTGGTAGCCACTGTACCATTGGCACGGTAGGGCCAGCCAAAACAACGCCAACGCCTGAGTGGGGTGCGAATGGGAAGAAACGTAAAGTACCAAGCTGCTCAGTGCGCTCTGTGCCGCTGGGGGATTAGCACGAAAAAAAAAAAGAAAAGAGGGCATCGACCGCTTAGCGGCACCGTTGGACGCTGCTTCTCAAAGAGCAACCACAGGCACTGATCGACGCAGGCGTCGATGATGCCGGCGTCAACGCAATTGTCAGCGCTGCAGACTGGCGACCAATTTCCACGCTAGTTCGCTCGGGGCGCGTTAGATTAACGACAGTACACACGTCGTGCGTGGTTTACAATTAGCCAGGAAATGACCAGCGCGCTTCGTCATCACAAGTACAATACCAATGTGGCCGACACCCCCCACGACTCGTGTCCAAAACTACGTCGGGCGGCAATTTGCCGAGAAAACAGAGTTAACAACGGCACCGCGACCGTCACGACAGAAGTGAAACGTAGTGGCATATAACGCTCTCCTCAGAACAGTTAGCGTTTACTTTAACCACAGCGTGCGTAAATAACGCACGGACTATACCTTCCAGCGGCGTTAACTATATAATTGCGGCAGCGGCGCCGCAGTCTGTAATCCAAAGACCACATGGGAATACACAAACCTGGACTGGCCGCCTGCAATTTCATTGTGCAGAACACTCAGCCAACACTCCACTTAGTCATATCCACGGTGCAAAATATTCTTACACCGTGGTCATATCATAACAGAGGCTTTACTCTGACTTGTACACAACAGGGGAGGGTGGCCAGTAGCAGTAAAGAACTTGAATTAAGATCTTGCGTAGCAGATCATGCCTCAAGCAAATTTGATGTGTAACGCAGTCAGGGACCAGTCAGGGACACTATCCGCAGTTCAAGAAGCTCGTTCCTATAGGAATGAAGCGCATGTGTAACCGCGTTGCTACAAGACACTGAAAGCCTTTGCGCCGGACAGAATGCGCGCGGCCAGTGACAAAGCCGATAATCCAAGCAGGGACCATCGACAAGAAGGGTCAAAAAGGTCATCGTCGCGCATCGGCTACACATGACTCCTCGCAACTACAATTAAGGACTGGATACCTGAAGCACCATTTACGCCTCCTGAGCTCCGAATATTTTGAGGTGTGCCTTTACCGGCGAGACATTCCTTCGGCGGTGCGTGACAATACAAAGCGGCGGTCAGCGCAGTCGATCTGCTCCACTTAACGGGGCGGTGAGGGGAGCTTCATGCATAAGAGAGCCGGGGATGAAACATGCCCGAAAGGCGACGAGTGCGAACGGATACTCAGAGCAGGCGGCTGAATAGAATGCGGAGAAGGAGCAGACCGAGAAGTCGACTTCAACTCCCACCGCATCGAGTGAAAAGCTACCTCCGTGCATGCACAACAGATGCGAATTCATGCAGGCAGGCTCCTCCACCCCCTCACGACGGAAGCGCGGGAGATTCACGGTGGTGTGAACAATGAAATGGAGACACCGGACGCGGTGGGACCTCTCATGATGGGAGCCTCGCAGGCGGGGGCCCCCTCCATCTCCATCCCTGGATCCCCGCTGGAAGTTGCGAGCCGAGGTTCTTTTTGAATGCTGTCACGCAACGACGAACGACGGCCAAGGCGATGCAAGCCAGGGCTGTGAGCGGTGCTCCGCAAGACAGGATGAGGGGGAAATGTAAGAACGGGAGCAGCAACAGACAAGAGTGGGGCGAAGGGACACAGAAGCCGCAGACACAAAGGAAAAGCCCCAGGGCCTTTTCGAAGCAGCCAGTGTTTGTTGTCGGTGCGACAGGAGGTGCGCAGCCGCTGCTGCCGCGACGAGGGCAATATAGCGGGATTCCAGGAGGAGCAGCCACGGCGTCTCGACGGCGGCGGCGCGCTCCCGCGTGTCACACCAAGAGGGCGAGGACAGCGTCAGCCCCCATTTGACGTTCCCCGCGTCCTCCGTCCTTGCCTGTGGAGAGACAAAAGGCTGTCGCTCACCGGTTTTCCTTTCGCTTGGTCCTCAGGCAGTCAAGGGAGATGAAAAAGTCGAGCTTTGCGAAATACCGCAGAAGCGGGCGTAAGTGCGTGGAGGAAAGACCAGAAAGGTCGGGGCCTGGAGTTCGCCGACCAAGGAAAAGAAAGCGAACGAGGGCAGTACTACACGCTAACCCTTCGGAGACTAATAAGCAGACAGATAACCGCTTAAGAAGCAACAGCAGCAGCGAGAGGAGACAGCTGCATAGGAATATTCTGAGCGGGGACAAAGGAGGACCCGGGGTTAAGGCTAACGAGGGATAGCAATATCGGCCCGCGACCAACGAGAAGCAACGACGCCCGCCGGGCTTCGCGGTTGTACCGCTGTCACCGGCAGAAGCAGTCACGTTTAATCTCTTGCAAGTGACGCAGGACTCGCTGCAGTCTCAGAAGCGTGCTTTTATGCGCAGGTCTTAGCATAAGCGTTGTGGGGAAACAGCGACTGTTCATGCGTGGGCACAGATTTGACAATTATCGGAATGTCATTAGCAGCTGCACGAGCCAAGTTTATTGGTTTATGCTCCGGTTTTATCGTCTTCGCATCTGCATCGCCCCAGCACAACGGTTGAATGAATCCCGCCGTTTTCCCAACAAGCGACACGCAACTATAGAGCCCCGGCCAGAGACAGGAACCAGTGCAATGAAGGGAGCGATTGCTCGCTCGGAGAGCTCATTTCCCAAACTGCGCTGAGCAAGCGATGACGCTCTCGCAATCACCTCATGTGGTCCTTTTGGTCTTCCCATTTTCGCTATCTTCGCGATAGCCTGGCAGCTCGCAAGAGCACTGGGATCGATGGAGATCATTAGGTGCGAAAAAAAGAAAGCCTAACTACCACTGCTTTCTTTTGACCAAGCTGCAGTGTGCCAAATTACACTGCAAACCGACCGCTAAGAGTACACCCGCTCGCTGACTCGCCGCGTCGAAGAACGTTATGAAAGGAAAGAGAGCATCCTCATGGTCGGGCACTCCTCCATCGCAGCGTTGCTCAAGCGCAGCTTACGTCAGCTTCTTCGGCCGGCGGCACGCAAGGAGGTCGATCAAGAGCCGACATATAGCGGCGCCGCGGCGCCTTTGAAGCTAACTTGGTCGCAGGGCGGGTTTCACTACCACCGCTGCTGGACACGCCGCAAGCCGCCCCGTCACGACGACTCACCCACGCAGAGGCCACGGTAGCCGAGTGCCATGACCAATCGATATCTATAGAGACTGTGCGCGCGCGCGCGCTCTCCCGCCACGGCCTTCCTCGATCCCGCAGGCACGTATATACATACAACGAAGGACGCAGCATGACACGGGCCCAAGGCTGCGTGTCCGCGCGGCGTGAAAGACGCGCAACCAGCGGTGGACGTCCAGAACCTAGTAGCTATTACTCTCTACAGCAGACTGACGCAAGCTTGAGGATGTCTCCGGAGATAGCAAAATTAGCTGAAGCGGCGCTTCAACTAAGAAATATTCGAACCCTCCTCCCCTCCAGGCACGAGCTTCTCAAAAGGCAGTTCACCCAACGTCTCTACCGCAGCGCAGATTTGCTTTAGCTTCAATTACACAGGTGATTTTTTTTTTTTTTTTTTTTTTAGCAAATCCGATGACCCACGGCAAAATCACAGGGACGGCCTTTGTGGCGTAAGCTGTCACTATTCTGCTTAACACTTGCGTGAACGAATAGTACTGATAGCGCTGAGCCCGACCCAACTCAGACTGCAGGAATATACAAGCAAACAATAACAAGAACAAAAACAACAAAGCGCCAGAAGATACTCTGCTTTTCTGAAAAACATGTGCAGGAGAAAGGACGAATTGCCCATAGCGTGAAAAGTGGAACGCAACCTCAGAGCTTCAAGGTTCCAAGCCATGAGTACCATGAACCAGAAGGCGCGAACAAACGACTCCTATCATCAGTCCGTCCCGTGTGCCGCACCCGCTCGTGTGAGTGACGGATCGGTCGAGAGTGGCAGAAATCGGCAAGTCAGGCATGTCCGACGAGCCCGTCGCGACCGACTCTGCTCAGTGCCCCCCACTCCCAACCTCGACGCATAACGACCCGACGAATTGGCCACAAATTCCCGGCCTCGCAACGGGGCACTGAAGCGCGCACGGGCGCGTCCGGAGTGACAGTCTCGGCGAACATCGGACGACTCATCCTGTACGGACGCGAGCAAAATGTGTAAACATGAGGAGACAGCGACGGCGGCATCTGGGACTCGTCAAGCACCGCGCGCCGCCGCACTACGCCGAGACGTGGAAGCTGAAAAGATGGGTGGGCGCATTTTTTTTTGTTTTCCCTTCTAGACGCCGCAGCGAACGGCGGTGAGAGCGAGCGGCGCTCCGTCATCATTGAAGCCCGCCATACGACTGAGAAAACTGAAGAGCAAAATGATAGCGGCCGTGAAGCGGCCCCTTCATCCAACGGTTCTCAAACTTTGGCTCAAGGAACCCACACAGATGTCAGAATGTGCCTCCTCAGTTCCACTGACCTGTCTGGCACATGGAAAGTATTTTGTTGACAAGCATGCACATTACTGGCCCTGAAATTTCGGGAAAACGGAACAGAATACATTTTCATCATCATCATCATCAGCCTGACTATACCCACTGCAGGGCGAAGGCCTCTCCCATATTTCTCCAATTAACCCGGTTCGTAGGAGGGGGGGGGGGGGGGGGGGCAGCGGTCGCTTTTGCAAGCGAACCATTTTCGCATAGGAAAAGTATGCTGAAGCCCTGCAGCAGCTGGGTCAAACATATGTATAGCAGCTTTTCATCACAAACAGCGCAAGGTGACAGTCATGCGTCTACGAACTAAATTAAAGGTCAAAATTCTTGCCCAAGCATGGCTTTTGCGTTAACAGTGCAACGACTGAACTCTGCTGAGTAACGAACGAGCGGCGGAGAAAGGCACAGTACGGCTTCCTGAACGTATAATAAAGCGCGAAGGCTTTCTGGAAGCTACGGTTCACCATGCAGTTAGACGTAAGCTACGGAATTTTACTGGGAATTTGACTGCTCTCGAAAGAGGCAAGAATAAACTTACAATCCGCTCATTTTCCACACAACGCTAGCCGTTTTTATGCTTACAGACTACAGAAGGACTGGAGATAGCCTCCTGTAACAATAAAGTAATTATGATGTAAACTTTATGGTAAAGTTGGGCGTAACTATTTTATGCGCTAACAAAGGTTGAGCGCCGCCCAAGCCGCGCTTGCTTCGAAAAACAGGAGCCTCCAATAGGCGCAACTGACTGCGCGGCGCGGAGTTACCACGCGCGGTTCGCCTTGTTTATAAAGGGACTTCGTGGAAGCGAAGTGCGTCAGGCTTATCTGATTCAGTGAAAACAGCATGCCTCTGGCCCAGCGCACCGGTGGCGAACGCCGCGCGAGCTTTGTGCGCTTGCCCGCCGCTGTGCAACGCTTTTTTCTTGCCCCGAGAGTATTAACTTGGATCCCGCCAGAAACCGCTACAGCTTGTTGTGACGAAACGCGGTTCAACACTTGCCCCTTCTAGCTTCCTTGCAACAGCGACCACTGCAGGGCATGCCGTAACGGTGCCCCGTGTATCGCATCGCTAGTTGAGGAAGTCTGCATGCCGCTGACAGGGTCTGGGGGCACCTCGCGTAAAACACCGCGCTAGAGTACACACAACCGCGCGTTGAGTAACGGTCAAAGGAAGTAAACCACAAGCGCGGCCTATCAGCGTTAGCAGATAAACTGACTTTAGGGGAAAGATTCCTCTGAGCAGCTAGAGCAGGCAGCACGCGAAGATTATACCCGAAAAGATGAGTTACTTCTCTGAATTCATCTACGCGAACACCGTTAATGAAGTGAAAACAAAGAACGCCTCAATGTACGAGCACAGGCGCGGTAATGAATTATGTCTACATTTGTTACGTGAACATCAGCTGTCCGCGTCTGGGCATTACGGTACACGGTTCTGAGGATATGCATAGCTATACGTCCATTGCAGGACAAGTGATTATATTATATTTAACCCTGCCGTGAAACGTACACGGATATACACACGGAGTTCAACGTGCCAAAGATGGACTGTGGAGGACTCAGGATTCGCCTGCATCACGATGAGCAGGTGGCACAACACAGGGGAGCTTTAACGCGACAGTGTTACGGGGTCTCTTTCGGCAGGAAAACAGTCATCGACGTTGTGAACGGAGCGAAGACATGCCACGAGCATGCCTCCGGCGGATGGTAGACGTGGCAGGTGGGGTTAAGGCCGGGCACCGACTGAACAGCGGGTTAATTGTGCGACGTCACGAAAGCACGTGACATCCGAGTAAGCAGGAGCTGACAACTCTGGTTGCTCTTGCGAGATATATGCCAACCGAACCCCGCGGGACATTCGGCTCCCGAGTCAAACAACCCTATAAGCCAGGCAGGTCCGTTCGTACGGCTTTGTTAAGCAGCGGATTTAAATATATGTGCGGTCATCGTATATCCCCAATGTGACATCTTACCACTGCGTGCTGATGAGCATGTGCGGGACTGTAGAGGAACACATTAAGGGACGAGTGGTTAAGAGCGGCAAAGTGCATGTATACGTGAACGGAACGAGGAAGAACAGCCGCGGAGCGTACAATTCATCGAAATTAGGCCGCTGCAGCCGAATTAATATTCGATCCTGCGCGTTTGCACATTGTTCATCGGAGTGTCCAGGAGACCTCTCGGTGACAAATAAGCTCCGACTCCGCGAGCCCAGAGATATGTATAGCGCTCGCGTATAGCCGAGTCGCTGCCAGAGCGCAAGAACTTCCGGCAACAACGGGGGAACCAGGCGCGCATCCGTCACCGAACGAACCGAAGCTGCGGCAGGCTTCCACGGGCGCCGACGAGAGTGACGCCAAGGACGACCCAATCAGGACGGGCCACGAGCAGCGCAGCGGTGCCAAGTCGCGGCACGGAGCGCGCGAGAACAGAGCGCGATTAGAAGCGCCACTCCTCGGCTTTCTCGTGCCGTACTACGAGTCCTTACGAGAAAGGACGGCGGATTGGCCACAGTCGTCGTGTCCCGAGACTCGTCCACGGAACCAACAAATGGGCGCAAATGTTACCAGAAGCGTCCAGATGAGCTGTACCAATTCTGAACACAGCTGTAGGAGCTATTCGAAATTTTCTACGTGCACTGACGTATGAGTGTTCCGTGACACAGCGAATGCATGCATGCAGCCGTACATGTTGCGCGTCATGAATAACGCTCCCGAACCACGGCGGGGCGAAACAAGCATGTGAGCACTGGTATGCCAACGATGTCAAAGCACTGAGCCAGCGCGGCGATGTAAAGCGCCAATACTTTGGTCAATGCTGTCCCATGGTAATTGAGTGGCTCGCTCGAAAATGCGCATGACACACAGTGCGCAATCCTTTAATCACTAGTGCAAGCACAGGCGAAAACCGTTCACTTCGCGACCACAGAACAGCAAGAACCCCCACCGACGTTCGGCTAACTCCCGATGAAACCTGAAAAATAGAAGTCTGGTCTGCTGCATTTACGTGCAAGGCGCATGTCGCAGCTCTCCCCTATGCGGACGAATCGAGTCTCTCCGCAACGACCAGCAGGGAGCAGTACCCGATGTGAGAAGGAGGAGTGCTTGCGGACACGAAGTGAGCGTACAGGTACCAGCTACAAAAATATATATTGGAGAGATATTTAAACGGCCAGCCGTCGCACAGCAGGGTTCGTCCGCAATGACGTAGACAGCGCGACGCACGCTACCCGTCCACTAAACCCTGCACGAGAGCACGCGTCTAACGTTAACGCGCGAACAAAAAGAGAGGCGAAAGGAAGGTGGGGGAGAACTGGGAACGCGAGGACTACAACCTTGACTCAGATGCGCCCGCAGCACGGCGAAGCGGTTCATGGAGGACATTCAAATCTCGGCTAAATAAAGCGCAGAAGCAAAAAGGGAGCAAATTGCATTCATGGCAGGGACGGAAGGCACGCCGCAGACAGCACAGAAAATAGCGGCCACTGCAGGGCGCCGACCGACGCGAGCAAACAGGAATGACCGCAAGAAGATGTGGACAGAAGTCTGCGCGCAGAGGAAGGCAAAGGGAGGGCGGACAAAAGGCAAAACGTCGCAGCGCCGCTCGCCTCGTTAGGCAACAAACGCCCACTACTTGTATAAATAAAGACCAGGTCGAGCGAAGGATTGAGAGGAAGAAGAAACGATTAAGCGTGTACGGCAGTGAAGAAGAACGGCGCGCGGGAGACAGGCAGCAGGACGAATAAGTGACCGGAAACCGGCACTTTGAACTACGAGGGCCGGAGTAAAAAGAAGAGGCGCGCCCTTCCATCCGTGAACTAGTACGATGCCTCGGCCCACTCGAACCTTCCCGAGTCGCAGCGTGCTCGGAGTTCGCGACGCGTGGGACGTCGGCGGCGTCCGATAACGAGCAGAGGAAGATGTAGTGCGCGCGGGGAGGCAGCGAGAAGCTGAATGACCGCACGGAACGGAGATAATGGACGGGCTGCTTTATGCAGGTCCTCGTAGAGTGCCAGACTCTAAGGCCGCCGGCAAAGATGTTCTCTGGTCCCTGTGAAAGACTGCGCGGGGGTGGAGGGAAGGGGGGGGGGGGGGGGGGGCAGCGGAGAAAAGTGCTGCGAGCCATATTCATGCATAGATTGTCTCAGGCTAAATGGACGTATGCTCGGCGATGCCCGAACCGCGTCTCGAGGAAAGAGTCGAAAGAAAGATGATGACTGCATTATAATACTGTGTACCATCCCTTCAGCTATATCTCTAGTACTGCGAGGTGTTAGGTCGCATGAATCCGCACAGAAAGGAGACTGAGCACAATCAGCTGCAAAAGCGAATACGTGGGCTTTACGCGGAAAGGTTTGCAAAGGACGGTGTGTTAGCTGCTGCGGCTGGAGAGGCAGTGACAGCGGCTAACTAGACAAGGCCCTGTCCAGTGGTACAGCAACGTTCGGCGCGTTCTCATGATGAGCCATAAAATGTATTACGTCCGGTTACATACACACCGAAATAGACATCTAAGCAGGAGGAAGCAACGTGCGTTGTGTTGACTTGCAAAATGGTGCGGGGCTAAACTTACGCCTTATAGATATACCATAAAAGCACCAGCGTGTGGATTTCTACCACTCAGTGTCATTCGCTTCAGCAACTATTGCTGTGAACGGCCTTTATTCAAGGAAGACGATTCCTTTTTCTTCAAGTCCTTTTGACATGACAAGCCATTCTCTTTCATACACTTTACGCTATTAATTTCTCTGGGACAAAGCAGCTCACTGAATAAACACACCCCTACAGTAGCCTCCTTAAATAGCAAGGCTTTCTCGGCCTAGTTAGTGGAGTTCGCTGATTTTGGCGAAGCCATGAAGCGCAAGAAACAGCGATTTGTCCCGTGTCTCACGTCCCTGTGTTTTTGCGCATACGGCTTCATCAATGTGAGCAAACTCCTTAAATATATTGGATGCACTACAATGGAATGACATAACGTAAACGTACGTACTGCCATGCTGCAACAGCACATCTGTACTTAAATGCTAGAAGACTAAACAGTGCAGTGCACTCAGCGTGGTAAACAGCGGTAGCTTCCATGCCAGCGTTTAATACACACTGCACCTTTTAAAATTTTCGGGCACACAGGTACCCGGCAAGAGAAGCGATGAGCGCGAGCCACGGTAAGTACACTTCCACTGTGCTCGTAATAGCGACAACGCAAAAATAAACCAACACCCCTAAAAAGCTTGAATCAAGAAAACTAGGGACCATTCTAGCGAATGCCATAGAACGAACAGATGGTTATGACTCACGAAAAAAAAAAAATTAAAACGCGAATATGGTCGTGAAAGGAGCAAAAGCGGCACAGCACAGGTTATCATTCGGCGGCAGACTAGTTTAACGGTGGGTATCATCTGCACAGCTCTTCTAGGTGAAGACTAAGAAAAAAAAGCCATGAAACTCGACGACACCGAGGCGAAAACGAGCATTCGCCCGCCTTCGTGCCGGGAATGTCCCCAGACGCATATTCCGCGTAATCGTCGTATGCGTCAAGTTTCTTCAGGGGAGCTTCGCCCTCCCACGCACCGTCCTCTGGCTGCTAGTTGGGAGGCAGAGTTGTGCGCAGTAGCACAGAAGGCCATGCGGCTGACGACCGACTCGCCGCGACAGTTTACACGCGAACAACGGTCGGTCCTCAACGGGATTGGAAGTTTATGAAAAGGCAGACTTGACACAAGCAAGGGCAAGTAACCATAAAAGAACGCATCGATGCGCAAGGCTGATAATGGTTACAACGACCCGTACAGAGCGGCCAGACAACATTTGGGGCAGCGGCGTTCGTTTGGAGGGCTTACCTGTCGCCTGCCCAACTCCTACGAACTAGAACGATCTCCAGACTTCGAAAGCTGGGAATGCGAAACAATGCTAAATACAGTGAGGACGCGTCGGGAGAGGGTCGGTACGGTGAGAGGTAAGAGCACCTACAGGACGGGGAAGGGTATCGATCGCAACCGTAGCCACTGGTTAGACCGCGGCGCAGTGTACGAAACTGAGTACAAGGCACATGGACGCAACTACCGGAGCGAGCCCGCCCAGACCACGGAGACATGGCGAGTGAACGCGACGCGAGAGCCATCGTCGCCCCATCGCGGTGGTCTGCTCCGCAGCCCGGAGAGGGAGACAGCGACAGCCACGTCCTCGGAGGGCCATTATCCTCGCATTAAGCCGGTCGCGCTAGCCGATGCCACGGTGACGTCACCAGATGAGTTCCAGGAAGAACGAACATGCAGCTTGAAGGAAAAGTGCACGTAAATATACTCCCTCGCTGCGCGACATTGTGCGGACATGAGCCGCCGAGTCCGAGCCGCCGCCCGCCGCGCGTTCTGCACGCGGCGAAAGGAGCCACGAGCGCGTGACAGGTTGAAGTAAAGCCTCTTGAAGTTCCGCGCAGCGCGGCCTAAGGTAAGGGGGCGTGCTTGGACCTGCCGTTACGAATAAGACTACTGATGCGGTTCCGTACCCCCAGCGAATACGGTAACGAAGATAATATGAGTAAACAGAACTTCAAAGACGGCCCGGCCTGTAAGCTGCAGCGAAGCGTGCCGGGAACTAGGCGGCAGCACTGCGTGAACGAGGGAGCGCAGTCATTCGGAGAAATATCGGTCATTTATGGCGAAGACCACCCGACGCACGGGCCGCGCAGTTACCAAGCGGAACATAGCGAGGAATCAGCCAGACAATAGCGAACACAAAGAGAAAAAAAAAAAAAGGCTGGCGAGGAAGAGTCGTAGGAAGGGAAGGCGCCCATCGATCGTCTAAAGCATGTGCGCGCGTTGTATGCGCCTACAGGGTCTGTAATGGAAGGTTTTTCCCTCGAAGCGCCGCGAATAATAATTCAGCCTCAACCGAGGAAGCGGTGAAAGCGGTGAGGTAAGGCGCGTTCGCCTCTGCGTTAGCGCTGCGTTAAGCGAGCGTTGAACGACTGCGTCATTATCCTCGTCCAGTTGCAGCGAGTTTTAAGGATTTAGAGCGCGTCCGTGGGTTAGTCATTATACTTGGGCGTAAGAAATGCATCCGCATGCAGCGCTTTCAGGTACTGTGTAATTATATTTGCAAACAGGCATCGTCCGAGCGCTAATGTTGGAGGAATTGTGGCGATTGCACTGGCCGCCACCCACTACGACGCAGCCTACATAATGTCGGACCCGCAACAGACCTGCCGAAATTACGTGCGGGGTAGGATAGCGACACTCGCCCGCAGAATATTATTTGCACATACGAAAAATTCACATTCGGCTTATAGTAAAAAACAGGTTATACGAGTGCCCTGTCACCAGGGGGTGAAATGAGACCGCTCACGCGGCTGCCCGAGCGTTCATCTCCCGGGGTTCCGCTCAATCCTCCGGTTCTACCGAGGCAAGCATACCCATCATGCGGACATTACAATTATTTACGCCACATCAGGAGGGCACTCCCTGGACCCGCCAAAGGTCTCGACAGGTCTGAGGAGTGCCACCTTAGACGGCTTTAAACCGGGTGTTTTCTAAATCTCGTCATAGCAAAACACGTGGACCCGACATTCACGGGTAGGTGCAAATTCTGCGGGCAGTATGCTAACCTCGGGCCTGGAGGCCCAGCTTGCCCTGGTTTAGAGAGCTCGGGCAGCGGCGGCGGCCAATGGCATCCCGGAATAGGGTCTGCTACTCAGCTCCAGAACCATACGCATCTCCCTTCCCAAGTCATTTCATTGTGTTTTCTCCTCCTCCTCCTCCTCCTCCGAGCGCGAGGGTTTGTGTGGAGCATAAGCATACAAGCGAACTATCGAGAAGTCTAAGCAGGTAAAAGTGGATTTTCGGCAAGAGATTTCTCCAGATATACATATAGCTCGTAATAGCAAGCGAAGGCCCTCTGTCCGAAATTCGGAACCCAGTGTGAGATGGTTTGGTTTACATGGTGTAAGGTCCCAAAGCGCCCGAAGACTCCGAGGGAAGCCACTGCCCAAGGCTCCGAAAACTTCACCCCTTGGGGTTTCTAACGTGAACAGACATCGCACAGCACACGGTCACCTTGCTTGCTGAAGGAGGAATAAACTGATGCGATAAGTGCTTAGACCGCAAACGTGAAAACAGAATGAACGAGGGGGAAGAGGGACGACGAAATTTTCTGAACGATGCGATCGGTTCGATCATCCCACTTCAAACAGCTACCAAGGGCCGGTCACCAGCTCTGGCTTCAGTTTCCGGCATCGATGGGTCATTTGAACCATTATAGCTGATGACAATTGGCCAGCTGTCTAAAAACGCACAGGAAGGCGATAAAAATGGCACTTCTACGGATGTCCGGAGTTCGACCCGGTACGAAGATTTTCTTCGATAGACCGTTCCGGTCAGTGCGGCGTTGTACGCCCAGAGATGGAAGGCAGCGGCTTAAAAACATCTATCGCTAAAAAAAGAAAATAAAAAAAAAAAGAAAAGAAAAGAAAAAAAAAGTCCGCTTGAAATATAGCCGAAACTAGCTTGCAACCGGTGAAACGGGACTCGGTACGTGTGTCAGCGCGAGGGCGCCTGGTGCGGACGGGTTGCAAAGGCGGAACCTGAGCGACGTTAGATAGGCGAAAATTAATCGCGCGAGCGCAGGAGCGCAATCGCGGCCCCCATCGTCGAGCAGACTGCGCCACGGGGGCAACCACGCGTACAGAGGGACGTTTCAAAGGGTCGATATCGCGATGAACCAGGAGTTCAGGACACGCCGCGGGCAGCGCTGGAGAAGCATGCATGCGGTGCCGACAATGCGGGACTCTGAGGTTGAAGTCAAATGAACTGTCTCGACAAACAAACAAAGAAAAGAGCTCAGATGCTATAGCTCCGGATTCATTCAGATTAGCCGCAGAACTCCACGTCTGCGCTTAAATCACAGCACACTGGCGTGTCTTGACTTAAAAGATGAAATAGCGGTAAACTTCATTAGAACGCGCGGGCGAGTTCTGAAGCGGACCAGTTACCAGAGTGATTGTATACCGCCGATTCTGGCGTGACCACTGTTGTGCAGCAGAAAGAGCGCACGAAGGTGGTCATCGCGATACCGCAAACTCGAGTTTGGTGACCGGCACCTATGGGTCCCCGAACTATAGGGCTCCATCCGAGAGGCACGTATATATCGACAATAAACTTTTTTATTGCTCCTCCTCATAGAGGTTCTACAACGCAAACCCATTCGCGAATTGTGCACCCAAACCGCGGCATTTTCGAGTCTCGACAGCCTGTCCAAATGCGGCGGCCGACGCAGTAAAAAAAAAAAAAAAAAAAAAAAAAAAAAAAAAAAAAAAAAAAAATGCGAGCTCGAGCTGGAGCAACGTGAATCTGAAAGCCCGGCCCTAAATGTATATACTGTTACGACCAAGCATCCGCATTTGCGCGCTCTATTGTTCGCCTGTGGGCATGGAAAAGTTTTGTGAATATGTGGTGATGGTCCATTGGCTCTAAGTGAGCCTGTTTCCAGGAATCCTGTTTTGTAAGCATGTTTTGCTTTGTGGACAACCTGCAAATGCCAAATTGGCCCTGTCAAGAGAACGTCTGGAAAAACACAAAGAAACGTCCCCCTGCGGGAAATAGCAGGAAGTGCTTTCTTTTGTTCACCCTTCCAGTCGAGAAGTGCTATCCTCCAGTGATGAATGCCTCCTATCCAAAGGAGACGACAGAGTGACATGTCCGCTGACGTGCAGGACAAGAGAAGAGCATGACTCATACGGCCATTAAGTGATTTCCCGGGAATGCAGGAAAGATTTGCAATTGTCGAAAAGGGACCATGTTGGGAGCCCTATGCGGCGCCACGTGCACTCGGGTTTCTGAGAAGTAAAACCCCCAGAACCAGCCTGTGGTTTCTTTGCTGAAGAATAGAAATGTACCTCCTCTCCTCGCCGTTCCCAAGCTTTTCCCGCCAACAAGTGATCACGCCCAACGAATGAATGCCGGACCAGTCAGTGCTTCAGACCATCAGTGCAGTGATGTGTTCGATTGGATGCCGATACCTGAGGGGCGTGCCCTGGATTTGGTTGGTCAGCATCTTCAGAGAGGGGCTGGACATAGGGGGTTTTTAAGGACGCTGCAGAGCACGAAATGTCGCTCTGGGCCCTGGGTAAACGGCTCATCCAGTCGCTTCTCGCTATGAACTCTTAACGCTTGTCATTTTGCTGATGTACCCTTCTTCTTCATGTAAATATTCTTGTAAATACGTTTTCTCAAAGTGCCAGTAAACCTGCTTGTACATATTTTACCAACTTCGAAGATTCAGTCCTTCTTCAACCCGGAGTCTCTGCACGCTACCAAGTGAAGGCCGGGTCGCCATAGCCCCAGCGTCACGACAACTGGTGGCAGCGGTGGGATCTGAATCTACAAGCCACAACATCTGGTGATTGGAGGTGGATCTGAAGCTACAAGCCACAACACCTTGTGATCGGAGGTGGCATCTCAAGCAACAAGCAGGAGCAACAATCGGCCAACAAGAGGGCAGCTCGGAACATCGATCGCATGTGTGGGTGAGTGCTTGGCTTTTCTTCTGATGTGGACCAGGTTCTAGAACAGGGTTAGATTTTAGAACTGGTAAAGAGAGTGTGGAAACGCCTTTAGGTTTGGTAGTTTGCACTGTTGTTTTGGAAGTAGCCGACACTCGGAGCGATCATGGACCTACAAAAGCTGCAGAAACCGGAACTGTTGCAATTGTGTGAGGAATTGGGAATTGATACAAGTGGTTTGGCACGAAAACCTTTGATTATAAAGGCAATCACAGATTTGGGAGCCGATGATGAGGAGCTCAGTGAAGCATGGAACCTCATCGGTCAAAAAAAGGAACAGCTCAGACAGCAGAAGGAGCGGGAAAAAGAGCAGAAAGAGCGGGAAAAAGAGGAAAAGAGGCGTGAGCGTGAACTTGAGAGGGAAAAAGAGGAAAGGGAGCGCGAACGTGAGTGGGAAAAAGAGGAAAAGAAGCGTGAAAGAGAAGCAAAAAAGCTGGACCAAGAAATTGAGCTCCGGAAATTAGAACTAGAGTTGAGCAAGAGGTCGGGCAATTGTCCCCAGCTAGCGGTACCTCTTCTCAACAAGGAGGCAGATTTCAAGATGTCAAAGTACATGCAGCCATATGTGATATCAGGGGATATCGGTCTGTATCTGGCTAACTTTGAGCGAACCTGCGAAAAACTGTCCTTCCAGCGAGACACTTGGTCTCAGAGATTATTGACGGTTCTGCCCTGCGAGGCAGCGGAGGTTGTCGCGCGGCTAAGCAAGGAGGACGCGGACAACTACGAGAAGGTCAAAGCTTGCCTTCTGAGAAAGTATAGGCTTAGCGCCGAGGCGTTCAGACAACGTTTTCGGAAAGCTACTAAGTCCAGGGACGAGAGTTACCCTGAATTCCTGTACAATTTAAGAGTTAATTTGGGCGAGTGGCTAAAGAGCACAGATTCCTACAGTGATAGGGACGCTGTAGTCGAGCAAATTCTTTTGGAGCAGTTTTATAACTGCCTCCCAGAAAAAGAAAGAAATTGGTTACAGGACCGAGGCGAAATTAAGTCGGCAACTGAAGCTGCCGAACTTATTGAGGAGTATGCTTCGCGCCGACAATTCAGCAACCCAGCAGTGGATAGGCCCCGCAATCCCAAGTTCAGTATGAAAAACCGTCAGGAAAGGCACTTTGCTAGAGTTGGAAACGAAGAAATGAAGGTTTCTTCAGGCAAATTCCCTAGAAAGGACGGCAGTGAGAAAAGTGGGGAAGTGACCAACGTGCAGAACACAAAGAATAAGCTTGAGGCTAGGAAGCCGCTCACATGCTTTAGGTGTAATGAGCAGGGTCACATTGCCGTCAACTGCCGGAAAGAAAAGATTGCTTTCTCGTATGTCAGGGACTGCGATGAAAATATGCAGCTTTTAGAACCCTACCTGCATGACCTAGTAGTCAACGGGAAGCCTTGCAAGGTACTGCGCGATTCGGCCGCAACGATGGATGTTGTCCATCCGGCGTATGTATCGCCTTCCGACTATACAGGACAGTGTGCATGGATCCGACAGGTAGTTGAGGAACAGAGTGTGTGCTTGCCGATCGCGAACGTGGTCATCGAGGGCCCTTTCGGCGAATTAACAACCGAGGCTGCCGTTTCAGGAAAGCTTCCTAAGTGCTATCCGTATTTGTTCTCCAACAAATCGGACATGCTGCTGCGAAAGAGGGGCATCCTTTTCGGAGACAGAGTTGTGCAAGCCTTAACACGTTCAAAGGCGCGAGAACTAGCTACACTGCTCATTCCAGAAAAATCCACAGCGGAGGAAACGGCAGTTAAAACAATGGTAAATGCGGAAGATAGCAGGTCAGAAAACTTTGAGAGCGAGGCATCTCAGATAAGTCAACTTGAAAGTGAGCTTGATGAGACGCGGAATGAGGACGTTCTTGAGAGTAACCTCTTGCCGCCAGTGTCTAGTAATCTCACGAGACTTTTAAGTGGAACCCGAGAGGACTTAGCTATAGAGCAAGCCAATGATCCCAATATACAGGAGATAAGGGAGCGCCACCGCGCCACTAAGACAGCAAACAATATTTCTTTCGAGATGAGAAAGGGAGTGCTGTATCGCTTATTCAAGGATAAGCGCGGAGTAGAGCGGGACCAATTAGTCGTTCCCCAAAAGTACCGCGGAGACTTACTGCGACTTTCCCATGGCAGCTCGTGGTCATGTCACCTTGGAATAAAGAAAACAAAGCAGAGGCTGTTGCAAGAATACTATTGGCCTGGATGTTTTAAGGACACGGAAAATTTTGTACGGTCATGCGACACGTGCCAGCGGGTTGGAAAGGCGCAAGATAAGTGGAAAGCTCCGATGGTGTTAGTACCAATCATTACCGAGCCGTTTCACCGGTTAGTAATAGATATAGTTGGGCCACTTCCTGTGACCGAGTCAGGGTACCGTTATATCCTCACTATGTTATGCCCAGCCACAAAGTTTCCAGAGGCTGTTCCGCTGCGCGAGGTGACGTCCGAGAGTGTAGTGGATTCGCTGCTGTCAGTGTTTGCACGAGTTGGATTCCCTTCCGAGGTACAAAGTGATCAGGGTAGCGTTTTCACGAGTGTCCTCACCACCTCATTTCTCGAGCGATGCGGCATTAAGGTAGTGCATAGCTCGATCCATCATCCGCAGAGCAACAGCGTAGAAAGATGGCACTCTGTTCTCAAACGAGTCCTGAGGGGACTGTGCTATGAAAACAAGCGCGAATGGGATACCTGCCTGCCTGCAGCGCTTTTCGCTTTGCGGTCAGTGCCGCACGAATCCACTGGATTTAGCCCAGCCGAGTTGGTGTACGGAAGGTCACTGCGCTCACCTTTGCGAATGGTGCGCGAAGCCTGGGAGGGGCGCGGAGAAGACCCAACAGTAGTAGAATTCATTCTGAACCTCTTGAATCGCTTACATAACACTAAGGAACTCGTTGAGGCCAGCATGAAGTCAGCCCAGGCTCGTTCCAAGGTGTACTATGATAAGTCAGCCCGTCAAAGGACGTTTTGTATCGGGGACCAGGTGATGTTGCTGAGAAGTTCAAGGCAGAATAAGCTCGAAGTACAGTGGGAAGGACCGGCTGAAGTCGTTGCAAAGCTTTCTAACACTAACTACGCAGTGAAAATTCCCGGTAGGCGTAAAGAAGTGCGCATTTATCATTGCAATCTTATGAAGCCTTATGTGCAGAGGGAAGCCGTGGTAAATCTAACGTTAAACCTTCCCGAGGAGATGGGGGACAACTTGATTTGCCTCAGCGGAAAAGGAAGCAACGCTCAGGAGCTTCTCAAAAAGACGGAGCAGAGAGGAGAACTAAAGAAATCCCAGCTGTCCGATCTGGGCGAGATAATAACAGAGTTTGAGGCCTGCTTCGTGGACAGGCCAGGCAGAACTGATTTGACTGAGCACGATATTGAGCTGACTTCAGACGTGCCAGTGCGATCAAGGTGCTACCGATTTTCTCCAAGGCAAAGAGAAATTCTGGATAGGGAAGTAACTCGCATGCTGGAATTGGGAGTAATAAAACCCTCGGAAAGCGATTATGCTTCGCCTATGATCTTAGTAGAAGCTCCAGGTAAAGACCCTAGGCCTGTGGTAGACTACCGAAAGCTAAATTCTCTCACCAGGGATCAAGTGTATCCTATTCCGAATATTGAGGAGAGAGTAGAACAGGTCAGTAGAGCGGCATATGTGACTACGCTGGACCTTACTCGAGGATACTGGCAAGTACCGCTCACTGAACGCGCCAGCAGATACGCGGCTTTCGTCACTCCGACGGGCAGCTACCAGCCAACAATGATGAGTTTCGGGCTCAAAAATGCTCCATTTTGTTTTTCCCGACTCATGGATAGGGTTTTAAAGGGGTGTGAAACATTCGCGGTGCCTTATTTAGACGACATTGCGGTTTTTTCCGACTCATGGGCGGACCATATGGTACATCTAAGAGCTGTACTGAGCCTTTTGCGTCAAGCTGGACTAACCGTAAAGGCCGAGAAATGTTGCCTGGCAAGGGCGACCGTGGACTACTTGGGTCACAATGTAGGTCAAGGTTTCAGGAAACCCAGCGAGATTAAGATTTCTGCGGTAGCAGACTACCCGCGGCCGAGCACGAAGACGGAAATTCGAGCATTCCTGGGTCTGACTGGGTACTACAATCACTACATCCCTAACTATTCAGCTTTGGCTAGCCCTCTGACCGACGCTCTCCGCAAGACAGAACCGACAAATGTAGTCTGGGACGAACAAAAGGAAGCCTCCTTCGTAAACCTGAAGGCTGTGCTGATTAGCCGTCCGGTATTGCGAGCTCCAGACTATGGCCGAGAATTCACGGTCCAGTGTGATGCCAGTGATCGAGGGTTAGGTGCTGTTCTCTGCCAGAGAGATGACGACGGTAATGAGCACCCCGTGCTCTACTTGAGCAGAAAACTGAGTTCTAGAGAGAGGGCTTATTGCGCGTCAGAGAAGGAATGCGCTTGCATTGTATGGGCCATTCAAAAATTGCAGTGCTATCTTGGAGGGGCCAAATTCACCGTAGAGACGGACCATTGTCCCCTGGCTTGGCTGCAAACTGCGACATCGAAGAACAGTCGCCTTCTTAGGTGGAGCTTGATTTTACAGCAGTACAATTTTGAAATAAGATACAAAAAGGGGAAGTTAAATGGGAATGCGGACGCGCTTAGCCGCTCTTTCTAAGCGGTCCGAGATGTTCCTCACCATGTATCCAAATTGATAATCAGGTTTTTTTTTTTTTTTTCGTGCGCTTGAATATAGATGACTATGTAAAGCAGCACGTTTGGTTTTCGAGGCATACGTGGGTCCTGAACGTCTTGAGAGTGGGCTTTTCTCGAACAACAATGGCAGTTTTCTTTTGACCTGGTCTCTTCAGACGGGAGCCGAGTGCTTGCTTCGACATGTGGTTGAGTTTCAGATAGCTCAAGCAATTTGGCCTACAACAATCAAGACAACGCGACATGCAACAGCGAGCTTCAAGCGTTCACGTGCAGGCCATTAAGTCGTCTCTTCATGCAGCAGCTGCGGCTGCTGCCCTCCGAGTCTCTTCTGGCGGGGGAGGAGGCTGTTACGACCAAGCATCCGCATTTGCGCGCTCTATTGTTCGCCTGTGGGCATGGAAAAGTTTTGTGAATATGTGGTGATGGTCCATTGGCTCTAAGTGAGCCTGTTTCCAGGAATCCTGTTTTGTAAGCATGTTTTGCTTTGTGGACAACCTGCAAATGCCAAATTGGCCCTGTCAAGAGAACGTCTGGAAAAACACAAAGAAACGTCCCCCTGCGGGAAATAGCAGGAAGTGCTTTCTTTTGTTCACCCTTCCAGTCGAGAAGTGCTATCCTCCAGTGATGAATGCCTCCTATCCAAAGGAGACGACAGAGTGACATGTCCGCTGACGTGCAGGACAAGAGAAGAGCATGACTCATACGGCCATTAAGTGATTTCCCGGGAATGCAGGAAAGATTTGCAATTGTCGAAAAGGGACCATGTTGGGAGCCCTATGCGGCGCCACGTGCACTCGGGTTTCTGAGAAGTAAAACCCCCAGAACCAGCCTGTGGTTTCTTTGCTGAAGAATAGAAATGTACCTCCTCTCCTCGCCGTTCCCAAGCTTTTCCCGCCAACAAGTGATCACGCCCAACGAATGAATGCCGGACCAGTCAGTGCTTCAGACCATCAGTGCAGTGATGTGTTCGATTGGATGCCGATACCTGAGGGGCGTGCCCTGGATTTGGTTGGTCAGCATCTTCAGAGAGGGGCTGGACATAGGGGGTTTTTAAGGACGCTGCAGAGCACGAAATGTCGCTCTGGGCCCTGGGTAAACGGCTCATCCAGTCGCTTCTCGCTATGAACTCTTAACGCTTGTCATTTTGCTGATGTACCCTTCTTCTTCATGTAAATATTCTTGTAAATACGTTTTCTCAAAGTGCCAGTAAACCTGCTTGTACATATTTTACCAACTTCGAAGATTCAGTCCTTCTTCAACCCGGAGTCTCTGCACGCTACCAAGTGAAGGCCGGGTCGCCATAGCCCCAGCGTCACGACAATACACAAAGTTGGGCCACATAAACAAGTACGAGGCGAGTGCTGCATAACGCCCCCGAGAATGCAGCTTCAGTACGCAAGCAAACATCGCCGACATTGACGTGCGATCGGGCGGACGCGTGGCGCAATATTGGGCGCCCATACCTGCAGGGTCGCAAAATGCAAGCACGCGACCCCATCGGGCAGAGTTGATTGTAACGCAGTTGACGTAATCGAACTGCGCAAGTGCATGGCGTACGAGAAGAGTTCGCCCATGCGTGCGAAGAGCCGCGGATATGCTCTGGCTTCCGGTGAAAGCGCGGCCAACACCCGCGCCGCCATCTAGTGGTGACAGATCGACACGCTCCGGTCAAATGAAAATGCACGACACGCGGGAGACCGGGTACATGGTCAACCTATACACGTAGGTGGGAATATCCGGGTCGCTGCTTCGAAGCAGCTGTTAGGCCTCCCAATTGCCTGCTAAAACCAAGGCCAGTGTAACACGGGAAATGTGAATGAAACGTGAAAAGTAGATTCGAGTAGAAAATGGGGCGTTTTTGGTTGATAGTTTCGGGGGGAAAAAGTACATAATTGCAATAGTGCATTCGAATTGAAGGCTACATCCGCATATTGTCGTGACGCTGGGACTAAGTCGACCCGGCCTTCACTTGGCAGCGTGCAGAGACTCCGGGTTGAAGGATTGAATCTTCGAAGTTGGTAAAATATATATACAAGCAGGTTTAATGGCACTTTGAGAAAACTTATTTACATGAAAAAGAATGGTATATCAGCAAAATGGCAAGCGTTAAGAGTTTATAGCGAGAAGCGTCTGGATGAGCCGTTTACTCAGGGCTCAGAGCGTCATTTCCTGCTCGGCAACGTCCTTAAATCCCCCTATTCCAGCCCCTCTCTGAAGATGCTGACCAATCAGTTCCAGGGCACACACCTCAGATATCGGCAACCAATCGATCACATCACTGCACTGATGGTCTGATGCACTGACTGGTCCAGTATTGTTTCGTCGGGCGTGGTCACTTGTCGGGTAGAGCTTGGAAACGGCGAGGAGGTAAATTTCGATTCTTCTGCAAAGATCCGCTATGTTGGTTCCGGCAAGTGGATTTCCTTCTCAGAAACACAAGTGTACGTGCGCGCCACGAATACTGCTCCCAGCATTGTCCCTTTCCGGCAATTGCAACTTTTTCCTGCATTCACTGGAAATCCTCTAATGGCCGTAATCCTCATGCTCCTTTCTTCTCCTGTAAGTCAGCGGACGTGTCACTCCGATCGTCTCCTTTAGACAATAGGCATTCCTCACTTGACAATAGCGCCTCTCGACGGGAAGGGTGAACAGTTGAACAAAAGCACTTCCGGCTATTTGTCACAGGGCGACGTTTCTTTGTATTTTTCTTGAGGTTTCCTTGACAGGGCCAACTTGGCAGTTGCAGGGTCACGACAAAGCATGCTCACACAAAAAGATTCATGGGAACAGGCTCACTTAGAGCCCTTGCACCAACAGCACATATCAATACCATGCCCACAGGCGCACAATAGTGCGCGCAAGCGCGGACCATGCACGGTCACAACAGTATTGACAAATATTGGGAAAGGCAGCTTTTCCTTTAACGCAGAAAGTTAATTACACTTTTTTGGATTTTTTTATTGTCGCCGTTTTAGACCTCGCCTTCGCCAAATGTCTAGCTGCGCTGTCAGCTCTAATTAAGTGCCACCGCAATCTCAAGTTGCTGTATGGATACTGGAAACCAGATATATGGTTTAATGCCAAAAAGCGACCTAGGATGTGAGAGACGCCATAGTGGAGTGCTGCGCGAATTTCGACGACCTGGGGTTTGAATTTTATGTCACCCAACTGGCCTACAGCCATGACTTTTTAAGTTACCTGGGGTTCATTAACGTGCACCGATTTTGCACAGCACATGGACGTTATGCTTTTCGGCTAGCGTCCGCCACGGCCGAGATTCGACCCCCCGTCCGGAGTTAGCAGTCGAGCGCCCCAACCACAGATCCACCACGGGGAGGATGCTGGAGGCCAGATGGAAACGATGTTACAGCGCCCCCGAGCGCTACCGCAGCTGCATTCGTGCTCGCTGCAAAGCCGTCTTCGCAATGTCACGGTGGGAATACAAACAGCTGGGTCTTCCCCACATCACGCGTTCCAGAGCGAGCAAGAGCGTGAAGACGCGAAAGGTATGTGGAGGCCAGACAAAGTTACTCTTATTTAAGGCTATAGAGTGACCCGCTAACGGGCCATTAATTACGCCCACCGTCGCACAAACTCGAATCCGCCTCGTGCGGTAGAATCCCATGAGTGCCCTTTTTTGGTCGATAACCATTTTCAAAACATTTCACCACAGATGAGCCGAGCACCAGGCCAGGGGGAAATTCTGTACCCACTGGAAAACGGTGGGTACCTATCTGCACCAGGAATCGAACCTGGTACGACTCGAATGCGAGGCGTATGCTCACCGAAAGGAGGCCACCGCTTCGGTAAATTTTGGTGTGAAATTTGACCTAAAAAAGGAACATCCGGTATATTGGGGCCCTCCGTGCGCGCCTTCACGGCGTACCGATCGTTTTAAGCATATATAAATCTAGAAAAAGTTATTAGACATTGGACGTTCACATTAGACGTTCACATAAGCGGCGACAAATGACCAAAACAGGAAATGCGCATGATTTACAACAAATGAAAGTGCACATATATGATACATCCTAAGGAACCAATACATCACAAATCAGTATTTACATTCAGAATAAAATTTGGCAGTTCGTGATGATGACATATACAACTCTGAAGGTAAAAGTAGAATAATTTGCCAAATAAAATGGATAGTTGTAAAAAGTAATCAGCTTTCCCCTTTCCGTGTTCTCCGAAGCATGCACATATCCTAAAAGGGAACCTTCCAAGACATTTTCAGCACGTGGCAACTGGCGATTGGCCCGCAGAAAGGCAATCACTAGCCTGTCTTCGTGTTTCCCTGAATGTGCTCCTTACATCGATTATATTGTGCTCCTTACATCGATAATAACAAGCTAAGCTGACATTGAGGAAAACACGAAAGCAACGATATGAGGCAATTTGTCGTCTTCGCATGCCTCGGCGTATTCGTGTAGCCGTTAAGAGATACAAAAAAGAATGCTGACTACAGAGTCCGAAGCACACTCGAACTTTACGGAACAGCGACCATGTCCAGCACGAGAAAGAAATGTTGCGTGTCCGATTACGGAAGAGTCAGGCCGCACGCGACCAGAGAGCCATAAAAGAACACCGGAAGGCATGAAAAGACTGCCCACCTTTGTCGGCAAAATGCGCAACTGACTTAACAATGGGCTACCATGAAGTTAGGAAAATGAAAAAGGAAAAATCCCAACAAGGTGGCGAAACGTCTGCGGTAGTCTGGAGGCAGGGGTAAAAAAAAAGAAAAAAAATGAAACGAGGCTCCAACTGATCACGGTCGACGATGCCCGTCGCGCAATCCTCGGTCTCCGGCAGAAGCAGCAGACCGAGGACGACCATCCACCGCCCTCCCAACGACACGACGCAGCGGGCAGCAGTCAAGGGATGTCAACGTGAAAAGTCGGGGAAGGGGGTCCCCGCCGCGGGCCCAGGAGAGACGCAATCACGACTCCGTGAAAGGGGCAATTCCGGCGCGTAAACGACGTCGACAGACGACCATTTGCGCAACGGCGGTATATGCCTGGAGGGAGCGAAGGGAAAGGGAGATTGGAGAATGGGACGACAACGTTAACGAAAATGAAAAGAAAAAAAAAAAAGAGAAAAAAAAACGCTCGAGGACAGGCTGAGCAAAGGGCTACGGGCTTGCCGTCTGCTCGAACTGCACGGGCAACTGGCGGGAATGGACAGCGCGCGCAACACACAAGCCACCACGGAAGATGGCACGGCAGCGGAGCCGAAGAAAAACAGCGGTCTGGCACGCGTGAAACCACTGTATTTTCGGGCTAGACATACGATATCACACAGGAGAAGGAGCACTGCGCGCTACACTACAATGCGAACCCTGTGCGTAGTGCGACGGAATGCGGGGAAATTCGAAAGCGTTGAGGGGGAGGGGGTGGAAACTATAGCGGAGTGTCGGTACAGCTGCCCGCAGCGAACGCGAGTTCCCAAATTCAATTGCATGCGGTGTGCAGGCGCGGTTGCCATAGCGACGAAATGGAGGAACGCCCCCGTGTCGAGATTTGCGCCCGCTTTGAAAATGGGAAAAACTGCGGGCTACCGTGAAGCGTGCGGACCTTGTGCATGCACGTTGTACCGGTAGATTGTGACAGTTTTGGTTCAATGAAGCCCGACCGTAGATACTTTGTGCAGGCGCCTACTTCGGGGTTGGAATTGGTGCCCCTGGCCCAAGGCCGCTCTCTACGCTTAATACTGCGCTGCTCCCATGTGCTCCAACGGAGCCAGCAGGCTAAAGCGCTGCGAATATATATATAAAAAAAAGACTGGGGGTAGAAAAAAAAAATAAAAACGACAAGGGGGGGGGGGGGGGGGGGGGGGGGGGGGGGGCTACAAATATCCTCATTCGATTCTGAGTACAGCAGAACGCACAGCATATTGATGGCTGAAGTCCAGAGCTGAAGACCTTCCCTCGTGACCTCATAGGGAGGGACGATTCCTGCATACATCCGATGTTGATCAATCACGTTGATCCTTTCACCTGTAATCGTGATATTTCAGAGCAGACGTAACGGAGAAAAAAAATGTTGCGAGTCCACCCTGCGTACTGTTTTCGTAGCAAAAAAAAAAAAAAAAAAAAAGAATAAAAGAAAAAAGGGGGGAGGGGGGGGGGGGGACTGTGGTTTAGCTGCAGTTGAACCCAGTGCACTTTGGAGCAGCGCAATGAGTAGTAATAGAGCCAATTTGGAGCAGCTTTGGAGCTTTCGAGTTATGCTTCGGAGCATGTTTCTAGGGTCACACTTTTAACAATTGCTAGCTTTTCTTTCTGGCATACAAAAATACCCAATTTAATTTCTATGCAACGTTCAATGCTTTGCTGACTAGTACTACACCTGCACCTGACCTGATGAACAATTTGGGAAAGACTAGTAGCAAACCAAATGCTTGCTTCTACATGTCATAATTGAACTAAGCGATTATTTTGACGTAACAGATTGAAACGTGGACTCTACCACTTTGATGTAGCACTTCGATGACCAGAACATCTCCGCCCTCCTTATGAAAATCCTTTTTGATCCCATGCCTATGCTGAAAAACTCCAGGTACTGGTCGGTAGTACTTTCAGGAAGAATAGACTGCACTCAAGGGTAGCCTTTTCCTCATTCAGATACTTTTGCTTCATAGCCTTCTGCCAGTGGCTCCTGATATTTCCACCTGAGACGGCCTGACGCTGCCTTAGTTTAAACACTCTAGCAATGAGCCCTGTATCGCTTTCCAACACTCTTCAGAATATGTCTAGTGAATGGCGCCTGCTCAAGCCACTGCCCGCTTCTTCCTCATCCGTAACAATATTTTCACTTCCCGAAAATTAACCCTGACACTAGTGATTTAAATCCCCAGTTAGCGTTTTGTTTTTCGCTGCGGAGCAGTGCCAGTGCAATGAAACGAAGCTCCCACAATGAGCCCGCATGTGCAACCGGCAAGCTGGTATACAGTGTGCAAGTGCTTACTCTAAAGGAAGGGTGGAGTAGCTCCTAGCATCTCTTCCGGCTACACTCACCCCGCGGCCCGCGGGTGCTGTTTTAGCAACGACCGCCAAGGGTGCCCTCAAAGCTACAAAGGGGGAGGAACAGGAGGGGTGGGGCGGATGTGCTCCTCGTTCCCTCCTAAAAAAGAAACGAACGACAAGGTTTATCGACAAACAACCGCCATGCACGGCACGCCTCGCACAGACAAGGCCCCACCACTCGGGGACCATAAAACAGCTGTGGCAACAAGCCAGTCTGCGCGGCTCACTGGGGGGTGCAAACAAAGGAATAAATAGCCGGAATGAAGTGAACGACGGCTAAAGAAAGGCGAAAAATGGGAGCGGCCATGTTTTCTTGTACTACTTTCAGTATTAAGGAGGACGCCCTGCGGGAAACTGAACACTGCGCCGGCGTCAGGGTGGTCAGAAGCACAGCGCAGACCTGCGGGCTGAGAACGAGGCAAGCGTGCAGCGGCATCGCTGCACCGCGTCTGGGATTTATTTGACGCGACGAGGCGGAGGTCATAATGCAACTGGGACAAGGCTCTCCTTCCCAGACAACCCCCTCCCATCTGGAGAGAGGGGGCATACGCGACAGAGCGGATAGAGCCCGGCGGCTACAAGCCGAGGCTTTCTTTAAGGCCAAGCGATGCTCCTTTTCTCTCCATCTTTTCGTAGAGAGAAGGAGTGAGCAGTAAACGAAGCCAGGGATGAAAAACTAAGAAAGCGAAGCGGGAGAGGATGACGAAGCAGCTCCGCGCCGACTTCGGGGGATGCACGAAGTTCAAGGTTGGGAAACTTCCGGCCCTGGCAAGAGGAAGGAAAGGAAGGTGGCAAAGAGTCCAGGCTACAGCGGCCGCGTCATCAACGCTGCGTGCGCGAGAGGAACAAGATAAAAAAGGAAACCGCAAGGGAAGCAGTGCGGGGTAAGGAGGGGTTGGCCGGTCGGATTGCTCATTGTGGAGGCTCGCGCGGACGCACCGCCTGGATGGGTACAAGATGTGAAGGATGGTGACGAATGCGCACATGGATGGAAACTCATCCCCGACATGTGGTTTAATCCTGTGTACACGGCAGCACTGGTGACGGGACGGGGCCGGCCGACGTACCCAGGCCCCATCCTGTGACTAGTCAACTAACTCGTGTAGCTCATTGGCCGCAGATAGCTAACTGAGCATTTCCTTGAGCGGTGGATCCGGCAAGGTTACTGGCGTATGTACAACACTACAAATAACGGGAGAAAGTACTGGCCAGTTAAGGCTGATGCCTGCGATACTGAATAAGAAGGAATGGTGAATACATTCCAACGAGAGATTGCGAAAGGCAAAGGACACCGCCCAAGCTTGTACTGGCCGTGAATAGGAAGCAGCTGCGAAGGTAAGCATACAAGGGCAAGCATGTTGTGGCTGTAGGAAGAAGGAAAATAAAATGCACGGGCCTGCTACTGGCTCAGTAGCTGAGCCCCCTCCGTTCCCTCGTGTGGACAGAAGAGAGAAAGCAGAGAAGAAAGAAAAAGGAGAGAAAGTGGCGCGCCGCAACAGCCGTCGCCCACCACCTAGGCGGTGGCGGGTGCAATGAGGGCCTATAACAAAATGCGGTGGCTGGCTAGCCCCCGCCGCAAGCGGCGTTGACCTACCGTCCCAGCCCCGTAGGGCCAGGAAAAGCCACCCTTCACCACCTTCGGACCTCTCCCGGCAAACATGCACAGGAACCAGAATAGAACTATACAGCCGGTGGCGGCCGACAGCGGCAGAGGTAGCACATGCATGCATACCGACAAACCTTAGGTTCCTTTACAGAAGGCTATCACGCACCGTGTGTTTTCTCGTTCGTCGTGATGTTAGCGCTAATACCACGTTTCCCAAATTCAAACGCCAACAAGCCCAGCTTTCTGCAATAAAAAAGAGGTGTCGCAGAGCCGCGAGGCACCTGTCGATGAGGTTCGGCACCCCACAAATGCACCGAATGGCAGAAATTGATGCACAGTGGAGCCGTAGTAACTACCTCAAAGCAGGCAGAAAACGTGAGCTATGAGACCACTACCACACTAACCGCGTAAAATAGGAAAACATCTTTATTTGTAGGTTCGTTACTATATTTAACCACAAAAGCTGCCTCGCTTAATTAGCACACAGAACATGAAAATGAAGATATACTATTCTATGGATTTCAGGCAGAAAGATTACGCAGTCAAATTTTGTTATTCACCCAATTCAAACTGGGGCGAAAATAGGGTAAGTATATAGGACATGACTGTTGTAACGTTCAGAACTTAGACACTCCTCGTTTTATTTCAGAAAGCGACCGAGTTATGCTTTCAAAAATACCTCAACCGACAAAAAGAAAAAAATCGGCGACTAATGAAGAAAGCACGTGTTCAGGGGTTTTCGAAAATTTAATTGAACGCTGGCAAACACAAGTATCCCGCAAAGAGCCCCAGGATTGCTACTGTAGCGCCGTTTAGGTGTTTTGGCAAGATCAAGTGCGTACTGAAGCGAGCCAAACGGCATGACTGCAAATAAAGGGCTCCCATCGGTTGGGTCGATCGATCCCGCTTGTCACCTATAGATGGAACTGCAATGCAATTCTAGTTCTTTTTCGCCAATGCACCGCGTGGACTGGCCACTTAATTGCTCCACAGAGTACAATACGAATCCTTTCCAACAGAGCGATTCTGATAGGATGAAAGCGTTTATCAGTTTAAGTGAACCTGATGTACATGTCATCCGAGATCTAATGAATTTCTAAAGCGTCACGGCGGTGCATAAAGTACCAGAATCACTGGCACCCTGTCTGGCGCAATATAACTTGGAATGACGAATGACGAGCCGTACCAAAATAATTATACCGTAGAGACACTGCGCCCGAGAACCTCGTGCTTTGGATCCCAATAAAGGCCACCACAGGCGCGCTCAAAAGTGTGGGAAGGTGTTATTCCGCAGACTTGCCATGACAACAGTTATGCGCGTAAAACGATCAGACGCGTGCATTTAATTTTAAGGGTGTGCAGCAGGAAGTGCGATCACAAAACCTGTCCACTCCTAGCGCCGAGCTAATAAAGATACATAGAGGAACAAAAACTATAATATAGAGGAGGGAAAAAACGATCCTAGAACCCATGTTTGATGACTAGAGCAATACGTTGTCAAATTTGCATTGAAATAGTGCGGATCAGGGACGTGAGAACAGCGCAGATGTCATAGCACAAAAAAGAAACGTCAGAATTGAGTTAGAACCGCCGGTTTGTGTGATTAAAACTCAATGCTGAAGATAACCGAAAACAATCGGGGCAAAAAAAAAAAAAAAAAAAAAAAAAAAAAAAAAAGGGTTTGTGAAGTGACATCAACCGGGAGTTGTCCAAGCAGTAAAAATATTACAGAATGAGCGGAAACACGCCAGATTTGTGTCGAATTAGATAAAAACTATGTAACTTATAACGTATACGTTGATCAAAATTTGTCAAAAACGAGGAATCGTGGTTGATGACTTGAGAGTCGTCGAAGCACTGATAAAAAGACACCAAATGACTAATTACTGAATTTCATGTAAGCGCCTAGCAACAGACGCCAGCGCGCCTGTATCAACAACTATGGCCTTCAAACGACTTTCGCCTTCCCGAACTGTACAGTTACCAAACCGCCTCCAAACAGTTTTAGAAAATAGAGCAGTAAACTGCGTTCGCTAAATGGAGGCACGACTTAAAAGAATGACGCAGAACCGCGCTCAAGTGAGGCAGGAACGACATGCCTGCTTTTGGTCGCGTAACCAGCGGCTGTTGGCACCTTCGAACCATATACTATATATCCTCCAGCTCAACAATCGCAGGTGGTGAGCGCGGAGACACCAGAATGGGGAATATATATACGGCGGCGCACATGCCCGTGGGCGCAATAACGGCTGTTAAGCGGTATGCCTGCTCGAAAGATTAGGACGCAGAGAGCTGCGCTTACACGGGCGGTTCCCGTCAGCGCAACGTACGTGTCACGCGGAAAGCGCAACGTACGTGTCACGCGGAGGCGAACCGGCTAGCATTCATCACCAGCCTGGCTCGAACAGAGCGCATGCAATTAGCGCGGAGCGGCAGGGTTTACTTTGAGGCCGCATGGCATTGTTGTGGTTACGGCTGGTGAATGTTCCACTGTCTCCGCACGTCGCGTTCCGCTCCGCTTTCCGACATGGTATCCAACGCGAATGTACACAGAAACCCTATCTGGCCGCGTTGATTGGGCAACAATTAGTACTGACAAGGAGTGACTAAAAAGAAAAAGTACTGAAAGCATTTAATGCTACATGAAATAGGCTGAAAGGAATCAAAAAAGAAAATGCAACTGTATAGTCGAAACCAGTGAGACAAGTCCGCGAAGTTAACTACAGGGAACACGCAGAATGCAATTTCCAAGTGCACGATGCCACTGCCGACACAGCACGGTGGAATCAAAAGCAATGCCAGCATTAACTTTGTTATTCCTCCTCCGATTAGGCTAGCGAAACCCTACCGAGCGCAAGACCGCCAAAATTGCGTGCGTACCCTTCAACGTCGTTTTCCTTCGCGCTTCCACGGAGGCGGACTGGGTCACGATAGGAATCAACGAACATGAGCCGCCTCTGTATACGTACCGACTAAACAGAATTTGAATGCTAACTTTCTAGAGACGAGCCGACACGCGCCAGCAACATCCCGAAGACAACCGTCTACAGATCCACTGAACCATCCGTAAAGTCTTCAGTGGTATTGAATATCCAGATTACTGACCTGGCGCAACCGACAGGATTGGACACATTTTGCTATTGTAGTCCCCAGCTTTAGTGCTGTCAAAATGAACATTGAGCATTTACGGAATACCAGAGCGCGACGAGAGTGCGAACATGGCTCGGTGTTCTTCAAAGCCGCGACAGCCCACATGCAGTTTGTCGGCGCGACAGAAGCTCGAGCAAACTGTGCGCGCCGCCGCTGGGCCTGCCGATGCTGGCCTCGCTCATGACCCCCCTACATAAACGCCCAGCGGCCCATGAGACTTCGAACGCAACGAAAGCAAATTGACCAACTGTACCGAGCGAGCAGCATTTCCCCCTCCGCTGTCGGAAGCTCCGCCGGCGTCGCCGGTCCAAGACGCACAAACTTGCGCAGACTATTCGGACGGGAAAGAACGAAGACTTGTAGACGTAAGAACAGTGACAGCGAAAGGAGCTGTTTTGAGAAGAGGGCCGGTCAATATTGGCGGCGAGCAGGCCGTGATGCCAGGTCACGATGGGCGCACGCGCGCGCAGAATGAAGAAAATGAGCGGCGCTGTGCGCTGACGAGGCGGGTAAACACGGACACGATCAGTGGCATGCCGCAAGAGCACGAGAGCTAGAAAACGCCGGCTTCAAGTTCCGCCGGCAGGGAGAGTTCGATTGATGTTGATGCTCTGCCCACATTCCTTGAATCAGCCCGGCAAACAGTGCGGCGCAGAAACAAGCGTGCAAAAACAGTGCAGAGACCGGTTGAAAGTGCAGGGCGAGCCGGGAGGAATTTAGTAAGGATTCGCGACATCAAACCCGTTAAGTTTCGCTTTGTGAACTTAGGGACAACCAGGCAGACTAGCCATACACCACTGCGGCGCCTACACCTGCTATGCGAGACCAAACGCGCTGCGTATACCGCAGAGAATAAATAAATCTGCTATGCAAGCGCCTCGCCGAAAAAGTACAGAAAATGCAAGCAAGATTTCACGCTGCGATGCACGATAAGTGCACCTTTGGGCACAGCAGCGGCAACAGGGCGTCACTGCGAGCCAGCGCCAACAAGAGAAAGAAGTACGCGCTCTTCGGAGTGGCGCTGCATGTTCCGCATCTTACAGATAAGGCATGGTGGCAAAAACTTTAAAACGCAAAGCAGCAAATGCCTTCGCGGTTCAGCAGCGGACGTCAATATTTCAAAGCGGAAGCTAGCCAACCAATAAACCAGCGGCGCACGCAAGGAACCGCATATATTCGCGCGGCTGCGCGCGCTGCACTGGTGCCGGTGAGCAAGTGCGTTGAGCCGCCATCCAGCAACAGCAATAGAGCGGCGGCGAAGGTGCCCCCGGGTGGAGCTTTTCGACCGGTCCATATATAGACGCCCGGCGGCGTATATACCTACTCGAGCGAGCACGCGCGCGCGCTCTGCACGGACTCTTCGGATGAATGCAGTTCATGCGGTGTAGAGGCACGCGAAACCGGGCGGAAATGCAAGCCCCCCGGCAGTGGTGGGCGAACCTGACTGGCAGACCACGCAAGCGGATAACACGGAGGCTCGCCTGCCCTGCCTTTCTTGGCGCCTATCACCGAGTAGCATAGGTGCGACCACCCGAGCTCATGCACGCGCACTTTGCAATAAGTACATGCGTGCGTGAGCGTGTGTCCGCTTGGCGGGGTCCATCCGGTCTGAGCACGTTGGTGCCATGCTGGAATAGGGAACGAAATCGGCCGAGGAAGAGTGGCGGGGCCAATCAGGAGGAGCGAGAGTGACATAGAAGGATTTGGCGGTGAACGTATGCGTCCGGTCGCCGCGAAGAAGCGGCACGAAGACGGAGGAGGAATCCGATTGCGAAAAACGTATGGAAATAGACGGCGACCCACCTTGCCGCAAGGCGATTGAAACAGCACCCGCAGAACGAGTGAAAGTGGGAAGCGGCGTATACGTGACCGACATGCATCCGTATACTGGGGGTTCAGTGTGTACAAAACACAGATGGGAAAATGCAGGTCAGCGGTATAAAGAGAGGTCAAGGCTGGGTTAGTGTAATTTATATAGCCTGTAACAGCGGGAGTGGGAGCAAGAACGCTACGTAAAACGCCTGTGTGAAAAGTAGCCCGAGGGGGTTTCCCTGTAGACCATGTTGCGCGATTCGTTATGTATCGTCAGGTTTTTAGACGTGAACGCTACAGGAACTTCTGTGCTCTCCCCCATCGAAGTTTATAGGACTTTCCAAATTACGCGGAAGTGTCATTTCCGTTTCTTCCCTTGTTCTATTACAAATCAGTAACAACCCAGTGCTTTCCTCACTCGAAACTTATCTGCTTCATTAGCGAGGCTGGCGCTAACGGAGATGGACGTACACAAACGGGACTTCCTGAATGTGCTGCGATGACGAGGATCGTTTAGCGGAACTTGAGCAAGCATCTGAGTAAATGGGGAACTTTCTGCGCCGCTTCGCACGCCCGCTTTGCATAACATTTGATCTCTCCCTCGTAAAGCTGTGGTAAGTGCTACAAGGAACTCCTCCAACAAGGGCACTAGTCCCCGAAGCGATAAGCCTATGAAGCCACGGATATGCGACAGGCAGGCGGCTCCGGATGCAGCAGGCCCCGCGTGAGGAGACTGCACAAGCGATCCGAAATCTGGAGGCGTCAAAGGAGATTACGAATCTGTTGGCGCAGCAATGGTGACAAATAGCCGGAGGAAGTGGGAGGCAAGACACGGCCAACAGCATCCGCCAGAGCGCAATTGGGCAAGGACGGATTCCTCGTTGAGCGCACGTACGCACTCGCGCTGCTACTGCTGCGACAAGGGGCTCTGCGACCCGCCTTGAGCGCGACGCGTGGCACGGCGGACTTGGAAATCGGAGGAGGAGGTCGACTGAAAAGGGAGACGCCGTTTCATAAATAAGCGCAAGGCACACGCACGTCGCGCTGTCAGGCTTTCACGCTGCAGCGCGCGCGACGCGCTGTGCATAGTTGCGCGATAGAAGCAACGCAGTGAGCTCGTAAGCAGCCTCGGAGCACTTGGCCGCTTGAAAGCGAATGCTCGCTCGGCTGCAGTGCACGCTATTTGGTCTGCAGGAAGTCAGTGTCGCTCAGACGACAGTCGTTAATTTGAGCGCGTACGAGGCACTGACACTGTAGGCGACCATACGCTGTCGCGCTACGACAAATATTCATTTACAAGGAGGATGTGACACAAAGGGTAAATGGTTAAGACGTTGGCACGGGTCGACAGTTTAAGAGACAGCAGCGCAAAATGGTTCGTGCGTGCTTATGTACTATGGCGGAGGCGCCCAGCACGTGTAGGAAAGTGGAAACTCCAACTTAAGCGATGGCAACAACCGTTTTGACAGTTGGCACGGCGAATAAGGAGAATGTCAAACTGTCGTTTCGGACAAATCGCATCCGCGTTCATCGCGGCATCTCACGCTATCTGCCGCCATCCTCTTTAGCGCATCCCCTTATTCTTCCCTTCGTCCTTTACTCCTACCCTGTAAAAGTAGGATTCACAGACTCGCGTTCAACAGGCTGCGCTGTATCGAGTCTTTCCACAAGCTCTTCCCACAAGTGAGAAACTCGACGGCCCCGAAATGCGGCCACTGCGGCGGTCAGACCAAACAAACAGGAGCATTCTATGGTTTCCAGTACTACACTTATACACTACAGTAGATGAAGACTTGAACCCCTTTCGATCGTATACGCTCCGTGATTTTGGTCTCCGCATGAAACTGCAGCAATATCTCAGCTGACCAGTAGCCAGCATCACCACCAGGGTGTGGTGATTACAGGACAGTGGGATTGCGACGAGGATGGATGCGAAAAGGAGGTATACGACGACACAGGCTGGGCAAACTTGCCCCCGCTCAGTAACTCGCACATTCACACGGGCGATGAAGAGTCTCTTAAGAGAGACTTCGATTGTTTGAAGCCGCACGCAGCAGGAGAGAAACGGAGAAGTATACACAAGACGGTCGTCTCTGACCTACTAACGTCTCTTTACCAGTCAGGGAAACAAGGTTAGTGAAAAAAGCAAGAAAAATAAAACTCGTCCGAAATGGAAGGAGCCCGCCGAAGAAGGGTCGATAGGGAGACAGGACAGGGGACGAGTCGCGAACAAGAGTCCCGATGCTGGCGCCACGGCACATTCGAACGACCGACAACGCTTCGCGCGTCGGCTGACGCACTGCGCGTAACTTGAAGTAGAAATCTGCAGCCAGGGCAGCGCGCGTATCGGCCCGCCGGCGGATGCGGCGACGTCGATAAGGCACGCGCCCCTTTCCCGGCTGTAAACAGCGCCTGCGGTAAAGCACCGGCGCCTCCCTGAAGTGCGCTCAATCCACGCAAGGCCCCCAGCGCGCTAAGAAGGCAGGCAGTTTCTGCAAGATTTGACAAAATAAGCAGACAACATCGCCGATGTGTCACTTGAAGCGAGAGCTGACGCCACTTCTGGCGGTCACTTTATATGCGTGGCACGGGAAGGCTAAATGGCTTGGAAATCGCCGCGGTTCATGTACGAACGCGTACTCTTCACGCTGCGGGCGGACTGGCGCGCATAACAACACGATTCACAATTTTGCAAGTAACCGCGCCGGCAGAGTGCAAGTGACAGCAAGAAGCTGGACACTGAAACAACCGGAAGCTGCTGCTCTTGGAGTTCTGTCGGCAGCCTCCCTCGAACCTTGGAACCTCCTCTGCTTACGTAGCGGGATGGTATGTCTGCTCATGCTAGCGTCTTCACTCGTGGTAGACGGCGTGATCAGTACCCGTGAGAGTTGAAGGTCAAAAACAAATAAGCGGGGATGGGAGTGGCACGTAACTATGTAACTTCGGTGCAGTTGTGCACAGCAGTGTAAGGTTTCTCAAGCCGCAACGGGTCCACGCGAACTAAATCATAAAAGAGGAACAAACAAATTCAAAGAAGGCAATCAAGACGTAGCTTAACTTTAAAGCTACAACTGCTCAAACGCTGCTTCGCTGCGAAATGTCTGGTGCCTTCAGAAGTCATCGACAGCAGCCGATATTTAATCGCCGTTCAATACGCCGGCGTGTTGTGCGCTGTCATGAAACGTTAAAGTAGAGGTGATCGAAATTCTGGACCCTATAGTTACCGCTATATGGCTCCTAGGCAGGCATGTACGGCGCACCAGTATGTTAAACATTGCGTCGACTGCACCAAAAGAAGGTTTCACAAAACTAAGCAAAACTATAAGCATGCAATAAGTTCGGGATAGAACGAAAGCAGCTTTACTCGCCTGCAGCGAAGGTCCACACTATAACGACACTGAAGCAGAGGCAAAAAGTGCGCGCTTTCTTCGCTCTTGGAATGCAGGTACGGCACGCGAGTTTGAATACGTTCCGCATAATGGAATCTTTAAACAAATCTGGCTAGCGAGCAGCAAAGCAGGCATCCGACTGGCACAGAATGCCTGCATCGGAGACGAATTGTGGTTAAAAGAAAGGGGGAAAAAAAGGGGGGTACAATACAGAGGTTGTCGCGGAGTGCATTTCACGCTACACGTTCCCAGATGGAAGTGAATTTCGGGACAACCCGCTTGCCCATGTTTTATTTGCCGCCGACGCCTAACAGAAATAAAAGGACGCCGCAGGGCAGCGTGCGTTACCATGACATCTGCATGAGCAGTACATCTAAAAAGCGGAGCACGCATACCCGTGGCATACGTCGGGACCCAAAGCAATTTCGAATTCAGAGGGCACAGCTGCAGAGAGTCCCTGGCTCTGTCTGGTATATAAGAACGCTCTTACAGGGACATCCGAACAGAAGTGCAGCGCACTCGGAAACGGAACGGGAGACGAAGAAGAAAACCGAAAGGCGCGAAAGAAAAGAAAAGTGAAAATGAAAACCGCAAACAGGAAATGCGTTTCGTGTGTACTGAAACAGGGAAGACGGGCTATTGTCCGGGTAAGCATATGCAGCGGTGTGTTAGGAGCCGTACAGAACGGCGGTGGCGATGAGAAACGACACACAGCAAGCGAAGGAGCGACGCGAAGGATTGCAAGCCTTACCGGGGAAACAATTTACCCGAGTGCCGCCATCATGTCTGTCTGGACTGCGAGAGCTGCCGCGAGAAGGAGGCAGGGGCCAAATAAAAAGAACAGTTCACCGTAGCCAGCCACTAATACACGGGGTGCAGCAAAGCAAGACAGCCGCGGGAGATGACGGGATCGCGTCAAGAAGCCAACAAGGATAGGAGGAAGCGGTGGAGAGAATAAGTAATGGATGCGCGCGCAGCAAGCGCGAAAGAGAAGGGCAAAACAGGCATCAGCCATCATCCGTCGACAACGCACGCCGAGAGACGACCAAGCGCGACGGCGTGTAAAACAAGAATGGCAAAACTGTCGATCATAAGTCAGCGCAAAGGCAGTAAAAGTGAAAACAAACCAAGCCACGAGCCTGCAATCCGCATCCAGGAATACAAAAGCTGTTCCGAGAACGGCAGCTAGGGCCGGTATTGAGCGAACGAATATGATATGTAAAAGGAGGATAGAAATGAGAACAAGCGAGAAAAGCGTCGCTCTACTGAGTACGGTAAAGCCAGATTCCTAAAATCTCATTTCTTCCGCTACTACAGGGTCTTGGGGGAACGAAGTCTGCATACCGGCAGCAGCCTAAATTACCGAAATTCGAGCGCAGTTTTTCAAGGCGCGGCATAAATAAATTAAAAAAAAAGAAACTACTGGCGAAAGCATTCAGGCGCCGGTGACAGAGAAACTGGAGGACGGTAGGGATTTGCTTCACGCGCGACAGCAGAGTGAAATGGGACCCAACCGAGTAAGATGAGCCGCGGCAGGAAGGGCGCGTAATCAAAACACTACACAGGATAGGAGAAACTCGTAGGCACGTGCGCGTAAACCAGTGACAGCATCTAGACTGGCAAAGCCGCAGTTTCACGCGTCGTAGCACAAATTGTGTACCATTTTCGGTTTGTGTCCGCGATTCCCCTACTCGTATGGGGCGGTGGTGGTGGTGGTGAAAAACATTAGATAATATTTACATGAGAGAGAAAAAAAAATAAAAAGGTGGGAGGCAGGCCTTAAGGGCCAGCCTCTTACAAAGTTCTCGCGCGCGAAATCTCACCTGTGGTACGAAATGCGTGCATGCTTTTGCATGCGCGTAGATAGAGCTGAATTTGCGAAAAGCGGCTGCGGCTTTCGGCAGCATTCAAGAAAGATTTAGAAGACTTGCGACGGCAAACGATCGTAGGTTTCTAGGATGCTGTGGAAACAAAATTTTCATGTCATTTTTCTTGTAAATGATGCGTGATACATTCCTGTATATGGATCGCCATGTGAGTTTCGCCTACGACCACGCTGATAATTTATAATTGTATTTTCTTTTCTCCAACAGTTTCGGTTTCAGAAGCCGAGAGGTAGCTGCGACGTATCATTCAAGTTACGCGCAGTATATATAAAAAAAAACAGCAATAAAACGCTGCTGTGATTCCAGTTCACGAGGAAAGCTTGCTTTAGTGTTGTAGTGAAATAAAACGACGGAGTATCGATTATATTACTTTCATCCTTCACGTGACACTTTGCTGACGTCATAGCTATCGCTCTGCTGGTGAAACAAATAAGGTTAAAGAAAAAGCAATTGTAAATTATTCAGCAGTCGCACGCGAACATCACGCGGTCATCCGTGCACAATGTCTCACGGATCATTACAAATGATAACCCAAAATTAAATTCTATCATAAAATGAATCATTGGAGAAAGAATAAAGCCGCGTTTACAAACATTGCCCTACCTAGACTGCACAAAACTAGTCTGGGTAATTTCTCACCTCGAAAGATGGAATTGAACGGCGGCGCAACACGGAAACGGACACAGACAAGAAGGGGACACCACATGCGCACATTTTTTGGCCAGAAGGCAGACCTTTACCATATGAACCTTGCCAAGAAACGCAAGCCATACCTCGCAAAGAAAACCCAACCTGGGAGTAGTGAGAGGTAAAGCTGTCCAGCTCCGACCTTGCGGAATAAAGGACCTTTCTGACGAGAGCTCGGACAGCGGCATCAGGCAACGCGGTCCCGGACTGAGGACCTGACCAACCCCGCCCTTAACCCATAACTCATAACGCAGATAAATGATTTATACTACTACTAAAGATCAGGGAAAGAAGATAACCGCTGCACTAACTGTACAATATCTCAGCATTCCCCTTTACACCCGGGTTGGCCTTCCACGACGCGAGGATCGACGCACACAACGATATGCGACACGCCACGTCCGTCATCTGCACTCTCGCAGGGTACTTGAACTTATAGTTGATCCGTCCCGTATTTTGGCAACCTCCGTTCAGATCCCCGGGTCCCGCTCGAAGCGTCTCACCATCATCCTCCTCTGCTATTGTGCGCAGGGGAGGGAAAAACCTCCGAAAGAAGTTTTCTTTTCATCAACATAGTCCCGGCGAGCACGCACACCAACGGAAACACGCATAACACCGGAAACATTACGAGTATCGAATGTAAGCGGAGGTGATAGTACGAAGTTGAAGTTTCATCCAAAGCTTGATGAATAAGATTACGCGCTCAGTGTTTTTGTAAATTCCAAGCTGTCGCCACGGCCGCTAAGCCGCGTATAGTTTTTCTCCGCCACGTCCTCCTCAGCTGGCACAAGACGCAGGATCACACAGCCAAAGCGAGGAGGAGCTCTTCGGAAGCTTCGCCTCTGATGAACTGCCTGTCAGGGCTGGGAGCACGTAAGCATCGCTCACTCGCAAAACAGCCCTCCAGAAACCGCGCACTACTTTGCAGAAAATAACTCCGAGACAAAGCTCGGAGAAGCTCGCTCGAGAAAGCAGCGCGACAGCAGTGCGCACGCTCGCAGCTAGGGGACACCAGTGGCAGTAATCACGCTGCCAAGCGTGTCACAAACACCGTCCCTGCGGCTAGACGACAGCCGGCAACACGAGCACGACGCGAAGATAAGTCCCTTAAATCAATTCCCGCCACGACGTATATGGATAAGAAGCCGACGATGTGCGGATGCGGGACGACGGGGGAAAGCGGGCAAGGAAGACGTGAAGGCAGAGCTAAGAACTCGAGGCACACAAAGAAGTACAAATAAAGAACTTCGCTGCGCGCGAGCTTCCGCGAGAAAGCGGAGGAAAAGAAGCAGTAAGGTAAAGAAGTTTCCCGAGGGCCGCGCGCAGCCTCGGAAGTGAAGGAGAGGACGAACGGAGCGCTTCTTTTTTTAAGTCAGAACCAAGCATGCGCAACAGGCACCCAGGTTGAAAGCGCGCCGCAGCGACGTGCCCCAGCAGCACTGAGCAGCAGCTAAGCATATATAAAAAAAAAAAGAAAAAGAAAATGCGCAGCCAAGATGCACGCGGTGCAAGAAACCGCGCGGGGCGCCGCGGAAGGGAGAGAACTTCACTCGCTCACGCCGTCCCAGTGAAAAATGAATCCCAGGGCCTTTTGCCCACGGTCTAATTCGGCTGCTGACCCAGCCAGGCATCATTTCTCGGCAACAACGTGCCATTATCACGCACACAGGCGGACGGGGAGTGTAAAGCGAGGCGCCCCGGAAAGCGTCAAAAGCCCCAAACGATGCATGCAGGCTTCCCGCAGCGACCAACGTCGGCAGCGACATCGTGGTGCGCGGAAGACCCCGCGCGAGTCCCGGAAGTTGAGAGGAGAAAGCACCGAGAAAGCAGACACGCACTAGAGCTTGAGAGGAAAGGAATAGACAGTTGCTTCTGTTTTTTTTTTCTTTTTTTTTTTTTAGAAATGTCCGTTTGTCGCATGGGTGTCGGAGACGAAAAGAACTTTTCGCTGCCGGGGCCGCCGACAGGGCCAACGGGTGGGCAATTCCGAATCGGAGGCCCGCGTCGTTTTTGCAAGGCGAGGGCGGTAGAGGGCGGTGGACCCAAGCGCACTCTCGCGGTCGTCCTTACCACCGCCCGACTTCCGCCGGCATCCCTTTGAGGGGGGACTTCGCAGCGCCGACGAACGAGCGGCGCGTGAGCGATGACAACGGCACTGATGACAGCAGAACTTATCTACACCATAGGACGGGGGTGCTCGGAGTGGAGTAGGTCCTTAGGACTGCACCAAAGGAAAGCTGTTCCTTGCCGCCGTAAAAGCATACAGCGGCAGAATTTTGTTGGAATTACGCCCGGCACGGTGGTCTGCGGACACTTTCCGCCGGAGCGAGGTGCCGCGCATAGGATGACCGGATACGGCAACCAGAGACCCGCGCGTTTGTGCGCTCTCGGCCACGTGCTCTCTGCTAGCGTAGACGAGAAGGAGAGCGTCCGCAGCTGCATCGGCAGGAACGGAAATGCGGCTTTCGAGAGCACTCGCACCGTCGATGACAGATAGTGGATATCCACGGTAGCGGCGAAGGCAGCGCGACAGTTCGTACGCACGTAAGAGGACACGGCTCTCTGCGCTATACGCACGCGCCGTTATAACAATGCCCCCGTCGAAGAAGAGGAGACACGAGTCTCGTCGGGAAAGTGATCGCAGACTCCTGTGGCGATGCCAAGGCTGTCAGTAGAGACTGAAGAGCAGTCTGTCAAAGCACGCGGCAACCTTACTCCATCTCCCCCATCCCTTTGCAAACTGCCGCCCACCCGCCACGTAGTGCAGAACGAAGACGTTTAGTCCTGGCTTTCTTCAGGCGAACACAGTATTCCATATGTCCGCCAGTACGACGCCAACGCTTTGAAGGGGTTGTCTCTAGAAAAACAGACGACATTGATAGACCGAACAGATGCCGAAGAAGCGCAGCAGGACAGCCGAGACAGGCAGGACCATTTCTAGAGAGAGGCAGCACGAGCTGTGCAAGGTTACGCCGCAGATAAATTACAGAGCTTGCGTGGCAGATATCGTAGGGTTTCGAAGGACTGACAGAAGAGCGGTAAAGGGACGATCAAAAGGTGCGCCGAAAAATAACAATGAGAAAAAAAAAAGCAGAATACTGGCTAAAGTTCTAAAGCGGGATTGCACAGACGTTACAACTGGTCTACCTTTGCGAAGTTGGCCTGAATAAGACAGGTCAATAATTTAATCTCATTGATCGGCTGCGTTACTGCAGCGCCATGCTGCTGGAGCTTCTATGCAGCTGTTGATCAAATTCCACAAGCAAAACAATGGTTTGCTGAAGGGCAGCAGGGCTGTCACCAAATGACCTATGTCTGACAACTTAATATGCGCTGCAAGATGCGCTCCCGATAACAAGCATGCAGTATATAATTGCCGGAAGTGTACAACCTCGCTTTCCATTAACCACCTTCACTGCCGTTATTCAGAGTCGAAAGGGGTAATTTTATGCCTGACCACTTGACATGTGGCACTTCCCCGTCGTTCAGCTTCCGCGACTGCACGCGCAGCGTTGCCCTGCCAAAGCGATTGATACCCGGTCTGCAACACATGTACCCTCATTTCGAAATGCGCGTGCGATTCTCCAACGTCAGCGGCATATATGGTGGGGTCTGATGCCGCCTCGTTCAAGAGCGCCTGAACTAAGCAACCAACCGAAGCCTGCATGCCTTCAACGATACTCAGGGTGCATCGGCGGCGCGGGTCCGCATTGTATGTATAAGCCAGCGTCAGCAGCAGCGACGTGGCATCACCAGTGATAGCGGCGGCCGCTAAAAAAGCATGCTGCGCTTAACGAGTCTACGTCGATGACGTTCGAGCCGCAAAGGGTGTGCATCACTCATGTGGCGCGCGCACGATTAACGCCCTTATCATTCGCGCCCTTGCACGGGCCGCAGGAAGACCTTCACTGCAGTCGAGAGCTGAAAGAATAATGCACCTCACAGTATGATGTTGCGGCCTTCGGCCAGCGCGGAAGACGTGCGGCGAAGACCCTGCACATGGCCGAGTCAAGCGGGAGAAAGAAAAACGTGAAAAACAGGTCCGAGTTCGTCCACATGCAGCGCCGGCGCGTAGTTTTTTTTTTTTTTTTTTTTTTTTTTTTTTTTTTTTTAGTGCACACATGGCGAGACTGCCGCTAAGCAGGAAGATGTTCTGAAGCAAGGGCCGGAACTTAACGCGATGGTCTGGTTAGTGGCCAGGCCGCCTCTGCGTGGACGGGCAACGTTTTAAACCAGTCCGCTTCTTATCTACTCCTGCAGCGCCTGCGACACGTACCGGTCGCATTCAGTTGTAATGGAAAAAGCGACCGGCAGGACCGTGAAAGGTGCACGGAGCATTGTAATGCGCTCCTTCGGGAGAACAGGCTTTATGCGTAGTGCTCAGCTGGTTTTCTAAAATCAGGCGGAATAAAAAGACAGTGCTGCATCTGCCCACGCTGGCAGGGCGAAGAAGCTTTATCACGCACCCCCCACCAGGAGATACGCGCTCGGAGACATTTGTTGCATTAGAATGGCGGGAGAGGGGGAGGACACCGGAGCAAGCTTTCAAGCCCGAGGGGAAGGCGTGTCCGGCAACGATAGAAAAGCACGCAGAGTAGAAATAGTGTAGTATACGGCCCTCGATTAAAACTAGTCTTTTAAAGGACGAATGTGCCGTCTGAATGCAGACTCAAGGTCCCCCCCTACACGCTGTTGTGACCGTGCATGGTCCGCGCTTGCGCGCACTATTGTGCGCCTGTGGGCATGGTATTGATCAGAGGTGGGCAACCTCATGAGGTTTCGACCTCATGAGGTCAACCTCAACCTCAAAGTGACCTCAACCTCACGGAGTGAGGTGAGGTTGAGGTGAGGTCGTCCACACCTGAAATATTTTTGAGTGAGGTCAGCAAATGAGACCTCAACCTCATGCGTGAGTTTGAGGTTGAGTGAGGTCGTAACTTAGTGAGGTCGGCTTGTGAGGTCGAAATTTTTGTTTCCCACAGCGATAAAATAGCCGAAAAAACACCTTTCATAATGCCTGTCGTGTACACTCTTTTGGCTACCAACGCGCACGTAACGAACAGTTTGTGTCTGTGCGTTTGCGTTCGACACGAAAAAAAAGGAGGGGGGGGGGGGGGGCGTAAAGCGCTGCGCGGCAAACGAGTGGGGTTGGACGACGGCTGCAGACTCGAAAGAAGGTGAAACAAGATCCCGCCACCATTCCGAGCGAGTTTGGGAAGGGAGAAAGTCTGCGCAAACTCGAAGGGTTTCCAGACATACGTGGGTATGTCGACTTCTCGGGGGGAAAAAAAGCTAGAATAGTAGAAAAGAGGGAAGCGCAAGATCCAGCAACCAAGGAATTGCTTGGGGAGGATGGCACGAGAGAGGAGGTTTCAGAGAGGCATATGGAAAGAACAAGTATGCAGAAGAGACGAGAGATAAATGGCTTGACGAGAAGTCACCCCACGAAGACTGTATTTTAGTAAATAAAATCTGCTTTTGCTATTGTATATGGTACGAGTTAAAACGAAAGAAAGCAGTGGGACGGTAGATCGTAGTTGTATCAGTGCAATCCACTCTTTTATTATTATTATTATTATTATTATTATTATTATTATTATTATTATTATTAGTAGTAGTCACTAGACATTAAATTAACCCCTACATAAAAATATAAATTTAATGTGCCCTTCTCGAAGAATCATTGAAGAACAGACAGGTGACTGACGACTGCTTGCAGTCATTCTCATACCCTACATGAGCTTGCGCCTTTTTCATTTACATGTTTGTTTATCGAGGGCCTCCCCTCCGTTTTACAGCTTGCAGCCAAAGTAGCGGGCGCGCCTTTTGTTCGTAAGCTGGCTTCTGCTCTTTCGGCTCCGCAGCCGGTGTCCGATCTCAGCTAGCGGACAAAGCGCGAACCCGGGAACCCCTCGGCATTTCTTGGAAAGTAAGCCACTGCACATACGCGTGCCTCTGGGAGTTTGTGAGTTTTAGGTATTTTTAAGTGCGTTTCTGTCAACGGGGCCGAGAGTTACAAGGACAGTGGCAGTGTGGGCGAGACAGCGAGTTGTGTGCGTGGTGCTCGAGCGTGTGAATGCGCGAGTGAAGATCTGCGTCTCCTCTTCTCGTTAGTTTTTCAGTACACTTGCACCACCCCTATTTTTCTTCTTGTTTTCGTTTTGTGTGGTTACTTACCAGTGCCCCCTCTCGCGTTTGTGCACCCGCGTTTACTCACAACCGGCCGCTTTTCTGCGGTACGGCCAGTCCTCACCCTCCCCCCCCTCCTCCTAAGAAATAAAAAACAAAAAAAAAATCAGAAAAGACAATTCTCAGATTCTTCCTCTTGCAACATTCTTTTCTTTTTTTTTACTTCTTTAGCTTTTGGTTATGCGCTATACCTCCGACTGGCGTATTCCTTTTGGTCTAAAGAAATATAAAGACAGGCCCTTCTTGCTTCTCGGAACGCCGCGGCGGCTGCGCGAACTTCTGTCGCTTGTCGACCATGCAGGCATCTCATCGTTTCGCAGGAGGGAGACGCTAGTCAGTGTTCAAACTCTGCTCTTCCTCCCTGTAGACGCGTTGCCACCCTGCTCACCACCCGCTAGTCTTCCTCTCTTGACGAATATTGTGCAGTTAAAGAAAAACGAAACAACTCCCGTAGCATGGGTTAAGTGTTCGCGCTTCCTTCTCCCAGTGGGCGTGGTTCTCTCGTCGCGACTAGAAGCCGGTGTCTTAGCCCCACGTTCTCATCGACAGCAATCGTTCCTGGAACGTCTGCTTGGAAGTCGCCCCGAAACGGCGTCGGTGAGCCGCCCGAAATCGGCAAAAAAAAGGCAGCATCTAAACCACTTGCTGTGTTCTTCGCCATTTACCGTGGCCGTCTTTTTCAAGCGAGGACACGCAGCCATGCCGTGGTCGGCGACTTGCTGTAATTTATGACGGAAGTTTCCGCCCTTTCCTGCCGAGGTCTGCCCTTCTTCTTCGAGGTCTATCGCATTGTTGCGTTCGGCGTCGAGGGTGCATGACATGGTTGCGGTTATGGCAGGTGTGGTTATGGCAGATATAGCGAAAAAATCTAAATATACCGACGATGAGGTGTGCGCGCGCAGTTGTCGAATTGGCGAAGACATCGAAGGCCATTTCCGTTACAATAGCCACGCAAAAGAAACGAAAAGCACTGTAAACTCGGAATGCATTCACTGCGACAAGAAACTGTGTGGGCAAGGAAACTAGCTTTTGAGCTTCTCTCGGCATCTCAAGGTAATGTGCGAATTATCCCTAATCCAACGTATTATTTCTTTAACTTACATCAATGATAAAAGGAATGTTTTGGGGCTGCAAATTCACCGTTAGTTATTATAAGTAGAAGGGAGGGTAATCTTTCCAATAATTTGTCACGGCGTTTGTTCTATACAGCACAACCCACTCGTCAGGATTATCGAAAGTAGCGCAATGTCAAAAGTTAAGCACGCTTTACCTTTTCGTAACTAAGCGTCTCTGCATATGGCAACATTTTGTCTGTCCGCCTCTTGTGATAAGTCCCACGTCAGAAGTCCATTTGATAAAAGAATGTTATGGTACTACAACTTCCATATATACGCAAGTGGTCGATCTACTTTTTTTTTGTAACAGAGACGTTACACTGAGGTAACATTAGATTGTTTGTGATTTTGTCATCCGATTCGATTTAAAATCGCAGGAAAATGTCTTTACCAAGAAATTATGACATGCTTGTCATGAGGAAACACTATTTGACGGTCAGAGATATGTGCGACGTTTCACTGCAGACCTTCGGGAGTTCGCATCCAGCAGCACCAAGGACACATAAGCATTGCAGCGGGAATTAGGTCAAAAGTCACCATATCAAAACAAATAAAATAAAATTTGAAGAGTTGAAACTGACCAATTATACTGCCGTTATTAGGTCAGCCTGCTATGAATCAGTAGCCCCGCTGGCAAATGTTCATTTAAATTTTTTTACTTTACAAGTAACCCTCATCATATTCAATGTTGTTTAAAATTTGTGTCGTTATTCTGGCATGTCACCGCACAGGACTTGTGCCATGACGTTTTATAGTTAGTGTTCTCAAGTGAAAAACCTTTTATTTATTTTTTTTTTGAGGTCGAGCGACCGACCTCAAACTCACAGTTTGAGTTTGAGGTGAGGTTGAGTGAGGTCGGTGGTGGCATCAGAAAAATTGAGGTGAGGTCACCTGGTCAAACCTTAACCTCAAAGTGTGAGGTTGAGGTTGAGCGAGGTCAGGAAATTTTTATTGAGGTTGAGCTGAGGTTGCACTTTTTGAGGTCAAATGCCCACCTCTGTGCTGTTTGTGCAAGGGCTCTAAGTGAGCGTGTTCACATGAATCTGTGAGCATGATTTGCTTTGTCGTGACCCTACAACTGCCAAGTTGGCCCTGTCAAGGACACCTCAAGAAAAATACAAAGAAACGTCGCCCTGTGAGAAATAGCCGGAAGTGCTTTTGTTCAACTGTTCACCCTTCCCGTCGAGAGGCGCTATTGTCAAGTGAGGAATGCCTATTGTCCAAAGGAGATTATCGGAGTGACACGTCCGCTGACGTACAGGAGAAGAAAGGACCATGAGGATTACAGCCATTAGAGGATTTCCCGTGAATGCAGGAAAGAGTTGCAATTGCCGGAAAGGGACAATGTTGGGAGCAGTATTCCTGGCGCGCACGTACACTTTGGTTTCTGAGAAGGAAATCCACTTGGCGGAACCAACATAGCGGATCTTTGCAGAAGAATGGAAATTTACCTCCTCGCCGTTCCCAAACTCTACCCGACAACAAGTGACCACGCCCGACGAAACAATACTGGACCAGTCAGTGCAGTGATGTGTTCGATTGGTTGCCGATATCTGAGGGGTGTGCCCTAGAACTGATTAGTCAGCATCTTCAGAGAGGGGCTGGACATTGGGGATTTAAGGACGTTGCAGAGCACGAAATGACGCTCTGAGCCTTGGGTAAACGGCTCATCCAGTCGCTTCTCGCTATCAACTCTTAACGCTTGCCATTTTGCTGATATACGTTTTTTTTTTTCATGTAAATACGTTTTCTCAAAGTGCCATTAAACCTGCTCATATATATATATATATTTTACCAACTTCGAAGATTCAATCTTTCATTAACCCTGAGTCTTTGCACGCTACCAAGTGAAGGCCGGGTCGACTTAGTCCCAGCGTCACGACAACGCCCCGAAGACGCGTGAACGGCGCAACCTTATACGCTGAAACGCTTTACACCAAAATGCTGGGATTTCCTGGCAGTCGCTATCCTCGTGGAAATGGTATGAGACAGGGCCGCAAGAGCGAGAAAGTGAGCAACCAAACGTTCTCACGTAACAAGTATCCAGGAAGGAGGGTTGGGGGGGGGGGATGTTTTCCCTCCTATGATCCAGGTCGTCCCCTCTTCCCTTGGTTCTCTTGGCAGTGCTCTTGTTATGCGTCCCCTCCCCCGTCGGTACAGGAAATTACCTTGGGCCTCGATCCCCCTCGACAAAAAAAAAAAAAAGGAAAATTCCTACTTACATGCCTGTCTCACGCATAAGTGAAGTGCCACGAGAAAAAAAAAAATCCTCTGACACTTGATCTGCCGAAGTGGAGATCTACAGGAGGAGAATGCAGTACAAATGGGATGCTCGATAAAAAGAGAAATCAAATACCTAAAAAATGGTTCAGGGCGCTGTTACGACCAAGCATCCGCATTTGCGCGCTCTATTGTTCGCCTGTGGGCATGGATAAGTGCTGTGAATATGTGGTGATGGTCCAGTGGCTCTAAGTGAGCCTGTTTCCAGGAATCCTGTTTTGTAAGCCTGTTTTGCTTTGTGGACACTCTGCAAATGCCAAATTGACCCTGCCAAGAGAACGTCTGGAAAAACACAAAGAAACGTCCCCCTGCGGGAAATGCAGGAAGTGCTTTCTTTCTTTTGTTCACCCTTCCAGTCGATAAGCCCTATCGTCCAGTGAGGAATGCCTACTTTCCAAAGGAGACGACAGAGTGACATGTCCGCTGACGTGCAGGACAAGAAAGGAGCATGACGCATACAGCCATTAAGTGATTTCCCAGGAATGCAGGAAAGATTTGCAATTGTCGAAAACGGACAATGCTGAGAGCGGATGCGGCGCCACGTGCACTCGGGTTTCTGAGAAGTAAAACCACTTGTCAGAACCAGCCTGTGGTTTCTTTGCTGAAGAATAGAAATGTACCTCCTCTCCTCGCCGTTCCCAAGCTTTTCCCGCCAACAAGTGATCACGCCCAACGAATGAATGCCGGACCAGTCAGTGCTTCAGACCATCAGTGCAGTGATGTGTTCGATTGGATGCCGATACCTTAGGGGCGTGCCCTGGATTTGGTTGGTCAGCATCTTCAGAGAGGGGCTGGACATAGGGGGTTTTAAGGACGCTGCAGAACACGAAATGTCGCTCTGGGCCCTGGGTAAACGGCTCATCCAGTCGCTTCTCGCTATGAACTCTTAACGCTTGCCATTTTGCTGATGTACCCTTCTTTTTCGTGTAAATAATCTTGTAAATAAGTTTCTCAAAGTGCCATTAAACCTGCTTGTACATATTTCACCAACTTCGAAGATTCAATCCTACTTCAACCCCGAGTCTCTGCACGCTACCAAGTGAAGGCCGGGTCGCCATAGCCCCAGCGTCACGACAGCGCATACGCGAAGCTCCCCGGCTTCCCATCTCAGCCTCAGCTGTGACCGCGGCTTTTTGGGAGCGAACCTCCTTCAAGTTCTTCCTTGCTCTACAAAAGCGTGAACATGGCTGTGGACGACGAGGAGTGGGGGAGAGAGGGGAGTCTCGAAATAGGATTAAAGCCAAGAGCACTCTCTTCCCGGTGTATGTACGTGTTTGCGGGGGGGGGGGGGGGGGGGGTCGCAATGGCAACGTCACTGAAGAGGCTACGAGGCACCACATCCTGGGGAGAACTCCCACACTGAGCGCCCTCTATCAAAACTGCAAGGCCATGCGGAAGCAGGTCGTTCCCTCCAGCCCCGCAGTGTGCCCGCACCCGCACAGCAGAACACGTGCACACATAACCGCACAAAACGCAATGTCCGTAATAGACGGTTTGGATCGACTAACAAATGAGGCCGTGAAGGAAACGTGCACTACCGACAAACTGCATAATAAGAGAGGGAGAGAGGATGTTGGACCGAGCTGGTAGAGGAGAGGGAAGAAGACTCAAGAGCTAAGGTGAGGGAGAAAAAAAAAATACCCAGGAAACGCGCGGATGTCGACGCAGACGCACACCGCAGATAACGCGGAAAGAAGATTTAGGAGAAAACAATTCCATAACGCACAGTGCTCAGCTACTTTGACTGGGACCGAACTATAAATTCAAGGGTCAGGCACATGCGCAGCAAGCTATCGAAAAAACAAAAACGCTCCGCTGAAGTGCAAGTTCCGTGGCTGCGTGCCGGCGGTCTTCCCTGGACGCCCAGATGACCGAGAACGAAGCAGCGAAAGAAAACAAAGAACTCCGGAAAGAAAAATGGTTGGGCAGGCAGGCAGGCAGGGAAGGCTAGGCCGGTACACCCGGCAGCCACCGCGTCGAACCAATCGATCCTATCTTGCAGTGGGGCGCTCTGCAAAGCAAAGGGGGAGAAAAAAAAAAAAGAGGGTGCCATACGTCATGCCTAAGGCGGCTGTACGTGAGCGTGAACCCGAGGTTGTTTGGTCGAGTAATAAGTAATGAAAGCAGATATCAGGCGGCGCCACCGCAGAAGTGGGAAGCAAGCAGCAGCGAATGAAGCCATTAGGGACGCAGAAGAGGACAGGAGTACCTAAATGCCTGCTCCACCGCGTTCCACCGAGTGCCCAAGGCTGACCAAGCCCCAGTGCTTCGCTCGGTTCGCTTCTGCGAAGTGCCGTCATTGACAACGAAGCCCGCAGGGAAGGCTGAGCAAAGCTAAGTTACGCTGTGTACCTCGTTAGCGTAATGAGCACTGCTGCTGGAACAGCGAATGCAGGTCACGCGTAAAAAAAAAAAAAAACAAAACAAAAAAAAAAACGCAGCCGTAAAAACAAAAACGGTAACCCTATAACCGAGATTACCAGTGCGGATTGAGGAAAAATATCGGCTAGTTTGTCGCGGGTTCGTCAAAAGCAAGGCGCTCCAAGCGGTGTCCGCCTAGACCGTCATAAACTGCACTGGAGTGTAGCGCACGTGTAAACAGCATCGTCAGAGGCACATAAAAACGCGGCTCTCCCCACCCAGAACCGCCAAAGGGGGCCGACCGCTTCCTGAGCGATTCCCACGGGGCTGAAAAAGATCTCCGAAAAGATCACGATCGCGATCTCCGTGCGGAGCTCGAGCCACGCGGAGCCCTCACGGCAGCAGCGGCATCGTTGCTTTCCTTCCTCTAAAACGTACACACGAAGAGCAAAAAGTAACACATGTAACGCAGCACAAGGAAACCGGCTACAACGAAGAGGAAAATGAACCTGCTCTTTCCTACCGCGGCGTTTGTTGACTACCACTCCCCGTTCTTCCAACAGGCGCGGCGCGCGAGCGAGAGGGAGTCCGCTTTCATTCAAAAGCTCCTCAACAGCGCGATGCTCATTTCTCTCGCATCTCCACGGCACCAATGGGGAAAGGAAGCGTCGGCCGAGAGAAGCGAAGCTGCCGAGGGCCCAAAAGACCTCACACGCCATGGGGGCTTGCCGATGCCGACACCTACCAATTAAAAGTGCTCTGAAACGGCGGAGCGAACGCCTCGAGCGAAGCGAGAGAAAGGGAAGGATGCCGATGCCGCCCTCCTCGCCTGACCGTCCATTGTTCTGCCAAAGAACTACCCTCTCCAACTCGCTCGCCTCGCGCCAAGCCGCCGCCTTTAGAGTTCCCCGTGGTCGGCACGCCGAGAAAGCGGGCCTCCTAAAAAAGACCGAAAGAGAGAAACTCTTCAGGACGAAGAGGGTCGGAGCCAATTTTCACCGCAAGCAGCAGCATCCAGCGAGCCCCCGGCGGGCCTCCCCTGCATCCGCATGGAGAAGCAGCAACGGGTGGAGAGGTCACTAAAGCAAGCCGCGGTAGCCGTGTATCGAGGAGACATGGAAAATGGGGAGGGGGGCTGGGCTGCAGCTTTCTAGCGGCCAAACTGGGATGGTCCGCACCGGCACCGCCGCACTCCGAATCACGCTCGGCAACTAACCCGCATTCTTGCGTGCGCGAGTAACGCGTACGTATGTACTTGAATCGAGGTACAAGGCGAACTGACAGAAAGCGTGCTCACGATGGGTGGCGGGAGAACGAGCAGCCCAGAAGGAGAGAGAGAATGACGACCACCGGGAAACGAACGAGGGCGTTAACGTACGAGCAACTTGTTACACAAGAGTTGCGGTGCGACGCCCGAGAATGTGGAGCGACGAAAGAGAAGGGGGAACAGAAAGACGGTTTTGCCCGAGTAATTTGTCAGCAGAACGAGTGGCGCCGCGCGACAAAATGCGTCACGTTGCCGCGCGCCGACACAAGACTTGTTTTCAGGAGCAAAAAGGTCGCGAACCGTAAAAGGGAACTCCTCTGCCTTAAGGAACGAGACACTCGTAACTGGAAAGGCTTGAAGAGAAAAAATAACGTTCGGGGTAACGACCCTTCAGCCGGCTAAGAATGGTAGTTCCTCTCCGCAACGGCTAAAGCATTGTTTTGACAGCTTTCCAGAGCACGAAAGAATGCTTGTTGGTGAAATAACGAGACGCGAGGAGGCGCGACGGGAGTGAGCAGAACAGAGCTTTAAACACGCAACCGAAGATTCCGTGCTGGATGGAGGAGCACAGCGGGCACTTAATATTTACGCATCAAATAAAACTGCAGTGTGAATGGGCCGTGGTAATGAAAGAGCAGTCAGGCCAGTTCAAAGCGGTTCCCCGAAATCTCGAACCGGGTCAGGAAGGGCGGAAGCAAGCCACTGCGGGGGGACATGAGAGACTTCAACCGGAACAGCCACATTTGGCGAAAACGTTTGGCGCAGCGGGAAACAAGGCGGGGCGGAATGACGCCCAGGTCGCTCAAGCTGTGAACTAAAAACGAGCCGGCGGGGAGGGGTTCGAAAAGGGATGGCGGCGGTGGAAGAAGCGACGCGTCGAATGTCGCTGCAGCTGGAATCGCTTGCCCTCTTCTGGTCGCAGGCCGGGGGACAAGGGCTGCTGCGCCGGCCAAACAGCGCAACGAAAGCGGAGACGAAACATGTGGATCAGCAGGAGCCTTGCTAGAGGTAGCCAGAAAGCCGCGATACCGTTGGAGCGGGGAGGAGATAAACTGTTCAGGATGTAATGATGTTCCCGCGGGAGGATATTTGCGTAATCACACTTAACACATTCAACGGATAATTCGTCTAGAGGAAATAGGCTCGAAAGAAGGAGTACAGAAGTGTTCAATCCTAAGTAAGGTGCAAGAGTAGACAGCACGCCATCAAAAAGTGTTCCCCAGTCCACTTCCTACTGCTCGCATGAACCTGGAACTGAGCTGGATGTGTTGAATATTTAAACAATGCTAGCTTTGCATTAAGCCGTAAACCGGGGTGGAGCACAATGCTAAGAATAAACAGTTCTAAGTACAAAACAAATTAAAAACCCTGCTTCACACTTCAAGGCAATACGTACTGCGAAGCGCTTTATATTAAAATCGATTATATTAAAATCGTAATAACATATTCCAACATATATCGATAATGAGCGCCTCATTTTATAGCTCGCCGCCGCTTATTACCGAAAAAAGAAAACAGCAGAGAACCGCGCTCGCAAGAGCGTATGACACCTGCGAAATGAGAGAGCAGCGCTCCAGCTAAAATTGCTTTCAGCGGTTGGCGCGTTTGATCTGCACCGTTCACGCGTCATTTTACCTCGCAATTGATGCAGCAGACTAAATATTTATGGGCGCATTCAAGGGCGAAATGGGGACAGCAACGGTCCTGCGGGGCAACAGAAAGACACTGTATTCTAAAACACGGGAAAAAGTATCGAGGAAACTACGAAGCCAAAGCGAGCGCCAGCCTTCGTGTCTATTCTTTAATCTTCGACCTTGTTTTCTTCGCATCTTGCACTGCAGCTTCAGGGGCCAAAGAAATGGACGTGGCAAAGCGGTATCGCGAGCGCTCGTTCTCTTAACATTCGTCAGAAGAAAGAAAGGTCTGTGCCATAGTAGGCACTCACTCCGGTAAAGCGCCAAGTTCGTCGGATGAAACGGGAAAAAAAACTTCGAAGCTGCGACACCGTGTGCATCAAGCTCTGCCACCTGCCCTACCCGCGAAGCAAGTTCTTTTTTTCTCTCAAAGTGGTGTCGACGTCGGGCTCAGCCTGGCTTAGCCCACCCAAGCAGACAGGCAAGAGAAGTGCCAAGAGCGGGAGGGAAGACGGGATACTCAACACACGAAAAGGGGCGCAAAGAAAAGAGTCGGCTCCGAAGAATGGCCTCAGGCTCGGAGGTGGGGGCAGGAGGAATTACGGTAAGCGGTTACGGCTTCACGCTTTCGCCATTCCGCAGTCGCGGAGACGTGCCGCCAGGTGAAAACACGCCGACGCGCCCAGACTGCCGCGAGGGAACGGAGCCCAGAGGAGGAGGAAGAGGAGCAGGCAGGCACGAAGCAACGGGAGTGTTGGAAGAAAGTGAAAAGGAAGGAAGCACGGCACGGAGGAGTAGCTCACGGCCGCGGAAAAGGGCAGGACCAGCAGGACGGGAGGGAGGAGCGGGAACCGCGACACTGCACAGCCAGGCGCACCCACGTCGAAACCCGCAACTCAAGCCAATGCGCCGCGCAGACATTGTGACACGTTAAATCCTCGCGAACAGTTCCTGGTTGCGGCGGAGGCGCATCCGGGAACAAGACAAGGGAGACATCTCCGTCCCCTTTGGCATTGCATTTCCTGGGTTTCCTTTTCCCGTCGTCGTCCCAAAGCGCCAAGATCCTATCGTACAAGAACACGAACAGCATGAAAATGAACCGATATAGCTCGAAAGGCCCCGTTTCCCTCAGAGTCATTAGTCCAGCTAACTGTTTATAGCAGACATTAACAGAACAGTGCGCCATTAAACGAAGAGCCCAACCGAGCAATTAGTTTCGGAAAAAGCATTTTGTTCGCTGCTGTACTAACTCGACAATATTGGGCTGAGGCGGCAGCGTAAGAGGACGGGAACAGAAGACAACTTGAGCGGAAAACTGGTCATATCGAGATGCCCAATGAGCACGGGTCATGGGTGCTCTTCCACTGCTTAGTTCAGTAATGTAGTAAGTGTAGTAAGTGGTGGCTGCAGTCCAGGGCCCGCATTCGCATTAGGCGTCGTTATCGAAGTGTCGCTGTCTATTGGTCGAACCACCGGAACATGACGTTTCCACCCCTTCTGGTTCCGTAGTGGCAACACCCGGTTCCGGCGTTTCGACGAATCAGATGACCAGAGGTCACGTGAGATAGCGACACTTAGATAACGACGCAAACTCCGAATACGGGACCTGTACCGAAGGCAAAGAGCTCTTTTTCCGTAGTCGCTCTTTGGAGTTACTCTATACTCCGTTTCATACATCAAGTGCAACACTACCAAAGCTACAGCTCTTGTTTGCGCTCTCCGCATCCGCGATAAAAAGTAGTGCCCGCTCTTGACGAGAGAAAATAATAGTTGCTTTGTCTGCAAGCTTAATACATTTTACATTTGCCATCAACTTCATAAAAAGCACCTTTAAGGAGAAAATATCGGATTCGGCTAATTTGTATCTTTTTTTATGACGTTTTTGTTCGTGCCGCATTTTGCTGCCCCGCAACCTTGCCACCTGTGCCACCAGATGGCGCTGGCTGTGCCCTCAGCGCTGCGCATTTCTTTGAGACAATGGTTCTTTGGTGCGCATTTTTTCTATAAGATCCGCTCTGTGAAGATGTCTAAGCATGCGAAGCATGTTATTGCAAACGTCTATGCTCGGAATAGAGCACGTTTCGGCAGGAACCACTCGCCTACAGAACGAGCGCGTAGTGATACGCCTCGTTTTTTTTTTCTTGCGGACTATTTGCGTAGCTTTCGCTGCGTTGCACCTGATGTATGAAACGGAGTATAAGCACATCTACGAGTAAGTAAACGCCCTAAAGCGGACTCAGCAGCCGAACGCAAGGACGTAAAAAAAAAAAATACACTAGGCGCATATGAATCTAGCGCTCATGCGAAGATCCGCGCTAAGTTCGCGAGCCAAACCACGAACTCATTCCCGGGCGTTAGGACGGAGTCCCGCACACCGTACTTTTAACCTCCAGTTTCCCGTCGTCCGAAACGCGGGAGCAGCCGTAGCAGGTCGGTATACCGTCGTTTCCTCGCCCCTCGGGCAAGGAGCCAACGGCGCAGGTATTCATCGCCTTGGAATGGCAGGACTGCTAGCTGGCAGAGAGGATAAATAAAAACATCCGCGCCAGTCATGCTCGGACGGAAACGGTCAAAGAGCGCGCCTTTAGAACGCCACGAGAAACGAAACCTGACGATATCCAGAAGCTCAACCGATTTTGGACCTACGAGGCAGCCGAGCACCGCTAAGGATACAAAAAAGAAAAAAAACAATAAAGAGGGATGACGCGGAGCGGAAGGGAAGAGTGAAGAGTTTGTTTACGAAAGGCTAATGGCCGCGCCGGATGGAAACTGAAGTGCATAAAAGCTGCCCTCCTCGTCGTTAGCATGGTATGAGTCAGGCTGCAACGCCGGTGGTGCGCAAATCGCGCCAAAGAGGAGGGAAGAGCAGCGCCGGCACAGGACAGAAGCCGATCTTTCCAAAAGCGCAAAGCAGGCCGCCGAGATAACGCGGGCAACAAACATGCACAGGTGACGGGCATTCTCGTCAACGGGGGGGAGAGAAAGGGGGACCCATAAGCACAAACGTCTTCGCAAATGGCCCTTGAAGAAAGCAGGCCGCACTTTTGCAGTAAGAGGAGGAGGAGGAAACATATGCGGGGGGGGGGGGGGGGGGGGAGTCGAGTCTGGCTATTCCGCTAAAGGCGTGTTACGGGCCATTTCAAAACAGCCGCAGGCATCACGGCCATCGCTAGTATCACGTCGATATATCGGCGATGCCTTGCGTTCCCCTGCTGAAACTGTTGCACGCTCCCCCTTCCCATCACAGATTCTGCTCACGCACGCGCATAACCGCCTGCGACAGCGGCGGCAGTCGCGTGGATGGATGGCGAGGAGGTCGCGTGCAAGAAGTCGCCTGGGTCGCGCATGCCGCGCCGGTCGTAAAAAGCGCCGCCGCTCGCGATGACGAGAGAAAGGGCAGAGGAAGCATGCGTGGCCATCACCACCTAGTCGGTATGGCGTGCGTACGCGTGTGGAGAAAGGGGAAGGAGAGGGAGGTGCTGTCGAGAAATCTCGAGTTTCAGGACGTCTCCGGATGGTGGCGGTCTCTGAAGCCGCAGCTTTGGAAATGCACGCGTGCGATTGGGATTGTTTGCACGCCATGTGCGAGCGGATTTCAACGATGTATATGGATCAGTTGGAAGCAACAGAAATGTTTAGGGCCACTCCACGCAAACGGTCTCTGGTTAAACGAATCCTGGCGACCATGCGGTCATGCCGATACAGTGACAAGAAATTAACTTCCTAAAATTTTAAATTTAAGAGGCTGTACTAAGCGTGAACTTACGCCGAAGCTCACCTTTCACGGCTTGAACGACTCTGAGTCAGGGTGCACTATACTCTGAAATGGCAAATGTATTAAGCGAAACGACGAAAAAGCAGAGTACGGCAAATCCACGAGTCTGGCACTAACGATTGAATGCAGATGCCGAAGAGCATCAGGAGGAGGACAATTTCGTGCCAGTTGGCATTAACATTCATCGCCACGGTGAAGGATCCCAGCGCAAGCTACGACGACTTGCCCTAAACGACATGCAAGGGTAGTTTCACACCCAAGGTGTATATATACACCTCGCCTTGCCGCCGCGAGCACCAAAAACAAAGCCAGGGCACAGTCGACGTCGTAGCGGTCACCGGTTACGAACAACGGGGCGACGATAAGCTGGAAACCGACAGCGGCCAGAGCGAAAGTTTAGGGGTCAAGGAGCTCGGAACGGGAACACGTACACAATGCGACCGACGGAGATAAGCAGGCTTGTGAGAAACAGAAGGAGTGGACTTTGGTCGCCGCGTCAATGGGCAGGCGTATCGACGAATCTGCATCACCAAGGGTGCGTGCGTGTGGAGAGAACCTAACGACGAAGTTTACGATGAGAGATATTTGAGCTGTATGTAGTTCGAATGATGACAGAAACACAGGTTTGTCTTTACCCATATTTAACGAGGAACGTAGCAACAAGAGCCTCCTACTTGCTCATATTATGTTCAAGTCCCTTTCAATCATTGGGAGTTCGGTCACCGGCGATTTAGTTTGTCAATTTTCCTCCACTCGTCCCCTTGCGTTCGTAATTTGAGCAGCATTGCGCATAGCTCAGACAAAACAAGAGCGCTAAGCAACCCCAGCGATGAACATATATACAGGGTGGGGGCCCCTACACTAGTCTGACCTAACACTAAAAAGAGCGCGTCCATATGCAGGCTGTTAAGACCCCAAATTGGAGCCCAGCATCAATGTGGCCGGCGCAATTTCCAGCTGGAATCTGCCGGTCCACGAAAACCCATTGCTCGAAAACACTTATCTGCCGCACTGCAAACGCGCGCCACCAGTAATGCATCGCGAATATGGCACTCGTCTAACAGCCATAGCAGCAGGCCAGCCTCTTCGTTTCCCAGGATGGACATTCATAACTCGGGCCTCGGGTGCGGGACACTCGGGGGAAAACCCGGCCTTTCGCTTTTTTTTTTTTTTTGTTTCTACACCGAACGATAAGCATACGTGCACAGCTGGCGCAACTTGCGCCTGGTGCTGCCCTCTCCGGCGACGGCATCATTAATTAGAGGGAGGGGGAAAGTTGCCGCGGTTTCCCATTTCGATCCCTTTCAGGCTCGAAAGCGGGCCGGCCGTTGCACCCGCGGCACCGAGAGCGAGGCGCAGAGGGTTCACCTCTGGAATACCTCAACGGGTAGGGTGATGACAACTACATGTAAATTGGAGTCACGGGGAATATACAGGCTGGTATTCTAAAGACCAAATTGTTGGCAGATTAAGGACACAAGATTTCACTATATACGGCTGCAAAGCATTCAGGACATTTCAGGTAGATGTGTAATGTTAGCCATGCTCCACAACGGGACTAGGAAACAACCCTGCGGAACAAAATGGCGTCTCCCTACCAAACAGGGATTGTCCGCACTCTAAGGGTATGTCAAGCAGGCCCTCGACCCCCTCATTTCCATCGTTCCACTACCGTGTTCTAGCCCCACAATAACTCATTACGAAGCGGGGTGTTTTCAAGCACGTCGACCAACCCCCGGCGTCCACGCTGACGAGGATGACAGCAGCAGGATTGTAACGCCAAAAGCAGTGCTCCCACATTTGCTAGGGGGAAGGGGTGGGGGAGCTGTCGTGCTGGATGGCATTGCGCATCTCGTGTGTGTTGAGCTAACAGACCGACCAGGAATGTTCCCAATCTTCTAGCGCAATACGCATCAACGCAGCGGGAGCTGCACCATTGCAAGCGGCATATTAGAAGAAACCACGAATTCCATATGAGCACAAGGTCTATGCGATGTTTGCGCGCAGAAGCATTAGCAGTGGAATGCAGTGCCAGCAATCGTCTTGCATAGCGAGATATGCACCCTCGAGGGAGGGGGTCCAGACAGCCAGAATCGTTTGTCGGTTGTTCCGTAGAAGCTACACGCTTTATATGCTTCCCCAAGCAAACAGCGGAGACATTGGGAGAGTACGCAAGATCCCGAACGGCCACCAGCGAGTACGCGCTGGCCATGCAACCATTGAAAAAAAAATATCATGCAATCAGGAAATAACTCGACATATGGAAAATTCGCTATGAAGGAAAACGGCAATGCATAAGCTGATCTGCCACTTAAAAGCAGGAACACTGCACTCCCACCAGAAATCTTTGCATTGAAGTCTGCTGGTTTTTCACTCACTCCACCGGCGACGTCGGGATGTTTATTCCCGTTACTTAAGTACAAATTTCGTACTCTCATTAAAAAACTGGGAAGTGGGTTTTCGAATCTTCTTTGGAAGCGCGACAGACCACACGAAATAGTTAGGTTGGCTTCACAAAGTACCACCGATGTGGCGTAGAAAATGAGCACACGAGACTGAAGGCGCGCACCTACACCTCTACGGGTGGTTTCGTTTTTGATCAAAGAGGCCGTCAGAAGAAGCATAATTTCAGAGCGCGGTTAGCGACTGGATGGACTACAACATACAATAGCTTTATCCAAGCACTGCAAGCGGATAATGTGTTCGATATAGGCAATAGTTCGAAATATCTGACGAATCGAAATGGCACTCAGTCGCGGCTTGACAGCGGAAAGGAACGCCTTGTGTTCCCCAACGCTGCCGAGAGTCAAGCCAGCAGACAGAGAAAGCCACGATTACCGACAGCAGTTCCAGGTTTCGACTCAATAAAGTACCTGCTGTTTTAACACTGGCGTTCAAAATAATACAGCACTCTTGTCATCTCCTATCGCGGCCGGAATGCAACCAATTACGAACACGCATAAGAAATGGACTAAAAGGACACAAACGAGCACCGCCATGTTTAGCTTGTTGCTCCCAAGCGCAAAGAAACACCACATGGGAATGAAACAGTTGGACTAGTCCCCGAGAGCAGAGCTGGGGATAAAGATTTTGCCAAGCTGCTGCGGATACCCTGAGGGAAGTTCATCCAAACAAGAAAAGCGGCCACATTTCCACTCGAAGTGCATGTAATTCTCGCTGAACGAGTGTGTATGTAGGGGGATGAAGGAGCAACGCACCGCAAAGAAAGGCCAACAAATGCGCAGACAGGAAGGAGCCCAGACAGGTTCCCGAGTCCGGCTCCCGGCCGAGCTCGGAACTCGCAAGGGCGCGAAGCTCTCATTCATCGGGGGAAAAACGTCGGCCGCCGCGCACAGCCGGCAGGCATTTTCCGCGCTAGAGCAAAGGAGCACATGAGCCTTCCGGTTGGAAGAGCTGGGCCCGCTGGTCGGTCGCTCGAGCAGCAGCACCGGCCCATAGGAAACGCGGCGCCGCCACAAAACGAACAGAAAGCAGCCGGCGCAGAAGCAATCGGCACGAGATATTTACGACGCGGCAAGCATCCAGGCGGGCACTTGAATGGAGAGAAAAGAGACGGCCAAGAAGAATAAGGAGGCCGTGCGTGTCAGTGCGTGGGGAGAAGGAAAGGAGGGGCTGTTGGCCGGTATCGCCTCAGCCGAGAGCAGTGTCGCCGAAAAGCTGGCGGCGCCTCCGTAACGGCCAAGAAATGCCGCCGTTGCTGAACGGGGCTTTGTCGACCGGCATACGAAGAGCTTGAAAGAAAGCCGTGACAAGACCGCGTTACGAACGAAAAAAGAAAAAAAACCAACAACAACAACAAAAACGAATGAAGCACGGAAACAAAAGATTACGGCTGCAGTCTTCGATGTCTGGTAGAAAGGCGGGTCCAACTGAAGGACGGCTCTTCGTCGTAACGCGAGACGCAGGGTGGTTTGGACAACGAACATTTTTGAGTAAGGCGCGGGACGGAATCTCCTTTATCGCTGACGGAATAGTTGCGCTGGCTACGACGAATGCTGGTGCCGGCGTGCTGTTCAGAATGTCAATGCAAAAGCAGCGAGAGGAGCAGTAGCGCAGGCGAGCTTTCTCGGGTAAAACATAGGTCGAATGGCAAGACTTGAGGAATAGGTAAACCGGACTGGATTGTGCAGCGATGGAAACACTTGCGTTAACACTATCCGTCGCTTAGTGAAGCGTTTTCGACATAAAAACCTATATTTATAGGTCGTTCGTGGACGACGCGGTCTAATCATTAAACATTTTTTGACAAGTTCAAGAATTATTGATATCCGCATGGTTTTCTCGGTGTATTTTTTCGCTCTGGAGAGGTCAATGAACCCCATCTTTAAAACCTACTCTATGTAGCACGGCTACCTATCACCGTGAGAAATGTTGAACTCGTCAAGGAACACTTACTGTGTCAGAAACAGCTACTGCTCTGGAACATGCTTTTACCGAGGGCCAACAAAAGCGTCGGCATATGACCATATATAGGTGCAGCATACCCGGCCCATTCTGCCCAAGCACACGTTTGCTCAGTTCATTGCCTGGGTTGGCTAAGTTAGCAGGGACAGCAACCCTCCCCCCGAAGCTGCAACCCAGCAGCACCTCGCCAGAAACGCAAAGACGTGGCCATAATTCACGCCGACACCGTAGGCAGGTGGCCGCGCACTACGGCGAAAGAACAAACAAGCAGCAGCAGAACCCGTAAGGACGTCCAAGGTCGGCCGGCAGAAGGGCTTTGCCTGCTTCGGCGGCTTTACGGCCGCGAAAGCCGCGGCGCTGGCGCAGTTACTGTACGCGCTGAAAAAAGAAAGAACGCATTGAGTAACACAAAGGGAAAGCCGCCGCAGACCCCAGACGGGAAAAGCGTGCGCTAACACCCGCACGAGCGTAAGTTACGCGCACGCCATCATCGAGGTCGGAAGAGAAAGTATTGCGAACAGTGAATGACACGCAGGGCCGGCGCGCGGCAGAAAGAGTGAAGCAGAGCGGCGCGAATGGCGAGCGTACTGCGCCGCCGCCGAAGGCATGTCGTCGGGGTTTTTCTCCCTTCAACGACGTGCGCCCGGGGCCCCGCGGGGAGCAGATTGACGTTCGCGGGAGACTCCCGGGCGCCCCGCCCGTCGGCTAGTCAGAGCGGCGGCGGTGCACTGGCAGTAGTAGACACACACCGCGGCGATCAAACATGCATGAGTCGGGCGAGTGGGACGAAGAGCGTGGGGCGCATTTGGCCCAGATCGAGGAGGGAGTGGACCGCGATTGAGACGAGTTGGGCAAACGCTCGGACAGCCGATGTAGGCATTTAGGGTGGAAGGCACCCTATCGCGCTCGACATAGGGACCGTCCCTTCGAGCTCAATTCGGTCCGCCACACCTCGGAACGATTAAATATACCAGGTGGCGTCGGCTAAACGTATGTAGTACCATATGCGTTCAAAAAAAAAAAGAACTCTCAATCAGCTGAAACCAATTAAGGGCTGTTGGCAGCCGCGTAGCCTTGTTTTCCGTTCGCCGAAGGTAATTAGTGAAAATTAGTTTTATATAATCGGTTGGTTTAGGCTTGCTTGAGATCATTTTAACAGGCCGACGAAGCGAAGTTTAACTGGTAGCGAAATTTGTCCGTCTGGGCAGGTAACAGTGACGTAAACTAATGTGACGAATTCAACCCACGTGCTCAGCCATGGACGATAATTTTGCCACCACACTGGGTTCGATCCTCGCCCCGGAGGAGGGTTCTAGCGACACTCAGTACAGTCAAGACATTGCTGCCTATTTTGCAATCCCACGGTGGCGTCGTACAACCGCTTGCTTCCACTACGACAAGATTAGCTTACCACGATAGGAACCTTAAGGAGTTATTTGAAACTGGCGCCGCCCGCTGACCGACCGTGCGGGGAGCGATCGAATAACGGTGTTTCAACCGGATGACGGCCATGCGCAGATAACACGCGAAATTCGAGACCGTTGCTCTTGGATTGCAAGACTACGCGTGGGTGCGGGTTTCCCCGAGAGGCAGCAGTAGCAGAAAAGCGATACCAGGCGCGCGTGGCTCGCGTCAAAACACCGATACAGGGCTGGCGAGTAACGCAAGCGTGGATAAGCCGGACAGATCAGCTATAGTTTAACCCCCCTAGAGCGCTCGGTACTGCACACGTAGGCGACCTTCCGACCGCTTAACAGGCAGCGGCGAGAAATGCGCTCGAAAATAGAGCAGCACGACGTCGAGACGACGTGGCGTCTGGACGTTGGCTATTTACCGCATCGTGCTGTTATCAGGCCGTCTCAAGTTTTTAGACATCTTACACGCTTCAGAGAGAAAATGTCCACACAGGGTAGAGTAGTTGACGTATGTACGGCGGCCGGATGGAGGTCACGGGATGGCCCTGCCTGGTATCGAGTAATGAGTCATGTAACTCGCAAACCAAGAGTCAACCTTCAGGGTCAACCACATTTTAGCGGGAACACCATTCCACGTGACTGATTCCATTGTGTTAACCCAGTCACGAAAAGATGCACAATGGCGCTCCGCATGCGCGCAGCCACTCCGCGCTGTGTTCCCGCTAAGTGTGATTGACCCGGTACATGCACTGTAGTTCAGGACCTAACCTATAGGGGTACGAAACAACGTGCGGGAGACAGACAAGCGTAAATTAAGTGCACCGGTGACGAACGTCTGCGGACCGTGACTATGCGTACGGCTCCTTGGGCTGTCTAGGAAGCCGGCAGCTGACCGACGATCCTCAATGACGAACTCATGCGCACTGACTGATAGGCTCCTATAGTGAATCATTTCATGAATTTCAATGAATATATATATTTTTTTTTCATGAGAATTAAAGCAGTCCCATTTTTGGGTTTTTCGCAACACGCGATCTTCCTCAGATTACACGAACACTAATGGTTCCATGCCGCGCAACTGCAAGACAAATCGTACAGGGCTGCGGACAACTGCAGGGGCTGTTCGCGACGCAAAAAGTTCGATAATGCAATAGATGGCGAAATGAGACGCCATCGACTCTGCCGTCGAGTGCTCCGCTAGTGAGCAGCGAGGGGCAATTCGTTGCCACGGGTACCGGTTTAGCACATATACCGTACTACTGTATAGCGGCCCAAAAACAATAGTGAGCCACACGATACTCGCGAATGCACAAAAGACAGCGGCCATCGCAAATACGCTCGGAAAGGAGCCAGAAGTGGGGTTGCGGAAAGGCAGTTCCTTAACCTCTGCTTCCGATTTGCTCCTATACTTGGATGATTCACTGCTAGCCGCCCGGTTGCTCTCCCGCTGGCGTTCCCTTTATTCGGAGGCGCGCAGAGCAGCAGCCCGGGACGACGGTCGATGCCGGCGCGCCTTTGTTTGCCTGGTTAGCGGGCAAGGAGGGAGGGACAAGACGGCGCAGACGCATTCGGTGCATAACAGACTGTCCTCCCTCGCCACATGTTGGTTATATTTCAATACTAATCTGGGAAGCCCAGTGGACCAGGAAACTGAAAGAACGACTGAGAAAAGGAAAAGCTGGAAGCCTTACAACAGAGAGCGAGAAACAAAGGGTCAACTAAATAGATGCCTGCACGTGCGTATGTGCGTCTTCCTATGCACCAGCGGCGTTCGTACCGACAGACGAGGAAAACGAAGGCAGAAAGGTAAAATGGAAAAGGGACAGGAGAACACAAATGACGAGAGCAACGAAGCGGTGACCCTTAGATTAACTCTGACTTAACGGACATGAGAGTTCATCGGCCCTTCGAAGCCCCGGGCTATATTCCTAGGCAGCACCCCGTCGATATTTACAGAGAAAGAAAAGTAAATGACGCCGGGATCAACCTGCGGTCCGCTTCTGGTGATTGTATATGTACCTGCGGACTACGTCAATACGCCTAATGTTGGCGGAAGAAGATTATAGACAGTTCAATATATGCACTGCTGCTAGCACAGCACCAACTGCACCGGAAACGAAAACTTCTACAGGCTACTGGCGCGCATACTGGAAGGAGAATTTTGTTTCCTACCAGACCGAGTTAAAGCTTCCGAAGCCAAGCCGTGCCGCTTCACTAAGTAAGTAAGTAAATGAAGAGATTGGGCTGCCCACATGACGCCATCTGAGAGACCGCTTGTGCGGGAACTGGCTGCATCTTACACGTTCCCAGACAGAGATATATGTACTACAGAGGTCACATCCAGCAAAGGGGTGTTGCATATGATATTCGTGAAAGACAAAAACAAACTTCGCCTCGCAAATTGCAAAGGCGGCGCTTCAGGGAGTATTCGGAAGGACCGCACACGAAGACGCGAGTCGATGTAGCCGGCCGAATAGGCGCGTTCTGACGAATAGTTTGCAATTAAATTTGAAAACTAACAGCCAATAAGACAAATACAAAAAAAGGAAGGGGCAACGTTTAGTATGTTCCCGCGCTATTTGCTTTCGCGTCGCAATGATCGAACTGCGCCGAAATGAAAGTGCGAAGTAAAAAGCAGTTCGCTTGAACGCGCTGCGCTCTAAGGGAAGCGCGTTGCCAAAACACTCAGAATGACGCGATGCTGAACACAATGCAACTGGCAAACTCTTCCGCGAGAAGCGGTTCGCATTTATGAATAAACAGTTTCAGAAGAACGCCCGAACAAGGGGAAGATAGGGGAGCGCACACAATACGGACAATAACCGGAAGAGTCTCTCCAGAAAGGCTTCGCTCACTGCCAACAATGCGCACGCGAAAAAGCGAATAGGACAGAAGATGAACGGACAAGGCGAAAACCAATCGCTCGCACAATGGAAACAGTTGTCTTGCATTTCACCCAAAGTGTGCGCATTGATAAAGCAGATTGCACAAAGTTACGCATATTTGAATTAGCTGCGTCGGGAGAACATGTCCCTATTTCAGCTATATGCAAGGGGAAATAGCCGCCGAGTATGTTGGCGAGATGCCGACAAGCCTGAACACGGACAATGCAACTACGGTCGAAACTATACAGTCTCGGGAGGGCGTCGCCGAAATGTCGAAATGATGCAACATAATTAAGCTCAGTGGTACACAGCGCGCGACGCCACGATGCCTACACGCGCGTGCGTCGCGAGCACGGCTATTTTGGGTTGTGTCCGCTGCGCGCAATCGATGTGGAAACCGCGACGGCGGTTGACGGGCTTTATCGGAAACGGGACCGCAAAATTAACGGCGTGATGACGAGCGCGCGCGGAAACGCACGAGACTGGCATGGCGTCCATTACACGCTGGCGAGCTAACACGCACTACGAAGCAAGGACAAGTGCGAGAGAGTAATGGCGAAACTTTTCTGGCCGCACCACTCGCTGTTGCGAGCGAAATGAGACGAGCCCAGGCCGGCTTGAGATCGTATTCCGCTAACGCGTAGCGAGCGTAGCAACTTGTCATAAAAACAAGCTATACGCACTCTAACCAGCGCGCGCACGCGGGATTGCCGAGAATGATTTCACGCCGACATTCGTCCTAATTGGCGCGGGCAGCGCGCCGAGTCGGCGAAGAGCGAGAATGCAGAGTGAGTCGCGGTCGAGGTGCATGAACGCGAGCGTTTCTGCAAGCGGCAGATGCAGCAAGAGGGTTTGTGGTGCGCGCATACGCATACACGCCTCAGAGTTCGCAAGGACAAGAATGGCGAATAACCCGCTTACCTACGGATCAAAGGACGCTATGACGTCATTAGGAATACGCATATAAGAGAATTGGTAGCACGAAATTTCGTTTCGCTCGCGCGCACTCAATACGTGGCAGCGCCTAACAACGTCATGAGTGGCTTTACCAGACGCTAACAGATTTCACATAAAGGGCCCCGACGCAAGTGCGCAGACATGCCTTCCACCCGAAATTTGCAGTGAAGGACAAGTTACCGCGATCAGTGCTAAAAGAATCGCGAACGCTGCAACACAATAGCCGTAATGCCAAGCTTACGATTCGCTGTCAAGCCATGTAACCCCTTCCCCCCTTTCCACTTCCCCTATGCTCCGTTTCAGAAGCTGTTTGCAGCACCACGAAAAGTAGGGGTGACCAATGGGCCAACGAGTGCGGTGCGCACTACATGATTGCGCTCAGAATATTCTGCGACGTCGTCAGCGATAGGCGCATAGGAACAAAGTCATGTAATGCGTGCTATCCTTATTGGCCCAGATCGCTCTTACATTTCGTATAGTGCTGCAAACAGCTTGTGAAACGGCGTATAGAAACAATTCAGCGCAGCGCATGTTAAATGAACTTTCCAATGCCATTGCTTCCCTCAAATACTGGGACACTTGTATGCATGTCATGCTGCGTACAGCTGCATTTTTAGCGAAGCTACAATTCTAGTCCCGCAGGTCCTATATTGTTAAAAGAACAAGCTCGGGCAAGAACACGCCTGCTATATCCAAGGCTGAAAACGAGCAAAACTACTTGCAAGCAGGAATTCAAGGCTAAAGCTTCCCCGAGTACTGGAAGGTCTAACACGACAAAGGCACCAAGCCCGTTTGCCGGTTTTAATTGTAATACCGTCTTCTGTATCGGATGCAAGAAAATGTTCAATTCAGACACTGTTCGAGTGAAGGCGTTTTGGCGTCTATTATAAGCCTGTACAGGGGACGGCTGCCTGTTTTAAACCGGCAACACATGAAAAAATATATATAAGAAGGAAATAGCGCGTGCTCCGATTACAATGACCCGCACCCTTGCTTGTCCTTGCGGACAAGCAATGTCTCGTGTAATCCCCGAACCGTTGCTGTTTAAGCCATAGGGCATAACTGCAGTGCGACTAGAACTTCAATGTTACATTTTGATTGGCTTCACAGATCCTTCGCATACGGCACCATGTGTGACCTTTTCTTTGCTGTAATAACCGTCCCAATTCAACACTCAGTAGTCAGTACAGGGGCCTGTAAGCGGTCTAAGGCGCAAAAATAAGGGCTGAGTATTCGGAACCACTAATTTCAATAATTTGCTTTTTCCTACGCCTGCGCACACAAGCGCAACTGCTCTCCTATCACTTATTCCCCGCTCATTTTATGGGGGAAAAGTACCCCTCAAGTGCCCTATGCATTACACTCGTGAATATATATGCATATAGGTACACATATTACACGCTTATGCTCCGCCTTTAAGGGTATTACGCGACAGCTTAGGTCATCAGCCAAGATAAAAAGCCCCGCTATCAAGCCATCCAACGGACTAGAGCACCCAAAATAATACGGAGCAGGGGCCTGTGGAAAACGCTCTCCTTCATTCGGGCTGTCGACGAGGCAAACATCAAGAGTGTCAAGATGAACCTCCGGATGACCCACACGTAGCCAAGTTATACACATGCGCATCCGCTCGCAGGTCGCTCTGCGAAACTGAACTGTTCATTCGTGTGCTCCGTTTTATTTTGGGGGCACTAGTACCTGCGTGGCCTAGAGGTAACGTGAATGGTATACAGTCCTGCTAGCTACTGAATCAGACATCACCCTTCCATGTGAAAGGAGAGGCCCGAGTTTGTACCTTAATTCTGCCAAATGTTATGCGAGGCAACCCTATGTCGGCCATGTCAGCTGCCAGCTATCGCCTGCCAGCGCCTTGCTTGTGATTTACAGACCGACTTTCTCATCTGTTCTCTTCTACCCTTCCCTTCTAATCCCCCATTCCCCTTGCCCATTGCAGGGTAGCCAGCCGGAATTCATTCTTTCTGGTTAACATCCCTGCCTTCCGCCCTTTTTTCCTCCTCCTCCTCCTCATCCGCTCACAACGCGGCCCTTTAACGTGATGGTGTTAAAATGGCCGAGCAGCTAATGTGTACAGAATCACGCTTCTAATGAGTGCTGCCGCAATGTGATCTTTAACAAGACTCTAGACCTCAAATACTGTTTTTTCCGAGTCGACTGCAGCGTCGTAACACCACCTAGCGAGGGAAGCAGACACTTTATGGGAGCATCCCGCAGTGCACTTTCACGACGCCTGACGTAGCTTACTGGAGTGAGCTTCAACGAATAGAGTGCAGTGCATAGAGAACTGCGCTACTTCGGACGCACCTTTAAGCAAGCAATGTTACCGCTGTCAAACCGTTGTCTCGCATTTACCGCGCCGCAAGCGGCTAACTGTGGCAGCAGAATGTTTTTTAGGCGCGCGCAGTAGAACTGCAGCACCGACTGAGCACTACAAGTTTCCTAGACTAATTATGTTAGTTTACCGGACAGAGCAACGCGACCAGCAAACCAAAGAGCGACACGCGACTCGTTTGCTTTCCGCTTTGAAATCTACGGCGGATGTATACAGACCGAGGCAACTGAACACCAGCCGTATTACATAGAAAGGCACGAAACACATTCAAGCACGCAATCCAACTCCACGTTAAACACGCGTCGCACAGGCACGCATTACAAAAGGATAGGTTAGGTTACGAAGGAAGGAAAGGAGAGCTGAGGGAGCCGCCCGACCGAGACTACCGTGACTGTGGGCGCGGCTGGCGACAGAAGCGGCAGCGACAATCGCGCGTTTACTGCGACGCGCCCGAAAAGCGCGTCGCTTTGAAAGTTCCCCAAAAAGACTACATACTCGTAGGAGAGCCCTGTTTTCGACGTGGGACAGAACAGGTTGCTGCAAAAGCGCCGAGGTGGTTTCTTCGGCTAGACTGAGAAGAAATGCGTGAGCCGCAATTTACGACGGGATAAAAAAAAAATAATAAAGAACACCGCCAGACGCTGCGTCCGCGACGACCGCGCAGCCGAGGGCGCCAGGGACGCAGGCCGGCGGATGAACCTGCACGCGCTCTACGCTAATGAAACCTTCCTCCCCGTCCTCCTGATCGACGCTAGCCTGCTTCGGGCAGCTGAGGCGGCGTCCCGCCGCAGCTGCGACAAATGACGTGCCACGGCTCCAGAGCGTATACCTAGAGGCCCCAAACTGGTAAGCTTGACGTTATTCTGGACGAGTGTAGAGGAAGCCCCAGAATTTGTGTGCGCACGCCCAGGGAACGATCGTTAAAGCTGTTAACTGCAACCGTTGTCGACCTCACAAAAGAAAGGGTGCAAATCGACGTTCGCGCGCACAAAAGGCACACCTCAACGTGGTACTGCAATGCGTCGATGCGATAAAAGGCAGCTAACTGAGCGCTAAAATTAGACAAAGTTCTAAGCAGAAGGAAGAGGTTATATGGAGAAAGTTACAGGCGGGGGTTCTTCCCAACCCGCTCGCACTAAGCAGATTGCATCCGGCGATACAAGACCCGCGGTGCAAGCACTGTAACGAAATTGCAGCCATGATTCATATGGAATATAGAGTCCTGTGAGGCTTTAATAATCAACCAAAGCGAAGACGTAAAAGATCATCATCCGGCCCTGGACACCGCTGAATCCCAAGGGATTCCAGCCTGCTGAAAGGAAAGGAAGATTCTGTACATGAAGCTAATCATCATCATCGCTACTTCTCAAGCACTGCCGCCAGAACCGCGTGATGCACTTAACAAGAATGCATGCTAAGGGATACAAAGGCACAGCTAGAGACAATGTCCTCTGGAAAATACTGCAATTTCAGTCATGAGGCCCCGAAAAGGGCAACGGTGCTTAGAGAATAACGGCAAAACTGCAGCACGGAGACTAACCATTTGTTACGACATCTGTCCTGTAGTTGGAGCGAAAAGTGAAGGCTGGGGAGGGGAGCTTTGATAGTCTGTGCCCGGGTCTCTATTGAACTGGGTCGTAGGCAAGTGTGCAGCTGCATTACGTACTAGCAGCAGAAACTGCGCGAAGGAGACCCCATGCCGCCCTCCTTTGTCGATGTGGTCGCAGGGAGTTACCAAGTTGTGGTGCCGAAATATAGGTCAACGTTAGCTCTGCGAAGCAAAATGCTGCCACGGGATGGTGCGCATCCAGTGTGACAGGCGCAACAGGGCACAAAAATTTCAAGAAAGCGAGAGGAACACCCCTCACTGTTCAGGCGACTTAAGTAGGTTCGCTCCTACACGCACAACCCATGCAAGAAATTAAAAATAAAAGGGGAAGGGGGGGGGGGGGTCAGTGCGTCAAGTCTCGAAGAAATAACGCGTCCGCGTGGAAACCAGGCTGTCTCACAGCTCAACAGGCGGAGCACGGAACGATACAACCCAAGAACGTGAACACGCAGATGAATGAGGAAGCCATCAGCACGCCCGCTAAAAGCGTGCAGCAGTGTATAAGCCGGAAATGCCTGGATCGGAGGCCGGCCGCGATGACCGCGCGATCCTCGCACGAAAGATGGTCGTACGATGAGATTCTCGGCGATTTATTACGAGGGCCTCAACCAGCGCCTACTCGTCTCGGACTGGACACTCGATGGCGTCTAGACGGCACGAGGCGCTGTCTCAACGTTTGAAGGAAGATATCAGCTCCGAACACCGCAGACCACTGCACCGTTTCCGTCCAGGAAAAACAGCTAGGCATGGCACACCAGCCTCGCATTATCGCGGCCCGTGGCGCGTCGGCCAAAAAGCGATCAGCGAACACGCAGGAAACGCATCAGCGCAGTGCGCGAGGTCGGAGACGATGGAGCGATCGCGTCGACAACCTTCCACCATCCACCCTTTCCTAGCAGTTGAGCGAAGCGTCGAAATCAGCGCACGCGGAGAAAGCGCTGCGCTGAAGAGGAACGGCGATAAGACCATCAGCATGGCTGGAAGACGAAGGAGGGGAGAAGGGCGAGAGTACTGAAACAAGCGAAGTTGAACGACGGAACGTCGAGCTAAAATGGGAAAGCGGAACTTGAGCGGCCGCGGCGCAGGCGGGCAAAAGTTTAGACAAAACGACGGCGAACAAGCATGTCCTCTCCCTCGACGAAATCTCATCCGAGCTCTAGCTAGAACTGATTGGATTGGACTGTCAGATAACAGCTCGAAAGAAGCGGGAAAACAAAACGACCAGCAAAGGCGAGCGACGGATTTAATGAGAACATCGGCGGCCCCACGGTCAATACAAGTCCGGCCACCAAGGGTGTCGCGGCTAGTGCCATCAGAGCGTGTATCGGCCACTCGCAGGCCGGTTTCCAATAAGGATGGACTAAGAGATTACCATTTACTAGGCCGGGACGCGTTGGGAGAGCGAAGAATGGGGGAGGGGCAACCTTGCTCCGCCAACTGCTCTTTTAAGCTATAAGTCGCGTCACGGTCGCGGCGCTCAATCAACGGCGTAATCCAATTAACGCGTCCGAACTCGCGCAGAGACTGTTCGCAATACACAGACCGGAAAAAAAATGGCGTCCGGGCAAAATAAAAATGCCTTCAAGAAAATTGGCTCGTAATGAAGACAGCCCACGATAGGCGTTTTGGCTCGGAACATGCAGGAAGAAAAGCTTCGAAAACTTTGGTCCGCCCAGACAGCTCGCTTTATACACGGCAAGTTAATTGGCAGAGGAAGCGATTGCCTCCATAATGCTCGCTGCAGCACGCGTTCGATTAGTTCTCACTGTAGTAATAATTGAAGGGACAAGGTTTTTCCTTTCCGCCTGCGACACGGAATCGCTTGAAGGTACTCTTTTTCGAGGTCTGAAATGCATTTATGCATTAAAAAAGCTACTGCACTCGACGCTGTAAACGACACTGCACTCGCCAGTGATTGACGAGTGCAACCGGTACTGGTGCACTGCCGTCGAAAATGCGCACGCTGCACAGACTAGGTCTTAGGGGCAGAATGTAGCACCGCCGATGTATGGCGTTCAAGTACTGCCGACAATTGAAACGAACCGGAATAAAAATGCTACAACAACCGCGCTCACGAAGACCTGCGTGCGGGTTGCAGAAGGGTATGCGAAGGGTATACAGTTGACACCGCAGAGGGCTATGGAACGAAAAATGGTAGGGGTAACATTAAGAGATAGGAAGCGTGCAGAGTGGGTCAGAGAAATAACTCAAGTTACCGACATTCTAGTAAAAATCAAGAAGAAGAAACGGACATGGGCAGAACATGTAGTGCGAAGAGAGGATAACCGACGGTCGCTTAGGGTAACAAACTTGATTCCAAGGGAAGGAAAGCAAGGGGCGGCAGAAAGTTAGGCGGGCGGATGAGGTTAAGAAGTTCGCAGGGGTCAAGAGGATGCAGGTAGCACAGAACCGGGTTAATTTGAGAAATATGGGAGAGGCCTTCGCCCTGCAGTGGGTATAGTCCGGATGATGATACGCTGGTCAAGCAGCCCTGACTAGACAAAGGACTTCATCGCAGAACGAGCAAAATTTAGCGGGAACATAGGAAAGTGCGGCCTCACAAACACCTAGGTTTGCACCTGGCGGTCCCTCTAAATGCTTTCCGGGATGGCAAAAGCACGCGCGGCCGTTTCCCAGCTAACCGTGACAAAGTAAAGAGAAACTTTTTCCCCTAATAGCTGTCTCGTGTCCAAGCAGCCCAGTTACGGAATATGCAGTGAGCGGGGGAGGAGGAATCTAAGAAAGAAAAGGGAAAGGCGAATTAGGTAAAACTAGCCCATGGGAACGACGACGTCCCAGTCAAGGTCAGGAAAGGTTGAGCGCACGCCTCCCACTCACGAGTATTCGGAATTCCGGCCCCCTTCCCCCGATAAAAATCTCCCCGGGTTGTCTACAGGCGCGGCTGCGGCCCAATCTAAACGAACCACACGAATTTACCACTACGACTGAACGAAGTGCACACTGGGCTGTTTACGGCGTTCCGCCCTTCACAAAGTTTGTTTCATATGTAACAGAACAAACCGTAGCTGAAAAACGAATCGCTTGGCATTACGGAGTGTGCATCTGCATCGCACCAGCGTTGCTGAGCGTGGTGACGATGAATGGACTGCCAGAAGCCTTGCTTCACAAGAACCGTGTTCAACCCTGGGATGCGCATGAATGTTCTAACCAGCAGCGTTACGTGGTGCTCTGACATGAGACATGAACAATGACACATTGAGAGGCGCCGCTGTCTACACTGAACGGACACATGTAGTATGTTCACATATGCGAGGCTGGTCGGCGAAGCGCTCGAGATACCCTTGCCAGCAAAGCGAATGGGATGCAGTCTGTGCTCGCTTGTTCACACAAAACATTCGTACTGACACTCCCTTCCTTGATTTCGATAAAGTACCGCATAAAAGGTTGTTACTAAAGTTATCGTGCCTAAATCTTAACCCGTTAGTACTGGAATGGCCGTGTAACTTTTTGACTAACAGCAATTTGTGTATGCTAACAATTGTTCTCGTAGCCCGGTCATTTTAGGTGTTCCCCAAGGGACAGTGCTGGGACACTTGCTTTTCCTGATATACATTAACGATCTTCATTCCAATATTTCCTCTACCATCCGCTTATTTGCGGACGATTGTGTAATTTACCGCCCAATCACCAACAGTACTGACGTTGGCATTCTTCAACAAGATCTTAACCAAATCGAAGCTTGGCGCAAATGTTGGTTAATATCTCGTAATATTTCCAGCATGTGTAGGACATGTAGTGCGAAGAGATGATAACCGATGGTCGCTGAGGGTAACAAACTGGATTCCAATATGAAGGAAAGCGTAGCAGGGGGCGGCAGAAAGTTAGGTGGGCGGATGAGGTTAAGAAGTTCGCAGGAGTCAAGTGGATGCAGCTAGCACAGAACCGGGTTAATTGAAGGAATATGGGAGAGGCCTTCGCCCTGCAGTGGGTATAGTCAGGCTGATGATGAATATTTCCAAAACATGTCTGATTTCGTTCCATCGTCGGAGGATGCATACTCCTAAATACACTTTTTGGTTCTGAAGTGTCGTCAGTCATCCTGCGAATACTTGGGTAATACTGTAACGCAAAAGCTAACATAGCCATCTGATATCAGGAACATCGCTCATGAGGCTAATCGTACCCTTTGTTTCATACGGCGCAATCTACGATTTGCCAGCCCCTCCATCAAATCATTAACATACTTAACTTTTGTCCGTCTTAAACTAGAATACGCTTCAGCAATATGGCATCCTCACCAGTCTAACCTCTCTTTAACCTTAGAAAAAAATACAAAATCGTGCTATCCGCTTCATTTATTCTGATTATTCACACTACACTAGTGTGTCTGCTTTAAAATCTAGAGCCAACTCACCTAGCCTCGAAACGCGACGAAAAATTTCTCCATTCTGCCTCATTTCACGTGTTTTATCGTTCATATTTAGGAGAATCATTCATATCACCTGCTTATCGTTTCTCAAGCCGTATTAATTACCATAAGACCGTATACACCCCCAAAGCAAGAACTACCGCTCATTCTCGTTCTTTTTTCGTCACGTCATCCCGGAACTGGAATAATCTACCACAGGACGCCGTGCATCATATCAACGCCATACAGTTTAAGAACGCTATCAAGACCATTGTTTAACTCTCATGCCCACTCCTCAAGGGGCCAGGGGCCTTTGAGGTATCAAATAAATAAAAGGTCTGAACAAGCTCCAAGGGATTCCGATAGAATACGGCACGGCCGCGTTCGTACTGCAAGGTGGAGGGGAACCGAAAGGAGGCGGAATATTGTTTGCCGGGCTTGTGAAGTACGCCCTGTAGTTTCGCCATCTGGTTGAGAAAGAAGAGAGTTTACATACATATGCCGTAAGTACTGCTAGTTCTTTCTGTCCTTACACAATAAATGAACACGAGACAAATCTGCGGGTAACAGCACCGAAAGGCCACCATATAGAGGCCAGAAAGTCACCTGCAAAGATGAAAACTCCGCTAAGTATACAGCGAATTCACTAAGAATGAAGTTAACTGCAATATACCGAGAGGCTTCGTATATAAGGAAGAAAAAAAAAAACAAAACCGGTTAGCCGAAGAACCGTTAACCTTCAGCAGCTTACTTCATTGAAACACAACTCACGCCCAGACGTCACGTCCGCTGGTGCGAACCTTTTTTTAAGAGTCGGGATGCAAGAACTCCGAAAGGGCAAACAAAAACAAAAAATCGCTACAGCCCAGACAGTATCCGGTAGCTGCTAGCACCAAATAGGCTGTGTCTTAGAGTGACATGGAGCCTAATAGGATGAAGCTAAAGTGTAGTCCGGCGCGGTGACTGAGCGAACGAAAAACTGCAGAAGCGCCCGCAGTGAGGCAGCTGAAGGCAACAAAAGCGCTGCGCTGCGACCCAGTGCACCCAATTTGGTCAGTTCCGAGAGCGCTTCGCTCCATTTAGGGGCCCCGGCTGAATAACGTGGTCGAACGACTACGCCCTCGCAGCAGCAACACCGGTTGGCTCGTGCGCGAACGATACACAAACACGTCCGCCTGTGCGGCAGGCCTCACGCTTCACACATGGCGCACATGTGTCTTTGATGATGACAGGGAACAAGCCGAGAACAGCACGTGCAGCGTAAACTGAAAACGCATGGCCGGAAAGCAGAGCAGGGTCTGACAGCTCATTGCTCAGTCGGGAAGCGAATAGGACTCAGCTGGCGCACCTTTGCTGCCCTCGGAAACGAAAACGGGTACAAAGAAACTCCTGGAATGCCGTGCGATGAAATGTCACGGCCTAGGAATACCACACACGGAAATGCATGCAATAAACCAAGAGCGCACGGCTTCATTCAAATCGATAGCAAAGCAGTCATTAGGCTTAGGTAGCGGGATTCCCTGTCAACGTCACGTTCGAAAGAAGCCTGTTACATAAACGAGGAACTTAAAAGTTCCGTGGCGACTGTCACAGGCTGCAGACGACGAACGGGCGGCCCGGCGATGCGGGAAGGACCATTTTTAACGGCATTACGAGCGAGGTTATGTCACGTCGCCTAGCAAAGCGCATGCCGGCAATACGCTAGTCCCGTCTAGCGAATGTAACTCGCGCGGCAGTTCGAGCAAGGGGGGAACCCTAGACAACCAGAACCCGTGGGTGTGTCGAGGCAACGGGCTCGTCATACTCGAGGGTGCTGGAAGAGCGTCGGTTCGCGCTTATCAGCAGCGAAGCCTAGGCGCAAGGAGATGATTCGAGCAAGGAGTGCTCCCGATAACACTTCGAAGCCAACAAACCGGCAGTTTCGAGTGCCCCTGCAGAACAGAGCTCCAAACATCTTCGGCTGAGGGGGCGCAAGACCTGAAATCCGGGGCGAGGGCCTGTCAAAAACCCGTGCCCCCACACTCGTAAGCGCAAGCTCGACAGCTCTTCAAAACTGAAGCGCGCGCTTGTCAGAAGCCCTGCCTTCGTCGGTCACTAACCTTGGCAAAGCATTAGAGAAAGAACTGCGCCAAGTGCAGCTGTTGCTCCTGTGTGAGCATAACCCGGCTTCGGACAAAAGTAGCCGACGCTGCTGCAAAACAGAGGCAGCCACGCCGTGCGAATATGAAGACGCCAGCTAATTGTAAGAGTCGAAACAAGGGCACAGTACCTTTTCCGCTGAGTGTAGTACTCCATTCACGGCGAGCAGTAGGATAACAAGCGTCGCTTTCCACATTCCTCCGACTAGGCGTAGAGATAATCCGTGTAAGACGGGCCTCAAAAGTTCCCCGGCGAACAGCGAGCTACGAAGGAGAGTTTCCCTAGGAATCGAGTATCCACCTCCGCCCTCCGCTTGCAACCATAAGCAACAACACAGCACACGCACAACCAGCAAACTATTCGGTCACCATTGCCGCTTCTTGATATTTCAACCGCGCCACTAAGAGGCCTAGCCGCCTAGCGGATGTTTGCGGACGGAGGGACGCCTCCGCCAACTCGTGCTCCGCGGCAGCACACGCCTCGCTCCGCCTGTCGGCGTCTCAAAGAGGCCGAGGCAGCTTTAAATACAGCGTTGCCTGACTGCGCAACGGGAGTTTCGGTTTCTCTTTTGAGGCGCGGACTGCGTACGCGTTTTCAGAATCGAATTAGGTCTGCATCACACTTAAACTTTCGCAGTCAGACTTGAAGAACGCGCTGGTGTTCATTAAAGCCGTGTTATTATCTTTTTTTTTTTCTATTGCTTCCGGCCATCATCACCCAATTCCAAGCTCGTGCAAATGATACCTCGCATGCGGAAAAGAGTTGCAAGGCCCTACTGGCGAGTGGCGACGTTCCAGTTGACAGCGAAATTAAAAAAAAAAAAAAAAAAAAGCGGCATAATTTAGCTCCAGTTATTTTAACATATTCCGTATATTATGGTGGTATAAGTTTCAGAATTATGAACGTTTAAAAAAAAAAAGTAATCTGACCACAGAATGCTGCTGTTGACAGGCAGCCAAAGAAACGCCTGAATGCTAATTGTATGTATCCAAAACAGTTTTCAAGGAATCTCATTAGAGGCTAACTGTCGGCAACTCGTCTACTCAACAGCTACTAATGTTTATTTTGTTTTTAATATGGAGGGAATAAGAAAGCGCTTCGACCTATAAAAGAAAGTGCTTATCACGTTTCGTAATAAACGTGCCTTCTTGGCGGCAGTGACAGCCACAGAGCCTAATACTCTTTTTATCGCAATGAAGAAAGAATAAAAAAACCGTTGAAACGGGTAACGTTGCATATGCAGTCACATGAAAGCTCTTTTCGATGATGCCAGATAAGGCCAGACAGGAAAGCAAGAAGAAAAATATAACACAAAGATGCCTACAACTCCCGCTTACATTATGCTTTCAAGCATGTGTAGCGCTAGCAGCTAATTAAAACCGAGCCATGATATGTGCGGAAAGAGTTACCACCTCCTATATCTAAACAATTTTACAGCCCCTTCTAGTGCGATTTCTTTTTGCTTCGCGTATTTTTTTTTTTTTTTTTCCGTTACGAAAGAACAGGGTCAGGAATGGAGCGCTATTACCACATAGCCATCGGCTGACCTGTCAGTGCCGCAGAAAGCATGTGTTGCGGCCGGACAGCGTCAATGAGAATATTGAAACACAAGAGAGCATTAAAACGTGGAGAAATGTGTCTAGTTTCTGTTTCATTTCGATTCTTCGAGGGAAAGCGGTCATACACACTTGCGGAAGCACATCGAAAGCTCACGAAAGCAGACTAAAAACAGTGCTTAAGGCATCGCAGAGAAAAATTACGTGAATGGCAGCGACGCCATAGAGCGTCGTCTTCTGTACGAAGCTGTTTAATTTAACTGATGCCTCTAATGTTTTGCACAGTAAGTCTTTCCTCGTTCATGGCGGTTTTGTAGCTCATTTCCTTCTTTCTTGCCGGTGTTGGACGGCTGAGTTCAGAACATTTTGCTTCTTAACCACGGGACGTAATATGTGATAAAGATATGTGATAATGGATATGCGCGATGCCTTACGGCATTTCTGCTTTATGGCCTACTGAATCGCACGATGCTATCCTTGATTAAACTTCGAACGTATCTCCACGGCACGGTCTTGGTCTTTCCTGCTGCTATTGAATGGAGGGAGTTTGTGGGAGGGTGTGTTTTAATCCGAGGCATATTTTTCTAGCTTCGATTCGAAGCCGAAACACCGAAACCGCGCTGCCGCGTGATATGCAAGCCGTTAGGAAGTACGAGATAGGTGGAGGAGAGTCAGGGGGACGAGCATGACTTTTGCCAGCGCATCTTTCGCGATGTAGTATATATAGTCATCTGCTCTATCGCCAAAGAGATAGGTATGCGCAGTTCTGCTCGGGCATGTATCAGGGGTATGAGCCAGGCGAATCTGAGGCCGTGGACAAAAGTTTGCACCGGCAGCAACTACTGATTTATTGCTTTGTTATATCGATAGCCAACCACCTAGTATTCGACCTGGTGAGTGGAGAACGCTTTGTTATTTGCTATTTTACGTTTATTTTTTTACCTGTTTTCCGCGGGAAAAAAAATCTCGTCGTTAAACGCGCCCTTTCAATCTTTGTCCGTGTGAGTGTACTATCAGCGTGAACTGAAAAAGAAACACAAGACAACTGAAACGGAAACAGCAAAGCAAGATTTCAGTTGAGCAGGGCTGAATGCTAGAGTGAATTTGATTTTAACTTCTACAGCGCGCGGACTGCTGCATGGAAGTAACAGTCTGCGCCGACTTGTATTGCTTTTACAGAGCCTACTAGTATTGCTCTGTGTTGGGGTGAAGTATCCTGCTCGCATTTAACACTGCTCGGCTATCTCCACGTGTCATCGAATGGTGAAATAGGAAGGGGGGGGGGGGGGGGATTCCCTTTGTTGCTGTGTGAGAAGTAAGAAATTCGAGAAGGTGAAACGATCTGCCTCAGGTGTGCGCGACTTTGGTCTCTTGCCTCCCTCATACATATTGTCTGATCTTTGCTCTGTTCGCGAAGTTGTGAATTTGGAGTTGAAGGACCGCTTCGATGATGGCCGCATCCGCCCCTTCCATCAGGTCATTGATGCGAGATACAGATGGGCGATTTCGATACTTGGTTGTTTAAGTGTCAGCGGTCAAGACCAGGGTTAATGACAAATGGCTTTTTTTTTTCTTTCCTAGCCAATGTTACACTTACAGTGTACAACGCGGTACTCCAAGGAAGCGGGCTGCGGCGGAATTTTTCAAGTACTTCATGTTCTTTCGGGTGTACCGAAATGATCGTTTAGAATTTCACCTATTCAACTGTCGATCCACAAGCAAACTGAAAACTGCGCTGCGGAAATACAATCGAGATCTAATTGTCCACGTGACACTTTTGCTCTCTTACGATTGTTTCTTTTTTCTACCTTCGTGCTGTTCTTAAACTACAATATAGTGACGCAGTAAAGTTCATCAAAACGATGTCTTCATCCGATGTAGTAAGTTTCCAAATTATGCTGAGTCTTTCAGCGCATGCACAATCTTGAGAATACTACCGTAACCTACGTGTCACTCTGCAGTGTCAGTGCAACATTCTTTCAACTCTTTTGCAAAAAAGAAGAAGAAAGGCAATTGGACACAGGCTCCGGTTTTTAGCCTCGATCAACTCGGTTGAAATGTCAGATTGCCTCATGCTAAGGAGGAAGCAAGCGCGTGTGTGTGAGTAAGGGGTGTCACAGGAGCCGTTATCATGCATCCGGCGGAGACACTAGTCCTTGAGATCCTGGAAGCCATTTGGCATTGCGTTTTTCCTGCTTTTTTTTTTTTTTCACGACGGTCCGACACTTTGCGGTAGCGCCAAGGAACTAAAGCGGGTGTGGCTCGAAGTTTTCCTCAACTGTTTGAAGAAAAAAAAATAGCAAAGACTGTACAGTACCCATGACGTGATCTGCGATGACGCATCCGGCGCCTGTCACAGTCGGTCACGAGCTATTCCACCCCCAGTCATTCTTGCACGCGCAAAACAACGCAAGGTTCACGGTATAGGTAGATGCGCATCTCCTAATTGGGGATAAGATGTCGGTCACAGTGAAGAACGAGCCAGGAGGCGCTGGCTGCCCCGCTGTGCGGCAGCTCACGTTCTGCCAAGAAGGTGTCGTCGACACATAAGCGCCGCCAGTGTTCTCCGCCCATTGTTCTTTGCGTTGACATCCATCCGGCGAAGCGCAGCCATACTAGTGCCCAGACAATGGCAGTGTTAGTCGAGACACGCGTCCGAGACGAAACGGATGGGTATGACACGCGGCGCCGACACGAGATAGCGCGGGAAGGCTGCAGATACAGCATTCGTCCGGATGTGCGTGAGGCATTGCCGCCGCTGGCTATGCAATTGGTAGCGAATGGCAGACGCCCTGATATAGATCCGATGTCGATTACTTGGACGGCTGTAGGAAAGGCTAGGTATTACTAATTAAGGCTGCGCATTACTATTAAGGCATTAATTATTTTCTGTCGTCTTGTGTCCAAATAAGCGCTAGCAAATATGACTTCTGCTCATTACACTGCCCCTTCGTTTTTCGAGTGAAATTGCATTGAAGGGGGATAGGAGGACTGAAAGTACACTACGCCAACGAGCGGGGATCAGAAACTGGATGTGTGATGTAGATAAGAGGCCGTATTCTATAAGTGCCAGTTTCCAATTTCATTTCGCAACAACCTAGATTAAAACAGCGGGTACCACCATCGGTGACAGCCACCGGGGTGATGACCATCGAAATTCGCCTGCGGATATCGGCTACCCACTTGCTGTGCCATCATGCAGAGAGTGGGCGGCTGCTATAGTGGGCCAACGGTCAGATCACTTCCTACGGACGCTTGAAAGTCGCGGCTTCGTCACCCAGCTACAGCTAGTGGCCAGGGACAAAGGACAAAATAGTTCTCAAAAGGAAAATTGAAGTTTATGGAATACGAAATGTGTTTCACACCGATATACCTTTCGCTTCGTCGCTTGGTGTAAACTTGGTAACGTACCTTTCCATGAGAATGTCGTTTATCTGCTCGTCCGTGCGTACGCAGCGGGCATATGCAATTTGTTAGAAAAAATATCTTCTTTCAAGATGAAATTCCGAGAGTAAGGCTGGCTATGATGCTCTGGTTATGGAGGAAACTCAGAAACTGTCCAAGTCCTTATTTCCAGATTGACTGTTAAAACTCTCTGCGCACTGAACCATTTCATTAAATACTTCAAGGCCCATTCTTCTTTTTTATACTTCGACTACGTATCAGCGAGTTCATTAGTCCTACTCGTCGATGTCATAATGACCTTCGTTAATGACGGCCATCAGAAAACTCTAATGGCCCTCATAAATACTTAGCACCCATTCAGTGCAATTTTTTTTCTCCTTGGGTATGTTACAGAACAAAACTCGTAGCTGAGACGGTTATGATATAAAAAAAAAATATATCAAGACGCTTTTCTGTAGCGCTATTAAACGGCCTTCAGACGCCCCACTTTAGGCAAGGGAAGTTAAATCGCTAAAATGGGCATTTAGCAGCTAGCCTCGACAATATCACAGGGTGAACGGTTTTCAGATATGTAGATGATGGTGATGTTTAAGAGGTTCCTGTTCCAGAAGGCTCCGAAGAAACGTATCTTTGCCGAGCTCTCCTCGCATCTAATAATATATTTCAGTACCGGTGGAACATCCTGCAGAAAACAAGCTACGCGTTCTAGAGCTGATGCTATACGCCATACCTAGCCACATCTGCTGCCAGTACGCGCCCCGCTCGTGGAGGAGGTTGCAGCCGCTCTCATCCGCACACTCCAAGCTAGACAAGCGAGGCATCGGCACTGTCGCACTGATGAATGCCCTGTACAGATCTTGCAAGCACCAAATCCTCATTGGCTTCAACACGCTGGTGAGCCGGCTCAGATTTGCTGGATTCCTGAAGGAACTGCTGTGCAAGCTAGCAGAATAACTATTCCAAGAAATCCACAGAAATTTGAAGAAGAAATGTCCAGACATTGAACGCTCGCACGCAGTCGAGGTACTTTATGTGCACTGTGTCCCACATACTCGCGAAGATAAGAGCAAAGGTTTGAGCACACGTAATTTTTCTTCTTGTGCTACGAACAAACTTGCTTCCCTCTGCAAACGTACGATTAGTGACGAGACTAAACGTATAGAATTCGAGAAGAAATACCGGCATCCATTTGTACAATCAAAGAGAAATGTGTATGAAATTCAGCTTCCCTGTGGCAGATCCTATAAAGGAAGTCCGGAAGATGTATTACAGGTTGCGCCAGCACGCAGACATTAGAAATAAAACCAATAGGTCCAGCTTAGTCATTTATCACGTCTAATGCACAAGATGCTCTTCATTTCAAACTCCAATATCAAATTTCTTCGAAAATTGAAATTGAAATTTTCGTTGGAAATCCTCTCCTCTGCTTGATAAAACCTGCATCATCAATAGATATTTCAGCCATCATGCTGGGGAAATTTAAGAAGCCTTTATAATTAGCAAAATATCACTGTTGTATAAGTGCGCCGTCGATCACTTCACTTCCGAAAGAAATTTCATTTCTTGAGCATCGCAAGACTCAGGATGCGCCCTGCAGTCTATCTCGGATATATCGAATTATTGCCTGTATCGAACGCCCATGATGTGCTTTGAAAATTCCACGCAAAAGTATAGGACTGGTGTTCGGGTATATCGAACTCTCGTTCTGTGGAGCATTCTTATGTCGAACTACCCGCCATGCCCTTGTAAAGTGCCTCGTTCCTAATGACAACCGTACGAACATTTTTCGTGTGCTAAGCCGGGTCGTCTGAACAGCCTTGGACATCTGCTGGCAACTCTAACGGTCTGAAACCACTTGGTAAGATGGGCGTTGAGTCCGCTTCAAATGGCCTTCGGTCTTGAGTGCATTGCTTTCAACGTGACACTGCTGTCATGCGGGAAAGCTGGCGTTATGTGCGCAGTTTACAATGAGGTGAAGCCAGCCGTGCTGGCCGAAAGCCTATGGCGGCTCTTGCATGGCCTGCTTCGCTGCTGAAGGATATGGAGAAATCAGCTGCGCTCTACTTCAACTGATGTATTATGGCGTTTTAGCGTCCAAGTACCGAAATTAGGCCTCTTATGACCAGCGGTAGCTTTTTCCCTGGCATCATCCGCAGCAACTTTTATGAGAACCTTAATTCCAACGACATTTTGTGCCACGCGGTGCGAGGTGTGTTTGGCAAAAGCAAGGTGTGAGCAGCACGAGGTCCGACGCATAAATATATGCCTACCAAATATTTGGAGGATGCGCTTACTGCGCTCGCATCCACGGAGCGGCACGTAGGGGTGCACCCAGTGCGCCCTTGTTTTTAATGCCTGGCGCGCGCGTGCTCTTCATGTGTGCGTACAGGAAGCGGACTGCTAACGTGGGTACACCGTATTCCCGCTTCTGGGCTACAGAGAATCTCATATATTGCCACGTTTCATATATCGAATTATAGTTATAATTAACTATTTCGATATCCCTTGAATTCGGTATATCCGGGATCGACTAGCCGCAGGCCTACAATGTTTTTGCCCTTGTTGTTTCTCTCGCTTGTTTTCACCCGGCCATCCTATTTGGTAGCCTTCCCTCCTGTTACGTTTTATTTCTTTCAAGCTAAGCACCTGCCTTTAACCTGGCTTATGCCATCACATTTTTTTTTTACAACATCCTTGAGACGCATCAAACGGCAAGCTAAATATATGCTTTCATCCTTGTTATTGCTTTTATTCTTTGCTAACAACCGTTCAACCTGCTTAGTCGGTTTATCACTTTTAGAATTTTATTTCTTTCAAGCACATAACTGTGCTTGTTAAGTTAAATTAAATTGGTTCACAGGAAGGGAAAGGCGCAGTAACTGTCACACTTGCTCTGTGGACACCCGAACCGCGCCGTAAGGGAAGGGAGGAAGGTGGGAATGAAAAATTCATTTTCTGCAGCAGCTTGCAAACGTTTATTTATTATTATTTTTTTTTTCATAGAGGCAGGTTATATTTTTGTCTCTCTGAAATAAAGCGTCAGTTGCTGTCGGCCCCTATGTTGCGTTCCTTTTTTCCACCCTGTGTTAGTGCTCTTTCCAAGACAACCAACACGCCCAGCTACGGAATGGATACAATGGGTTTCTCAGGAAGCAGTGCTCACAGAAGCACGAACTTGAGCAGAAAACGTTCTTGCAAATGACACTTTCATTAATGTAATAACAAAGAGAAGAGCTACCTGGCGTGTCAGTTAACCAAAACAAAGGCCGATTCCTCGCGACTTGTCGACCCCACGAGACCGCTGTGATCTTCCTATGTGGGCCTCTCGAAAAAGCAAGATATATTAAACTGGGCGCAAATACTTCCAGAATTCAGTTCCTCACGCGATGATCACGAGAGGAATTTAAATGCGGAGTGGAATATCTTCAGATGGCTCAAGGAGGATTGAAATCGACAGCATTTCTATCGTCGCTTCTGGTCGCTCCTTACTTCGTCGTCCTTTTTTCAATGTTGCTAGATGTCGTCCGCCATCTTCTGCTGCTAACAGTCACCACAGACACAGTCGAACCTCTTTCCCCTCAACCGGGTCTTGACGCCAAAAAAAACAACAACAACAACAAACAAACAAACAAAAAAAAAACAGCTGTTTCCTTCCTAACCACGCGAATGAGTTGCTGAGAGTCGCCATTGAAAACCCGAAATTACCAGATTCCCGAGATGCCACTGACAATGACCGACGTTATTTTAGTTATTTCATCGCGAAAGAAGTGGAATGTTACAGAAAGAAACCAAGGCCATGGAGTTGCGAACGGGCACAATTTTGGCGAAAACTCAGCGTTTTGTAAGCATAGGAGTAAACCGATTCTAATGTCTTCTTGGTTGACGTTCCTTTCACTAGTTGATCGAGTTATTGAGCGATGGTCGCAGAGTGCAAAGCGCCTGTTCCCTATGAAATTACATCGCTTGTTGTGTGCAGAAGCCATGAATTTATGTTTAGACGCGTTAGTGACATGCAAGTCGCAGTGGCAGATATCAAAGCTTTGATTTAGCTCAGTTTTTAACATTGATTCGGTTTCCCGTTGTCGTCATTACCCAAACCCTCTGCTCAAAACAGGTGGGCCTAATTTTTGACAGCAATAATGATTCTAAATGGCCCATTTTCGGCTCCAGTCCTGGAGGCATATATATAGTGTGACAGCACTGTTCGCACGAGGCAGTGGAAGTGGCTCAGCTACAGAGCTAGTAGCAGGCCCGTGCATTTTCTTTCTTCCTACAGTCGCAAAAACAACAATAACAAAGGGGGAAACTGCTGGACCAGCGGTCGTGCGCGCGAGGGGGCGAACCTATGGTGACGTCACACGCTAATCATTATGCTGGCGCGGCCCCTGGGGGTTTTCCTTGGTGGTCACATGGCGTGATGACGTCATATTTATGGTTTCATAGCTATGAAAGCCTGATAAGTGCAACCGGTATCAATAAGCGGTGGGAAAGGCGATAATGTTTACCGTCGATCTTATAAGTTGTCCTTTTGAAGTTATCGATTGTTAGTACGGCGGTAATAACCACTTTAAGCACTGTAGTCGTCTAAAACATTAATAGGACGGCAATAAGGTGTAGTGCCAGGTCAGTGTTCTCTGCTCGTCTCTTCGTTGGGTGAATATGCAATGTCTCCGGCCAGTGGAGTGCTTCTCATGACGCCGTTCCATCAGCAGTACGCGATATGCAGTGTCTGTCGCATACATTTCATGCCAGCATTTCAACATCGCAAAAAAAAAAAAAAAAATCTACAACATTTGAAACCACTATTTTCTTGCAGTTCTGAAAGTTAGGGTGCATGCCTTACATGACGGGGTGTTTTTAACAGTATATAAACATCGTGGTCATATTCAGTTGATACTATTCTAGTTTTAAATGTTACGATCATTATGCTACTCATTTCAGTGATTTTTCCTGGGCTTAAAAAGTCACTATTAATAAACAATCAAACCTAGCAACAGGGTTGTTACACAAGTTTTTTTTTTTTTTTTTTTAACATGAAGCATCTGCATTAATTGCAGACACCTAGCCTCGCTTGTAGACCTTACTTGAGAAGTGGGCCGGAGTGGGAAAACAAAAATGAGCCCAACGCAAAGGTATTACATCCCACCTTGTTTTTCCAAAGACACCTTGGTGCTACCTTCTTTTCTTTCGTTTGACTACCAGAAAGGCTTGCTACTCCTCCTCTAAACTAAACGCCCCCCAACCCCTTTGCTTCTATTTCTGCGGAATCCCTTGGAACGTGCCCTTCTTTTGTATAATGCCAGCGCTATGGACTTAATTTTGGCGAATAGCTGGAGTCTACCGAAAAAGAAAGGATATAAAGTAACGCGCAATGAAACCTGGGGATTTCAGAAGCTACTGCAAACAGTAAGTCAGAAAATAGATTTTTGTTTTTTGGCTGCATGTACGGAATTTTTTTCTTTACAACATAAAACGTCAATGCAGAGAAGACCCCAGCTATTGACAAGCGTACAACACAGCCTCTAATGATCTACTATGTAAACTTCTTGATAGAATAAAGCTAGGAGGTGGTACACTGCTAAAAGGAATACCCTGCTGCCTTGCATGCCACATATGATAATCCCTGCACAACACGAGTTATGCGCGCCAACCCTTTCTTCGAACGTCCATAGACAAAAAATATCCACCCATAAATCAGCTCTTGCTTCTGTGTGCACTGTACTAACCACACCCGTCTGATAGCGCTGCAGATGCTGGAACAACCGGGGCAGTAAGAAAAGACCGTGCCTTGCTATAAACATCACCGTGTGATGCTCGACCCACCTCTTTCAACGTGTAGTAGTGCGTGTTCCCTACCAGAACGCGTTCCTACGGCCATGTCACACCCTCAGAGCAATTTCGGTGTCGCCTGTGCCTTTCTACCTTTACCGTCACTGCCTTGCCACCCAGTACGCGTGTAGTAAGTGCGCGCTTGTACGTGAGCCATGGCCACATCCCAGTCATCGCCCCTCCTCCCTTACATGGCTCTGAGCAGTGGAAAATAGCGCCAATCCCGGACCCCTTACAGTGTAGTCACTGGTCAGAAAAAGGCCTCGTATTCCTGTAAAAACAATTTCTCTGTGCCGTATATCGTCTTGCGTAAAGCATGACACCTTTTTTTTTTTTTTGTATGTGTTTGTGTCTGTGTGTCCTTTTGCAACGGAGCGCATAAAACAGTCCCTGCGAGAATTTACGGTGAGAATGAAGCTCCCGCCTCAACGAAGAGCGTAAAACGAGGAACTTCCTCGTGCGGTGTGAGGCTCGAACGGGAGGTGGCGCTACCGGTACTAATGAAGTGCGTTCCGCTGTCGAAAGAGGGAGGGAACGATGCCTCCATTGAAGTGCGATGCGAAGCGGTTGCAAGGTCAGAATTCTACATCATCGCGTGCTCTGAATCATTATTTAAGTTTTTATTACACTGTTATAGCAGCGACTGACAGGGAGTGTTAATATCGTACAAGCGTGACAAATATTGACTAGTACTGCGCGGTAAGTATACCCTGTGTCCCAGCTAACTTGAACCAGGGGCTAAAAATAAAATAATTGAAACAGGCGAAGGAAACTATTTGCATACAACTGCTAGCCGTCTTGCGCACCCTGGTAATCTTTTTATTAAGAAAACAATGCTACTCTAGGTTTCGAGCCTTCAGCGTCGCGCGGCCCGAAGCCACGTATTACCTACATGACGCTGTGACGTCACACCCCACGTGACATTAGGGTGAGAGCTGGGCTACCAACTCAAGCGGTCGGCAGGAGCTACCAACTTGGGTCTCTCGTGTCACATGGGACGGTTATGTCAGAATCAGCCTGCTAGGACCCTGGCATTCACGTTACCCCTATAGGCCACTAAGGCACGCTCATATGGCTTGGTTAACTGGGCTTTATATGTGGGCTGCGGAAGAAGAAAAAGAGGAGAAGAAGAACGCTCGTGCGTTCGTGCGGCGCCGTGCAGCGCGCTACCTGAAGCGCGAAGCTATTCCTGCAGCGTCTGCATTAGCGCATTATTTTGATTCGTCTTGTATGCTGCTTGAAGCAACGCCTTCGGAGCTTCCATGGAGTCGGCCACAGATGGCAAACAACTGTCCGCTACGAGAAAAGCGCCGAGTTCAACATTCGGTGCAAGAAGCGGAGCCAGATCATTACACAGACACTACAGGGGCTCTTCAAGCTTATGTAAACGCAAGCACTGACTATGAGATTTTACATATACTACCCTCATTTGTCCATTGCTTCCGGAAATACGCCACATATGTTCATATAGAACAGAAGCAACTCACCTTCCTTCACTAATAACATAGCTCGTTGCCATTCGCGACGGTTTGTCTACAAAGCAGACAGCCTATATGCTGCACCCCCGACCATTTTGATCTTGCATACAGAATCTAGCCAAGCAGTACGAGCATTACGGAGTATAGCTAATACCTTCGACATCATCAACGATATCTGCCATATTGTGCAAACATATCCTTGCCCTGTGCGTGTGTTGTGGGCTCCCCGCACTACGCTCCGTCTCACAGAAACTGATGATGCATCCTGTTCCCAGAAAGTGACATATCCTCAGCCTATGTTAAAGTTGTCCGCAGGAGATGCCGTAGTGCCTGCAAAAGAATTTCTTCGCCGCTCCACGCTTGTTTTAATTCCACCGCCTGGATCAAACCTTCCCGGCGATTTAACTCGCCGTGAGGAGGTGGCGCAAAGAATCCGCGTGGGTGCTGCGTTAACGCCTGCTGTAAAATCTTCCTGGACCAGCCAGACTGCTCCCATGAACTGCCCTTTCTGTTCAGCCCCTGCTATGTAGGCAGCACTAGACCACCTCCTAACAACTTGTCCTGGTCTTTGCGTGGCCCGCAAAACACGCCTTAGAAGCCACTCTTACCATCGTGCCAGACCGCCCGACACAGGGGTATGGACACATGGCCCTCACCACTGAGAGCTGTTGGCATTCATTGCTGCCACAGGCCTGTATCAATATATTTAAACCCTTATGCCGAAGGGCGAACTTGCGCAATAAAAAAAAAAAACAATTGCTAATGGGTACGTATACTAAGGGGTGATGTATATTGTGCCGGATCTGAATATGGCTAACGCACAATTTGAGGCAAAACTGCAACTCCCAGACGTTCCTGCAGCAGGGCTACCCGGCTGGAAAGGACGCTTTTGCCCACCAAGCCGGTTTTCCTTCGGCGCGCCCCCCTCGTCACGTGCCTCCGTGACGTCACATTGTTTGCAAACAGGAAGAGGAGCATAACCAACGAGATGGGGCCTATGCAAGAGTTAGTCAACGGGAACGAACAGAAGAGGATCTGACTCTCATTCCTAAACATAGATGACCACAACAAGCTCAGCCAGGGAAACGTACCTCTCGCTACGTACATCCTGGCACAGCTGAGCTAAACCACTGCGAATGTTTTGGCAGATACGGCAAGGTGTCTAGAGCTGTCCTCAATTTTGGAAAAAGTAAATATCTTTTAATTGGCAGGCCAGAAGCATGCCTGAGTGGTGCCCTACAAATTACACACTGCGACATGACCTGTATCCTTGTCATTGGTTATGAGGCATGTGGGATTGCATCTTCGGTATGGAGCTCCGTCTTAAAAGAGGTGCGCAGCAAGGTGGCTATGGCTACTGGCTAGTGCTTTTGAGCTATACCCATGGTCGAGAAACGCTACCTCGTCCACACTGTTTTCTGCGGCCGAATATGGTACTTCGCACATGTAACGTGTCCTCCTCTCAGGGTTTTACGTTCCCTTCAGTCTCTTGTCAGGTCATTTTTGAGCAGGGCGCATGGAACTGTATGCTGTGCGGCGCTCGGCCGCCGCGTTTGAAGGGTGGGTTCGCCTTCCCTTCTTTGTCTATCTGCTGCCGGCTGCTGGCTCTGCGCTATCTTCTTCGTTTGCTGTGAGCAGATGAGTACCCAGCGCGGGTGCTCGCTTACTATTTTTTTAGGCACAGGTGTTAGGGAATTTGTTCCTTGTCATCATCATAATCGTCATCATCATCAGCCCGACTATACCCACTGCAGGGCGAGGGCCTCTCCCATATTTCTACAATTAACCCGGTTCTGTGCTAGCTGTATTCACTTGACCCCTGCGAACTTCTTAACCTCATCCTCCCACCTAACTTTCTGCCGCCCCCTGCTACGCTTTCCTTCCCTTGAAATCCAGTTTGTTACCCTAAGCGACCATCGGTTATCCTCTCTTCGCACTACATTTCCTGCCCATGCGCATTTCTTCTTCTTAATTTCCACTTGAATGTCGGTAACTTGAGTAATTTCTCTGACCCACTCTGCACGCTCCCTATCTCTTAATGTTACCCCTACCATATTTCGTTCCATAACCCTCTGGGTTGTCCTCAACTTAAGTAGAACCCTCTTGGTTAGCCTCCACGTTTCAGCCCCATAGGTGAGTACAGGTAAGATACAACTGTTGTATACTTTCCTCTTGAGCGATACCGGTAAGCTGCTAGTCATAATCTGCGAGTGCTTGCCAAATGCGCTCCATCCCAATCTTATTCTTGTTATTTCCTTTTCATGGTCCGGATCTGCGCTTACTACCTGTCCTAAGTAGACATATTCGCCTACTACATCCAGTACTTCGCTGCCTAATGTAAACTGCTGTTCCTTCCCGAGGCTGTTGAACATTACCTTAGTCTCCTGCATATTGATTTTCAAGCCTGCCTTTCTACTTTTCCTGTCTAGGTCATCAACCATTATTTGCAGTTCATCCCCCGAGTTGCTTAGCAAGGCAATGTCATCAGCAAATCGCAGATTACTGAGGTATTCTCCATCTACCCTTATCCCTAACTGCTCCAATTTCAAGTCTCTGAATACTTCCTCTAAGCAAGCTGTAAATAGTACTGGGGAGATTGTGTCTCCTTGCCTAACACCTTTCTTTATGGGAATTTCGTTACTTTCTTTATGAAGAACTATGGTTGCTGTGCAGCCACTATATATATCTTCCAGCACTTTCACGTACGGCTCGTCTACCCCCTGATTTCGCAATGCCTGCATCACCGCCGAGGTTTCAACTGAGTCAAATGCTTTTTCGTAATCAATGAATGCTATGTATAAGGGTTGGTTATATTCCGAGCTTTTTTTCTATCACCTGATTGATTGTATGAATATCATCGATAGTAGAGTACTGTTTCCACAAACCTGCTTGATCCTTTGCTTGGTTGCAGTCTAAGGTTGTCCTGATTCTATTAGCGATTACCTTAGTAAATACCTCATACGTAACAGACAGTAAGCTGATTGGTCTGTAATTTTTAAGGTCCGTAGAGTCCCCTTTCTTATGAATGAGGATAATGTTTGCATTCTTCCATGATTCCGGTACCATCGATGACACCAGGCACTGAGTATACATGGTGGCCTGTTTTTCTAGCACGATATCCCCCTCGTCCTTCAACAAATCTGTAGTTACTGACCCTCTCCAGCTGATTTCCCCCCTTTTCACAGTTTCTAGTGCTTTCTTGACCTCGTCCTTCGTCACTGGTGGAACGTCTGACTGTTTTTCCCTACCGCCAATCTCATTACGGTCCTGACTACTTTGGCTACTGTAGAGATCTGTATAGAACTCCTCGGCTACTTTGACTATCTTGTCCATATTGGTGATGACGTTGCCCGCCTTGTCCCTTATCGCATACATCTGGTTTTTGCCTATGCCCAATTTCTTCTTTACCGCTTTAAGGCTTCCCCCGTTCTTTAAAGCATGCTCAATTTTCTCCATGTTATACTTCCTTATATCGGCCACCTTGCGCTTATTGATTAGCTTTGATATCTCGGCCAATTCTATCTGGTCTGTTGGATTGGAGGCTTTCATACTCTGGCGTTTCTTAATCAAATCTTTCGTCTCCTTAGACAGCTTACCGGTATCGTCTCTAACTATCCTACCGCCTACTTCTACCGTGCACTCAGTAAAGATATCTGTGAAATTATTGTTCATTGCTTCTAAGGTAATGTCGCCATCCTCGGTTAGAGCTGAATATCTATTCTGTTGCGAGATCCTGAACTCTTCTGCCCTCCCCCTCACCGCTAATTCGTTGATGGGTTTCTTTCTTACTAGCCTGTTGCGTTCCTTCTTCAGATTTAGGCTAATTCAAAATACCGCTCAAAAGGGGTCCACAGGCTTTTCGGATGCTGGTTTTTTGTTCGCGTATGGTGGCATTTCGGCGCCGCGCCCGTCATGTCTGGCCGAGTTTAGACATCTCGACGTACAGAGTAGAGTCAAGGGGAACTTCACTTCTTCCACTAGTGCCTACAGAACGCAGGCGAAGGGCGGATTACATTTCTTGGGTACCATTCACAGCATCGGTTCTGCCAGGGCATTTAGGTGACTTTATGTGGCTCTTTGAGTGGGGGGTTTCACCTACACGAGACCGGCTGCAACGATGGGGCATTGTACGGACAGCCCAGTGCCTCCAGGGCCACTTCAAGAATCTAATCGTCACATGGGCCAGAAATGCGTCGTTGCTGGTGTCTTTTGGATAGCAGTCCATGCCGCGGTTTCAGAAGGCTTGCGATCAATCGATTTCAGGTAAATGGTAGATGCCCTCACGGTCGCTTTTCTCGATTGCTGATTATAGCTGTCGCTTACGCGTTATGGTGCAATCATTGTGAGGCTTTCACCCCAAGCCGGCGCCGATGTGAGCTTTTCCCTGTCCTGGCGCGTTAGCGAAAGGAGATAGTAAGCTTTCTGGCTGAGGAAGTTTTCTACCTTGGGGAGTGAGAGTTCCTTCGCCAATGGTTTTGCCCTTTTGTTTCCATGTCGGATGGACGTGTGCGGGGGGTTTTTAGTCCGCCTTGGTACTTGTAATATAATTTAAATATTATTACGTAGCGACAAGCAAGAAAACGGCGCAACATGGTGACACGGTGAAGGATGATGTAATGGCTGGCCTAGCGGAAGGGCTCCTCTCCACTGGCGATCTTCTTCGTACCACTTCCCGTAGCCACCGAACGATCGTCCCGATCAATCGTTCGAGTCGATGGCGACGTGACGGTGTAGATGTTCAATAAAAGATAGAAGAGAATGATGCGCTTGCCACCACGATGACGATGAACAAGATGATGATGGGTGATCCGCCTCCCCTGGAGCTCATCAGCACTACGCCACCAAAGCATCCATGGGACCGACGGCTCGAGGTCGCGTCGGGTGGCTGGGCGAGGCGGGGGTTGCGTTTTCTTGTCCTTCGGTTCTTCAGGTCCGTCGGGTCTTTGCTCTGATCTGGTCTCTGGTCATTTCATGTGTGCGCTTTGTCTTCAGATCCGGGCTGGGGGCTGGGCGGCGGAAGTTGGTCGGGTCTGGGCAGGAAGGACTAGGGCGAAGCTGCGCGGCTATATTCCAGGGCTCTCGGTCGATGGTCTCGGCGTAAATATGGCGTCGATACTCCAAGGCGAGGATGGGGATGACGAACCCCGCACCTCCACCAAAATGTTACGTGGCGACAAGCAAGAGAACGGCACAACATGGTGAAGGATGATGTCATGGCTGGCCTAGAGCGAGGGCTACCGATATTCTTCTTCGTTACAATATCTATGTCAATTCACAGCTGTATACATCCCAAAACACATGTGTATAATGCACACTGTGCATGCAATTGCTGCATATGTTTGTACCTATTTTTATTTGTCAAATTATTGTACATTGCGTAATTTCATTTACATTGTCATTCAAGAATGAATATATTGTTACGGGGCGACGACCGATGAAGCCTGGCCCAGGAAGCATTCGCTGTAATGGTCGTCGGGATTTGACGGCTGGGTCCCAGGCGCGCATCAAACGGCGCAAGCTGGGGTGATGTATTCACGTGTAGTGTTGTACTGGGTCAGTGGGTTCGTTGTCTGGTCGGCGTCTCGGGTCGGTCGGGTCCTTTGGTCAGGTCTGTCGCGCGCTGTGTCTTTTGATGTGCTCTCGAGTGTTCGTGGTGTCTCGGGTCGGTGGGGTCTTAACGTCGGGCTACTTGTCATTCTTCGTGTCTCGTGTTCAGTGAGGGGGACTGGGCGGGGGTGGAGAATGGCGATGTCGCGTCGGATCCAGCTGGCTGGGGAACCGGCAGGCAATACGTCGTCCCAAGAACCCGCTGCCGGCGGCGCAAGAACACACAGGGCGCCGAAGCTCCGAGCCAAGATGATGAGTGATGATAACGTACCCCGCACCTACACCAAAATGTTACGGGGCGGCAAGCCGATGAAGAAAGGAGACGGAACATGACCGATGGCGATAGTAGATGACGTTTAATGAAAGATGGCTGACATAGCGCGAGTGCACCTGCCCACGCCATTGTCCGCTTCTTCTTCATCGCCCGTAACAATATCATCATCACGAGCAGCCAATTTTTTTCCGGAATGTAAATAGTAAATTTTGATGTATTTCCACAACATGAGGTATACGTTATGTGCAGTGTCCCCTGTTCGTAACCGTGTACGTTTTCAGTTTTGGTCATTTGTCATCATCACACATGTCAATGTATAATGTCTGATAAACTTTTTCTAAACATGTCTTATAAAACCTTTTTTCTTTCTAAACACGTTTGGAACCTGGGGTTGGTTTACCGTGTCATGAAGCGATCTCGTTGCCGCTTGTAAATTGGTTATGTAGTGCCATGCGTGTTTTATGACTCTGTAATGAGAGCTTTGTGTGATGTTCAAATAGTGGCACATTATTCCAATAAAATGTTTCTGGAATCGTGGGAAATACAAGCTACTAAGGGAAACTTATTTTTGACCCATGTGGGCAAGTATATTTTTCCGGAGCTATGCCACTTAAGCATTCCTTTACTGCTACAAAAGTTTGTGCGCCTAAACCATTTTGAACACCCCATTTTTCAGAATTACTGTCTATATTTGTTGAGATTTCAGCGATTTTTTTTTTTTTTGCGATGTCAGAATGATGGTGAAGTCCCCATTTGTATTTAATGTCTTCACCATGTGCCACAGGGTTAGAAGTCACCACATGTAAACCTACAGGCAACTTTAAGCCACTATAACATTGCTGAGCTCCTGCGCATTTGTGCAAAGTATCCTCGGTAAATCAGGATTTCTGATAAAATTTTTGTTGTTTTAGCTAAATGTTTTATATGAAATATGAGCTTTATGAAATTGTTATCGTGAGTTGTTGCAGCGCAGACTCACTGAATGAAATTTATAGCCATTTAGTAACGGCGAAATAGTGTGCCGTACGGTTTATTTCGGCAACGGCTACACGTTAGATTTTTTTTTTTGTAGCTAACGTAGGGCGGTGACGCGCTCCTTTTATCTTAGCGTAACGAGCAACCTATATAGTTTTTTTTTTTCGCTAACGCCTACAACGCTCATTGTCGCCAAATCATGTGAGCGTCTTTCGAATAATCCGAGGCATATATGGCGTCTATATTTGATGAATAAGGAATGCGAGCAACTCCATTTTATTATCTATCAGCAAGAAACGCTCTTCTTGACACATAAGTTTTAAGTGCTAAAAATGACTGAGCATTTATTTAAATGCCTGCACACGTCTTTAAATGCTAATACACACTTTTGATCATAAGAAAGCATGACCTAGCAGTTATTAAACTGGGTTGTCTTGTATGTGGGCATGCGGGCGTGTGTGCAGGTTTACATTTCGGATTTTTTTTTTTTTTGTCGCTCAGTGAGTTCACGGATATCCATAACAGCGCGAGGTCATCTTCCCTTTCTTACCAAAATGCATCTAATTTCAGATGAAATCTTTTTGAACCCTTTTAGAGCACAATATATAAAGCCAAAATAAAATCTTTAACCTGAGTGAACTCGCTTTTTAAGATGTGAAACATTATCTACTAACATAAGTCAACAGAAAGGAGTTGCCTCCAGTTCAACATAATCTCATTTAAATTTGAGTCTAGTGAATTATTTTGATCTTAATTTCGTTGGGGAATATTTTCCGAAGGGGTAAATTTTCGCACGAAACAGGTAAGAAGTTGATCTGTAGTGTGTGAAGTACAATGTTAGAGAATTTTAGCTTACCGTGATCCGCGATCTGCTACTGGGATCCGCCACCGCGCGTTCCACTACGCATGCCCAGACCCCCCTTGACGCCGACAGATGGCGCCACATACTGGATGTCGGTAAAGTCCCTTGATGTCGGCACACAGACCTGCCGCGGCGGGACCAACCAGCTTTACCGCCCCGCCCACGCGCGGTAGAGAGCCACGGTGGCGGATCGGAGATCACGGTAAGCTAAATCTCTCTGTTGTCACAAAAGAGAAACATCTGCTCTTTAGCTAACGTAACTCTGCACCGAAATATTTTGGTTTGTGCTACCTAAAGAGTGATTCAATGTAGCTGACATTCTTTTTGGTACCAACGATTAATAAAATCTCATCACTGATGCTATACAGTCGATTCGGATATATCGAACTCGCATATACCGAACTATTGCTTATATTGAACTCTCAGAAAATCCCCCTGAAAAGCCTATGTGAAAGTTTAGAAAAGGTGTTCGCGTTTATCGAACCCCATTTCAGGGGAGTCTTCGATGTATCGAACAGCGCGCCATGCTCCTGCAATGTGCGCTTCGCTTATTGGCACCCCCACGATTACTTTTCACGCGAGGAGCCTGGCCGGCTACGCAGCCTTGGGCCCCTGCTGACAGCGCTAAAACTGTGAAACAGCTTGACGAGCTCAACGACGTGTCCTACTGTAAGTGCCTTTCGGTCTGCCGGGTTGTTTTTAACACGACATTGCTGCAATGCAGAAAAGGCGAAGTTTGGTGCACTGGTTGTGCGGTAAAGCCAGCCTAGATGACCGAAGGCTCTGGCGTTGCCTGTATAGCTGTCGAAGGAGACGAATAACTCAAATGAACTCTCATTATAGCATTTCTAGCGTAGAAGAAACAAAATTAGACCTCTTATAATCAGCGGCTGCTTTTCTGATAGCACAATCTGGATCGAATACATGCAGGCCGCGGCGTATGCGTTTCGGTAGATGCGAAAAGCAAGGCGCCCGTTTGATGTGAGATTTTAGAGCACGTGAAAGAGCCCCAGGTGGTCGAAACTTCGAGCTCTTCACAACAGCGTCCCTCATAGCCATAGTCGCTTTGGGACGTTAACTTTATCCTATAAACCAAACCAACCCAAACCAAAGAGCTTAGGCGTTAAAACGGCGCGACACGTGAGGTGTCAGAAGCGCGAGACCCAACGTTCCGATCTGTCCATATCAAATAGTTGAAGCCCGTGCTCCCGCCCAAGGAGCGGCACATAGAGGTTGGGGTGCCTTAGCGGAGGTTCGTGAAGTGCTCCGCTGTTTTCTAAGCCTGTGTGAGGTGACGTTCGGCCAGCAGGTGCACCTCACTGCGGTGGGCTGCCAGTATGTCGACGGCAGCACGTTGCTGCAGGAAGTACGCCGGTAACGTGGACACATCGTATTCACGCTTCTGGTTCACAATAGACCACATTTGATCGCATATTGCATATATCGAAATAATGATATATCGAACTATTTCGCAATCCCCCTCGAACTCGATATATCCGGGATCGACTGTATCATACAAACCTCGGTGCTAGTGTAATTACTTTCGTTTGATGTATAGATGAGTGCACCGGGGTCACATGTACACGCCGGGGAGTTAGTTCTTGCTTCCTGCAAAATGCATAAAAGGCATTTCACGTGAATTTCGGCGCTTCAGAAATCTGTAACATCCCTTCTAATTGTGATGCAACTGCAGGATATCATAAACTACTACATACATGCGGATGGGAATAGTCTTTTGGTTTGGTTTGGCAAAACTTTATTTCCCCCAGTAGGGGTTCTGAAGGACACTTGGCTAGGCGCCAGGTGTAGAGGGCAGCTCCCACGTTGGCACAGAGAGCCCGAAGCTCTCCGCCGCCGCGCTGGCCTCCTGGACAGCCCGAAGCTTATCGTGTAGGGAAGCACTTTTTAACACTTTGTCCCAATGTTCCTTGTTCTTGGCGTAGACGTCGCTCGATGCACAACCACACAGCTAATGGTTTAAGTCTACACGATCACTGCACCGTTCACACACATGTTGTCGTCGTCGTCTGGGTCGATGTGCTTCATGCGCCAGGGGTTGGGGTATGAGTTCGTTTGGAGCAAGCGTAACGTGACTGACTGGCTGCGGGTTAATTTCTTATCCGGGAGGGGAAATGCTCGTCTGTCTAGGTAAACGTGCTTAGTGAGCTCGTTGTGCGTGAATAATTGATGTCTGTACTCGATATGAGAGGCGGGAAACCGGAGGGACGCGGTCGATGAGTCCTCGCGCCGCCTCGTGTGCGATCTCGTTGAGATTCCGCAGGCATACCCCTAAGCTGCCCATGTGTGCCGGGAACCATACGAGGGAGTGATCGGTGATGTTACTTCCGCATAAGATCTGTAGCGTCGTCTTGTCACCCACCTTTGGCGAAAGCTCGAGTGGCTGTTCTAGAGTACGTCGCATTATACAGTTGTGAATTTCGAGTCTTTTAGAGCTAGTGCTATCGCTGCTTGTTCAGCTACCTCTGGCTTCTTGGCCCGCGCCAAAGCCCTCGCTGAGAATAGTCTGAGCTTCCCATCCGCAGCAAAAATGTATCATCCTACGCACCCATGTCATATTGCATACATTACCGTATACTTCTGTAGTGTGTCACCTCTGTTTATTCTGACTTCATCTAATGGCGGGAAAGTCGATGGATACTGAAGAATGGTTGAAACACCGGGCTTATATGAATCTCGTTCAGTGCAACCGAAAACACAGATGCCCTCGGATGTACTTTGGTTGTTCACACTGCTTCACGACAGTACCGATCGGCGGCGGCGACTTCGAAGCCGGCGTTAACGACACCAGAGCACGTTTCCCACACCACTGGCAAAGAACCCTCGTTGCCCACAGCATAAAAAGGTACCTCAAATGGCTGCGTCTTGGCGTGCATGCCGCGTTGATCGAGTGTGACGCGTTGACTATGCCAAGCTTCTTAGTGCTAGAAAGAAGACTTTGTCTCTTAATTTTTGTTTATTATAGAAGAAAACATTCCGTGTGGATCCTTATGTGAGTGTCGTGCAGCTAAATGCGCCCACGCATAGGCTTGCAGGGCATCTCAAGCCGAAGGAGTCCTGTCTCTTGTATCTTGTAAACTGAGAAATTTCCTGCAGTTTGTTAACGTACAGACCACATTGATAAGGACAGCGGGGATGGGAGGACAATTTTAATGCGCCTGTATTTAAAAAGAAAATGAAAAGCCCAAATTTTCGACACATGAATATAAAGTAAATTATTGCGCAGAGGTGTTTCCAGTATTCTATGAAACACATGATCACGCGTAAAGGTGATAGCATTAGGTTCGCGGGGGCTGAAAAATTTGGGGGACATTTAAGCTCCGCCTTTCTGTGTGTGACGTGAAACCTTTAATGGATGCCATCTGCTACTTCCCTTGTGTGTCCTCGTTCGCATACATGGCCGCTGCTGCTCGTTTAATCATTTATCTCTTAAGCTGTGCCTCAATTATCTCACACGTACCATTTAGCATAAAGTTTTAAGATAACACATTATGTGAAGGGCCACCCGATATAGGTATGAATCCCCGCTTAAACCGAGTGGTAGGACATGTATCGTGGACTGTATCGTACCGGTAGAGCATGTATCGGTAGGGCATGCATCGTACCGAGTTAGACCAACTCGGTATCAAGGGCTCTTGAAGGCGGGATTCCAATCTCGCCCTGTCATTTTAAAGGTGAAGGCAGAGTTGGCAGCGCCTACCAAATCGGCTACATCATGTGTTATCGTGGCGCTACACAACCCGGCGACCAGTCAGTGCATGGACACGTTACCTGCCAGTCACCACCCGCCAGCATCCTTTCCGCGATCTCCCACTCACAACGCCGATAACGTCGACGCTGGACTTTTTTGGAAAATGGAACCTTCAATGCTACTGCGTTAAAAGTTTATGCAGATTCCTATTCTGCGATCTCCCTATAGCGTGTCGTCGCCTCCATCTAGCGCTGGCAATATTAGATATGTTTTAAATTATTCATAATCATTGTGTTCTTATTTTTTGTTTTGACCTTTTCTTAATCGTGCTCAGGATTGACGCTGGCGGTGAACTTTTCATCAAAGGTATTCTCGAGAAAGATCTAAACCTTTGCTAGGTTAGTGGAACTTGCCTATAATATTGTACGCCTCACGGGTACGGCAAGGACTCCTAAGGAAGGAAAAGGGAAACAAAACGGTCTCGTGCATTTACGGTGAAGATGCCGGAAAGAAAGCAGCTGCGTCGAAAGAAAAGTGACTCAGTATCCTGCTTGGCGTGGGGCTTGCAGGCGGGCAGAACAGGGGAGAAATGAAACCCAGGAATTCTGAAGAACAGCCCCTTACAGTATATCATAGGTGGTTCACAACTAAAAGTGATGTCTATGAAAGACGAAGTTGTTTTCATTTATACGCACTGTGAGCACAGTAAGCATTTCATCCCAGTGCTTCCTGCACAATTTTTCGCGACTTGTGCACATATACTCCATGTATCACCTGTTTTGAACTCCACGTGCAAATTTCCTGCAACTAATTTTTTCGCACTTGTCTGCTTTCACAGGCAGCCACGCGCTTTTGCAATATTTGAGCGCCTATCTGCCGTACGAAATAAAGTGCCGTAGTGCCGTAGTGCCGTATCAAATGAACGTTGAAGATGTTTAAAGCGCATGAACAGCTAGTTTGACATAAAAAATTAGCAGTTTGGCGTTGTTTATCTTGATAAATAAAGCAGGTGATCAGCTTGACGAGATCGGTGTCACTTTCCTCTCTCCGTAACCTGCCACAGGCACACCCGTGAGGATGTTTGGTTTGGTTTATGAGGTTTAACGTCGCAAAGCGAACCTGGCTATGAGGGACGCCGTAGTGGAGGGCTCCGGAAATCTCGATCACCTGGGGTTCTTTAACGTGCACTGACATCGCACAGCACACGGGCGCCTTGCTTTTCGCCTCCGTCAAAAAGCGGCCACCGCGGTCGTGATTAGATCCTGCACCCTTGTTTTCAGCAGTCGAGCGCTCAAGCCTTGAGCCACCGCGGCGGGGCACGCGTAAGGAGGATCGTTATGTATATTGCTCAAGTTGCCAGAAGTGACAGAGATAATACGCCACACTCTAACTACGCCGCACGAACGTGTCTGCGTAGCTTAGGAGCAGCGTGTTTAACTCTACATCCATGGCTAGAATCGAATCTTACCCTTACATATCAATAGAGAAGCCTGAGTAGGTTCTGCCAACTCGGGCCAATTTGGCGAAATACCTTACCTGGTTGGACCACGTGAAGTAGTACTTTCGCGCCTAAAGAAAATGAAGCGATGGTCAACAGAAGGCAGACACTGAAAAAATTCTCTAAGTACTTAAGATCACTTAAGAGCGATAAGGTGAAGGCCTTCTGATTCAACTGAATGTTTATTTTGCCAGAACCTCGCTGGTCACACTTGCTTCTTCCGTGCCATATTCGAGGCGAGCAGCTCCACTCGGCGCCGATGGCTCGCGCACGTTACGGTGCTTCTTTATAGGTGGCGTCAGGTGGCATGTGTCACGCGCCCTCTTGGAGACCGGGTGAAGGCGTCGTCGTTGTGCCCCTACGTTGCCATGGAGACGGCAAGGACGTTATACCAGGAGCACTAAGATGTTTCCACGAGCCCGGCGTGGCTTAGTAGGTTAACGCGCTCGGCTGGGGATCGGAGGGGTGGGAGTTTGATTCTCAGTGGAGGATGATTTTTTCTTAAAGAGTAAACAGAACCCCGCCGGCAACCCGTGGAATAGTGCGCAATCTCGCGAACGCACATATCCTGTAACACTTACGAGCCTATAAAGGCTTCCGCCTTATTCACTACGTGTCATAGGGCATGTACAAGTTTATTCGAGTGAAACTAATTGCTGGGCTTGTTGGTGCATTGCTTTTAAAAGGAAAGATAAACAGCGTTAACAAATAGACCCTCTCAAGTAGGCACACAGGACAACGCCTGTCCTGTGTGCCTACTTGTGAGTGTCTATTTGTCTTTCTTTTATGTTCATTCGCCCCACATACATAAAAGAGGCCGCTGTTGTGCAACCCATGAAACGCAGACAGAGCGAAACGTAAGCACCAAAGCCATTAGGCAATATTTGAATAAATAACTAAACCTGCTGCATGTTTCCGGCTATTATAGGCCGTGCACCGTGCCTGGGACGTCGCACCGTATACATCAGAGTGGGAGGGGAAATGTAGCACGGCTCTGCAACTCTATAATAAGTTATCGTTAACATGACAACCGGAATGATGCGTCTTTTGTAGCTTGCGCTACTCTTTTCTTTATCTTTAAATTACTGCCCGTCCTTACGACTGATTCGGACGGGCCGAATCGTCGTCGTCGCCGATGAGGACAGGCTGCGGTGCGAAACGGTACCGCTCCCCCTGGGGTATATCACGCTTACGGGCGAGCCCGATTCATTAACAAAACGCGCTCACCGTATGAGACAACGCTAGCGATGGTGAAACGAAAACAAACGCAGAGAGCACAGGGGCGAAACGCTACGCGACCGCAAAGAGACGAGAAAGAAGGCAGAGACAGAAGCCATAGAAGGAACAAAGGACAAATGAGGAACGACGAAAGTATGCAATGAAGAGAGAGAGGAAGGGAAAGGGCTCGGTCGTCGTGGAAACCCCGAACAACATATATAGGCACCCCCGAGCCTTTCCCACGATGTAACTTTCTCTCTTACCGGTAACCCTCTTTCCTTCTTTCTCCTCTGTCTCCCCTTTTCATTCTTACTTTGATCCCGCTGTGTGCCCCCTCGATCCCTAATTCTTTATATTTTTTTCGTCCCGCGCTCCTCTACTGCTCGCAGCGCGATCAGGTTTCCCGGTCGCTTACGGATCTATTTCATTGTGTTTTCCCGCTCTCCCCTTTTGCGCCGTTTGGCTGGCAGCGACGTTAGCTGTCGATGGAAGGGCGAGCCCCGCGCCTCGCCCGGACATTTCTGCGAGTACAGTCCTGATGGACGTGCCGCAACGCTCGACGAGAGCGTTGATGACGAACCGCTCCCCGTGGACAACATCATTCGAGAGCCTGCCACTTTTCTGTCGTTCACGCGTTTGCTGTGTTGCTTTCGGTCCCCTCTAGAGAAGCCCAGCGTGGTCTTTTACTTTCCATTAATTTTTTGCACGTTCACAGTTATTTCGACACCGTTGTTCGGAGGTCTATTTGACGGTGCCGATAGGGAGCTAGCGAACGCGCTCGGCGGAAGTTGGCGGAAGTTGAGTCTTAAGTTGCCGAGGTGAACAAGACGTTAGAAAAGAATGAGAGTCTTGCTACGTCTGTAATGACCGCGAAGTCTTGCCATCGAGATGTCACTACGGTTGGATGGGCTCCAGAGGCTCATTTAAAGTGATCACAACCCTTGTGCGTACTCGCACGAACGTTCTGGAAGTCCCGCGCTCGTGATGCCACTGGCAAGGACATCATCGGCACAACTAACGCGGACAGTGCGGAGCTCCGCGCGGGCAATGCGCATACCTATGTTAAGTGGTTCGTTGACGCACCCGTGAAGAAGACACTCGGTGGATGTTCACGCTCATCGGATGTAACGCGCAGCCTCAGAAGATGCGGGACGCTCGGCATTCGTCGCCGCTGCCCTTGGATACACTGTCGAGAACTCTAAGGTGAGCCTGCTGTCGCCGTCAGAAGAAACGGCTGCGTTAGTTGTTGCCTTGGATTGCTACGCAGAACTAGTTTTCTGAATTCGGATATCACTTGTCGACAAAAAGTTTGGAGAGGAGCTGTCGTTTGATGTGAGAATTCAACGAAAGCACTTGGGTTCACTCATTACTTCGTTGCTTTGATTAACGTTACCTAAATACAGTGCTCCACACACACGAGATGATTTTTCTGAGCAGTGAAGGTGGACGAAGGCTGCTGGTGGTAGTGGAGGGACGCTGGTTTACGCATTTGTCCTTGAATTTAATTTCACCCTCGCTTTATTATTCTACTGCTTCATTGGCTTCTAACAGAGTAAGGGGTTGTGTGGGGTGGGGATAGGTTGGAGGGTGGTGGGTGGCACGTTTGGAGGGTAGTGTTAGGTGGGTAGTGCCTCTGGAGGGTCAAGACATGCGGGCGTAGAGTGTTAAGGCCGATCATCGGTGATCGACGGTGATTGGATGGAAGGTATAAAAGCAGCGCATGAGTGTCGCATGCTTGGGCTGATTTAGCCTCGCTTCTACTAGCTCCAGATTTCTCAGTGAAATTGACACAGACACGCTCGATCTAGTTTCCTGTCACGCAAGGAGTGTACAATGGAAGGATCATTTTTAAAGGACTTGTCCTGGACGAACGCATGCCTGTGAAGAGTTGACTGGCTCGGTAGGTCTGAATGCATTAAAAAAGAAATAAAGAACTATGTCTACTCGACTGGCGTTCAGTCTAGCCTCTAAAGGGTATCCTTTAGATTGTCTTACGTCAACTACTAACCCAGAACCATGCTCGACATGCCGTCCATAATGAAAATGCCCCTAAATTCAAGTGCAGTAGCCTGCAAAGCCTATAGCTTAGTATATAAGACGCATGAGCTGCAGCCCTTAGCTTACCTTTCTCTAGGCTTATATCTCAACATGAGCGCATTGTTATGGTATGGCTGACGCATACAGAACATGCAAAATAATGTGCAGGTTGTATGGACAGTTTTCCGATGTCCATATAATATTTTGAGAGGCCTTAATGGGGATATATTGCAAAGAAATGTGTCGTGCTTCGTGTTGAAGCAACCTTCTTTTTGCGCAACCATCATGTTCTTTGAAAGAATACAAAGTTCGAAAACGTCTCGCCTCCGTCAAATAAGAGGAGCTCACCCGGTCATGTATTATTAACGGGGTAATTGGCTGTCCCCTATTCTTTTTTTTTTTTTTTTTTTTTTCACGGAAACGGAGTGGTTCAGAAAGAAGCTACACAAATGGGCTCTCACGCTATCTGCACCAATTCTTAAATTTCTTTTTGCTTCAAGTAGCGACTCTAAATTGCTTTTATGCATGTGCTAAGTAGCGCGATCATTTACGCCCCTTTAAGGCTTTCATGCGCTATACTTGGAAAATCCCCGATTGATCATCACGTCAAGTTCTGAGCGATTGCCCGATAAATGCAGCTCTTTATGTCATGCCGCCAGAATTGAAAGCAAGGTCTTGTCTCCGCATCACGCACACAACGCCTAATTCAGCCGATTTATAAAGAAAGATACAATAAATGTTGTAAAGCTCGCATGATCAATCATTTTTCTTTTCGCTACGGTTTCCGTGGTATGCTTCGACAGGAAAACGTTTTTGGGTCCAATTCCGGCGCCGGCGAAATGAAAAATAACCCTCATGTTGGCATTTTGGTGGGCTTTAAAGATGTACCGATAGTCGAAAAACAATTTGAAGCCTTCCCCAACCAGTGCTTCAAAGGCGTAGATGGTTAATTTGCAAAATAAGATGCTATTTTAATCTGCTTCGCTATTTAAGTAAGTCATCTTTTCTCGTTCTTCCGCGACCCACAGAAGAGTAGGACAAATCTAGGAAAACAAATATTTTTTTTTCCTATAAATGGATAGCTCATTTTGGTAAAAGCACGTTTACTCTTTGTCGCATGAGAAATAAATGAAGTTCAGAATAATATCAATAAGAATAAAGCTTGATTAGGTAACGTTTGCTTCATAAAAAGTAAAATACCTGTGCTTTCTTACTCTAAATCTTAACTTTCAAAACTAGTTAAAATTAGCCTGTCAGCCAAAGCGGTTGTTTGAGTAACTGACAAAACTACTTCCGAAAGTGACGGAGCATTTCCTTTTCCTAACTTTCAAATTTTTGTTAGATATACGTATATTGCAACATGGGAACTGGAGCTCACTACAAAATTTACATGCTTTCAGTAAACAGTGCAATCCGAGGGCATCTTATTAAACAATCGAGGCCACGCCTCTGATTTTTTCTTGCATCTGTCAGTCTGGGAAATGCCTGCTGTTAATTTCGAGCAAGCTCGACGCTTACTTCTGTAAGTGCTGCATTAGTCTACGATGTGCGCTAAGACAGGCTTCCTGCTTAATAGAACACGCCCGCGCGATGGGAGAATATCAGTAATAACTGGCGGGAGAACTCATGTCTGCCATTTAGACATATAATTGGTGGTGTGATCAACGCGCTGCAAAGCCCCGTCTGAATTATTCCTGTAAACGTTTACTCTATCGTTTTTGTCATGTTTATGCACCAATTATAAACTGGCGTGTCACTTCCCATTACTGCTTAAGTGAACAGTCGGTTGGTTGCCAAGGCACCTGGTAGGTGTTAAAAGCATCGCGGCAGAAATAACTATGCCAGGCAGGAAAGGGCGTTAAGCCGTCGATATCAAGCCCTCGCTCCAGTACAAGCGAGGAAGGTCGATCGACTAACGTCTCAAACGAGTACTGGTTGCTTTAAGACGCCAGTGTAGATTTTGCGCCGCAAAAAAAAAAAAAAATAATACAAAAGCCGAAATTAAATTACAAAGAAGAGGTCCGAGGAAATGAAAATGACAGGGCCACCGGAGGATATTTAAACGTTGGAAGAAGCCAGTGTAGATACGAAAGAAACTTTCGTTTTCCGGAAACGAAGACGAAAGAAAATGGGCTTCGGGTGGGGCGTGAAATGCACAAGACAGCTGAAACATGACATTTTTTTTTATGACAAATCAATTCCAATGTAAGTACAACACACGCAGAACGGACGGGAGAAACAGATACGCAAATTTGACGCGCTGGGTGGCTGCTGCCGCGCCTGAGTATAAACAGTTGGATACCAATGACAGGGGCGTTTTTCGAGCAGTGGCTGTTAGTGGAATAACAATGATGAAACATTTTGAGTAATTAGTCAGATAAATTACAATAAAGGGCTCGGGAGGATTGCAACTCCTGTTAAAGTTTTGTCCCGAGCACGGGCTGATGTGCCAAGTAATTTGGTACATCCAAAATGATTGTTATAATATTTTGAACCAACGTATACATGAGTAGCGAGAATTTGGATCAAATATCATACCCACAAATTTAAGGAAAGGGCACTTTGTTTATGGACAGAAATTTTTAAGATAAGAACCAATATATAGGAATCGGTATATCCTCATACTTCTTTTCGGGAGGCTCGTTGTTTTCTTCCAATAAATTTTTAGATATATTCTCAAAAATTTTCCTCTGCTAGTCTTCTATGGCGGCCTTAACTACTTGATGCGAGCGAAGGACAATTAAAAAAAAAAAAAGCTTTTGTCAGCGAGTCAGAAGATTAAACAATTCCTTTCAATATTTATGCAGCAGCATCTTGCAATATTTTGTAATTGCCGTACAGGTAAAATTGGTGTACAGGAAAGTTGAAGATGTGACGTGTGTCTTGCTCTGAGCCTCGTGCGCAGCTGTCACCAGCAACGGAGAAAGTATTGATTCAGGATTCCATTTGACTCAGGACAGACCTGCTATTAATTTTGGGCAAGCTTGGCGCTTCTGTCAGCGCTACATTATTGGATGTGGGCTAAGACAGGCTTCCCGTTGGATACGGTAAACCCGTATCTTTGTAATTGCTACTCAAAAGAAATTAATTGATGCAAATTTGCTACCACAGAAATATAATTGATCACAATGCAAATTAGCGGGAAAAATTTATTACCTTTATTTTTCATAACACTAATTTGACTACTGCCATTTGCGCCGGAAATGAATGAAGTCTTTTGCCTATGTTCGGCTTAGAAGACCATTTTAGAACGTGCGATTTTTCTTTAGCTCCCGCAATCAATCACTAACATAACAAGGCTTGGCGGATGTTCAATAAAAATAAATAAATTTCTGTCACATTTACAAAACTACTGATTTTTGCACAGAAATACAGAGCACCACCTGGCCGTCCGCCATTTTATCACAATAAGTTGTCCTAGGTTCTTATTTCGTGCATGTAAACTAATATATAAACTTTTAAAAATGTCTTCTACTCAATCATGGCTATCGTTGCATCCGCATAAGCATACTACATGCCCTCTGGTAACATTGTCATATCTGTCAAAGTGACACCTTGAGACAGAAGTTTTCCTTCCAGTGATTCGCGCACCAGAACACCTGAATCGATCTATTACTATAATGCTATTGCTGATTCATGTTTATCTTTAAGCTTGATGCTAGCGTTAAGAAAAAAAATAAATAGTGGGCTTACTCCAATGTTTTACCGAATTATGGTGTTATCTTCTCTTAAGGATTCATCTTGCATACATTTTTTATTTAAAATACTCAATCTTACAGTCTTACTTTTATTATGCAGGTCTGAAAATATCAGTTTGTGCTGCTTGTTTTAAAAATCAGAAGGGTCTCTAAATGCATCTTAAGGGGAGAACGGCGAAAGCCTACCTTCCCTCTCCTATCATTTTCCTCCCACCGTAGTCGTGATGAGTCATGTATCATTCATCGTTAAACATTTTACTCGTTTCTAGTCAGTGCCATCATTCAATTCGTCGTTTTATATATTTTTCGTTTCGTAGTCATGATGAGTCATGCCTAGTCATTGTAGTCGTTACCACGCACAGCTAAGCTTTTTTACTCATTTCCAATCAATTGCGGCCTTCATAAATCGTCATTTGAAATACTGCTTATTTCGTAGTCATTAGCAGTCATGATGAGTCATGCTTAGTCATTTACTTATTTACAATCAGTTGCGGTCATTCCAAATCATCGTTTGGCACATTGGTCGTTTCGGATTCATGATGAGTCATATTAGTCATTTTTCTTCCTTACGTTCCATAGCTAAGAGTTTTTACTCATTTCCAATCAACTGCATTGATTACAAGTCGTAGTTTGACATATTGGTCATCGTAAGGCATTTTTAGTCATTATATAATTGTTATTATTAGTCACTAACATTTTTCATTAACCCTATCGATATTTATTTACAACTTTTATTCAATACCTTTCACCATCGATCATTTTAATTCTTAACTTGTCTCCCCACACGTCCGCTATTCAGCGCACAGATGCGATGCACATGATGCGACGCAGATCTCTCCCGCGCAGCTTTCGCGCAGATTTTCGCTGCACGAACCTAGAAAGGCTTTAGCTTTAATAATATTTGAAGTATTTTCTAAGAGAGTATTAACCTGCTACCGTATTGTAGATAAATAAATAACGAAATAAAGAGATGATAAATGAATAAAAAGTCAAGAAATAAATAAATTTCCTTTGCCAGGACCTTAACACATCCGACCGGTGTCCTTAATGTGTTTCGGCTTCGCTATAAATCTGTGTGTATATTTAGATACCCCAGCCAAAACTTTTCTCCCTGTTTATTTGTCAACGCATGCTATTAGATGCGTTCTCCTGGGAAACGTCACTGCGTTTGCAAAATTTGACCCCCTTTAAGGGCATCGACTTGGGGATCTACACGAACTTACAATTCTGTATCTGTTGGCACAATGCACTTACGGGTATTGCTGCACGGCAGAAAAAAAAAAAAAAAAAGAACAGCCAACGGGGACCACGCCGCGCACCTCAATGAGGTTTCCCGCAGGCCCATTGAAAAAGAGCTCCCCGCTGTTACGGCGACACCAGATGTGCAGTAATCTTTGTAAAGTTGGACCTAAACTGTATGTATATGGCTTTCGGCGGTGGTTACCATTGCTACGAGACCAGCACAATAGCGAAACACCTGGATTGATGAGTTCTGCTTTTATAAAATTAGGCTGCCCCCACTTCCGGTCACATTTCAGAATGAATAAAATATCATTTCAACATTAGGCTTTTTCTCAATGATGCGGGCATGTATCACTTGCTACGCAACGGAAGCATATTGCGGGGCACTTGTAGTAAGAGCACTGGACCTGATATTCGGAGGTTATGGGTTTGGTCCCCAGCATTGGCGCATTGTGTTTCCTTTTATTTTGTATTCTATTATCTTTATCGCTAATGCCTTTATATCAAAAATTTAGGTCAACAACAAAAATAAAGTTAAAAACAAATCCCCTACTCTTTCCGTCGCCGACTGTTGGCTTCTTCCCTTCGCGCGCGCGGGCACCTGCCACACACACACACACACACACACACACACACACACACACACACACACACACACACACACACACACACACACACACACACACACACACACACACACACACACACACACACACACACACACACACACACACACACACACACACACACACACACACACACACACACACACACACACACACACACACACACACACACACACACACACACACACACACACACACACACACACACACACACACACACACACACACACACACACACACACACACACACACACACACACACACACACACACACACACACACACACACACACACACACACACACACACACACACACACACACACACACACACACACACACACACACACACACACACACACACACACACACACACACACACACACACACACACACACACACACACACACACACACACACACACACACACACACACACACACACACACACACACACACACACACACACACACACACACACACACACACACACACACACACACACACACACACACACACACACACACACACACACACACACACACACACACACACACACACACACACACACACACACACACACACACACACACACACACACACACACACACACACACACACACACACACACACACACACACACACACACACACACACACACACACACACACACACACACACACACACACACACACACACACACACACACACACACACACACACACACACACACACACACACACACACACACACACACACACACACACACACACACACACACACACACACACACACACACACACACACACACACACACACACACACACACACACACACACACACACACACACACACACACACACACACACACACACACACACACACACACACACACACACACACACACACACACACACACACACACACACACACACACACACACACACACACACACACACACACACACACACACACACACACACACACACACACACACACACACACACACACACACACACACACACACACACACACACACACACACACACACACACACACACACACACACACACACACACACACACACACACACACACACACACACACACACACACACACACACACACACACACACACACACACACACACACACACACACACACACACACACACACACACACACACACACACACACACACACACACACACACACACACACACACACACACACACACACACACACACACACACACACACACACACACACACACACACACACACACACACACACACACACACACACACACACACACACACACACACACACACACACACACACACACACACACACACACACACACACACACACACACACACACACACACACACACACACACACACACACACACACACACACACACACACACACACACACACACACACACACACACACACACTTAGAAGGTCGCATTGAAAGGTCAAAATACATTTATTTCAACGTTGGGGCGGGCTACAACTGAAACGTCGCAACTGACGCTCTGAACGTGCTACTTTTAATCAGTTGCATTAAAAACTTTTGATATCCCTATATATATATATATATATATATATATATATATATATATATATATATAGAGAGAGAGAGAGAGAGAGAGAGAGAGAAAGAGACCTAGGCGTAAAAAAACTAAACATGGCAGGTGGGCTTAACCTGACATATTAACCTCCCGAGACATTCAGCATACCCTTTTCGAACACGCACCCAGAAAGAAACGATATGCACGGCCCATTTCACTGACGCGAATAAAATGCACGAATTGACTGTTCCAAAAGAAAAGACTTGTACATTACGCGGCACACCTGAGCCTAATGAGTAGGGCTATAAATAACCGATAAAACAGATCCGCTACTTTCGCTAGATGCCGAGAGAGCAATTAAATCAAGGTCAGTCAGTCTACTCTGAGATATCTTTTAAACGCATCTTTTTTTTTTTTTTTTCATTGTAACGATGGTTTTCTTGCTTTCGGTATAGAAAGACACATGGATTCATTGTTTTCCCAAAGCTATTAGCTTTGAAATTAGATGCTCGAGCAGCGCCGCCAGCGCCTTCGTTAAGCCCGTTTGCTCTGTATGCTTAGTGTCGCTGAGAAGACAACGTTGATTGCGTTTTTTCAATAAGACATGAGGACAAGTAGAAGTTGACCTCTCTCAATAGGTAGCGCTTTTTAATCGCTAGGAAGTTACTAGAACGAAAAGCGATCTTTTACGAGCTAGACACAGCAAAAAATAAAACGAAAAATAAAAGGAAGAAGAAGCGCCTGAGCTGATACGTGTCCGCTTAGAGCTCTGTGTTTTTATCTTGTTTCGCCTATTAACTGTCGTTTGTGAGGGTAGGACAGTGCCCTCCGTAAGAACGAATGACGAAGACGCCCCTGTGGAGCGATTTCCGACTCGGTGGGCCCTTTCTCAAGTAAGAAAGTCCAACCGGATCCCTCAGGCGCAGGCTAGGCTTAGCTCGGCGTTGCCGAGCGAGGCTGGGCTACGCGCCTGCATGGATTCTGCTCCGCCGACGACAGGTGTGCGGATTTCCGCTGTGCTACAACCTGGCGCAACATCCACGTCCACGCAATCATCAACGCCTACATGCCCCCAGTCTGCTTCGTCTTCGGATGGAACGACTTCGGCTTGTCCCATGGATTGCACCGCCGCCTCGGTGCCTGTAACCCTCCCTCAAGGAACTGTGCCCGTCGCACCGATTCAGTCTTCCCTTCCAAGGCCAACTACAGCGTGTCAGCCCCTGACACCACCACAGATGCCGCCAGTGAGTCGAGCCTCGCTTCCACTTGCTGCTAACTCGTTCCGCGTCACCATCAAGCCTACATTGCGCTTTGATATAACGACTATCCCTCCTCGGTGTGTCCAAGCCACAATTGACCAAGTTCTAGGTTCTACTAACTACTGTGGATTTGTCGTCCATCGCCCATCGAACACCATTACGGTGAACTTGCCATCCTTGGTGGACGCCCAGAAAATGTGTGCAGTTACTCAAATTCCCCTGGATGCGAATGAGCATGTCCCAGTGCAAATATATTTTGCCTCTGGCCCTGACACCCTCCGCTGCGTCGTTTACCATGTTGACAGCAGAAGTCCTTCTGAGGAGGTGCGAGCAAACATTCGCTGTTCAACTCACTCAGTGTTGCAAGCACGGCCTCTGGGGCGCAGGGGTTCATACCTACTCACTCTACAAGGCCCGCTGACTTTGCCTGAGTACCTAACCTATTATGGTGCGATTATCAAACCACAGCCCTTCCGACCTCGTCGTATATTTTGTTATCACTGCCATAAAGAAGGGCACATGCAAAATACCTGCCCTAATCCGGCAGCTGTGGCCGACATGAATGAACCAATAGCGCTTTGTGCCCTATGCAAATCGGCGGACCATGACATGCGCTCCCCCGCTTGTCCAAAGAAGAAGAGAACGAGGCCGTCGCACAAGCCGCCTGGAAAAGAAGATATTCCTACAAGTAATCGCTTCGCTGCTCTTACATGTGAAGAAACCGACTTCCCTGCACTTCCTTTACTTGACCCACCTGCTCATCATGCGTCTTCTCAGCATGGTTCATACGCACAAGCGACCCACCCTCGTGGATCAAATGGTACACCAAAACGGCCAGTGCACCAATCACATGTGGATGCCGCAGATGAAGACGCTGTTTTAGACAATGCCATTGCAGAGGCTCGCCAACGTCTAGACGAACTCACCCAGCTCCGAGAACAGCGTCGCTCTCACCCCTCTCGAAGGACTATAATACCTCGTGATAAGATTTCAAATGAATCACCTCGATTAAGCAACAAACCACAATCACGTGCAGACAACACGTTAACCCCGAATACCCCGACAGTGGATAAAATATTAGCCCTTATGGAGCAGGTGACCTCCCTCATCGTAGAAGCTCTTCGGCCTCGCAATGGATAATGCACTGTCTCTGGTGGTGCAGTGGAATTGTCGAGGCTTTGCGAATAAGGCCTCTGAAGTGAACATCCGTCTTCGCGACAAAAAGCTAAAGGCGTGGGCCTTCTTACTTCAAGAGCATAACTCACTTCCTCGCCTTTCAGGATTCTGCGCTTACCATTCACCTTCCATTCCTGATCGCCGTTGCATCACCTCTTCCCACAGCCCAGGTAAATCTGCAATTTATATTCACACTTCAGTTCCCCACACACCGATCGACCTTTCACGCTGGTGTAACACACGCCAAGAGGTGGTAGCACTCCTAGTTAAGCCTGTACGCACGCCACTTATACTAGTTTCCTTTTATGGCCGTCCTGGTTCCGCATCTCCTAATCTTGGATGGGTTCGTTTTCTGCGTTCTACCTACTCGGGTATCTCTATTCTAGTCGGTGGAGACTTCAATGGCGCACACACCTCGTGGGGTTACCCATCGGATTCTCCCAGGGGTGCACACATCCAGGGAAGCTTTTCAGATAATTCTTTTCACCTTTTAAACCACCCGCATACCTCTACCCGTCCACGAGGTGGGCCTTATTCACCGGATTTGACTTGGTGGTTAGGCCCTGGTAGCCCTCATTGGGCTGTTGAACCAGATACCTGGGGTAGTGATCACAGTCCTATCTTTATCTCTCTCACTCCTTCGCGGATACGTAAAATACGCCGTAGCGTACGAATAACATCTTGGGACTCTGTACGCGCAGACAATCGCTTATCTGATTTCACCCCATCATCAGCATTGTCTACTCTCTCTGCTGTTCTTGCGTCCCACACGATTACCACCACTGTAAATGAAGACGAGCCAAACCCGGACATCCACCTCCTGAATCTTTGGGCTCTGCGTCGCCAGGCAGATCATTATGCTGCTCGTAACCCCGATGACCCATCGGCTATCCCCGCTCTTCACCGGGCTACCGCGCGTGCGAGGCGGTATGAAAAGCGTCTAGGAAGGCAACGTTGGGCTTCATGGTGTGAGCGCCTGTCCTCCAAGCAGAGTAATCGACAACTTTGGAGAGTGTTTCACGCCATGGAGCGCTCTTCTCAAGTTTCTGATTACACAGAGAGCATTCGCCTTGCTATGAATGTAGATGAGGACACATTTGCAAAACAGGCGGCCAGACAGTTTTTTCCCCACTATGATTCCACCTCAACTTCTCCACCTTGCTTACCGGTTACCGAACCCCCCGATGAGATTACTTCTGACCTAACCATGGCAGAGCTGCTGGCCTCCATTGAACGCCTCAAATCTAACTCTGCTCCCGGCCACGACGGCATACCTAACTCCTTATTCCGCAACTTGGAAGGGACTGCTTTGCAGGCCCTGCTTGATGCATTTAATGACGTGTGGCATTCTGGTGTCATGCCGGACGAGTGGAAGCATTCTATTGTTGTTCCAATACCGAAGTCAGGTCATCCTCCAGTATCTCTCTCGGCCCTTCGCCCAATTTCCCTGACGCCAACAATCTGCAAGCTTTACGAAAACATTCTCGCCACTCGCTTATCGTGGTGGTTGGAATCCCATGAATGTTATCCAGAATCCCAAATTGGCTTCCGCCCGCATATAGGAACGGAGGACGGTCTTGCTACTTTGGCTGCTGACGTGCTTCACCACTCTCCGCACAGTCATCTTGTTAGAACTGTGATCGCTACAGATATAACAAAGGCATATGATAACATCCTTCACTCAGCCATTCTTGCCTCCCTACAAACTCTTGGTCTTCCTCACAGGTTTCTCCTCGCCATTCACGCCTTTCTAACAAATAGAACATTCAGTGTGCGTGTCCATGGAAAGCCCTTTGGTCACTTCCCCTCAAACAGAGGAGTGCCCCAGGGCTCCGTTCTCGCCCCTACTTTATTTAATGTGGCCTTCATTCCACTTATTCGAGCCCTAGAGGCCATCCCTTCTATACGGGTGCTTGCGTATGCCGATGATATAACCTTATGGTGCTGTCACCCAGATACGTCTGTCCATCAGGCGGCCCTCCAGCATGCGCTGGATGTATTGACATTTCGCCTCCCTCCTTTGGGCCTAACTCTTTCGCATACAAAATCTTGTTTCATTCGAATTGGAAATAAAGCTGGCTTACGGAAAGCTCCCAATATAAATTTTATGATAGATAATATCCCAATTCCTCAGGTACAAACCGTTCGCATTCTTGGTCTTCTTCTACATTCCTCTGGGACTGGCACACCGTGGCTGACAGCCATCCGTAAGACCGCTCACGCTACTTTAGGTCTCATTCGTCGCATAGCTATGCGCTCTGGCGGCGCGCGTGCTCACACGGCCCGCCAGCTTGTTCGCTCTGTCCTCCAGCCACGTATAATATACCAGGCACAGTTTCAACGTCTCACCCGCAGACAGTGGGACTCCCTTGAGGCCATCAATCGTGAGGCTATGCGTGCAATAACGTACCTCCCCCGCCTAACACCCATACCCGTACTTCAGGAGTATGCCCAGCTAAATACGCTCACTGAACTCGTTGATCAGCGGATGGCAAACAGAGCTCGCAAACAGTCTTTACAACTACATCATTTAAAGACACTACCTCCATGGTCGTACTGCCAGCTCACGGACAATCGCCCCACTGCTTCCCCGTCGGTATTATCCGCACATCTGCCTGAAGGGTGCATATTATATACCGATGCATCACATACTGCAGAGCGAGGGGTTACTGCCGTGTATAGTCCCTCTCATCCGCATCTCAACACTCACGTGACATATACCGCAGATACGTGCACCCCTCTGGCACTGGAACTCCAAGCAATTTACAATGCTATACATTCCCTCCCACCAGTTCCTACATTCAATGCAGTTCATCTTTACACAGACTCTCTCACTGCCCTTAAACAGCTTAAGGCCGTTCGACGCACATTCCAAATAACACAGTCCATACATTTGCTATGTTCAAAGTACCCATGTCCTATTCGCATACACTGGATTCGCGGCCATGCTCGCGATCCACATAACATACAAGCAGATGCTATGACGCATATAAACACATCAGACGATCCACCACCTTCCCCTCTTCCCCCAGATCCGTTCCTGTCCCACGTTTCCGATTCGCAAGTTCTGCGCCACCGAACACGCGCTCTCATTCCTCCGTGTTCGCACCCTCTCCCCCGTAGTCTTACTCGGCAGGAGGAGGTGACAGTGCGCCGGATCCGGGCAGGGGCGGCTCTGACCCCATCTGTTCGACATCGATGGCGGGAAAAAGACCTACCAGTGACTGACAGGTGCCCTCACTGTGACACTCCACCTGACGTCTGCGATGTGCGCCACTTGTTGTGGACATGTCCATCAACAACGCCCATCAGGCAACGGATAATCATGAAGGTGGGCCTGCGGTGGAATCGCGATAGTGATTATGACAAATGGACAATGGACAATCGCTATACTGCCAACCTTCTCGAATTCATAAGCACAACTGGACTGCACTCCTTCTTTTAACTTTCTATCTCCTGCATCCCATTCCCCCTTTCTCGACTTATGCCTTGTGGCAAACTCTTCGAAAAAAAAAAAAAAAAAAGTGCTGATGCCGCCATCACGGGCTTGCCGAGCAAGTAAACTGCATGCATCGGTGATAATGTTCTGTCGTGGGTACCAAGGGCCAGGTTACATCGGTAATCACTGGAAAATGGTGATCACGGAGTCTTCGGTGTAGTCGCTACGAGCTTGAAGCGAATGGCGGAGAGATACTTATGCGCAATTTACGTATTTTGCTGCCGGTCACACGAAACGTTGACGTGGGCACAACCAGCGATAAAATTTAATTCAATATAGTGAGTAGGGGGAGGAGGGGCGAGTACAAAAAGCTTGAGAAGCCTGACAAGAGTACCGTCATCTACAGCTTGGTTACAGAGTCTTTAAAACAAACAAGGATGTTTTAATTTTTTAGCAAGACTAACAATTCACCGATGCTGACCTCTGAGCCCTTAACAAAACTTATACTGAAATATCTACTTCCTTGCATTCGTCTACGTCTGACTACACCGGCTGTATTTCTGCTCGGCATCTCAGCGCTGGTATTTCTTTGAAATAGATTTCTGAAGCATTTAAGCTCATCAGCCCAATGTAAACGACGTCGCCTTGCTGAATTCCTGATATCCGAAGAGGCTCTTTACGGTTCGTTAAGCGCGGCTCTGTTCTAAAGGAGCAGGAGAAGGAAACATTAGCTGTTATTTAGCTTCGGTTAAACTATTGTGAAGTGATAGCCACACTAGTGAAGCGATATCGACGTGACTTCACACCGGCAGCCATCTGTGCTGCTCGTCGCTCACGCCTTGCAGCATCGTCGCTGCGGCGTTTTGCAAGATACTCCTCACGCTGTTTCAGCGTTTCCGCCGCTATTTTGGCTTTAGGATTCACTTGTACACATGCACAACAAACGGAGCGATGGAGAATGGGTAGACTGACTAACGAGGCTTTCCAACGATTCAGTGGTTACAGTGTTCGGTCGCTGAGCACAAGAACGTCGTACAGAATACCGGACGCAGCATGCCGCATATCCACACAGTCGAAAGGCATACAACGCCCGTGTGCGATGGATTATGCCAATGTTCTCTAAAAAAAAGCAAAAGAAAAGGGGGAGGGGGATTGCATGTAGATCAATGCTTGGGGAAATCCTGAAGAGGAGTATATTTGCAATACTGCAAATAAAACACCTATTTAGCATCCGAAAAAACTTCAGAGGTGGAGAAGAAGAAGCTTTCATGCTTAAAAAGTAAGCTTTAATGAAGTATAATGGTCCGGAGCCCAACTAGTCAAGGTCACGTCCTATGTAAATACAAATTTGTTTACAGAAAAAAAAAAAAAAGAATTCTGAGAGTAGTGTTGAGTCTAGTCTACACTACAGAAATGCGAAAGCCTGAGCGTTGCTGCTGCACAGGGTGCATCACGTTCGTTTTCATTATCATTATCAACTGAATGCACCGTCATTATCATCGCTACTGCAATAATTGACATTATCACTAATTGCAGCGTCATTGTAATCGTAGTTATCACTAATTGCAGCGTCATTGTAACTCTCGTCAAGTGCATCTCGCGTTTCCACCCCTTTGCTTTGTCGTTAGAGAGGTGAGTTTTTACTTGGTTTTGAGAGTGGGAAATTCCATATAACCGATTTTACCGGCGTGAGTGGTAGGCGTGGCCGGAAGCATCACCTTCTATTTCTTTACGGGCTCACGTTGCCCTATTGGCGTTACAATAGTAGGGACTGCTATTGCTACACATCGTATAACGACCGGTTAATATACAAGGGTTCCTCCTGCAAAGTTAAAGGAATAGACAAACAAATGATGCCAGCTAATCGAACCACGCTTGAGTCTATCGGTTCAATTTTCGTTTACATTGCGGGGCGAAATATTTCTGATATTTCTCGGGATCAATACGAACCAGTAACTTATTTGAAGAGGGAAATAGAATGTACAGAGCACCCACGTCAACACTGCCGCCCAGCTTCGCAAACGAGGCAGCATTATGAAAGGAACGCTTTTTACGCTTGAACGCTCACATACCGCGACACAGACCTTCGGCGTAGCGCTGGCTGTGCCGTTTCACTACTTGATAAATGGTGTTGACCTTCGGCGCGTTACATCGACGTCATTCTATGCCACTGCATCATCATCAAATCAATGTCCCGTCATTTTCTTCCCATATACAACACAAACGCTCAAGGAAATAGATAAATACTTACCGGTATTGTTTTAAGACACGTTTGGGTGGCAGAAGGGAGTGCGGCATTACGGTGTCGAAAATAAAACAGAACTGGAGCACACGTAAATTTTTTGGGGATAAGGATTAAAAGACGGCCAGAGCCATTTCCGTCGTGACAGAAATACAAGTTGTAAGTATATGTGATATGTTCGCTGCCAGGATTTATGCTTAGGGTAGACGCTACACAAGTAAAAGCGATCAAATTGAAGTTAATGAACTTTGCATGCAGCTTGAGGTGTTACTTTGAGGCATAATGTTTTTTTTTTTTTTAAATGTCACTAGTGTGTTTTGCTTTCAATGCAAGAATGCTAACATTCGGCGCAATCTCGAGAGTTTCTCTTCTTTCCCGACCTATCGCCCCATAAAGGATGCTGGAAACTACCGCTATAGCGTGGATTTGGTTTTTTCAGCTGCGCACGCTGTTATCACCGATTTTCTCTACAGTTCAAATTCCGTTTTTTTTTTTTTTTTTTTTTTTTTTTTTTTTAGGGTCTTGATACGTCACTAATCGCCCGTTATATCGCGCTTGTTCTTAATGACTGTCGAGTACTCTGGTTCATTACATGGCAGTTTGGAGGCCGAGTGGCTGGGATCATTAGCTTGATATGTCTCAGATCACACCAAACTTTTTGCACGTTATCTAAAGCTAACGTTAATGACAGTCGACTTCGGTTATCTCGAAGAGAGTAAATATTTTGGTATCTCAACATTCGCAGGTAAAATGCTTGTTTTACTTGTTTCTCAGTGCTGCTCAAGTCGGCGTATCTACTTTTTCCAGAGAGAGAGAGAGAGAGAGAGAAAACTTTATTTCACAAAGAAGAAAGGGGAAAAATAAAGAAGAAAAAAAGGGGGGGGGGGCAGTGAGTGCAGTCTTCATTTCAAGAGCCCAGTGGCCTGGGCTGCCGCTCTTGCCTGAGTTACCAGCTTACGCTGGGTCTCTTGATCAGAGCATAGCAGAGTGGCCCCCAACTGCGCCTGCGAATGGTGCATGTTTATGTGTGCAGGTTTGGGGCCTGGTCACAATGAACGCAGTTTAGCGGTCTCACTTTTAAAGCATTCAAAGCCACGGCGGGTGACAAACAGGTAGTTGTCATTGCGTTAAAATCGAGAGGTGACGTATGAAAATCTCGCGCTGCTCAATTTCCCACGAAGTATTGATGTAAGCAACGGACAAAATTACGCATTCAAAAGGGAATAAAATAATGGAAACACTAGAGTGTGATGTAAGACTTTTCTTTTTCTGCCTTCTTCGTATTCGTGGTAGTGCGTCTTTCAGAATGTGAAAAAGTGTGGTCACTCAGCTCAGACCAATAGGTTCATTCATTTATGTAGGGCACTTCAAGCACCATATTAGCTGCACTATATATACCACGCACTTCATTGGGGGATGCAAGATATGGTCATCTCCTTACTAACGTGAGGAACCTAACGTATTTGAGATATGCTTTATACGCCACGAGTGCCAGATGACGTCGCTCCCCGCTTCTTGGCAAAACGCAAAACAGCATGTGACAAAACACTTTAATCCCAGAATGCCGGCCTAAACACGACTTGTTTTCATTACTAAACACCCTTAGGCATTTCTTTGAATTCCACCTGTACATCGTTCTGAGAACCGCACTCCCATTTCAAATTCACTTGTCTGGATAGGAAACGCAAACCGAGCGTGTAGCCCTTAACATCTCCTGTCCCACAGGTAAATAGCCATCGGCGTATCCAGTATCACCGCACCTCCATGCATTGTTCAGCCTTGCTGGGCCGACCGAAGGCGGCGCACTAGAGAGCGGCTGTTATTGTGGACCGCAGGCGATAGGCAGGGACGTACTGCGAAAGACAAGCCGAACTATGGCTGCTGTTGTGCGGGGCGTAGTTCGAAGGGGGGAGTCGGGACGAGCGGGCATGCGTGGCCGGGCGGCGCGTTGGAGCGTGTCCATCCCGGTCACGTCTGTCCCCCGGTAACACAGAAAGGGAAGGCCGCGTCAGGAAGACAGGCCGACCCGGTCGCAGGGCTCTCGCCAATGCCTTCGATCTCCCCTGCCCTGTGGAGAGAAAAGAGAGGGTCCCCAATATTGGGTTGTTGTTCTTCGCCGATCGATGCATCAGTCGGTGTCACATACAGACGGCCGCGCTTCGGATCCCGCTGATTGGCACCCGATGCCGGTCTCCTTGGGCGTTTAATTGACGAGCCACTATCATTGTGACCACGCCAAGTACTTGTCCAGTTTGGACAGGCGGACGAGGCAAATCAGGCCACTGGGGCTTTTCTAGTGGAAGTAGAACGAGGCAGAGTCAAGCTCAGGGCTTGTTCATGTTCATGTTCAGGGACTGCAGCACGGTGGATTGTTGTGGGCATGTAGGCGCTCGCAAATTTCCACCTAAATGTTCTTGCCGTAGTGTTCACAATAAGTTTTGCTGCGTAGAGAAAGCAAACTCGGTGCCAAGGTTATTTATTCCGACTCAGTTCTCAGTTCTCGTTTCACATCAATTTTATGGTTCTTTCATTAGTGTTGTGTACATATAAAAAAGAAGTGTTCATTAAAGAGTTGCGATAAGACGTGGTAGCCCACAAAACACCACTAAAATGCCAAACAGTTCTGGGCAGCACCTCTCTCGTCAGCGTTTACATGTACCTTTTTTGTTGTTGTTGTTTAGCGTTAAATGCCCGTTCTCTAGAAAAGCCGGCGTTGGCGTCGTGGGCGAGAAAAACTCAAGACGAAGCTCAAGGTTTGCCTTAAGAGTAGACACGATAGCGTGCGCACTCATTGCCTCATTTATTGCTACTATGATGCTACTTTTATCGCTGTCACAAACCCCCGCCTTTACGGTCACAAGAGGTGCGGGATCCCCTTTACGATTACTCGTCGTTCCTCTATGAGGGTTGTGAACACATTTAAAAGTTAGGCCGGTCAACCCGTGAAGCACGTGTGTCGGTGTGTGATTGAGGAATAAGTACAAATAGGTCACTTTCTTTTACAAACAATTGAAGGTTTATAAATAGCAGACCAAAATTACACTGATAATAATAGAGGACAATGAAAGAGAATACAACGCCACGACAAGATGTTGATAAAGACGAAGAAATAAATGATAAGAGAAAAAAAAATAACCCGACAATGGACCAAACACTGTGATAAAAATATGAAGACTATAAAGATAATAGAGCAGGTATTTCAGATATTATAAGTATGAGCAAAAGTTACATAAGAACACAGCGTAAAATACTACTAAGTCAGGTCAAAAGTTAACAAAGCGAAAATAATGTTCGATTGAACAACAGTCCGTGGCGAATGAAATTCTCACGTCTTCTTGTTTGCTGAGGCGTCGAAGGCTGTGTTGCTCGGTAGTGGCGGCCGTACAGGTGCAGAGGACGATGCGTCGATCGCGGGCCCGAAGAACACAATACGCTTTCGGAGCACCGCGGAGTGGCCGGAAGTTTGAATCTTCTCAAACGCACTGGTGAGGGCGTGCTGCTGTCGGTTATTTTATACCCTCGGCCGACTATGCAGCAGCCGCGTCAAGGACAGGCGGTCGCTGCCCCATCGGCTTGTCGAATCTTGTCCAGAGGAGCGACGGAGTCCCGTGAATTTCGCTCTATATTCCAGCCATAAGCTCCCGCATCTTCCGCTGTATAATAGGTGAGGCAGCTTGTGACAATCGCCCTCTCGTTTTTGCCTATTATTAAACGACGTCGACGTTTCAGCTCGGCATGTTTGACTTTACGGACCGACTCAAATCCAGCCGTGCGTTTATGATAGTCGGCAGCTTCCTGACGTTCCAGTTCGACTTCCTCCGCACACTTACGGAGGTTCATTTCCGATTTTAACGTTCGCACCTCAGCATTCGCTTCAACCGCCTAGCTGCTTCATACCGAAAGTTCTTCTCTGCCTTTTCGACGTCCGTCTTACGAATTCTCTGTGGTCGTCGAGCTCTACCATAAAAAAGCAAATCCACACCGCCGGGGTGGCGCAGTGGTTACGGCGCTCGGCTACTGTGCCCAAAGATGCGGGATCGAATCCCGGCCACGGAGGCTACTTTTCGGTGGAGGCGAAAAGAAAGGCGCCCGTGTGCTGTGGATGTCAGTACACATTAAAGAATCCCAGGCGGTTGAAATTTCCGGAGTCCTCCACTACGGCGTCTCTCATAGCTTAAGTAGCTTTGGGACGTTAAATCCCATAAACCAACCAACAAAACAAATCCTATATTACTCTTCTAATACAATGTCAGGCATCACTGCAGCTCTAGTACCAGCCACAGGGTATCGCACGTGTTCAGATTCAGGGACACACATAAGAGATTATTACTATTTCTGGTATCATTCATTAATCACTAATCACCACTTATTAATCAATTAGTGATCCAATTACACTATAACCACCCTCAATCGACCAACACTACTTATATGCAGTCCATACAAGGCGTCTATCATTTTCCCGGCATCTCTTTCGACTCAACCTTGACGTAGGCGTACAGATTGATGATGAGGCACTAGAACGCGGAGGTGCCATTTACCTTGGTGAACACCTTTCAGGTCTGTAGTTCCGGTGGTTGCCGCGTCACATGACTGAGCTACTCAAATGTTTGCGCCAGAAGAATTTTGACTTGTCCTTGAAAGCTCCCTCTCAAACCTGGGTATGGCGACGGCTTTTCGGAGCAACGAACTGAGTACGCTTCGCCTAATATCGCTGGTATGCCCCTGGCAGGTGTTCGTGATGGCCGTTGACATAGCCGGATTCTGATTGGCCGGATGATTATGTGACGTCACGATACAAATGACCCGATAGTGGCTGTCAACTCTGACAGCTATTTTCATGTGGGAGATACATAGCTAATAATCTAACGCACCGGGAACCTCGAATTGCGAATCGGACATGCTACTCATAATGTATATGCCACGTAGGCACGATTGCAAGGTTTCGTTACTTACGACAGCACGCTAGAGTATGTGTGCGTGGACATGGACACAAATTAACGCATTAGTGATTAGGTCAGTATCAATGTGCCTATACATACATATACACTGCACATATACATGGTGCCTTTAACGCTATCATGTCATACCCTTGAAGGCGGAGCTTAAACGCAACTGCAATTTTTGTCCTGCGTGTGTCTATCGCTTTTATGATGGCGATGAACTATCAAGCCAATATTTATACATTAATAAACTTTGCTCTGCAATGAATAAGACATTTGTAACATAGAGGCAAGAGTGTTGGAGTTCAACGGTCGAGAGTGCAGCATTAATTACACTGGAAAGATGCGATGCAAAAAGCAGGTAAGATAAAGAAAATTTTTGTATTCGGCGATTCTTTATAGGGAGTGATGTTAGGATTATGGTACATTCAGAAATATCCTTGGATCATTTGACGGGGTTGATGACGTTAACTAAATATAAAGATGGATAAATTAGAATGAAATGAAAGCAAATCATAATATGGTGCAGTTTCCTAGGGGGCTGACAAGATATGCCTGACATGTCAGGACACTTCCCTCCGCATTTTGACTTAAAACCCGGTATATTAATAGACTGTAAAGGCGTATATACAAATAAACCAGAAAACTTAAGTGCAGAAATAATGTACCAGTTTAATGATGACTCGCTTGGTTCAGTTTATGGGGTTTAACGTCCCGAAGCGATTCAGGCTACACTCTCATAATGATAATAAGTGATATCACTATCACATAAGTAATAGTTATATGGAGTCATATGACTAAACAACAAAGCTTATACAGCCGCATTTAGGCGAAAAAGATAATTAAAAGAAGATTAGAGAATAAGGAATACAGGAAATAAAGTTTACAGTAGAGTTCCAACTACATGTCTTGGTGCGATAATAAATGCATAACAGTATCCTTTCTAAATGTTTATGGCTTAGAATGTTCCTTGTGCGTGGGGTATATAGTTCATGTCAGTTTCGATGGGCCATCGTTTGTACGTGCCTTTTATTTTAATTTTTTTTTTTTAAATTTCATGCTGCGTGTTGTACTCAGGTTGAAAAATTGAAAAAAATTATTTCCAGTAATATACAGGAAATGGGCCTCTGGCGAAAAGCTACAGCGATAGCTTGAGAGATGCCCGAGGCCCAGTAATGGCAGAGCAACAGGACGTGTGACATTAAGGCGAAGATATACATATATAACATGAAAATTATGAAGCCCAGAAAAGCACATATATACAAATGAAACAGCAAGATAAAAAACAGCACAGTAAATTAACGGTCCACAATAGGGTAACAGTATGCATGAAATATGGCAAAACGTAATTCAAATGAAGTGACTGTTCTTGTAATAATGTTTAAGGCAAGGAACGGAAAGTACAGATAGACAGTGCGGAATTGATAAAATATAGCTTAAAGTCTTTAATTGACGGGGTAAAGATGTTTAGGTTGTGTATGCTATAATGATTTAATAAGCATGGTAAAGTACAATGAAGGCTCTGGTTACCGTATAACGTCCTCGTTCGAGGAACGTCCCATATTTGTTTACTTCTGGTGTGAAAGGGTTTCTCGTAAGGCTTAAGTCCAGATATATTCTTCAAGAAGTCAGTTAAGCATTGAGGTGACAATTTAAGGCAGTGGAGTAGACGATACTCAAACATGCCATGCACACGATGAATCCTATATTTCGGAAATAATGTTTCTGTATGGGCAGTGCAGCATGCACCAGCGATCAGTCTAATTGCCTTCTTTTGGAGACCGAGTATGATGTTTAGATTTGTTTGGATGTTGTACCCCAAACGAGGTGACAGTAGTTTATGTGAGATTGAATTAAAGCGTGATAAATAAGGAGCTTATGCTTTGGGGAAAATTCGTTGCGCAGTCTCGAGAGGAAACCAACAGATCTAGTGAGCTTGCTTTCAATATGTATTATATTGTCAGACCACCTCATGCGAGAGTCGAATACAACACCGAGTGATTTGAACTTGTCTACAATTTCAATAATGTTATTTTCTAGATGCAAAGTACTGTTTACTGTAATATCCTGGCTAAGGGGACGAAAAAGACTTCTTTGGTCTTGTTAGAGTTAACTACCAAACCATTAGCTGTGGACCAAGTTCCTTGTGAAAGCATCTGCGGTAAAAGGGAGCAGAGACGAACACAGGGAGAATCTGTTTCAAATGGTTAATGCTAATCGGTGGTTTATAATGTTTAAAAATAGTCGGTAATCGAAGCTTGTGAAAAAGCGGAGCAGAGTGGAAAGATAATGCGCGTTCTCAACTGGATACAGGGCTTTTCTCTGTAGAAAGCGCATACGCTTTCTATATTTGTTTCCTTGATTGTTGCTCATGCAATCAGACAATAACGGATTCGAGAATAGATAAGTGCATAATACGGCTCTTTGTATGATCAAGGAGGCAAACGTTTTCGTATTTTAGAAATGAGTCCTATAGCCCTTGAGATCTTTGCGAGGCCGGTCGCATGAACTGTCAAAGACTGGTTCTCTTTGAACAAACCTGGGAAGAATTTTTAGCGTGTCACTCGTTCAAGTGTGTTACTCTGAAATATAACTTTAATTATTTTTTCAATATGCATGTTGCGAGGGCGAAAAATTATGTACTCAGTTTCCTTTGTATTCAATTGAAGCTCCTTCATTCGAAGCCGCTAGGAAACCTCTGTTAGCCATAAATTTCTTTTGATTTGTAGAAAATACCAGTCTTTTCCATAAAAAATACGTTCGTATTGTTGGCGCGTCAAGCCATGCAAGGGTATGGAATACATTGGATGATGCCATTTATGTATAATGCCTGTAAAAAATATCAGCTGGCCAAGTATAGATCTCCAGGGTACGCCGTATACTTTATATGACAAATGCTTGAACAACCTGATTGATACATGCATACTGAATTCGATGTGTTAAATAACTGTTAGTCTTATTTGGGTTATGGGGTCTAGCATCCCGAAGCGACTCAGGCTACAGGATACCGTAGCGGAGGGCTGTGGAAATTTCGACCACCGGGGGTTCTTTATGTGCACCGACATCACACAGCACACGGGCGCCTTACTATTCGCCTCCACCAAAAAGCGGCCGCTACGGCCGGGATTTGATCGCATCATTGGGCACAATGGTCGTGCGCCCTAACCACTGTACCACCATAACAGAGCTTAAATAACTGGTAATATTGTCCCTTAAATTTTGAATCATTTTGTCTTTTACGCTTAGCAGCACCATTTATACACACTTATGCTTTCGGAAGATATATTGCTGGTACTTCATTATTTAGTTTCTCTTGCAGAAATTTACAAGTCGCGTACTGATAACTTGCTGTATAACCTTGGAGAAAATCGGCAAAATTAAAATAGGTTTGCCACTACCTAAGTCAATTACAGATTCTTTTGAGATTTTTAAGATGTTGAGAAATGCTCGGTGCTTAAAATTATGTTACTTATGAAACTGAGTGTTTGGCTAGAATATGCGAAAATGACTATAGGTGCTCCGGTTCGATTCCGTTCTCTCCACATGCACTTCGATTTCTGAAGTTGATTCGTTCATGATTTGCGAATTTATGATGGGGGAACAAACGAGAAAATTTGTGATTTTCGGCGCTATTTAGTACGTGTTGTAGTCACAACCACTTAGCGAAGAACCATATCCGGCTGCCGATTCTAAAAAGATTTCATGTAACTCGTTTGCGAGCAATCATTGCCGTTCATTAGAGGAGTGTTTGGAGCTTTTCTTATTAAGCAAATACCTTTATAAACTATGTTGGCGAGGACAATTCGCGGACGGCAAAAGTGAACCCACTAGGTTTAGTGCGATGTAGCAGTATGACGTTGCGGCGCCGTTCAGGTGTCCGCATAGAAAGGGACACAAACTGGCCTTTCCTTTCCTGTAAATCATTTACTAATGCGACGATAAATGGGTTGTGTAAAATGCCGACGATTAGGAATGATGGCAATCAATCAATCAACCAATCAATCGATCGATCGATCGATCAATCAATCAATCAATCAATCAATCAATCAATCAATCAATCAATCAATCAATCAATCAATCAATCAATCAATCAATCAATCAATCAATCAATCAATCAATCAATCAATCAATCAATCTTTTGTTTAACGCACGCGGGATCAACTATGTGATAGTGGTACTGCAGCACGAAAAGAATAAAACTGCACATAAAAAACTTCACTTAAAGGTTTAGAAGACAACAGAAGGGCGAAGTAACACAAAAAGGAGGAATTTAGATTGAAAGTCGTCTTGTGGACCACGACATCGAGTATTGCGGCGAAATTGAATCTATATATCATTTTTCCTTTTCTACCAGTGGCTCGCTCCTCTTCGTAGAATTTAATTAACGAACCCCTCGCTAAATTAGGGCTTCCTCAATCTATTCCGATTCTCCTCTCCTTCGGGGCAAGCGTCAAGGGATGTGCCTTGAAACGAATGTGCGATTCTGTTCGCGACTATATTACTTCTTTAGGTATATTCCTCGGTTAGAATGAGAATTTATTGCTTTTTCTTTTCCTTCTGGATTCTTTAAAATTTTAGTTTAGCTCTCATAATTACCTAAATACTCCATTCCTTACCCACATATATTTAGTACCTGCAATGCACCCTGGCCAATCCTCCGCCGTGGTTAATGTGCCATTATGATTGGGGATATCATCATCATCATGATCGTCACGAAATCGACGAGGAACATGTCCGGAAGGATACATAAAAACAATCAACAGAGAAAAAGAACAAACAACACTTGTTTACTATAATCGCACAGAAATATACAGACAACAATAAACCATGCCAATCGCCAATTGCCAATGAATATGTAGTCCCGAAAATGCAAGTTAGAAATACAGTCAAATACAGTAAAATAATACAAGCAAAGAAAGCGGTATGAACAATCATATACAAAGACACAGTTTATAGCTAAAATATCAGTGATAGCAGGCAAAATTAGTTAATAATATAATGGCAATAATTAACGATAATAATAATAATTAATATTAGTGTTAAACAACAATAATGAAAATAAAAATAAATGAAAATAATAAAATGGCATGAGATAAAGACAAAAAGTCAGGAAATAAGTATAACATGAAAATAAAAACAAACACGTTGAAAATAAAAATTTAAATTTACAAAAACGCCGCTGCAGCGCTAATGCTTTCCCATTCTCGCAATCCAGTTTCTACAATGCTACCTCTAATTTTTAACAGAACCTAATTTATTTCGAACTTTTGATTCAAGTAAAATATTCCAATTGTTTATCTTTAATAATGACTGCAGAAAACTTATCACGGTGCTTTATTATTTTCTAAAGGGTGGGTTCAATCAAAGTTTTCCGCACTTGTTATTCCTTCTGTGTTCTATGAGGTGAAAAGCATTACCAAAGACCTCCTTGATGAAATCACATGAGATCCAATAAATGTCATATGCTGCAATCGCATCAGCAGTTTAAAAATTGAGCGTCCTGTCTACATTACATATTAGTTCTTGGAAGGGTGGCATCCTTTCATGATTAAAAACCCTGTACAATGTGACCTGATGAGTTCGGTACCATCGTTGTGAAACGTAGCAGTAAAAATTAATAATGGGAAAGTTGTCACTATTGTTTGTTCGAGCCCACCAGTTTCAATATCATTCATATGGTAGTTCTTAAGCAGGTCGAACGATGTTTCGGACGTAGTTGCCGTCCTAGTCGGTACGTCCAGAGCAGTTTATAACCAGAAGATAAAGTTGCGTCGGAGAGGTTTTGCAATATTGAATCTAAAGATTGTATATCTATATTAAGATCTCATGTAATAATGACAAGTAGACCTAGTCAGGATCTTTGAAAGTTGAAACGCACAAAATGGCACAGGGATGGTAACCGAAACAGACAGGGTAGCAGCGCTACTGCACCTGAGGGTTTATTGTGCGTATCCCATTAGATGTAACAAGCTTGCAATATGAAAAGCGAGTAAAAGGAAAAAGGAACACGTGTCACTGTAACACATACGAGATCATCGTCATGACGCATGCTCAGTTAGACGCGCCAAAAGGATAAACCAACTCGCCCAATACTTCAACCTAACAACCTAATTGGCCCAACCTCGGTCCTACCTTGGTAAGCAATCTTGGGCCTCATTCGACCAGGCTACTTGTCGACGATGGGCTTACACGTGGCCAGCATGGGGCCGGGTAGGTCGGCCAGTCTAAGGCTAATAACAAAAAACAAGCTCTGCCCAACATTGTTGACCGTGTTTGCGCCAAAGTTGGCCATGTTGGTTGTCGGCGTTAGGCCAACGTAGGGCCACGGTCGTTGTTTCATGTCTGCCGATTGATTAGTTGGCGCCATAGAAGAAGCACTACTTTAAATATTTTAAAATGACCATTCAGGCGTTAGCCGTTAGCATTAGTGAAATATGCAAGCATTCTCATAATTGTTAAAAAGAGAATGTTTCTATTATTGCTGGCCGTCTGTTTCCTTCAAAACAAGTGTTCGTTGGAAACTAATGTTACCTCACTCTCCGAGGAAATGCGGAATTACTTATCGGTCGCTTTGATTTTATTTCTGACAGATCGCATTAAGCAACAAAATTCCAGCGCTTCCAAAAAAAAAAAACGACGAATTAAGTGTCCACCTCACTACTCGATGCCGCCCCCGCAGGGGGCATCTGCTAAAGTAGATGTTTGCGTGTTCTGTGCGATACCACGGACCCCGAGCACATACGTTTAGCCGTGCGTGGCATATATATCCGTGTCTGGGGAAAATGGGATCCTGGTGGTCGAGCCGACGCCGAGTGTTTGGAACTTTAAGACCCCTCGGCAGAGGCAACGCGCCACTTTGGCCCCCGTTTCCCATAGACGGTACCACCGGGCTGACCAGACCGAAGGAAATCGGCAGTCACCTTCCCTATATTCTCCCCAGCATCTTTCCCTTTCCTATCCTCTTTCTCACAACTCTCTTGTCTTCTCTTCCTGTCTTGTTTCTTTTTTCTCATTCTTTTCCAAGCGGCTAGGGTTAACCTCGTGTGGCAAACCACCCTGCGTTATGCCATATTTGGTTATAGTCGGAGTGTACGGCTGGCGTTAGCAGGACTGCTTTGCAAGTTCCTGTTCCACCCCTCGTTGGGCTCTGTAATGGGTGGACGCCACCCCAGCCGAACAAAAAACTTACCTTATGGCTTCTGCTTTGCTCTCCAATGACAGTTCCCTAAAAAGGGGGAGGACCGATGAAATTGCAAAGTTCTTTTTGAAGAATGCAAACCGATTCCCACGCTTCCACGTGGTGCACAGTGAAGACCCTCAAAAAACAGCTAGACAAATCTCTGCTTTCGTTGTGACCAAGACATTGACTGAAGCAATAGGCCAAGGAAACTGTCAAAAAATCTTCGGAATGGCGGCCTTCTCTTAGGAATTATATATCATCACCAGCATGAAAAACCCCTAGCAGTCACCAGCTTTGGGGAATGCCCCGTTAGTATCACTAACCACCGCTCTCTAAACAAGGTGAGGGGAGTCATTTCAGTTGACGACCTAAAGCACCACAGTGAAGAAAAACTCCTCGAAGGACTTAAAGAACAAAAGTCATAAATGTGTTCAGAATCAAAATCAGACGAGAAAACAAGGAGATACCGACCAGGAACATAGTCCTTACCTTCGAATCGAGCACACTGCCCGAAGCTGTGGAGGTAGGGTGCACAAAGATAAAACTGAAACCGTACATATCTGACCCGCGTCGCTGTTTCAAGTGCCAAAGGTATGGCCACAGCTCGCAGACTTGCTGAGGTCAACTTACATGTGTGAAGTGTGCCTCCCACGAACATCCCTCATATAACTGTCAGACTGAAACACCACTTTGCATCAATTGTGAGGACAGTCACGCTGCTTAATCACACACCTGTACAACCTGGAAGCAAGAAAACGATATCATCACACTCAAAGTCAAAGAAACCCTAACTGACAGGGAAGCACGTAAGAAACTGACATCTCAGAATCCAAGTTATTTTGTTGTGACGCAAAAGGGGGCGGCATCACAGCAGTCTTCGGAACCTGCCCAGGTCACACATGGTACACTTCATGCAGGGACCGCTACGCCCCAGGTGGATGTAACTTGGGCTGCTCCACCACCACCACCAAAGCAGGCTGTGCGAACCGCAAGGTCAGCCGGCCCCAAGGTCTCGGCAATCACGGCGAGGCCTAACACAAATGTGTCTGTGTTCTGCACAGTCGTCCGCACGCCTGAGGACGCAATGGACACAACGAACAATCATCACCAGGGGCCGTCAAAGTCAGACTGGCGTCGGAGCTTCTCTGAGCAAAGTAGAAAAGAAAAGGCCCGAATGACTGGGCCAGAAAAAACATAGTCTGTCTACCTTCCTCTAAAGATGGCGTTCCTAGTCCAATGAAACTGTAGAGGATGCATAAGAAGCTACAGCGATATGAAAGATATTCTCGTTTCCCTTTCGCTTGTAGAGCTGTGTCTACAGGAAACCAATCTAGGTTCACACCATTCAAATATATTGAAAAAATATAAAGTTTTTCGCCGCGACCGAAAGCAAGTCAGTAGGCTTTCCGGTGGTGTTGCCATAATTGTAAAAAACGACATTCCAGCAAATGAACATAAACTAAACACTCGGCTTGAGGCGGTGGCAGCCACTTTGCTTACATTCAAAACAATAACAATATGCTGCATCTATATCGAGCCACACCGGACTGTGACCCTTCATGACCTTGAAGATCTTTTAATTCAACTACCAGAGTCTTATATAATAGTTGACGATTTTATGCCACGCTCTCCCTTTTGGGGAAGTGGGAAAAGTGATACCCGTGGACAAATTATAGATTTTATTCTATGTAACAATGCTTGCTTATTAAACACAGGCAAACCGGCCTACTGCTAACTGAGCACGGGAAAAACGAGTGTTTTAGATTTATATTTTTATTCACCCTCGGTTTTTAACGATTTTAATTAGGATATTTTAGATAAGTCATACGGCATTGATCACCTACTAATACTAATTAACTTATCATCATCACCTGCAGTCGTTCAATCCAAACCACAACGCTGGAAGCTGCATCTAGCTGACTGGACGACATTCCAAGTTAAAAGCTAGTTTACATGAAAATGTTTTCAGAAAATCTGTCCATTAATGAACTAAACGAAAAGCTCACAGCTTGTATCCTTGAAGCCGCAGAATTTGCTATCCCACAATCTCCGGGAGTAGTGGCTCAAAACCATAAAGTCTGGTATTCTCCAGATTGTAGGAAAGCAAAAAAAAAAAAAAAAAAAGCAACAAAATAAAACCTGGATAATATTCCGCAGATATTCAACATACGAAAACTTAGTTAATTAAAAAAAAAGCAAGAGCTAAAGCGCGCTAGATCTGACGAAATGCCGAAAAGGGCTCATAGCAAAGATATGCACCTCCATAAACAGTTCAACTACATAAAAAAAAAAAAAATCTGGGAGCAGGTTCAGAAACTAAATGGCAAATTTTCTTGGTTTACAATCCCCCTCCTAACAACACCTGGTATTGAAACCACTCTAGTGGAACAAGCAAATATTTTAGGGGAACACTTTGCAACAGTTTTCTGATCATCCCACTATACCCAACCTTTCTTAAAATGCAAAAGTATGGCCGAGAAATATAGACTCCCGACAAAAGGTGGCACAGAGGAACCTTACAACAGAAAATTTACTGCCCACGAATTAGAGTACTCTCTGCTGGCAAAAAAACAGCCCCAGGACCTGACAGAATACATTATAAAATGTTGGCACACCTTCTTGATTCCTCAGTAGAAGCAGATTTGAAACTTTTTAACAAAATATTCACACTAGGAAAGATACCCGTCGCTTGGAAGAGAGCTGTTAAAGTTCCTTTCCTTAAACACAGAAAGCCGCCTCCCTCCCTTTCTAGCTACAGTTCCATAGCTCTTAAGAGCTGCCTCAAGGCTGCAAGTACTACTCTGTTCGTTGTTAAAATGAATTAATTGTCCAGAATAATCCCGAAATCTATTATGTATTAACTTTACGTTGACGATCTCCAGAGTTCATGCAAATCTTCAAACATATCAACGTATGAGCGGCAGATACAATTAACAATAAATAGGTTAGTTACATGGACGGACGAAAACGATTTACAGTTTTCCCTACAGAAATCAGTGGCTGTCCTCTTTTCACTCATAAGAGGTTTGCATACCGACCCTTGCCTGCACCTAAAGTAAACTGTGCTACCCGTCAAAAGCGAAAACAAATTTCTGGGCATACTTTAGATAAAAAGCTAACCTTTTTACCTGACGTAAACAATCTCAAAAATAAAGCAGCACACTTATTAAATATACTTAGGATACTCTCACGAAAACACTGGGGTTCCGCGACTTGTATTTTACATATCTATCGGTCTGTAACAAGCTTTATGTTAGAATATGGATGTATAGTGCATGTGTCAGCGAGACCCTCTTATATGAAACGCCTGAACCCAGTGCATAACTTAGGTTTACGTCTCTCAACTGGTGCATATAAAACATATCTCCCGTAAGTAGCCTTTATATTGAAACAAATGAGCACCCTTCATAGACAGAAGGAACAATACTTGCATGCGCATATGCACTCAAAGTAAGGTCTCTGCCAAAACATGTCTGTTACCCCGTAGTTACCCAGTGCCCATCTAGAACACTGTTTGAAAACAAGCCTCTAACAATCAGACCAATAATTGTTCGTTTTGAACAGACGTGCCAAGAATTAAACATACTTCATTCTCTTCAAAATATTTCCCGAAAGTCCAGTCCACTGCCACCCTGGTACCATTTCCCCGCTGTGCACAATATTTCACTAACACATTTCCGTAAGAAACAAACACCACATGAGCACATAGTGCAAGAGTTTTGGACACTAAATGAAAAATAGAGAGATTACACAGAGTTCCACACAAATGGGCCTAAACAGTTTCACGTTGGAAGTGCTGTATTACAAGAAAAATAAAAAAAAATACCACAGTTAACGGAGTTCTCGTCAATTTTCACTGCTGAATATCACGCTATTTCTTTGGCAGTAGAAAAAATAGTAAAGACAGGTATTGAAAATAGCATCATTTATGCCGATTACAATACAGGACAATACAATACAATACAATACAATACAATACAATACAATACAATACAATACAATACAATACAATACTCGCTGCCGCATCCAGCGCTAATGGTTGAAATCGTATTTGAACAGAGTGTTGAGGCCGTAAGATAGGTGGCAGCACAAAGTTATATTCATGTGCCCCAATATCCCTGACAAGGCATGGTGGAAAGCATATCTGCCATTGTCCAGGAAGGGTTAACATTAATCATAAGCATTCCAGCACCAATGACTCTCTTCCAAATAATCTTCTGAGGCAAGGTTACGTTGCTAAACATTTGCTCATAATAATTAAAACATCAGCAAAACAGCTTCGCTGCAATTCGATTGATTTGGGGTAATATTGAAATCTCGAAGAAGTAGATTCTTTATAGCTACGGAACTATTTCGAGCTATCCCTATTAGTTGCACTTTAAAGATACTTGATCATGTCTTGCAGATGCTCTTGCGCGATTAACTTACTTGAGGACACTATGTAAGCTGATCCGTAATCAAAGCGGCTTTAGATGGAAGTAATTTAATTTCACCCAACATTGTAGAAAGATTACATTATTATTTAGAAGCAATAAGCGACTTTCGTCAGCTGTATGAAACCTGTCTAGATAAGTTTAAATCATTCGATCGTACCCAACATATACAACATGGCTGACCTTGGATCAAAAAGACCAGAACACATTTCGTGGTGGAAAACGGTGCAAAATTAAAAGTCCTGCCGGTACCATCATGTGTCGTGCAAACGTCTGTGTGAGTCGCCTGTTACCTTCCAACAAAAGATGTTAAAGAGAAGATTCTCGATCAAAACGTCGATCATCGTCGTGCATTATCAAGCCTTCGGAAATAAATATGACTACGTCCTGCATACAACCCATGCCCTATGCCTCACGCTAAATTCATCATCACGAGGGGAGGCATGGGCCAAAAAAAAAAAAAAAAAAAGCCTGTCATATGAACATCATGCAGCGGCAGGACAGTCCGGCGTTATGCAGGACTGCGCACGAGCAACCGCCGCAGTTATTGTAAAGCCGTAACCGGCGAGATAGCACAGCAGCCATTTCGCGAGCGGACCATGGAAGGAGCCGAGGCCACATATCGTGCTCCGAGCGCTGCTTGCATTGGGAGATCAAAATATGCTAATGTATAGAAGATCGCTGCAAGGACGTGCATGACGAGAAGCCCAAATCTGGGCCAAAACATTTCTTACAGTACAAAGCACTGGTTGCACCTCTGGCAAAACAGAGCAGTCACACACTCATTCGCGGCAGCAGCATATAATAAAGCAGATACATTTCAGAAGAGCGATGCTATCCAGCTAGACCGATAGTCCTATAGTTAGTATGGCTTTAATGGTAAATAATTTAAAAGAAAGTTGCGTACATGACATTAAGTTCCATTTCCGTCCTACGTTGCGATTCAGGTTATAGCAGATTATTCTTTTATTTACTTCATTATTTGAAAGCTAGTAGACCGGTTTGAACTAAATCAGACATTCAAGCCTACTAAAGAAGGGAGTACAAAATCAAACAAATTTTTATTCGAAATCATTTTATATTAGGAAAGCAATCCAAAATGCAGGTTTTGATTTCTATTTGAAGTGTACGGACTCTACCCGTCATGCGTCAACCATTTTAGATATTCAGGTACAGTAGGTGTTCAAGCCTAAAGTGAAATATTACAGGCATGAATATCATATAAGTACTTTCAAAAGCCTATATATGAAGCGGTGATCCAGTATGCTTTATTCATAAGATGATGTCTTATTTGAAGGAAACTCCGCCTTGCGTCTACAAAAGCCGAAATATTCGCCTGAGATATTTAAGACTGCGTGCATGTGAGAATGCGAAAGTATTACGTCAGTTTACATTACGTTACTTTGTAAAGCACTGAGTCATGGTACGTTGCATAAGGACTTTGAATAATAGTCATGAGTTATTACTTTATGACCGAGTCATGACTATGAGAAATGTTTTAACCTTACATCATATACAAAGTTACTTTGTAGAGGGGTTTCATGCTGCGTTGAACATGACTGAAAGTCACGAGTCATGAGTGACTGTCGATCATGATATGCTTGATGTTTATAAAAAACCTACCCCTTACATCGCGTTATTTTGTAAAGTGCCGAGTCATGTCACATCGTAAGTGACTATGAGTCATGAATCATGAGTATTCATAACGTTTGTACAGCTGCACACTGCACAATAAAGTACGTTATTCTGTAAAGTACATAACCATGTTACGTTGCACAATGACTATTAGTCATGGCTATGACAATGAGCTACGATTATCTGGGGTGATAGTGCGTTACTTTTTATCACTAATGATGATATAAGGCCATAGTGCATTACGTATCATCGTTCACGACTATGCATATTCTCTTACATATGCTCTGACATCGTACATCGGAGTTGTGACGTTATCTAAATTTCAGGTGATGGATGGCCAATGGCGGGCGGGGACACATTACTTTTGCCTTAATAACTGCGTATATCACACTAGCTTGCGCGACCTTAAAAAATCCAACACATCTAACAGAACTGGGAAAAGGAGTGTCTGCTGAAGGATGAGTCCGTATGAGAATGTTTAATTCGCACATGAACAATACATGTCTCTCTCAAAGTCTGCACACCAGCATGTGACAAAACCAAAATACCCCAAAAACTGCGCTCAAATTTGGCATTACTGAGTATAATAATTGCCTGCCGGTTTTATCTTAAGGGCAGTACCTGAATAGTGTTCCCTACGGCACCAAATTTTACAAGCTGGTAATATGCGCCCGTTTTAACATAGTTAAGAATATAAATGCCCTGTTGACTGCAGCCTCGGTACTATGATTGCAGTTCCGGTATACGGCATCCTACATCTCGAGCTGATTATTTTAGATATATGTTTAAAATTTTCTTCCACATCACGGCTTTACCTGTAGGGTACGTGCATGTATTTGACTTTTAATTTTATGTTGGGTTGACGTTCTAGGTTTGTACGATGTTTGTACGATGTTTATACTAGCGGCTATCAAAGATAGTTGAAGTGTATTCATGTATAGCCTGCACATTCCACCGTGTGGGTCTTACAGTTGTTGGTATTGGTAAGCAATAAAGGTATAAAATACCGACTGTGACAATGCGGTCAGCTACCATGAATTCAACATGAGAAAAGAGGAACGATGCGGCGAGGTTCGTACGGGAAGTATACGGCGTACTTTTTTGTGTCAACAGGTGTCAACAACACTAAGGTCTGCCGTTATGAAGAATGAGGTGCCAGAAGTGGTTAGTGCATACTAAAGAACGGTGGAGAACCATGGGGCGCACGTATAGAAATGCAAAACAGAGTATGACGCAAAACAAATGGCAGAGGTTCAACTATCCTTGAACCAAATTTAACGATCGAGCGTTAGCCATCGGCTGCAGCCGCAGTCGCGGCCCCCTCTTCGTCTTGGCTCGCTTCGGCGTGCTTGGTAATCTTCTTGGCAACAGGCTAGTCTGGTTTCTTGTTGTTCAATGGTCTCGGTAGCCTGTCTGGCACGACTGCGGTCTTTGTCTTTAGCTAGGTGGAGTATACGTGTTGCGAATCCACTTGGGGTAAACGAAGGACGTTTTTCGTGTCATGTGCTACCAACAGCAATTTACTATGCAATTTACACCTAACTGCATTGCGAATAGCATAGCGTTCGAGCGCGGTGGTTGAAGAACCAAATTTCAACCAGCTTCGTTTCTCAGAGCCTTGAACATTCCCCGCATACAGCGTGCTGTCCTATTGCCGCAGGGTTACCCTCGCCCTCTCCGCCGTTCAGCACCAGACCGCAGCAAATGCTAGACCATGGTTCTAAATCTTCAAGGTTGCGGGTTCCTGGCAAGTCTCTTTGAACCAGACCGCCAGGGGTGACTGCGGGCCACGCGCAGTGCTCTCTGTCCGGCGAGTGTGCCCTTTGTCCCAAGCTTGTAGTCGTAAATGGCCGGGAGAAGGGGGTTCTAAGTAGCTACATATACGCACGGCTTCGTCGTGGCGGTGCATACTACTAATTTATGGTGCCACTTGGATGTGCTACGTGAGGTCGCTTTGTCGCAACAGGAAGGGATGATCCATAGCATCTGGCGTAATGGTAGTGAGCTCGCACTGACTGATGCGCCAAGCCGCGATCAGGACGAAACATTAATCACATCAAAAGTGATATGGGGTACCTACACATCTATTTATGTTTTCCTTCTGCCTTTTCTCAACATAAGAACGCTTTGCTGTCTTTATGAGTTACCTTTTTATCCTTATAATCCGGTAGCCGATCGGTACTAAACAAATCCACGCTTACGTTCCTTTTATTGAGATTGCAATTATGTTTCTCTGGCAGCAGGAGGATTATTCGCAGTCAACTGCAGTAAAGTATGAAACACCGTTTCCACAATGACAGTGAAAAGCTTAGGCTCAGATATCCGCAGCTAGAAAGAAAAGCTTGGGCTCCACCGCAGTTATCGCGGGAAAATGAAAAAGTAACTACATCTGCGCCAGCAGATGTCTGGACGGTTACTAAGAAAGGAGGGTTGGAAGGTGCTGGGCAGGAGTGTTCCTTTATCTTCTGATCCGAATCACATCTCTTTATTCAAAACCGGTAGCACTGTTCAGCGCTGGATTCTCTCATTGCTGGAGAGAGATCAAAATGTGGTCTCGTAATGATACGTGAATAATAATAATAATAATAATAATAATAATAATAATAATAATAATAATAATAATAATAATAATAATAATAATAATAATAATAATAATAATAATAATAATAATAATAATAATAATAATAATAATAATAATAACAATAATCAATCTTTATTTAATGTGCGCAGGAACAACCATGTGGTCTTCGTGCTGCAGCACAAATAAAAAAAAAGAAACAACAATGAAAATGCACAAACATGTTTACACACACAGAGAGAACACAAAAAAAGAAATAAATAATACATGAAATGAAACAGACGAAAAGTATCACGGAAAGTAAGCAATCAATGAGTAGCATCACTTATATACACAGTGAGAGAATTTTTGAGCACACCAGGAAAGAAAAACAAAAAAAGAAAAAAGAGAAAAAAAGAAAAAAGAAAAAAAAAAGAAAAAAGAACGGTAGATAGAAGAGAAAAAAAAACAACAACAAATAACTGACATTAAATTATAGTAATATAGAAATATACATAACATAAACAACCATTCCAGGCGCAACAAGTGCATGGTACTTAAAACAGAGGCTAGAAATACAGAATAATACAATAAAGAAGTAGAATTGAACAAGGGACAGTAAGATTCTAATATAAAGTTTAAAGTTGAAATATAAGTAAGAAACGGATAAAAAGTAGTTCAAGATACAGACAGCATTGAACAGGAGAAAAAGCAAAAAGTGAAGTAAATACAATATTAAGGCTAGAAAGTGGGAGTTATATGTGATAAAGCACTATTTAGAATACAACGCTGCGAATATCCAATGTAAATGAACAGAGCGAGTTTTGGAAGATGTCAAGGTGAGGACAAAAAGAGTTAAATAACCACTGCATCCTGTCCAGAGGGGAGTGGGAATGAAGAGGAGAAACCTGAAATGGTCTGAATTCCCTCATGCTCTTTCGCGGAACGCGCAGTAGGATGTACTCTAAGAGCTGAGGGCACATAATGTGGCCATCAGAGGTGGGCAACCTCATGAGGTTTCGACCTCATGAGGTCAACCTCAACCTCAAAGTGACCTCAACCTCACGGAGTGAGGTGAGGTTGAGGTGAGGTCGTCCACACCTGAAATATTTTTGAGTGAGGTCAGCAAATGAGACCTCAACCTCATGCGTGAGTTTGAGGTTGAGTGAGGTCGTAACTTAGTGAGGTCGGCTTGTGAGGTCGAAATTTTTGTTTCCCACAGCGATAAAATAGCCGAAAAAACACCTTTCATAATGCCTGTCGTGTACACTCTTTTGGCTACCAACGCGCACGTAACGAACAGTTTGTGTCTGTGCGTTTGCGTTCGACACGAAAAAAAAGGAGGGGGGGGGGGGGGCGTAAAGCGCTGCGCGGCAAACGAGTGGGGTTGGACGACGGCTGCAGACTCGAAAGAAGGTGAAACAAGATCCCGCCACCATTCCGAGCGAGTTTGGGAAGGGAGAAAGTCTGCGCAAACTCGAAGGGTTTCCAGACATACGTGGGTATGTCGACTTCTCGGGGGGAAAAAAAGCTAGAATAGTAGAAAAGAGGGAAGCGCAAGATCCAGCAACCAAGGAATTGCTTGGGGAGGATGGCACGAGAGAGGAGGTTTCAGAGAGGCATATGGAAAGAACAAGTATGCAGAAGAGACGAGAGATAAATGGCTTGACGAGAAGTCACCCCACGAAGACTGTATTTTAGTAAATAAAATCTGCTTTTGCTATTGTATATGGTACGAGTTAAAACGAAAGAAAGCAGTGGGACGGTAGATCGTAGTTGTATCAGTGCAATCCACTCTTTTATTATTATTATTATTATTATTATTATTATTATTATTATTATTATTATTATTATTATTAGTAGTAGTCACTAGACATTAAATTAACCCCTACATAAAAATATAAATTTAATGTGCCCTTCTCGAAGAATCATTGAAGAACAGACAGGTGACTGACGACTGCTTGCAGTCATTCTCATACCCTACATGAGCTTGCGCCTTTTTCATTTACATGTTTGTTTATCGAGGGCCTCCCCTCCGTTTTACAGCTTGCAGCCAAAGTAGCGGGCGCGCCTTTTGTTCGTAAGCTGGCTTCTGCTCTTTCGGCTCCGCAGCCGGTGTCCGATCTCAGCTAGCGGACAAAGCGCGAACCCGGGAACCCCTCGGCATTTCTTGGAAAGTAAGCCACTGCACATACGCGTGCCTCTGGGAGTTTGTGAGTTTTAGGTATTTTTAAGTGCGTTTCTGTCAACGGGGCCGAGAGTTACAAGGACAGTGGCAGTGTGGGCGAGACAGCGAGTTGTGTGCGTGGTGCTCGAGCGTGTGAATGCGCGAGTGAAGATCTGCGTCTCCTCTTCTCGTTAGTTTTTCAGTACACTTGCACCACCCCTATTTTTCTTCTTGTTTTCGTTTTGTGTGGTTACTTACCAGTGCCCCCTCTCGCGTTTGTGCACCCGCGTTTACTCACAACCGGCCGCTTTTCTGCGGTACGGCCAGTCCTCACCCTCCCCCCCCCTCCTCCTAAGAAATAAAAAACAAAAAAAAAATCAGAAAAGACAATTCTCAGATTCTTCCTCTTGCAACATTCTTTTCTTTTTTTTTACTTCTTTAGCTTTTGGTTATGCGCTATACCTCCGACTGGCGTATTCCTTTTGGTCTAAAGAAATATAAAGACAGGCCCTTCTTGCTTCTCGGAACGCCGCGGCGGCTGCGCGAACTTCTGTCGCTTGTCGACCATGCAGGCATCTCATCGTTTCGCAGGAGGGAGACGCTAGTCAGTGTTCAAACTCTGCTCTTCCTCCCTGTAGACGCGTTGCCACCCTGCTCACCACCCGCTAGTCTTCCTCTCTTGACGAATATTGTGCAGTTAAAGAAAAACGAAACAACTCCCGTAGCATGGGTTAAGTGTTCGCGCTTCCTTCTCCCAGTGGGCGTGGTTCTCTCGTCGCGACTAGAAGCCGGTGTCTTAGCCCCACGTTCTCATCGACAGCAATCGTTCCTGGAACGTCTGCTTGGAAGTCGCCCCGAAACGGCGTCGGTGAGCCGCCCGAAATCGGCAAAAAAAAGGCAGCATCTAAACCACTTGCTGTGTTCTTCGCCATTTACCGTGGCCGTCTTTTTCAAGCGAGGACACGCAGCCATGCCGTGGTCGGCGACTTGCTGTAATTTATGACGGAAGTTTCCGCCCTTTCCTGCCGAGGTCTGCCCTTCTTCTTCGAGGTCTATCGCATTGTTGCGTTCGGCGTCGAGGGTGCATGACATGGTTGCGGTTATGGCAGGTGTGGTTATGGCAGATATAGCGAAAAAATCTAAATATACCGACGATGAGGTGTGCGCGCGCAGTTGTCGAATTGGCGAAGACATCGAAGGCCATTTCCGTTACAATAGCCACGCAAAAGAAACGAAAAGCACTGTAAACTCGGAATGCATTCACTGCGACAAGAAACTGTGTGGGCAAGGAAACTAGCTTTTGAGCTTCTCTCGGCATCTCAAGGTAATGTGCGAATTATCCCTAATCCAACGTATTATTTCTTTAACTTACATCAATGATAAAAGGAATGTTTTGGGGCTGCAAATTCACCGTTAGTTATTATAAGTAGAAGGGAGGGTAATCTTTCCAATAATTTGTCACGGCGTTTGTTCTATACAGCACAACCCACTCGTCAGGATTATCGAAAGTAGCGCAATGTCAAAAGTTAAGCACGCTTTACCTTTTCGTAACTAAGCGTCTCTGCATATGGCAACATTTTGTCTGTCCGCCTCTTGTGATAAGTCCCACGTCAGAAGTCCATTTGATAAAAGAATGTTATGGTACTACAACTTCCATATATACGCAAGTGGTCGATCTACTTTTTTTTTGTAACAGAGACGTTACACTGAGGTAACATTAGATTGTTTGTGATTTTGTCATCCGATTCGATTTAAAATCGCAGGAAAATGTCTTTACCAAGAAATTATGACATGCTTGTCATGAGGAAACACTATTTGACGGTCAGAGATATGTGCGACGTTTCACTGCAGACCTTCGGGAGTTCGCATCCAGCAGCACCAAGGACACATAAGCATTGCAGCGGGAATTAGGTCAAAAGTCACCATATCAAAACAAATAAAATAAAATTTGAAGAGTTGAAACTGACCAATTATACTGCCGTTATTAGGTCAGCCTGCTATGAATCAGTAGCCCCGCTGGCAAATGTTCATTTAAATTTTTTTACTTTACAAGTAACCCTCATCATATTCAATGTTGTTTAAAATTTGTGTCGTTATTCTGGCATGTCACCGCACAGGACTTGTGCCATGACGTTTTATAGTTAGTGTTCTCAAGTGAAAAACCTTTTATTTATTTTTTTTTTGAGGTCGAGCGACCGACCTCAAACTCACAGTTTGAGTTTGAGGTGAGGTTGAGTGAGGTCGGTGGTGGCATCAGAAAAATTGAGGTGAGGTCACCTGGTCAAACCTTAACCTCAAAGTGTGAGGTTGAGGTTGAGCGAGGTCAGGAAATTTTTATTGAGGTTGAGCTGAGGTTGCACTTTTTGAGGTCAAATGCCCACCTCTGGTGGCCATGAAGGAGTTTGTACAAAAATATGATATGAAGTCTGATACGACGGCAGTGAAGAGAAGGAAGATTCAGTTGGGCGCTCCTGGTGGAGCGAGAGGGGGAAGTTGCGCAAGGAAAGCGACAATGAAATATCCGTAAAATTTTTTTGTTGTACTCTGTCAACCTTGTCCAAGTTCGATTTGCAAGTGCCATTCCAAACAACCGACGCATACTTCAAGAGCGGCAAGCATATGGACAGGTACAGTTTTAAGAACGGAAGTGGAGTATGGAACTCTCTCGAAAGTCTGCAAACGAATCCGAGTGTGCGCATAGCCCGCTGAGCAATGCGGTTAGTGTGAGAGGAGAAGCTGAGGGTGCGGTCAAAAAGTACACCAAGGTCATTAATTTCATCAACCCTGTCCAACAGCACAGAATTCACCGAATAATGGTAGAGAAAGCTATGTGTTTTACGAGTAAAGGACACAACCCTAGTTTTGGAAGAATTGAGGGTAAGTCGATTCTTCGCACACCAATCAGAAAAAGCAGATATGTCCGATTGCAACAACAAGCAATCTTGAAAAGAATGTATTACCTTGAATATTTTTATATCATCAGCATAAAGAAGAAACGAGGAGTTCTTTATCGCCGAGGAAACATCATTAATAAAAACGGAGAAGAGAAGCGGGCCTAGTACTGAACCTTGAGGAACTCCACTCGTTGCAGGGTAAACAAAAGAAGTCTGTCCATTGACACTGACAAAGCAGAAGCGATCAAGGAGATAGTTGCGTAGGAGGGCTACGAGTGAGACTTCAACGCCAGAGAGTAGAAGTTTTTCAAGACGTAGTGAGTGAGTAACAACGTCGAAAGCTTTGCTCATATCACAGTACACAGTGTCAACCTGACCCCTCTGAAGGACTGCTGCACAGGCATACGTCATAAACGTGGCTAGGTTGGTAGAAGTAGAGCGACCCGACATGAAGCCATGTTGATTCGGTACTATAATATGTTTGAGATGGACGGAAAGTACGCTGTGCAAAGCTAATTCGAAAAGCTTAGAGGTTGCACATAGAAGAGAAATCGGACGATAATTGGAAACATCAGATTTGTTTCCAGACTTGAAGACAGGAAACAATCGTGCCATTTTCCACACGCGAAGAAAGGCAGCATTTTTTAAACAGTTATTAAATATGGCTGTCAGTACTGGTACAAAGATATAACTGAAGCTTTTATTATGGCGGCTGGAATGCCATCAGGTCCAGGAGACAAAGATGGTCTCAGACGCTTAAGACTCTCAGTTATCAACTCCTCGTCAAAGAGAATGGAATTATATAGATAGTGCACTAGATGGGAGGCAAACGGAATCACAATGTGGATGTTTGTAAACGGAAGAAAAATGTAGGGCAAAACTGTCGGCAACATCCCGAATTTTCGAATCATGAGAGTCAACTAAGCTGATACTTGAATCTGATTTAATGGAACGCTTGCGAACGTAACGCCAGAACTGACTAGGACAATTTGAGGCACTCCTCTCTAAAGACTCAAGATAGGAGTCGTAGTCCTGCTTGTATAAGCGTTTGCAAAGAGAACGGTTATAATAATAATAATAATAATAATAATAATAATAATAATAATAATAATAATAATAATAATAATAATAATAATAATAATAATAATAATAATAATAATAATAATAATAATAATAATAATAATAATAATAATAATAATAATAATAATAATAATAATAATAATAATACAAGATAGTACCCACTAGAAGAATATTACTGCAGAATTCTAACGGAATTTAAATCTTAAGTTGTTTGAAATTGCTCGGGGATATTTTTCTCTAGACAATGTTAGGATACAGTCATAGTGACAGCGTTTTTCCGACATCAGCATGAGTAGTTGTACTAATCTACAAACAAAAAGTGATTATGCCGGTTATAAACTTCTCTATAACCTCAGCTGCAATATGTGACTTTAACTGGGGCACAATGTTCCACAGTAGCTTTCAAAATGTGTGTGTCCTCTAAAAAAAGGTTATATGATGCATTTTGTCAACTAAGCAGAGGTAAAGTAGCGGATATTACTTCTTAGATTTGAGCACAATGAAAATATCTTTGTACAGCTTCCAATTTTATTGTCGCAGAGGAAGGGAACGGACCATAATATAAAATAACTTTTAGCTTTCTTTTGCCAAGCTATCAACAGCTAGGCGCACAATGCGCGCAACTTTTCCCTGTAGCATATTAAAGCCGTAAGATGATATTACAGACAACATATAGTTTTATATCAACTTTTAAAACATCAGACCATGCATTGCATCAGAAGTTTTATTTGAGTGCCATATCATTCAGGGCCTTTTTGTGCACCATTTAGCATGTGTCAGTAATTTTGAATTTTTTATTCACTACGTTTTCTGTTTTCTTCTCGGTACTCTTATGTATACCGTTTTTGCATAAAATGCATCGATGGTCTGAAAAATTCGTTTCTAGCATGCAGTGAAATGGTTGTGTATATATAAAAAAAAAACTGCTTGTTGAATCTTTGCACTAGTGTCAGCAGCATGCAAACCTTTATGGCATTTTTGCACTCTTTCCATACCTATCAGAATGAATAAACAGCAAAAGGTGGTTCTCTCCAAATAGGAGTTTTCCCGCTCGACAGCGTTCTACTTGCTACATGGTGTTGCATACAGGTCATATCAATCGGCCGATTTGGGGAGACTCATTGCTACCGAACACCCTGAATTTTAGGCTACCCATTGCATGGATAACTCAGAAAGGAGCGGGTGAAACATAAACCTTGCATTTGTTAAAATATTGTAGAGGTTCAACTATATTTGCGTCAAGTTTCACGAGCTTTAACCACCGGCCGCGGCCGCAGCCGCAGTTGCTGCTGCCGCTTCGACCTTTGCTCTCTTCCGCGCTTTGTAAGCTTCTCAGCAACAGGCTAGTCTGCCTTTTTGTTGTTACATGATCTCGGCTGCCTGAATGTCATGGTTGGGGTCTCGAAGATGGCGTATGTGCATTGCGTATTTACCTAGATTAAATGAAATAGCGGCCCAGGTGGAACTCCGTGAAGATGACGATGTTCAATGCGCAGCGCCAGAGAGTATTGCTGTTGGAACTTAACGAAGACGACGATGTTTACTACACATCGCGAGAGTGATTTGCAACGTTTCCATTATTTAAGGGCAGATAGATGGATAGGGAGGAGGAGGGAAGCCGGAGATGTGAACAAGAAAGCCGCGTGATCGGCTTTGGTGACAGCAGGATACTCTCGTGCCCTGGGCACGACGATGAAGAGGGCGATATTTGCCGCACAGCGTTAGATAAAATTACATGCGGCGCACGAGTGCATTGCGTCGTGAGAAAGTAGGTCAAGGAATAATGCAAAAACTCGCAAATGAATGCCGTAGACTTAACGGACTAAAAGCAGTTCCAAAACGAACCCCTGAGCCCAACATAGTGTCATGCGAAAGCAGCAATCGACAAAAAATACGTTGCCATTAACATGCCCCAATAAAACTGTTAGGATGCACTTTGATAACTCTTGAGGGCGCTAAGGCGAAAGCCGTTTGTGACTCTTGCACTCATATACGTGGCGCTACGTATGACGTCACGTGCGGGCGCAGAACGCCTGCGCTCAAGTTTTGACCCAAATTATAAATTCCTTGGTGTCCGTAAGGATTATTTAAATTTAATTACATAGTTTTTATTCCAATTTGACACAAATCCGGCGTTTTCCCGCTCATATTGTGACACTTACACGCTACGACGTCATAACACTAGTTTTTTGCTTTTTATTCAAATTATATCTTTTTTTTCATAATATTAGGCATAATTGAGTTTTAATCACACGTTTCTAATCTAACTCGGCACAAAGTCAGTGGTTCTAATCCCATTTTGACGTTTATTGTGCTGCTATTGCATCCACGTTGTTTGCACGTCCGCGTGGCTGTATCGACGCCGGCGCTTTTCGACGCAAATGTGACATGTTTGGCTCTAATTAATTACATATTTATCCTGCAGTAATAAAACCTCGGTTCTACCTGATACATTGTTTGTCTTCTGTTTTATTAGGTCTGGCGTTATAAGATGTGGACATTTTTTGGGACCGTGCACTTTCTGCACACACCCATGCGCCTAAAAGGCTTTGACTTTAATAAAAAAAAAATGTTGGGTTTTAAGCATGGCTTGAACCTAGTAACAGAGAGAAAGATGTGAATGTTGCAGCGAAGTTTTCTGCGGACACCTGGATTTAACGTACCGCGGTCACAACGTTCAAACAAGCAACTCCTAGCAACTCCCTGTTGTCGTTCGCCTCTACCAACTACCGACTTATCTGTCTTCTTGTTCTCATTGTTCCTCTTGTTCTGCTTGTTGCTCTTGCTGTTCTCCTTTTTCTTCTTCTTCTTTCCTCCTCCAACTCCTGGCACAGCTCTCGGTCTATACCACATGACAGTTGCTAGGCAACGGTCACGTGGCACGGTGCCACGCCGACGGCTTCAAAAACGTAGCGCAGAGTAGCTTTCGCTGCAATACCGTCAAATTCAACGCACGTGAAACCATAAGAATAGTGTCGCGAAAACAGGCATTCCCGCCTCCATAGGCTGATTGTCCAACAGGTACGCAGAGAATTCTCAGGCGTGTGCACAGCAGTTCTGTGCGTGGTTGGCACAGTGCGCCGTCGAATTGGCTACTCCTGCTACGGTCAGCCAGCCAGTTTATACCTTGTTAACATATCTACAGGAATTTGTGAAGTTAACAGAGAATATGTCTTCCTGGTGCAAGTATCACAAAAGGAAAAGAGGCGTACAGTAACTTAATAGCACCACTCTAAAGCAGCGGCAAATTACATTTTTTTTTTCTCATCTAGTAGAGCTTTCTGAGACACCACTTTATTCGTAATGCAAAGAACACTGAATGATAATATTAAAAACATGCTCATGGAATGGTCAAACCTTCAGACGCGTAGAAACTGCGTTGTTTTGAAGTTTGTCTTCCTCTCACACCGAATAGCTAAATTTACTATAAAAAATACAATGGGTTGCAGTTCTGAAAATACATATCAAAGCAACAAAACTAAGAAACTACAGGCTTTCTGAGGGGATACTGATTGTTAAAGTGTAGTCTTACAACGCACGAAAAGTTCCTGGAACGTCTGCGATTTCCGGATATATTTAAACTTTGTAGTGTCTGCTGCACCGCATTCAGCCAGGCAAGCTAAGTGAGCCTTTGTATACCAGCCGTGTTTGCAGCGTGCGCCAAACTGACTATACATGTGTCTGCAACTTGCCAAATTTTGTCCGTAAAACTGTTCACTTGCCACTCTGTCATACAGAGGAGGTGCCTTAACATAAGCATATGCGCAGGTCACGTGATTTTGTTGTATTTCCGCAATTTTCTTTCGACATTAAAAAAATATATACATTTAATTTTCTCTTATCGCGGGTAATAAAATGAGGGTTTCTGAAGATGCCCCAAAAATTTAAAAATTACATATTCGCTAAAGTCAATATATTTAGTGATTAATGAAAATTAACATATTTAGCTAAGTTATTAATCGTAAACCAAAACATTGACTGCGGTGCACAGGTTGGCTGAGAGCTGCATGCAACTGGTTACACTGGCTTACCTCAAATATTTTCATTACACCACTTGCTTAAGAACCCGTATGTCGGCTTAGATTCAAGGGTTTCTAAATATAATATAATATTTAAACGCCCACACAAAAAGAAAAAAAGATGACATGCGGAGGATAGGCCTACAAAGCTCGATCAGATGACAGCATTGTAGCCATTCCATTACCACTCATAGCCGTAGCCGACGGAAGTAATGAGAGGGTGGCTGTAACGTCAGGTTGATGAATTTCACGGGTCATGGAGCTTCGTCCTGCCACGCGGCATGGCAGTCTGCGCGTTTTATAAGAACGGCGCTTATACGTTCGCGACGAATAAACCCGAGCCTTTTGGCGAATAAACGTCCTTTGCGTTTTATAGTTGTTGTTGTTCTCGTTTTTCAGTCGGTTTACGTTCGAAGAAAATTTTTTCTTTTCTCCTTGGCCTCTCACTTTCTGGTGTCGCCTTGGAGTCGAAAACGGCCTAACTTCGAGTGAACGCGCTAATGGATTTTTGAACGGATGAGTACATTTATTAAGCTGCCCTCTTTGGAGACGAGAAATGGTTAGGGATCGAATAGGAGAATCCTTGGTGTCTGGTCCTTGATCTCATTTTGCTCCTTGAAGATATGGCATGAGGTACAGCTTGGGCTCAGACAAATATGCGGAAATCTCTATATGTTATGAACTTTGAGAGCGCTGTAGAGACCTGCGTTGGAGAATTACAAAAGCATGGGCGTTGGCTGCTTTTTGATAGCTCCGAGGGTGTTATGACTGAGAACTTTTGAGAGTCATGATTAAAAACTAATCATGGTCATGCCTTTGACTTACACAAGTCATGAGCTTTATAGTCATGCGCATCGGATCTCCGATCTGACTCACTCACTACAATTGAATATAACTCATGACTAAATTTTAATGACTCACAAGACGACTAGTCGTGACATGACATTTATATATCACTTGTATCATTACATACACATTCATGACAACCAGTCTCATCTTAATGTGACGTCATATCACACGTTACATTTTGCTTTTACGTTTTACGAACACATTTTCGCAAACATAGCCAAGTAAGGCTTTCGCCTTAATAAAGTCAGCCCTCTAAGGTCCTCATTTTATCATCGCGCGTAGGCGCATGTACTTTCCTTCAAGCATTATGCGCCCGATCCACAGTACACACTGCAATGTGCAGCCAGAATGCATTCGCTAGACACAATGGATGATCGGCATGCGACTGCAATCAGTCGGGAGGCTTTGACATGCGCCCGGACGTTCATTGTGCAGCGCAGAGCGAACGGCGTGGCAGCGATGTTGCATGTGCCAGTACCGATGGTAATGCCATTGTGCCCAGGTGGTGCGCAGGATGGGCTGCGGGCTGAGCAAAGTGCACGCCGCCCCCGAACCGTCGTCACAGCCCAAGCGTAGTTTCGGCGCCCAGGGACGCTGGGCCCAGGACGCCTCCAAGCGCTCCACGTCCACAGCCTCCTCCGAGGGACAGGTGGACGCTCAGGTGCAGGTGAGGTTCCCGTCAACCTCGAACGGTGATTCGTTCGCAGGCGCTTCAAGCATGTATGCACAAATTAAGAGCTTGTCCAGGGTTCCTTGTTTTCGTCTCGTTAGTATCCCGCCTTGTTGCTGATCACGCATCATCTCGCGTAAACAGCGACTCTCTAAACAAACATGCGTTGCTGCGCAAAGAACATTACCGGAGGCGAATTAAAGTAATCATTCCAAAAACAGTAGTGCGCAACTTGTCATTAATATTGGCTTACAACGAAGAGCAGACAAGAGTGCACACGTATCCCCCCTTTGTCTTGATCAAAGTACAGTATAAATAGAAAGGACACAAATGTCAGGCCATAGAAATCTCACAATGCTGTTCAACAATAAAACTTGCGGGATTTAGCCAAGTCTGTCGAAGTTTGAAGAAATATTTCGCAGTCTTGATCATGACATGTCATGGTCCAAACACATTGACATCATATGTAACAAAGCTTTTAAACGTCTCGGATACCTCCATCGTACACTGTGTAAAGCCCCAAAGGATACCAAACTGCTGACATATAAAACACTTATCCGCCCCATTCTTGATTACGGCTGTATCGTATGGAACCCTTATACGAAATCCGGTAACAGAAAATTAGAATCAGTTCAAAAGAAATCAGTACGCTTAGACTTTCACAACTACGGCCTGGATTTTTTCCCCTTTCCATTATACAGATTTAGGTCTCACAGCCCTATCATCTCGCTGACAAATATAATATTTGAAGTTTTTTGAACATGCTGGTTCACCCTCAGCGCCTTCCACCACTAAATAATTATTTGAACATTAGCAAGCCTTCCATAACTAGAAATTTCCATAGCCTGAATCTCATCCCTTTCTTTTCCCGCACTGAGACATTCAAACACAGCTTTGACCATTGAACTCTGGAATTCGCTGCCTGGAAATATCCGCTCGTTACCCATTGAAGAATTTTTGACGGCCCTTGCTTTCCTAGGGCCATTTTTTATTTGCTTTGATTTTATATGTTGTATTTCCTTGATACACTTTTCTTTGTTTGCGCACTCCTGCCATAGCCTCATAGAGGCTGCAGTAGGTGCAAATAAATAAATAAATAAATAAATAAATAAATAAATAAATAAATAAATAAATAAATAAATAAATAAATAAATAAATAAATAAATACCGAACGCCTTAACCAGTACTGAGCAAAGCCATAACCCTGACTCTATGCTATGCTTTCTCTGCCAGTCACAAACCTCAAAATCACCCGATTTGATATAAAATAACACTTTTCAGACTTACAAATGCATACCTTAATCCTTCTATAACATTTTGAGCGCTGTCGATATGCCGATCAGTTGTTAGCCGATTTTGTTACCCGTCTGCACTCACCTCGTATAACATCACATCCTTTGAAACAACGCATTTTGTTACCCTACTTCCCCTTCATTAGGTTGCCTCACCGCTGCAGTACGGCGGTTAGGGCGCTCGATGGTTGAGCCTATGGACACGGGATGGAATTCTGGCCGCGGCGGCTACTTTCAGGGGGAGGTGAAAATCAAGGCGCCCGTGTGCTGCGCCGTGTCAGTGCACGTTGTCAGTGCATCCTAGAGAACCGCAGGTGGTCTACATTTCCAGAGTTCTCCACTATGGTGTATGTCATATAGCCTGAGTCGTTTCGGGACTTTAAACCCTCTAAACCAAACCAAACCAAACCAAACCAGTTGTGTTCTCTAAGGAAGCTGCCAAGGGCAGTGCTTTGTGAAAATTTATTATTGCATTCAACAGTTTCTGCACGCACATAGAGTAAGTTCGTTAGTGCAGAGCTTTTACAACGGAGTATATCGCTGTTGCTGTCTTCCGCGGCATGTGGGTTAAATCTGTATAATTCGGAATAACGTTGCAGCCGCAATTTGTTATTATTTCAATAGTAAGTGGTCACTTACCAAGCTGCCATTGGATTAAGCTTCAAAGCCAGTAATAGTAAAGAGGGGCTTTAAGTAACAGACACCGCCCCCCCCCCACACACGCGCGCGCACGCACACGCGCACACACGCACACACACGCACGCGCACACACGCACGCACACACACACACGCACACGCGCACACACACGCACACACACACACACATACACACACACACACACACACACACACACACACACACACACGCGCGCACGCACACACGCACGCACACGCACACACACGCACACGCACACGCACGCACACACAGACACACACGCACACACGCACATGCGCACACACACGCACACACGCACACACGCACACACACACGCGCGCACACACACACACACACACACACACACACACACACACACACACACACACACACACACACACACACACACACACACACACACACACACACACACACACACACACACACACACACACACACACACACACACACACACACACACACACGCGCACGCACACACAGATGCACTGACGCGTAAGCTGTGAAGCACACCAAGCTGCATGATATGCAGGGGTTAGTGCAATAACATACACGTGCGAAACCTAATGACGCACACTTCCTAACTACTTTCAACATTCCCGCACGGAACGGCTGCCACCCGTCATTGCGAAGCGTTGACATTGCGCACGCAGACATCACTCTTCCCAGTTCAGTTCTCGCAAAGCGACTCGGTAATGGAGGGAAAACAACGCTGAGTTTGGCCGAGCATTTATACTTTCGTTCTACAGCGCTTCAAAACATGCGTTCGGGGCGCCCGCTTTCAGGATATCCCTGTACAACATAATACCGCACAAGCTTTGTTTATGTGTAAAGCATAAATTATTCAAATGTGCTGATAAGACCAACCCGAAGCGGAACGACGCAAAGATTATTTTCTCGTCCTGAAATGACCCGGGTAGTGTATCGTCGCTCTCCCCGCTCGAACGTCGTTCTTTGCTCTCCGAATACGGCGCATTGATCACTCCGTCTTTTCAACGTGGTGTCATAAGTCGCCGTCCACCGGAAGTTCGAACACAACCCAGCTCAATCGTTCTTCGCGCCATACACGCAACTGCAGGCGCAAATCTGGCATGGCGTCCTGCGCGGTCATTACTCATCGTCGTTTGCAAACAAAGCACTGGTCCCGTGCGCCGTTCGATCGCTGTCAATCGATTGCCTGTTGCATTAGGATGTTATTTTGCGCCCTGTACACGCGAGCACGAAAGTACGCACTTGCAGTGTTGCGTTAGCCAATCTCTCTGACATCTCAGTCGGCTGAGCCATATGTCTATTGGGGCCGTCATTACACAATTATGAATCATGCTCACATAGAATAAAGTGGGATGAATGATATTAGCCCATCCGGGTCATCCTCTCATAAATTTTATTTACTTTGGCTCCGGGTATCTGCATTTTCGTGAATAATATTAATTAAAAGGTGATTATCGGCGAGCGTTCTCTTCATCTCGGATTGATGAAAAGAGTGTTGAACTTTTTATGAGCACTTCCTTAAATTTGTGGTTTGGCTCAGTGTACACGGAGATTCTTTATTAGAACGGCGCTCAAGTTTCGAGTAATAACCGGGTCAATGACTGATAAAAGGGACGATAAAAGTTTTCTTGCTGACATAATCTGCAAGCACAGTTCTCCGTATCGGCAGCTCTTTTTGAAGTTGCCTGTATATAGGGCAAATTTGACCTGTCTTTGAAAAGAAGAAGCTGAGTGGCTAGGTTTCCTCTTCCCTTTCCATGGGCAAAGGAACTTGCAGGCTCTCGATGGAATGAAAGGTTTGTTAGTACTGTTTCCGTAAAAAGGTGTGGATATATGAGAATGTTCATAATTAAAAAAGCGAAACAAAAGACCACACTCCATAATTCTGATATGAAATCATATATTAGTGCATAATTAAAAAGCGAAGCGGTTTCCAAACTTAAACAAAAGACAACCCTCCTTAATTTCGATATCAAATAATACACTAGTTTCATTTCTTAGTGCACGAAATATGCTTCATATGTGATCTCGATTCCACTACTGGCCTCCTCTGAGCGCCAACATCTTCCTATCAATTGTTGCGTCTCGAAACAATGGAGAGGGAGCAGTCAAACCAAGCTCAAGTAAAGAGAATATATCAATTTTTTTCCCTTTCATATAACTCTGCTTAAGACACATACTTGCTTGTAACCCGATATGCATTGTACCAATCTCGCAGGTAGAGCACAAGTGCGAACAACGCGACCGCGTCACCCAGACCGATATACACTTCAACATGGGCCAAGGCAACGAGGACGACTTCGATTTGGACGGCCTGGAAGACGGCCTGTCTTCTTTCGGTGACGAGTATACCGACGAAGGCGTAGCGGAAAATGGCGCCTCGACGAACGGCAGCTGCTCTCACGAGGGCATCCGCGTGGCCGAGCCGAGGCTGGTTCCGGCTGACGGCGTGCAGAACCGGGGTAACGCCAACGCCGCCATCACAGCGCCGGCCCTGCAATCCAACAAGCAGCGCATGCTGATGGACACCGAGCAGAGGATTCTGATGCTGAGCAAGCGAATTCACCTGGACATTGACATGACGCCCCGCAGCGTGGCCACATGTGACGTCGGTGTGCAGGCAGGAAGCAGCCGCAGCAGCAGGTGGGAGGCACTGAAGTGTTCGTTAAGGAACTACGAGAAACAAAAGTGTGTAGGGTACGTGAGTGCCACGGATATAGGGATGTTAGGAGCGTCCCCTTTGCAACGGGATGGTGATGCTAAACATTTCTTTTGTTATGTTTTTTTTTTACTTAGATAACGCTTCAAGTTTAACGACTTTACTTTTAGACCAGGGTTATCTTTAAATACCCTCGTTTAATTTCGATTTAGTTTCCATGCGGTGTCTCTCTGCTATTTATACCCTAATCTTCGAACCGTCTCTGCTGACCTCTACCGCCGATTCGTTCACGCTTCCTTTGCCACCTCTAAACCCAAGGGCCTCGACTACAGGGTGCTATGTCCGCACCTCGACATCTGGATGGATACTGTCACACTCCAGTAGAATATGTTCAATTGTTTCTGGGCATCTACCGCGCATAGCACAACTTTCATCCCTTGATAAAACTTTCCTTTGTAGCTTCGGGTTCTAAGACATCTTATCTAGCTTCAAAGAGAAGACTGCTGCCTCTTGTGTTATCATAAAAGGCTTCCTTCTTATTCCGAGTTTTCCATTTTCTATGTATGCCTATGATCGGCTTTTTTTTTCCATTGAATGATTCCAATTTTTACCTTCTGAGTTCTTTAATCTGTCGTTTACTGTTCATTTCGCCGTCCTGTCTTCCTAAGTACTTACTGGTTAGTTTTCTGGTACTTTCCGCCACTGTAAGCCAATTTCCTTTCGGTATATGCTTTAGCTTATGACATGGAGACTTCTAAAGCTGTCAGTGAAAAACTTTAGTCAGTGATAGATAGTGACCGATAATGATAGTGATAGTTAGTGATAGTGATGATGATAATGACAGAAATGACTGGGATGTCATGAAATGGTGATGGGATCAACCGTGACGTAACGTCATGACCGATTTAACGCCGTCATGACGTCACATCTGGACATGTCTAATACCTCAAGCTGACGTCATCATGACGTCACATCCGGCCATGACGTCATTCACGCATATACGAAGCTGACCCCGCCTGCCGTCCAATCCAGGCAGCCGTGCTGCGTCTTTCATTTGGCGCTTCCTCGAACGCCGCACCAAACAGCAACAGAAAGACGCATTAAAAAAGGAATCAGCGGCGTTTCAGATTGGTTCACCGCAATGGGAAGGCGCAATAACTGTCACAATTCTCCACGGACTGATTGATTGATTTATAGGAAGGGAAAGGCGCGGTAACTGTCTCAATTGTTTTCTGTGGACACCTCGACTGCGCCGTAAGGGAAGGAAGGTGGGAGTGAAAGTGGAAAGGGAGAAAGAGGAGCCGTAGTAGAGGGCTACGGAGTAATTTCGACCCCCTGGGGATCTTTAACGTGCGCTGACATCGCACAGCACACGGACGCCTCTTCGTTTGCTGTGCGATGTCAGCGCACGTTAAAGATCCCCAGGTGGTCGAAATTACACCTGAACCGCGCCTGAAGGGAAGAGAGGAAGGTGGGAGTGAAAACAATGGCTGTGGTTTGACCAATGACGCAACGAATTACGAAGATTTTCTCGCCTAAGGAGATCAGGTTCGGTTGGTTCAACTTCTCCATGGCTGACTGCGCCGTTACTGGCACGGTTCCACATATATACACCCCGCGCATGTGCAGTGGCTCCGGCGTAAGGAAGAGCAATGACATCACTGTGCATGCGCGGCGCGGCGAACGCGGCTAGGGCGGCACATATGAGTCGCCGCGCTGCGGAGGCGTCGGCGGTGGTACAGTGCCTAGCACTATAGCGGTGGTCCTGGCGCGCCAGCTGTGCAGTGTGTGACGTCACACCCTCCTGGTGCACGTGTAGATGCGTGATTCCGTTCTCTCAACGGTAGGGTTGGTTGTACAACTTTTAATTCCATCGGAAACGGGGAGTCGTGCGCCCGCGAATTAGAGGCCGGCAGGTAGCCCTTGGCTTGCTGCGGCCTCTTCCGCCAGATGGACGGTGCGGTCCTCTTAGCAGCGTCACCTGGCCAAATAGTGGAAATATTCTAAAAATGAATTAGAGCACATTTAAAGCCTGCCGTACTCGTTGCCTCAGTGGCGCAATGTATTAACATTATTTACCTGAGCACTTAACGAATAAAATGTATGTTCGAATCCTGCGTTTGTAGTTTTTTTTTTCGAAATTCGTTTTTTAAATTGCAACTTTAAAATAAGCTACTAATATCTTTCTGGAGGGTGTTCCCCTTTAGGTTGCATCATGTGATGTTTTTAATTTTTAATAGCCACATAACCTGCCATGAACACAGCCGCGAGACAACAGAATGACAACGCTTACACTATATAATAATTTTCAACGTAATCATTTCCTGCCTTTAGTGAGCGTATGTAACCTTTAGGTTGCGTTCAGACACATCTCTCAGTAACAATCGCCGTTTAACCCGCTCAGTGGCAAAAAGTGACGAGAAAGAAGTTGCGGGACCCTACCGTTGAGAAGACGGAATTACGCCGTGTAGATGGCGCGGCGGCGGCACCTCTGAGCCACCCGCGCAGGCGGGCGTGTCGGCGGCGGGTCTATAAGAACATTCGACCCGGCTCTCCAGCTGTGCTCCGTGTGACGTCACTCGCTCCTCGCGCATGCGCACCTTGGCTCTTCGGGGCTCGAAATGGCTCACAGAGTAGCGTAACGTTCGATGGAGGCGAAACGAAGTGGCGTCCGTGTGCTGTGCGATGTCAGCGCACGTTAAAGATCCCCAGGTGGTCGAAATTACTCCGTAGCCCTCCACTACGGCTCCTCTTTCTCTCTTTCCACTTTCATTCCCACCTTCCTCCCTTCCCTTACGGCGCGGTTCGGGTGTCCACAGAGCAAGTGTGACAGTTACTGCGCCTTTCCCTTCCTGTGAACCAATTTAATTAATTTAAGTAGCGTAACGTTTCTTTCGCAACAAAGTGAAAGAAGTGCCACAGTGGAGGGCTTCTGACCACCGCGCGATAGAGGCTTTCGCCTCATTGCACTTTAGTAGGGTGCCTCTATGCGCGCCCACTCAGCAGAGGGCGCGCGCATCGAGGCACACTACACTTTAGTGGTCCAAAGTGCCCCTAGTGTTTTTGTTATTGCTTTGGTATGTGTAACAGATAGCTATATGTTCTCAGCTCTGCTTGTATGAACTGTTGACTGTAAGGCCAAAGGAAACGTTTCTCTTGTGATCTATCAGACACGTTTTGCAAACAGCCTCATAATGCTAGGTTCTCGTTTTATTTTCTGAACAAAAAAGTTTTTTTTTTTTTTTAAGTGCATTTCATGCAGCAAACCTGTGGAGGCTTGAATGAAGCCCATCAAGCAATGCAGCCGCAGAAAAGGAAAATCCTGCATTATCGATACATGAGCAGCGCTCGTATTTCTTGAAAGACCGGCGGAAATTATTAGGTGCAAGAGGCGTTGACTTCTCATCAGCGTCGTCACTAGGGTTAGCGGCACCCAGCGCGCTGGCGCCTTTGAGTTGATGAGCAGCCTCATTGCCTCGGTTCCCTGAGTGGGTGGGTGTCTATACGAATTCTCTCTGTCCAGTCTGATATCCGCGAGGATGTTTCTGGCAGTATTTGATATTTTACCACGCGAGAAGTTACGTATGGCAGTGTTTGAATCGCTGACAATTATGTCCGCATCTGTTGTAGCCATGGAGGAAGGAAACAACTTAGAAAAGGCCCTTGCCATTCCCAATGCATTGGAGCAAGTGTGGCGGAAGTGACGTCAAAATTTAGGGTTAGCCAAGTCGAGCCATTAGCAACGGCGACGCTGTTGCTATGAAAACTCGGGCCACTAGCAACAGCGTTGCTAAGGGCCCTAGGTACGTGAGCGTCGTGGAGAAAGGGTAAATGATGAGGAGAGACGTTGCAGCGTCCGGTCGCGGCGCGGCCGCGCCGGCTTCAAAAAAAAAAAAAAAATGACGTCAGGGCCTCTTCTAAGCTTTCCTTCCTCCATGGTTGTAGCGATGGCTAAAGCGATTGCGTCTTCTTCCGCTTGATCTGAGTAGCGGACCTTTACCGAACCGGCTGATACACATTTACTGACGTTACTGGATGCTTATTTACCCGTGGCAAAGGCCCCTTCAGCCATGTTGCAGTCCGACCCTACTGAAAAACCAAAAGGTCTACGGGGCAATAACCTCAAGAAATCTCATCTAATCGCCTAGACTCTCATACGGTCTGCATCGTTATCTTAAAATATCGTACCAGTAACTGAGACCTTATGCAATTTTATGCGACTTGTATGTGATTTCTTATGTGAATTGAGTGAGAGTGTGTGAGGGGTTATTGCCGCATACAATTTTTTCAGTAGGGAAGCTCAACCCATACATCACAAATCATTTACACAGCGAATAATCATAGAAAATAAAATTCGCTTTCACAGAACTCATATTGGAGCTCATCTCAGCCTAATCAACGTGGTAAACACATATATGACGCCCTTGATCAAACTCTTCTTACTCTGTGCAACGAACCTAACGCGCCGACCCGTATCGGTCTCCATCCCTCTCAAGCAGACACTACAGCGGACCTTACGTTCTCATCACCGCGTCTTCTTCGGCGCTGGGAAGTCCTTTCTATTTCTTGAGGTAGTGATCACTTGCCCATCTTGCTCACTTTCAATCGTAAGTGTCTTCGCGTTCGAACAATACGTTCGTTTTTCAACTGGGACAAGTTTCGTGCTAATACTATTTATTTATTTATTGCGCTGAGTTTGCCACACGGCATAAAAGATGGTGGTATAGCGTCACAGGAATGTGTGGAGTGCAGCCATGTGCAAGAAGTCACACAAACTGCGTGCATAAATGTTGTTTGTTGTCCATAAGTGGAAATGAGAGTCATTACTTGGTGAAAGTCCAGCTTTTTGTAGAATGATGTTGCGCATATGCGAAGTTCCCGGGCATGTCCATATTAGATGCCGTACAGTGGTGTCGCAAGCCGGTTCTTCGCAGTGTGGGCATTTGTCGGGAACTGGAATAGTAGTACTTTGCCACTGGTGTCGAACGGCGGGCGTAAGAGCCACTCCGACCCTCAGCCGTCTCAGAGATACCTCCTCCACCCTTGTTAGATTGGGGGGAAGGGGGTACGTACACGGGTAATACTACGACCCCCTTCTCGGATATTGGCTCCTTCCTGTCTGTACTCGGAGATGCCCGCACTCAAGCTCTCGAATATATCCCCTGTGACGATTCCACAGTTGGCATGGATGCTCACCTGGCTAACCTTTGGCGTCGCGCAGATCACCTCACGCAACGTTTTCGGACACGCAGAAAACGTCACAAAGATCTCGTGCTTCTTCGACGACAATTCAAGCTTATCCGGGCATACCAGCTTCACCTGCAAAGTGAGGCTTGGCACTCTACATGCGACCGTCTTGGACAAGTACCAGGCCTATCACAACTTTGGCGCATCTTTCGTGGCCTAAATGGCAAGGCACGCGGGGCCCCACTTCTCACCGATCTCCTTCTTAATAGCAACCCGGCTGATGTTGAAGATGAAGGTATACGCACCTTTTTCCCACACGCCAGCCTAATGCCTCCACCAGCAGTTTCCATTTTCCCAGTCAGAAGCCCTGATCCAGACCTGGATCGCCCATTCTCAAAGGGAGAACTGCAGGCAGCGCTCGGAAGAGGCCGAGCTCGCGCCACACCCGGGCATGACCGAGTCAGTTGGCAGGAGCTTCGCAATGTCGACTCGGCAGCCCAGGATGCCCTTCTCGACATCATTGATTCTTACTGGGAGACCGGAACGGTACCTGATAACCTCAAGCTTTCTCTTATTCTTCCTATCCCTAAACCTGGCAAAAACCCTCGACTTCCTAGATTTTGCGTCCAATCGCCCTGACTTCACATCTCTGTAAACTCATCGAGCGCCTGCTGCATACCCGAATTAGTCACTACATTGAATACGTCAGTTCAGGATTTCATCCAGCTCAAGCCGGCTTCCGCCCTAACCTCGGAACGCATGACTGCCTTTGGCTTTTGCGAAGAGTTCTGAATAGAGCTCATCGTAAAGCGCTACCTTACTATCTCCTGGCTGTCGATATACACAAAGCCTTTGACAATGTTCGCCATGAGGTTATCCTGGAAAAACCTAGTACTCGTGCCCAAATCTGGATCCGCAATTTTTTGACATCTAGACCCATTCAGCTACATGGCAAAGCTCCGGGATGGGTGCCCAAAACCTATTACTTGGATAGGGGTGTACCTCAGGGCTCCATTCTCGGACTCATATTGTTCAACTTGGCCATGACAAGCGTCGCCGAGAATCTGGAAATCAGCACAAGCGCAAGATTCGCTATATATGCCGATGATATTACCGTCTGGACTGAGGCAGCGGATTACGTAGACAAATATTCTATGGAGACTGAACCTCAGGTGGCCCTTCTTTGTCTTCAAGGTACACTAACCAAAATTGGCCTCAAACTCGCACCACATAAAACAGAATTGATTAGTATCAACGGAAAACATAAAACCAACCCCAGTATGCAGATCCATCTTCACATCGGAGGCAACTCCATCACCTCCTTCAATGGGCAAATCCGCATTCTTGGCCTGCCCATATCAAGCTGCAACAGTCCCCAGAAATGGGTTCATCAGCTACAACGCCTTTGGCCAGCCCTGCTACATGCTATTCGTCGCCTGTCCAACCGGCACGGCGGTGCGCGGCAACATGCCTGCAGTGCGATGGCCAGAGCAGCGGCGGTCGAAAAAATCCTCTATGGTACACCCGTCCTCCAAGTGTCGAAGACTAACTTCGCTAAGGTCGAACGCCTTCATCGCGCAACACTACGCACTATTACCGGTCTACCTAAACACACTCCTATAGCCGAACTTGAGCGTTTGGCCGCTCTTCCACCGCTCACTACCATCATTACCGAGTCACAGACGCGTCATCGAATACGTCTAGAGAACACTTTCCAGGGGCGTCGCCTGCTGGCCTGGGATGAACAGCGTAACGACAAAACACCAGCCCTATATATACATCTCTTCCTCCTTGGGAGATGCCAGTAGTCTCACGCCTCCATCGCCGACCTATAAACCGCGATTTTGCCATTCCCCGGGAGCTCCTCGCTGCCCATCACCGGCAAGAGCGAATCCCTCATACGACTGACATATACACCGACGCATCGATTACAAGCGAATTTGCATCTATGGCCTGGGTATGCGATGACAACCCTTCCCTTTCAGGCGCTTATGCCCGCCGCCTACCACAAGGTACCCCTCTCCATGCTGAACTCCTCGCGATTTGGGGAGCCTTGTCAGGAGTGCCTTGCACCGGAACTGGGTCAATACGTATTCTTACTGATTCCTTTGAAGCTTACAAAGAAATCACTACTCCGGGTTCACAAGATGCAACAGCTACGGCCCTACAGCGCCTCCTTAAACGCCACCAACTCGCGACCAGAACTGTCGCTATTCACTGGACCCCAGGTCACTCGGACGAGTCAGGGGGCAATGCGGCGGCACACGCCGCGGCTGCCTTGGCAGGTGGAATATCCACATTTACTTCCCCACCCCCTTGCTTCATCCTTATTCGACCTTGGGCGGGTAACTCAGCCCTTCTCTTGCCCTTATGCACTATGCTCGGACTAGTCTTCGTAGCCTCTGTCAGGATCGCATGCAGGTGGCCACACCAGACCCACCGTTTACGAGAAAAACCCACCTCACCCGAAGTCAAGAAGTCTTTTTGAATAAGCTCATCACCCATGCGGCTTACACGCCACGTATTATGGCCCGCTGGCGCGAGTATACGGAGAAAATGATTACGTGCCCTCACTGTACGACTCTAACGCGCGGCGGCATATCTCATTTACTCTGGGATTGCCCTGCTTTTTCTACTGGACGCTCCGAGATCGAACCCTACCGCCTGAACTACCGTTCCCTTCTAGAAACTGATGCTAACACACAGATGATATTTGCCTAGTATGGCTCGCTTAGTGGCCTGGTTAGAGTAATGCGATTCGAGTGACGACCTAAACAATGAAGATTCTGTCTACTCCCCTTTATCCCCATCCATGGACATGAGCCTTCCCATTAATAAAGGACATTCAACCAATCATATAACCGCACGCAAGCTGAACCATTTCTATAAGCACTGCCCTATATGCTGTCAAGCACTGTTTTTTCCTTCGGACAATATTTAATTGACATTGCGCTGACAGCACAACTTTTTTTTTACATGGGAAATTTCATTCGAAATTCCTAAAATCTTTCTAGCAATGTACACAGCTGTTATCACACAACTTAGTGTTAGGCAGGATATGAAGAAACTGCGATATATTACAGAACGAACTCAAATTGAATACCTTGAACTATTTTAGTGCTGCAGCACTACTACCATGATTATCTCAAAACCCCGATGTCTGAAGCCGATTTATAATAATAATAATTGGTTCATAGGAAAGAAAAGGAGCAGCATTTGTCCCACTTGTTTTGTGGACACCTGACCGCGCCATAATGGAAGGAAGGTGGGAATGAAAGTGGAAAGAAAGAGAGAGAAAGGGTGCCGTAATGGAGGCGCGGAATAATAATAATAATAATAATAATAATAATAATAATAATAATAATAATAATAATAATAATAATAATAATAATAATAATAATAATAATAATAATAATAATAATAATAATAATAATAATAGAGGGTCTCTTAGATGTCTATTAAGAGCAGAATGGCGAAAGCCTGCCCTTCCTATCTTATAATTTGCCTCCCATCGTTAGCCTCTTGTCGGCGTTCGTTACAGTGCTACATATAGTTATAATTGGTTTACAGGAAAGGAAAGGCGCCGTATCTATCAGACTTTCTCCGGCAAGTGGGAGTTTGAACGGTACACCATCGCTCCTGTCCCGTGGCGTTCCTTGGCGCGCGTTGAAGTGTGATATTGCAGATGGCAGGAACGCATCCCACCTCGGCCAATCAGAACGCCGCAAAAGCGGGGGACACTTTGTCCACGACAGCATGAACCATTAAAGGCTTTCGTCTTAATAATAATAATAATTGCTTCACAGGAAGGGAAAGGCGCAGTATCTGTCACACTTGCTCTGTTGACACCTGAACCGCGCCGTAAAGGGAGGAAGGACGGTGGGAGTGAGAATGGAAAGAGAGAAAGGGGAGCCGTTGTGGAGGGCTACGGCATAATTTCTACCTCCGGGGGATTAACGCGCAGTGACATCGCGAGGAAGGGTGGCAGATCCGGGCCGTGATGGGGCTGGGACAGGTAGGTCACCGCCGCTTGCGGCGGGAGCTATCCAGCCACTGAATTTTTATCTGTTGTAGGCCGTCAGTGCACTCGCCACCACTTCGGTGGTGGTGGGCGACGGCTGTTGTTGCGGCGCGCGTCTTTCACTCCCTCTTCTTTTTTCTTGTCTATTTTCTCTTCTGTCCGCACGAGGCAGGGTTCGGTCCCGACTGCTGGCGGCTGCGTTTTGATGGAGGGGAAACGAAGTGGCGTCCGCGTGCTATGCGATGTCAGTTGTTGTTGTGGATGTAAGAAGAAACAAAAAAACATGCACGCGCCTGCTACTGGCTCTGTAACTGAGCCACCTGATTTAACTGATTTATTTATAGGAAGGGAAAGGCGTGGTAACTGTCTGCGCGCCATCCACCCACCTAACTTTCTGCCGCCCCCTGCTACGCTTTCCTTCCGTTGGAATCCAGTTTGTTACCCTAAGCGACCATCGGTTATCCCCTCTTCGCACTACATGTCCTGCCCATGCCCGTTTCTTCTTCTTAATGTGCACTAGAATGTCGGTAACTTGAGTTATTTCTCTGACCCACTGTGCACGCTTCCTATTTTTTAATGTTACCCCTACCATTTTTCATTCCATAGCCCTCTGGGTTGTCCTCAACTTAGGTAAAACTCTCTTGATTAGCCTCCATGTTTCAGCCTCATAGGTGAGCACAGGTAAGACGCAACTGTTGTACACTTTCCTCTTGAGCGATACCGGTAAGCTGCTAGTCATAATCTGAGAGTGCTTGCCAAATGCGCTCCATCCCAATCTCATTCTTCTTGTTATTTCCATTTCATGGTCCGGATCTGCGGTTACTACCTGTCCTAAGTAGAAATATTCGCCTACTACTTCCAGTATTTCGCTACCTAATGTAAACTGCTGTTCCTTCCCGAGGCTGTTGAACATTACCTTAGTCTTCTGCATATTGATTTTCAAGCCTACCTTACTACCTTTCCTGTCTAGGTCATCAATCATTATTTGCAGTTCGTCCCACGAGTTGCTTAGCAAGGCAATATCATCAGCAAATAGCAGATTACTGAGGTATTTTCCATCTACCCTTATCCCTAACAGCTCCCATTCCAAGTCTCTGAATACTTCCTCTAAGCAAACTGTGAATAGTACTGGGGAGATTGTGTCTCCTTGCCTAACACCTTTCTTTATGGGAATTTTGTTACTTCCTTTATGCAGAACTATGGTTGCTGTGCAGCCACTATATATCTCTTCCAGCACTTTCACGTACGGCTCGTCTACCCCCTGATTTCGCAATGCCTGCATCACCGCCGAGGTTTCAACTGAGTCAAATGCTTTTTCGTAATCAATGAATGCTATGTATAAGAGCTGGTTTTATTCTGACCATTTTTCTATCACCTGATTGATGGTATGGATATGATCGATAATAGAGTACCGTTTCCGAAAACCTCCTTGATCCTTTGCTTGATTTCAGTCTAAGGTTGTCCTGATTCTATTAGCGATTACCATAGTAAACACCTTATACGTAAGCGACAGTAAGCTGATTGGGTTGTAATTTTAAGGGTCCTTAGAGTCTCCTTGCTTATGAATGAGGATAATGTTTGCATTCTTCCATGGTTCCGGTACCGTCGGTGACACCAGGCACTGCGTATACAGGGTGGCCAGTTTTTCTAGGACGATATCCCCCTCGTCATTTAGCAAATCTGTAGTTATCTGATTCTCTCCAGCTGATTTCCCTTTTTTTCATAGTTTCTAATGCTTTCTTGACCTCGTGTTTCGTCGCTGGTGGAACGACTGACTGTTTTCTCTACCGCCAGTCTCGTTACGGTCCTTACTACTTTGGCTACTGTAGAGATCTGTATAGAACTCCTCGGCTACTTTGACTATCTTGTCCATATTCGTGATGACGTTGCCCGCCTTGTACCTTATCGCATACATGTGGTTTTTGCCTATGCCCAATTTGTTTTTTACCGCTTTAAGGCTTCCCCCGTTCTTTACAGCATACTCAATTTTCTCCATGTTATACTTCCTTACATCGGCCACCTTGCGCTTATTGATTAGCTTTGATATCTCGGCCAATTCGATCTGTTCTGTTGGATTGGAAGCTTTCATACTCCGGCGTTTCTTAAATCGTTCGTCTCCTTAGACAGCTATCCTCTCTAACAATCCCACTGCCTACTTCTACCGCACATTCAGTAATGATATTTCTGAAATTATTATTCATTGCTTCTAGGGTAATGTCGCCATCTTCGGTTAGAGCTGAATATCTATTCTGTAGCGAGATCATGAACTCTTCTGGCCTCCCCCTCACCGCTATAATTCCTTGATGGGTTTCTTTCTTAATAATCTGTTGCGTTCCTTCTTCAGATTTAAGCTAATTCGGGACCTCACCATCCTGTGGTCACTGCATCGCACTTTCCCGATTGCCTCTACATCTTGCATAATGGCGGGGGTTGAAAACACTATGAAGTCATTTTCATTTTTAGCTAGGACTTTTCCATGTCCATTTCCGGTTCTTCCGTTTGCTGAATAAGGTATTCATGATTCTTAAGTTATTGCGCTCTGCAAACTGAACTAGTAACTCCCCCCTGCTATTCCTAGAACCAATGCCATAGTCACCTATTGCCTGGTCTCCTGCCTGCTCTTTCCCTATCTTGGCATTGAAGTCCCCCATTAGTACAGTATACTGCGTCTTTACTGTTCGCATTGCCGATTCTACATCTTCGTAGAAGCTTTCAACTGCCTGGTCATCATAACTACATGTAGGTGTGTAGGCCTGCACAACCTTCAGTTTATACTGCTTATTAAGCCTAATTACGATGCCTGCCACCTTCTCATTAATACCATAGAATTCGTCTATACTACCCGCTATATACTTATTGACAAGGAAACCTACTCCCAGTTGTCGCCTCTCTGGCGGTAGCACAGTACATGCCCATCCTTCAGTACAGTATACGCCTCATTCGGCCTCCTAACCTCATGCACGATATTCCATGATTAACTGAGTTATACTGCCTGTATTTCTTTTATTGTGAGAGCAATATTACGCCAGGTTACGAGCCTTCAGCGTAGCGTGGTCCGGTAATTACGCTTTACACCACCGCTTTATACCAGCGCTAAAGCTGCGCTAGCAAGTCGGCTCTTCAGCGTAGCGCGGCTTCATTCATTCATTCAAAAACCTTTATTCATGAGGATGACCTGAGGCCTCGTAGCCACGCCGGAAGTTTCGCGCTTCTCCCACTAGGTGCGCTTTAGTCTAACAGGTCTAGTCTAACAGGCTTAAAAGCAGAGAAGTGACATAATGTTAGTAATGTAGGAACAAAATTTATTAAATAGAATGATGCTTTAGTTCACCATTCTAAATCAATAATTAAGATATAGGGAGAAAAATGAGCATGATAGCTACTGCTACCACCCCGTTTCAAAGGGGACGCTAGCGTCCTATATTATTAGCCATCCATCCATGGTGTGACGTCATAAGCGAGGCGAAGATGGGCTACCAAGTCGGCTCTTCAGCGTAGCGTGGCTCATAGCCACGCCGGGCGTTTCACACTTCTCCCACTATGTGCGCTGTGGTCTAACAGGTGGTAGGGTGCCTCGATGCGCTCGAGAGGGGGGGGGCTTTTTTCTTGTCGGCTCCTTTCCGGAGGGTGAAAGGAGCCGACACGACAATGAAGACGAGTAAGAAATTGTAGGCAGGAGTTCTGGTCGAGGACTGCGCGACAATATTTGTTGCCGAATTTGTTGGTACTAGATAGCCCCAGGATGGTACTTTGCGATCTAAAGCAATTATATAAATATTTTTACAAATAAAGCTGTCTCAGATACGAGGCATAGCTACAGCAGTTTAAGTGTTACGCGGGTGCATCTAAAAATTTTTATGTTCCTCCTCACCGTCTCAGAAATGGCTTCTGCAATTACTCCCCTCCGTCCTTCATCTGCTCTCCTCATTACTCTTCTCATTACTACGTAGAGGAGTCAAAAATAATTATGCTTTCACATTTACCCCTGATCAAGTGAACTGATAGCCCCCGTTTTTTTTTGCAGAGATATCCTCGAGTGTGATCACATTTCTCCTTTCGGTAAAGAAAGTGTTGTGGAGCTATTCGTCATAGAGCAGCCACGACAAATACCCCCTCCATGACTGAGTTGTGTAGTCAAAAACTAGCACAAATTATAAACTTTACATCTTTTCAGAAGTTGCAAAAGAAAAAATCTGGCTGCAAGCGAAAGAACAAAATAGCGAACAATGCGCAACATGACCAGAGCTACGAGTTCGCAGGACCGGCGCAAATCTTGCGTCATCTTGCCTATCACCTGCGTACTTCTTTCATTGAGGGCCAGCGCATCGCCCGAACCTAATAAATGATGTGCTCAAAATAAGAAAATACCAGTATTTCTCAACACTTTTGCTTGTGTTTGTTTTCTGTTTGATCATTTTAAAGCATTTCTGCAACTACAGTAATCTACTTGAAAAATCTATTTGGTTGGGTAAACTTTGTTTCAAAATATTCACAACCTAGAAGGTGATGCTTGTCTCGTATAAAAAGTGATGGAAAAAAGCGTAAAAGTGGACTGTACGTGTTGTATTTAGGGTGTGACGATTGCCTGAAGACTAATATCCACCTCTGGCCGACATCTATGCATTTCAGAGCTGTTTAAAAACTAAGCTCACCAGAAGCACCGTTTATCACGAAAAGGAAATACCAAGCCCCAATGAGGCGTAGAAAACGTCAAGGCAAATTGAATTTTAAGCTTTTTCACTTCATTACGGAGCTTTATAGAACGACAGGGGCTGTTTGAATTCTTCAGTTCGTACTCTCAGATGACAGTAATTAAACATTAAATAACTAATTTAATCAGACGCACATGAACTTTAGCCAATTATTGTTATATGCATTTAGTTTCTACACATTATTTTCGTCAGTTTTGTTTTGAAACACGTGACGTTGCCTTAAAGTTCAGTGAAAGTGTAACGCCTTAGCACCCAGTTTTGAAACCACGCAGTTTTCTCAAATTTTGCTGGATGAAATATATTTTTTTCTTTTCTGTACGTCACAGCGCTTAGTTTTAATTTATACGATGCAGATATCTCCCTAGCTATGAGAATCTTTCTTTATTCATTTTAAATTATTGCGCGTGCAGTTCTTCACTGAAGACAAATTCCCACCAAGCATGAGCCGGCCAATAACGAGGAGGTGTCATTCAGAACAACGCAAAAAGGAATTTTATTCGACAGTACTCTTTCCTATCCTATACAAAACGTGCCCCCAGGGCTAATAATGGGGATATTTCACGTATACAAACGAGCTAGTTACCAAACGGTGAGTGATAAACCCCGCAGTGACTGATAAACGCTTCAGACCAACAACAGTCCACTGCCCGATTCTCCTCTGAGCGTCCTGTTTGACGCATTTCGCGGTTTTTCCTTTGTGGGCGCGCGTTTTCCAGGAAGGGACGAAAAGCGCGCGAGCGCCCCAAATTACGCTCTGTTCTTCGCACGGGCTGTTGCATTTGAGTCGGCCGAGCAGAATGCGTGCGCGATACGGACGGTAACGTTAACGTTGACCAGCCCCGAAGAATACTAACGAGGGAGAGTGCGAGCCGGGCTTAGCACGGAAACGAGGTAATGAAGAGGCCCCGTCTCCCAGCCGGCGCGTCATGAGAACGCGCCTCACGTAGAGCGGTCAGCGTAAACGCTGGCCGGCCTTTTTTGTCGCTAATTGTATCGGTGGTAGAGGGGAGGAGAGATGTGACGTGGCGGGAGGGCTTGCACTTACATCACATTGTTTCGTCCAGCTCCGTAAGTCGTGCAATCGATTTGCACGCCGCTTTGCGAGCGGGATTCGGCATATGTGGTTCATTTTGTGTATGTAAACTACGTTTAAACTATAGGACCCTCTAGCAGCACCTGAGAAAATTCTGCAATGAGGCGTTGCGTTCGTTCATTTAGGTTCTTTACGCTTCCTACTTGAGCTGTTATATAGCTCCTTGTCTTACGCAGGTCAAAATGTTCTGGCCACCATGAATGGAGGAAAATTCTTATAGAAAGAAATGTAAAGCTACTCGTCACCACGGAGGAGTGTCGTCTACAGAGCCATCGTATTCTATCAGCGAAGCTTTATTGGGTTACCATACTGTAGCCCCCGAAATATTACGTAGTCCTTCGTGTAACTACTGTGGCAAGGAGATCTTAACAACGCAACAGACTTCGCAGTGCCGAAAATCCGGCTTCGGTTTCGGCTGCCTCTGGCAGGCAAGTGACACTAAAGGTGACATTGCCCTGCACGCACTGGTCGTCGGGTCGAGTGGCGTCTCACGAAACCACGTGACAAGGTCGATTCGGCACGCGCTGCCCAACGGGCTCTGGCCATATACGGCTAGGCATGGCGGCTTTGTCCAGATCAATCTCGGACTAGGGACTGCACCCATGCAAAGGGCCCTATTGAGCGTGCGCTCTAATTTTTTGATCGATAAAAGTTTTCACCCCCACCACCACCAACTTGATCTCCTCCTTTCAGATGGAAGAGTGAGTTTACAACACAGCCTTGCAGAGCCCTTGCATTCTGATCAGTTAAGCGTTATGAGTTATGGCCGTATGGACCACGTCCATTTGTGCAGATGGGTTACGCGGGCTTTATATCTATAATGTGTTTATATATATAACGTGTTCGCTTAGAACTGTATGCTACAGAATATGTATCAGAAAAGAGAAGCAAAATTAAGGCATTGATGATCGAGGGAATAGCAAAATAGAATGTACGCAGACGATTGTCCGCAACGAAAGCCGCAAACAGGAGACATTATAGCTTTCTAGTTATTACCTTAAATGCGGATCTATAAGTGAATTTTCAATTTTAACACAAATATTCGATACTTTTGAAGTGATGAAAGCCGTTTCCTCCAGATTTGATGATAATCACACGATCACGGAGAGCGTATTTCCCAATGCAGTGAATAGTTGTGACTTAGTAAGGTAGTCAGTGTGGTTATATATCGACATTCAAATATTCCCGCGTGTGACGAGGCTGCATCTTCGATAGAAACTGCGCAAATTGGTCACAAAAGGCACTTGCGAGACGTAGGTTTTTGAAAACTGCGCTCGCGAATACAAATGTATTGTTAAATGCGATTTGTGACAGTGCCGTTCACTGTTTTGCTGGAAGCCTGCATTCCGTACGTGATCGATGTGAGAGAGCGATGCGCTATTGTGGCTATCTTGCTGAGTTTCTCCCGGCAAAGCAGAATGATTCATTCTGAGTGTCACTGTCATTTCATTATCGTAACGAAACATGCCCTCAGCATGCCCCTCGAGACAGCACGAGTAAGCCACTGCCTAGTCAATTGAACAGTTTATATTTGCAGTTTATTGGATATTAGAGACGACTAGGCAAAACGTGATACAACCATGCAAATTTTCGCCATTTTTGGCACTAGTGACGAAGAAATCAGCGACATTTTCGCTTACGCCGAGTTCTCCTCTGCGGCCAATTCTTGCATCAGTGCCGTTGCCCGCAGTCAACGTTTGCTCTATCAGGCGTACCTATTTAATGGCCTTATGGCGTCTTACGTTATATTGCTCCAGATTATAGACGAATTCTCATACTAAACTCGTACAAATCTCATATCATCTCATACAAATCTTATTCAACGTATGAAAAATATATGAGATTGTATGACATTTGTTAGCGTTTAGTATGAGAAATCTGTATGAGGTTATTGCGACTCATACGTGTTTTTTTTTTTTTTTTTTTTCACTTGGGAATTCTCTTTGTCCTGATCGATTGCTGAGTGTTAGTCGTGGAGAGTGTTGTGGGGTGGCGATATATATACAGAAGGAAAGCATTACTGAAACCACTTCGTACTCTTTCAATAAGAGCTTTCTTCGAAGGCGTGTTCTCATCAAAAATAAAATAAAATAAATGTAAGTTGGTCACGTATGTGAAACCCGAGCAACCACCAAGTCGTGCGTATAGTGGGACGCTTCCGGAGATTTTGGCGTTTAATGAGCAACTTAAGCGATTTAAGAATTCATTCCACTAATTAAAGGAGACAAATCCGTATAGGCTAAACTCAAATCCCGCTAAGTCGCTTCGCGCTAACCTGTAAACCGAAGAAGTAATCACTGATTAAAAAATATTTCGGCGTTCAGGCTTCATCGCAGTGCACGGTGACGAGTAGGGACGTCGATGATGATGTCATCTAAAGAGGTCATGTATTTACAACGCATAGACGTTTACACTGGTACTTCACTGCTGCCATTAAGGCTCGGCTTATGAGAAGTGGTTGCGCTTCTTCGTACTCGGCGGCCAGAAAATGAAGGTAAACGCCGGGAGGCGTCATTCACGTCATTAGGTGACTCACAGAGAGTGTGGGAAACCAGCTGAAATTTGTAACCTTTCCGATAATGGCATCATCATCTAGTTTTTCCGCCTTACTGCAGTGCCATGAGGAGAAGCCTAAATATTGTTGCGATTTTCATAGTCTGTTACTTAATATTTATTTATTTATTTATTTATTTATTTATTTATTTATTTATTTATTTATTTATTTATTTATTTATTTATTTATTTATTTATTTATTTATTACATACTGCAGATACTTGGGTTCAAGCAGGGGGGCATAGGTTCATGCAAAGAGAAAATAACAGCAACAAAAAGTGATACAAATTTAAATGGTAGCGCTAAACCACCTGGTGAGCTGCATCGAGAAGCTCTATATATTCCAATGCGTGTATCTCGGAAAATTCTAAAGAAAGAAGCATATCGAGGGGCAGGAGGTAGCCGCTATTGAGCGCCGCTGGAAGGCAGGACCCGAACCCAAATTGTAATTTTTTTTTTCTGCCTCCGAATCAACTCGGACCCCGAGCGCCCTTGGCACGCGGCTGATATCTCTTTTTTGTTTTTCAGTGTTCTTTCTCATCGTCTAGAAAGAGCACTGATTTTTTTTTTGTCACTCTCTCTCTCTCTCTCTCTGCGATATGAGCGGGAGCTACACCGAAACAGCGCTCTCTCGCTGTACAGCTTTCACGTCCCGGAAAGGACACAAGACCGCCGCAGTGCAGTCTATGAAGAATTGCAGTCGCTTACGCTGTGGCTCATTTATAGCCTTCACAGCCAGCGTATATTTGGTGCACCCTTTATAGTTTGGCCGCTAGCCCTTATAGTTTGTCCTCGCTGTAATCACGCATCACAGATGTGGTCGTGTGCGGCAGAACGAAGTTGTGCTAATGTGATGCCCCTTTCGTTCTTTCTCAGGTGGACGCAGACGGAGCGTTCGGCGCCGGCGGCGCGTGGCGGAGCCCTGCATCAGCCGTCGATGGGGCTACCTCCCGATGCGAGCGGGGCTGCGCGACCCTCGCGCACCACGGACATCGAGTCGCAGACCGATCCTGTGAGCAGGGCGCCCGCCGCAAACGCTGCCGCCGGAGGGCAGCACGAGGTACCGCTGCATATTGTTGCGCATATGAGCGCATTATGTAGGCTGCACTACGCTTTCACGCAGATAACCACGACTGCACGACTTATACAAGCGTCTCACCTACGAGTAGTAAACCCTCTACAACCCTGCACTATATACCTAGCACACTAATCAGCTTCGCGACGCTCCATACGAATTCTCTACCCAGAACCAGTGTTGGCAGCTCAGTAAATGTATAATCTATCGTAGCTAGTTAACATTAAGTATAGTTTGGGTTGACGATGAAAAGATTATGAGGAACTGATTTTTGCGCATTGTCCGCTGCAACTTGCTTATTAATGAGCATTGTACATGACATAAAAATCTCTCTGTAAGCCTTGGTTTTGAGCTATTAGTGGCGATCACCTCATACTTTGGCGGCTTAAGGGTTCAGCTTTGTGACAACGTAGCCACCTGTCGAAATCTATGTCTCCGTAACTACACGCCAACTTTCTCCTTTAGATGTCATATGTTACCTTTGCTAAATGTATTAGTTATCTGAAACGTTACTCTAGAAGAAACGGCAAACCCGACACTAGAGCCCAGAACTTAACAAAAAATGATTATATCAGTTTCAGATACTCAAACTGCAAAAAAAGAAAAAAAAAAAGAAACATGCTAGAACACATGGCCGTGACCTGAATACATTTCATGTTTAATTCAAAACTTTTTTGTTTTGCGAAATGAACTATACTGACGTATCTACATCTTACAGAGCGTACCAAACGGTCTGCACCTTTTTTTTTTGTTGTTTTTGTTCGTCTTACGTTACTCGATATAAACGAAGGTACCACGGGCGATGCGACTTCTCCAAATAGCAGTCTTTATTTCACAGAAATATTTGCACTAATTTTTACTCTGCTGCGAAAAGGGCACGTGTTCGTCATATGTGTCAAAGTGTGGTCTAATACCTGGTTCGCTCATCTATCCAATATGTCTTAACGAGATTGGAAGAAATGTCTCTTAGAAGGATGAGGGCTGGAGCGCCTCTCACACCATCGTGATGCGCTAATTCATGGCGCTCTTAGGAAGACGGGGAATCTAAGCTCATTTTCGAAACATTGAACGCCAGCCAATGAAGTGGATGCTCTCCTCTGCAGCGGACGTGCGCAAGAACAAAGGATTCAAGGACCTGAAATTACAGGAAGCGTGACCTTTAGGCTACTTGAAAGTAAGACCACTCCAAATTACTAACCGACAACTAGAGAGCCGGATCTATCTGAGGTTCCTAAATTAGAATAGCCTACAAGAATGCCTCTTATATATTGTTACGCCGCGTAGCGGCGCACTGAGAAGCGGCAGAAGCAGCAGAAGAAGAAGCGGAGGAAGCGAGGCGCGCGCAGACTGATCCGGGTTTTTCTGAGCCGTGTGCGTCCGTACATCATACGAAGTTCACCTGTATTAAACCCATTTCATCCGTTACATTTGGTGGAGGTGCGGGTAAAACGTTTTGGATCCGCCAGTACCTCGTCGCAGCCGTCGTGTAGCAGGTTTGCCCCCTTTATCTCCTCAACAGTACCTTTCAATGGCTACCACCCGCACGACGCAGACTCATGAACAGCGACCTGAAAAGATGACGGCCTTTCCCCACCAGCGAGAGCCGCGTAAGTTCCACGGTGAGCCCGAAGATGACGTTGAGGAATGGCTCCGACATTACGAAGGATGCAGCAAGTACAACCGATGGAACTCAATCGCACGTCTGTACAATGTTGTTTTCTTCCTCGCTGGCACGGCTCTGACTTGGTTTGATAACCACGAAGAAATCCTGACGACCTGGGACCGATTTGTTGAAGAAATTACGAAGTCCTTTGGGGATACCCTTGCGAAGAAGGAACGCGCTGAGCATCAGCTTTCCCAGAGAGCCCAGCTGCCCGGTGGGACATCCACACGTTATATCGAAGAAATATTGAAACTTTGTCGCATTGTAAACCGACAGATGTCAGAAGAAAACAAGGTAGGGCATCTTCTCAAGGGGATTGCTGAGGATGTGTACAACTTCCTTATTTCGCGGGACACCCTTGCCACAATTGCAGATGTCATCAAGCAGTGCCGGGCATTTCAGGCGTTAAAGGCACGTCGCATAGCGCCCAAATTTGGCTGTCTTTCAAATGTGACAACTGTTGCCGGTATCGACGTTCCGGAGGCTGAAGACATCGCTTCTATGGTCAGGAGGATTATACGCAAGGAGCTGGATATTCAGCGGCAACGTACAAATTTCGATGTACCCTACCACCCGACATCGAGGTCCGTATCAACATGGAAACAACGCACGCCATGGGTTGCACGAAATAACGGCGAGCCATCTTACATTACATTATCTTACATCTTAATCATCCGTTTCAAGAACAATATATATATATATATATATATATATATATATATATATATATATATATATATATATATATATATATATAGCCTTAGTTTAGAATAAAGTACAAGTGAAAAGAAATAAAAATACGCCAGCCAGCAGAAATGCAGCGTGCGAGTTGGAAGTCGACTAGCTGTTACAGCGAACCCAAACTGAAAAACAGCCTAAACTTTCCTTTGTTCAAATGCTGGATTTTCGGAGGCGAAATAGATTGCTATTGATTCACTGTACGCGCCCCATTCAACGTGCGCAATTTTATCGTGCTGAATTGTTGCAAAATATAAAAATTTTGTTATTTCAATTACGCTAGAATTCATACTTTGTTAGACATTTTTACTGGTCGATAGCGCCAAATGATCACAGGTAAAAACTTTCACCTGATGTTTCCGTTCCTTGAGCCTAACAACTGTAATTGCAGCCAACACCATAGATTATAGACACTTAACGAGCAATATCGTGATTCGTGGGTTCATTCGAAAAGTTTTGCACAGTTAAGGTTTCAACTTTTTAAACAATTGTAAATAAATATCTTTTCGTTCGTACTTCCATCCTACTATTCTATTCTCAGAATCGCACTGATGTGCAAAGAACTCCGCGCAGAAAAGCTGAAACATTTTTCATCAGCCACTGCCAAAGGACTGCAAAGCACAGTGCGATATCGCGAACGCATCAGAACGGGTGGCATGTTGTTAAGTTCTTTCTTTCATGTCTCGCGGCAGTATTCAAGTGAGTGCCTTTATAATGCTTGGGCAGGCTAATACCGGATCACAGTGTGAAGTCGGTATATAAAGACAACTGATGCAAATTATACGATTGATTCCCTGTATAATGTATACATTTGGTTACACGCTATAGATGCTATAGCATGCAGGAACGTACGTAGAGAAATCCTCACAGGCGCCCAATCTCACTTTCAATAAGAACGCCAGGGACGCACATGAAGAAATATTGCGGTCGACTTGGGCAGCGATCATAATACTCTTGTCACACGTACAGTTAAGATCATCATTGAACTCGATCTGCAGATCGAGGTTGTCACACACGGCAATTTTCAAGTGCAATCGAGCTCGATCTTGCTTGACTTCAAGCTGCTTCCTCAATCGATCTTGAGATTTCAAGCACACTCGAAAGTGGTCGTCGACACCCTCGTAGCGCACATGAGGAAAATTTCTCAATGCTCATTGAAAACGCCGTGTAGCATGGGATGCTTCAATCCTTCTTGAAAACCTCAATGCACATCGAGTTCAATTGAGGATCGAAAGTGACCGTGTGACAGAGGTGTAATATTCTGGAGGTCGTCCTCCCGACCACTGATAAGCCCATACCAGACAAACAGCAATTTAAGTGCACAGACTGGGAAGAATTTCGATCAGTCAGAAAGACGAGGCAAAACTCCACGTCCATCTCCGATATCGATGAATGGACGCGCGGACTCAACGCCGACACAAGAAACGCCACGAACATCACCGCGACCGAAGTCTTACCAGAGAGGATGCACAGTCGCCTTGCTCATCTAATCGAAGCTACGGAGTCCATACTCGTCAGATGGAAGGGTCAGCGACTAAACACGAAACTACGAAGGAAGGTTGCCGAACTGAACAGACACCGGGGAGCACTGTCGCATCCTCTGCAAAAAGCAGTGGGACGAGATCTGCAGCTTAGTGGACGGGCATTTAATATTGAACAAACGTGGAAACTAAATACTCAAGCATCTATTTTATAACACAAGCACAAAGTCGCACCAAGGGGACTTCTTCGCGAGGCTCCTATACTCCAAGATCAAGAAACTTTCTGAAAAAAGGCTGGCGAAAATACTGCACCAAATGTATCTCTCTCTAGGGTCCCCTGTTACGCAAGTTTCGTACGCGGGGAGAACCAACGCTTCGCTAGATGAAGATTTGAGCTGCGAAAAAATTCGTGCGGCCCTGCACGACCTTTAACGGTAGGATGGCTCCCGGACCGGATCAAATGTTGGGCCGGATGAGGTCAGAAATGAGACGGTGAGAAACTTAAACGATGATTGCGTGGACAAGCTCACCGACAGTATCAACAAACGATGGAGGGAGGGCTCCGTACCGAACCGGTAGAAGACTGCGAAAAAGGTACTCATCTCAAAACCTGGTGAGGTTCTTAGCTTGGAGAATCTGAGGCCAATCTTGCTTACTTCATGCGTGGGCAAATTGGTGGAACATGCATTTCTCAATCAAGTTTGGTTTGGTTTTGGTTTTGTGGGGTTTAACGTCCCAAAGCGACTCAGGCTATGAGAGACGCCGTAGTGGAGGACTCCGGAAATTTCGACCACCTGGGGTTCTTTAACGTGCACTGACATCGCACAGCACACGGGCGCCTTGCTTTTCGCCTCCACCGAAAAGCGGCCGCCGAGGCCGGGATTCGATCCCGCGTTCTTGGGAACAGTAGTGAATACCTATTTCGAGTAGACAGATATCTACCCACATACCGTCATCGGGTTTCGCCCTCACCTATCGAAGCAGGACACTGTGCTCCAGCTCATCATCCAGGATCTGGACATCAGATCCTGGATGACAAGGCCGGTTCCAATAAAGCCATCCTCGGACTCGACCTCGAAAGCTCATTTGACAAGGTCGTCCATTCGGCGACCTTAGCCCAAATATCGCGCATGAAACTTGGCGAAAGAGCCGATAATTACGTAAAAGACTCTCACCGGAATAACGGCCCTCCTCGTAGCTGGAGACGTCGCGTTTCAAGAGCAAACGATGGGAAACGCCAGCACCCCGCAAGGATCGGTCATTTCGGCGATGCTCTTCAATCTAGTAATGATTAACCGTCGAAAACGACTATCACACGATCTGTGCCAACGACATCACGATCTGGGTCAACAGTGGCCGCGACGGCCAGCTCGAATCTTCGCTGCAGAAGCGATATATGTCACGGAAGAATATTTAAGATATACAGGGCTCCGCTGGTCCTCAAAGAAGTCTGAGGTCCTGCTTGATCACCCCATGCAGAAGGGACGACCTCCCAAGATCCAAACACAAGACAGAAATGAAGAAATCAGGCTAAACAAGATCATGACGGTGGAACTAGCCCATTGTGAAAAAAAAAAACAATTAAAGTCCTAGGCATGATCATCAAATACAACGGCGTAAACGGCGAGACGGTCAGTCAGCTCATACATAAGACTGCAAATGCAATGAGATTACCAAAGAGAGTCATCAGTAGGGAAAAGCGGGATGAGGGAGGAGAGCCTTATATTACTTGTGAACTCCTTTGCCACGTAACCTACATGGCCGCCTCTCACAATTGATATAAGGCGGAGAAGAACAAAATAGACGTAATTATAAGGCGGCGCTTGCACTGCTAGATTCCACTAGCACATAGCTGCTTCTACAATTAGGAATCCACAACATGTTGGACGAACTCTCAGAAGCGCAGCACATATCGCAGCTAGAAAGGCTGACGACCACCATAGCTGGACGACACATACTCAAGCGGCATGGAATTGTCAACACGGCGACAAAAAAGTAATCCCGCGGGACGTCAGGGATGGCATCTGAGTAGCACACTCCCGAGAAACGCACACCAGACGTATAGTCAAGGCAGAAGACAGGCCAGTGCCGCGTCCCTGCTGCAGGACTACCGAAACGCGAGGGAAGCGTGCTTTGTGGACGCTGGGGGGTGTCAAGAAGATCGACAATACGCCTTTGCGATCGTCAACACTGCCGCAATGCTTGTCTACTGCTCCAGTGTAAAGTCCTAAGACGTCGAAGTGGCCAAAGAATGAATCATCTCACTTGTCATATCTGATTCTGAATGCGGTGTCGTTGCCAGCGAATCGAGCATGTCCATAAATAATTATGCCACGGGAATAATATCCGTGGCAGCCTGCCGATTAATCGAGAACCTGAAATGCTCAACGGACAACAAGGTCTAATTACTTTGGTTACTGGCCCACATTTCGCATTCTCTGCATTTCGCCAACCTCACCAAGGGACCTCGTGCGATGTGTGACCATCGCACGAGGTCCCACAAACCCTGCCGTAGAGAACCATGTTGAAAAAGTGAGGAGAGAGAGGTTGTGAGCTTCAATGACTTAACTAATGCCTTCTACCTTGCCCGCCTGACCTTCCCTTTGCCTATCAGTAAACTATTCAGGGCTTTGGCAGTCGCTTGGAGACAGTTCCAAACAAATACATACCTGAACCCGCTGCAGTACAACACGATTTACCCCGAAATATATAACATACGTGCAAGGTCTGCAAGACAAACACAGCCAAACTTAAACACATACTCTTGGAGGGTAATGCATATTTGACAGGTCATCATCATCATCCGCCTGACTATACCCACTGCAGGGCAAAAGCCTCTCCCATATTCCTCCAATTAACCCGGTCCTGTGCTAGCTGCATCCACTTTATCCCGGCAAACTTCATAACCTCATCCGCCCAGCTAACTTTCTGCCGCCTCCTTCTACGCTTTCCTTCCCTTGTAATCCAGTTTGTTATCCTAAGCGACTATCGGTTATCCTTTCTTCACGCTACATGTCTTGCCCATGCCCATTTCTTGTTCTTGATTTCCACTAGAATGTCAGTGACGAGTTATTTCTCTGACCCACTCTGCATGTTTCCTATTACTTAACGTTATCCCTACCATTTTTCTTTCCATAGCCCTCTGCGTTGTCCTCAAATTAAGTAGAACCATCTTTGTTAGCCTCCACGTTTCAGCCCCGTAGGTAAGTACAGGTAAGATGCAACTGTTGTAAACTTTCTTCTTGAGCGATACCGGCAAGCTGCTATTCAGAATCTGGGAGTTCTTGCCAAATGCGCTCCATCCCAATCTTATTATCCTTGTTATTTCCCTCTCATGGTCCGGATCTGCGGTCACTACCTGTCCTAAGTAGACATATTCGCCCACCACTTCCAGTGCCTCGCTACCCAACGTAAACTGCTGTTCCTTCCCTAGGCTATTGAACCTTACCTTAGTCTTCTGCATATTGATTTTCAAGCTTACCTTTCTAATTTTCCTGTCTAGGTGATGAATCATTGTTTGCAATTCATCCCCTGAGTTACTTAGCAAGGCAATGTCATCACCAAATCGCCGATTACTGAGGTATTGTCAATCTACCCTTATCCCTAACTGCTCCAATTCTAAGTCTCTGAATACTTCTTCTAAGCAAGCTGTGAATAGTACTGGGAGATCGTGTCTCCTTGCCTAACACATTTCTTTACAGAAATTTTTTATTTTCTTAATGCAGAACTATGGTTGCTGTTCACCCCCTATATATATCTTCCAGCACTTTCACGTACCGCTCGTCTACACCCTGATTTCGCAATGTCTGTATGACCGCCGAGGTTTCTATTGAGTCAAATGCTTTTTCACAATCAATGAATGCTATGCATAAGGGCTGGTATTATTCCGAGCATTTTTCTATCACCTGATTGATGGTATGGATATGATCGATAGTAGAGTACCGTTTCCGAAACCCTGCTTGATCCTTTGCTTGATTGCAGTCTAAGGTTGTCCTGATTCTATTAGCGATTACCTTAGTAAATACCTTATGCGTAACAGACAGTAAGTTGATTGGTCTTTAATTTTTCAAGTCCTTAGCGTCCCCTTCCTTATGAATTAAGATAATGTCTGCGTTCTTCCATGCTTCCGGTATCGTCGATGACACCAGGCACTGCGTATACAGGGTGGCCAGTTTTTCTAGCATGATATCACCACCGTCCTTCAACAAATCTATAGTTACCTGATCTCTCCAGTTTCTTTCTCTCTTTTCACAGTTTATAATGCTTGCTTAGCTTCGTCCTTCGTCACTGGCGGAACGTCTGACTACATGTCGCTACCGCCAATCTCATTATTATTGTACTGACTTCTTTGGCTACTGTAGGGATCAGTATAGAACTCCTCGGCTACATTGACTATCTTGTTCATATTCGTGATGACATTGCCCGCCTCGTCCCTTTGTGCATACATCTAATTTTTGCCAATGCCCAATCTCTTCTTCATCGCTTTAAGGCTTCCCCCGTTCTTTACAGCATGCTCAATTTTCTCCATATTATACTTCTATATATCGGCCACTTCGTGCTTATTAATTAACTTTTATATCTCTGCCAATTCTATCTGGTCTTTTGGATTGGTAACCTTCATACTTTGGCGTTTTTTAATCAAATCCTTCGTCTTCTTAGACAGCTTACCGGTATCCTCTATAACTATCCTGCCGCCTACTTCTACAGCACAGTCACCCTCGTGAGAAAACCCTATGAGTCACAATAATATCATACAGATTTCTCATACTAATCTAATACTAAACTTGTACATATCTCATATTATCGTATACAGATATCATTCAACTTGTGAGAAATATATGAGATGGTATGAGATTTGTTTGATAAATCTGTATGAGGTTATTGTGACTCATACGGTTTTTTCGCTAGGACAGTAGTGATATATCTGAAATTATTGTTAATTGCTTCTAGGCTAATGTCGTCATCCTCGGTTAGAGCTTAATATCTATTCTGTAGCGAGATCCTAAACTCGTCTGCCCTCCCCCTCACCGCTAATGTGTTGATGAACTTCTTTCTTACTAATATGTTTCATTCCCTTTTCAGAATTAGACTAATTCGAGACCTTACCATCCTGTGGTCCCTGCATCGCACCTTCCCGATTACCTCTACGTCTTGCACAATGGCGGGGTTAGAACACATTATGAAGTCAATTTCATTTTTAGTCTCCCCGTTAGGGCTTTTTCATGTCCACTTCCGGTTCTTCCGTTTACTGAAGAAGGTGTTCATGATTCTTAAGTTATTTCGCTCTGCAAACTCAACTAGTAACTCCCCTCTACTATTCCTAGAACCAATGCCATAATTACCTACTGCCTGGTCTCCTGCCTGCTTTTCCCCTACCTTGGCATTGACAGGTGTTAATTCAGAAACCCTCTCGTCGAGGTGGTCCGCCGCTCTGCGCAGCTCCAACCTCACCGACCATCTCTGGGCCGTTCAGCAGGCCCTCGAGGCGGCGAAGAGAGACGATCTTGACGTTCCCATGAGGGAGACCTAGACGCAGCCTCGTTAAACGCTGCCGGACAATTAATAAAGTTATCGCTCACTCACTCACTCACTCACTCACTCACTCACTCACTCACTCACTCACTCACTCACTCACTCACTCACTCACTCACTCACTCACTCACTCACTCACTCACTCACTCACTCACTCACTCACTCACTCACTCACTCACTCACTCACTCACTCACTCACTCACTCACTCCCTCACTCACTCACTCACTTTCGCGGCACTTATCTCGTTGCCACAATTCTCTTTCTGACCAGACAAAGGGGAGTGCTCCCGCGATCAGTAGTTCTTTTTATCGTCATGGAACTTGTATCAGTATGCTTGAGCACCCAAATAGTTGGCCGAATCTTAACTATCAGGTCCGTGTAGAGCGACTGCATATTATGTGTACTCCAAACTGGGTAAAAGACATCACGGTTATGCCATCTTTTCAGCCGTTTTTAAATTCTTGAGCGTGACTACAGATGTAACGTAATTGTGCGTCGACACAAAAAAACGTGTGCTTCACATTGCGCCAGTTTAAAAGTGACCAAAAAACGCACTTCTTAATCGGAGAGAAGATTAAACCACGAAACTGAAAAGCAGGATCACGAAAATAGATGCTGTTCTTAGTATGGTGTTCATTCACTCACGCCTTTGTATAGAAAGGGTTTTTAGGGAGAGCCCCGAGTAAACCATTTCGGGCAGAATTCCTTTTTCCCGCATCCAACGAATGCCCGCCTTATTCACAGGTGCTGTCGGACGAAGAGCTGTCGTCACCCCTGACTCACATCGAGAAAGTGATCGGGGCCGAAGAGGTCGGTGGCCTGAGCGACGCAGTCGCCCAAATCCTCGAAGATATGGATTCGGAGCCCAGGCCCAAGACGCGACCGCGCACACGCAGGACGATGACGTCGGCCGCGGGTTTCGCCGCGCCAGCCGTGTCTAAGAGGGACACCGGTGTGCAGACCGTCAACGATCCGGTGACCGATGAGGCACCCGAATACGCCGCTCGACCCCCGCCCTGCAAGAAACGCGAGATGATCCCTTCCATGGCTGTCTTCCAGGAGGTCGACAGGATCGCCCTGCAGGTACGCAGGACGTGGTGTATGCCACAAACGCACGTCCCGCAAACTTCTGTCCCTGCCTGTACGTGCAAGTGAATCGCCGTAATTGTGAGCGTCAACCTTGGCATTGGTTAACTATGCTCTGAAATTTAGACCGCCTTTCTCATTTCGACTAACAAGACATTCAACAATGAAAGCCCAGTCCCTGTTCCATTTCAATTCACTAGAAGAATATGACTGGAGCACTAGATTCCTAAGAAAAAAACGCGTTCTTTTCACTCAAGACGATTTTAAGCTCTGGCCGCTTTTATACAGGACGTTTGCTTATGTTTAGAATTATATTGAACCGACCTTCATATGACTCGCGGAGAAGACGCCGCCTTCTTTGATGTATGCAGGTTAGCACTTAACCTAAATCCTGTGGAAAAGCGTTATCTGTACGATTAATTGCAGCACACAGCGCCGCACACGCACGCAGGCGCCTCCCCCCCCCCACACACACGAGCCTGCCTGCACATACACTTATACAAAATGAGTAGCAGAGGGTCAAACTTTTCGACTAGGCTGCCCATAGGGATGGTGAGTACAATAACAGGCAAGGGAGGGGAAAAGTATATAACCCCCCCCCCCTTCCCCGCCTTATCTCAGAGAACAATTTCATTCTGTTCCGAAACCGTTTAAACGCGGTCTACTATGTACCGAAGAGAAACGCCTTTTGTTGGTAATTCTTATTGCTGTTAATTTCCAAAAATTAGTATCGACACTACATAATTTTAAAGCAGCTTAATGTAGCATAACCTCCATTTTTGCAATGAAAATGACAGAGCAATTCTTCGGCGACTAAAACTATGGGCAATAACAAACGTGAACATTGTGACATTATCTATAGTTGAACGGTTGGCGAATTACAAACTATTCGAACACGAGAACACGTGGCATGCAATATTGGAAATGCGTTTGTAAATTTATTGTTCTTCACCGTATTAAGTTGTTGAAATACAAGAAACATCGTCACAAAGCTGTAAATTGATGTCTGCAGCACCCCGACCAGTTGCACTGCCTTCTGAGCAGTTGCAGACGGTAGCATAGCACACGGAGTCCCTAGTAAGCTTTAACAGGCCATATTCGAAATTGTATCTCCTAAAATGTGCTGGATTACTGCCAAAACTTGGTCATCGAAGCATCGTCAGTGGCTACCGGTAAAAGTGTCAACCAGGATCTCAACGACATCTTACTGAACAAAAGCGGGCGACTCAGCTTGGACGAACGCCACCATGTTCTCACTGTAAGTACGCAAAAGCAGCAACGCTAACTTGTGAAAATTGCGTACTAACGCTCATGCTATTTCCCTGGTAGAATTTTGCGCACGCGCACTTTAGACCCATTATTCCGCTAAGGATGCAGTCACGCAAAGGACAATTATTGAAACTTCCTATTACCTAATCCATGTGTGTCTGGAAAATGGAGCGTTTATTGACTTAGTCTATCTACGAAGTAATGGCAGTACGCCGTTATAATGAATGTTTAAATTAAATTTTCTGGTGTAAGATCGAGAATGTGTTAGAATTCCGCAGTACTGCACGGAACTTGAGATGCGTGCATAGGCACGCGCACAATGGCGCTCGCCTGCTGCTTGGGGTGAGACCTGTGTTTCTCTCTGGCCAAGCTGCCAAGGCGAGCGGAAAACGAACACGAACACGAACGTCGCGAATCGATAGCCATCACCCTGTCGAGGACGCGTTCCGCCGTCCTTGTTCGTGGCTGGAGAGAACGTAGCTGTCAACGGGAACAAAGCGTAACAAAGAAAAACAAAAGATGTCCATGCGCGCGTGCCAATATCGATGAAACTTTGGCTTCTGCGGATGCTGGAATTCCACGTGTATTCTTGTTTTGGCTGTGATTTGGGTCTGATCAATGTTTCATGCCATGTACTATACCTGCATTGCGGAAATGTACGATTGGGTCGGAAAAAAAAAAAAGTAAATACCGTGCAAACACGCTTGGTCCATTAGGGGGGGATGGGGTACGCGAATGTGCGCAACGTCTGAAAGACATGAGACGTGAGGAAGGTTGAGTAAAAAGACATGGCGACGAACGTAGTACTTCCTTAACAGACGGACCCGCGGCAGGATGCCTTTTATACCTTATGGGCGCGCCGATTATCATTTCTCTTTAATTTGTTTTGGCTTTCTGCGGGGTGCTTTCTTGGTCTTGCTCAGAAGCAAAAAAAAAAAAATGGCTACAGTTTAATCTGCTAAACATAGTAACGCAAAATTGCCGTTTTTCTTGGTTAGGCTTAGATTTAGGCAAGGGCAGACATCGATTAAATTGCCGAGACTGGAGCCGCGGACGCCGTAAACTACAATAGGGATCATTTGATGCTGTATTTGCGGTCAAAACTCTAGGTCAAAGGTCCGTGGTTGTACACCATAGGTGGTACCACGGTCAGTCTATATTGTTACACTGTGACCTCTGGCTCGTTGAAGGTGAAGCACCCATTGAGGTTGACCTTGGCTAATGCATCTTGCATTCTTGGGAGTTTTGTGCTTTATTGTCTGGCAAAGGACGCGAACGACAGCCACGCACCCAAATCTAGCCAATCGTACTGCTCTGAGGGCCTCTAACCGGAAGAGAAAAATAAGTAGAGTGGCATTATGTGCGTCAACAAAATTCAGAAAATGAGAAAATCAAAATTGAAATACATCTTATTTGAAGTAGTTCGAGGTTTGTGCAAATAATCCATATCAGCCGTTTAACTGCGGTGATAAATGATCAACAAACTACGAGTATTGCATTCGTGCTTTATGCGGGGCTTTAATGCTCGTTTTCCTTGGTTTTGATATTCGCGCATTGGTTATGATCTTTGAAAAACTTGTCACTTGATCAACCAGTTGATCGATTCTCTAGCCGTCGACGGAATTCCATCGACAGACGAGCAGAGCAGAGAACTACTGTAACAGGATGCTCGTCCTCCTCCATCTCGCACAGTGTGGTAGCATAAGCAGGGGCCCGGGGGCTCTATTTATACACGTATCGCCCCTCTAGCGTCTTCTACTTCCGCTTCACACTCACGTCAGCTCACGTTACCTTCACCTTGACAGTGATCACGGGCCACTTGGTGGCCTATGTGACTATGCCCCAAGGTCATATGACGACCATCAGGTCATGTGACCTTGGCAGCGGTCACGGGCCACTTGGCCTTCGTAACTATGCCCCAGTCACATGGCGACCACCAGGCTTAGCACAAAAGTTTGACCTCTAAACCTCATTACCTTGACCTTGGCAGTAGGTCACGGGCCACTTGGTGGCCTACGTGACTATGCCTCAAAGTCACAATGGCGGCCACCAAGCTTAACAAAGAAATTTGACCTCGAAATATCCCTCCCGACGGCAGGTCATGTGACCCTGACCTAGACAGCGGTCATGCCCACTTGATGGCTTACGGGACTATGTCCAAAGCCACATGGCGACCACTAGATCACATGACCTTGATAGAGGTCACAGGCCACTTGGTGGCCTACGTGATTATGCCCCAAAGTCACATGGCGACACCAGGTTTAACACAGACGTTCAACCTATAAATCTCCTTCATGGTGAAAAGCGGGCATACCCGACGGCTCGATCTACCTGCCCTAGAGAAGCTTTCACTTAAAAAAAGGAAACTCAGTAAAGCGCAGTCTGAAACCAGTGATAAAAAACAATAGCAGGCATTCAAAAATTCAAAACAAGGTACAGCTGACACGTCCACATCATGGTACGGTTTTAACATGTCAGGAGTAAAGTAATGCGTAGCACCGAGGAATGGGTCAATGCGGATGCGATTAGTAATCGGCCTGTTTATTAGTGGAATAGACGGCATTCAAGGCCCGTGAATAAGCTATCGGGTCGGATTTTTTTTCAGGGTGCTTAACTGGCGTGGTCTTTATTGCATGCAATGTAGGTCAGAAGATTTATTTTCATTTTTAAGGGAGGAGTGCGCTTTGAACCGCGAATGTAATGATTAGCAGTAAAAGAAAGAATGAAAAAGGAATACAAGGGAAACAGAAAACACAAAACAGCAAAGAAAAAGTGGGCTAACACACTCGCCTTTTTGTGCGAATTACTCGAAGTTCTGAGAGCGAAAGGACAATAGCTTCATACAATTCCATTACCTCCATTTTCGTAATCAATCTTTTTTTTACGGCTTGTAAAGTTTAAATATTGTTACAGGCATAGACATTAGATTCCTTTTTTTATGAGCATGCTTTTGTGGGTTAAATTAATGGCCTCATTTTTCGCATTCGAACAAAACGAAAAACCAGAACAATGTTTTGTTAAACATACTGCACAAAAAGAACCAAAGTAGCCTTAAATAACGTTCTTCAGGAAGGGCATTTCTCATAGTGTACGCGTGTGTTTTCGGGAGATAAGGCACACAGCGACCGAGGCTCTTGGACTGCTTGTCGGTAAATCGAACGAAGATTATTCTGCAGCTGTCCTTATGCGAGTTTATAAGGACCAATCGGGGCTGTAACACAATACCGGGTAGGTGCGAGGCGCCTTATTCTAGATGCGGAGGTGTGTGATTGCTGATAGCTGAAACAACCCGAAGCCATCAGGACTCTGTGGCGACTGCACTCGTGCTAGTGAGCCACGTGTGAAGCCTTCCAACGCGTCATTAAGATCGTGTTGTAACAACGCTCGCTGCTGGTTTTTGGCTGTAGAACCTGCGAGAGCCGATATTCCGTGCTGTTCTTGAATCACTGAAAAATGCAATTTAATTTCTTGTTTAGAATCTCCCAACGCCGCCTGACATGAACGTTTCATGTTGCTTGGACAATACACTGTGCGTGACGCTGATTAAACTCGATCTGCAATTGACGTTAAGCTTACTCTCATTAGGCGTCAACGAAAAACTCACTGGAAGGAACTGAGCTCCCGAATTGTTTCACTTAGGGTAGGTAAAAAAGGGCACATTGGGTGTTTGTTTTTTTCATTGTAAGAATATGCGACCGCAGATATGAAAATATTAGTAACCCCTTCAGTATGTGAAAAGCCCCACACGGATCTACAGACATTTTTTAAGCCCATCAGTAACAGCCGCCGCTCATAGTTTGGCAACACCGTATCATCTGTCTGGTGCTGCAACTGCTTTACTTCGTTTTTAGTACATTTTCAGCCTTATGATTTCTAAGCAATGCCGAAGATTCTACTTTAAAATAAATAAATAAAATTCTCATTCCAAAACCATGATTTCTTCCTCGTTCTATTTTGTTTCCATTTTTTAATCTCTGTTTCACGCTTCAGTACTTTTACTGCATATACGGCACACACACACATGGCTATGACAGCAATTGTTCTGGACAATCATGCCACTACGTGTGCCGCATCCGCGATATAAGCCTCCCATTTTCCCGATGCTCTGCCACAACTTTTCCGGCCTGTTGTCTCGTCACAGCCCTCTTTCTCTTGGATGTTATAAGCCGACTAGTCCGACATAAAGCCTTCTTGGAACGAGAGAAAGAAGAGGCTGGAAACTGCCGCCTTAAAGACCTTCCTCTGCTCACTCCATAAAGGTGGGGCTAAATAAAAAGGTGCAGAAGCTAAGAAAGAAATAAGACGCTACATAGAAACGTTGCCAGCAGAAAATCCACGGGGAGGCAAGACACTGGGAGCAACACTTTAAGAAGCTTAGGGATTAAAAAAAAAAGTGTAGCGAGCACCATACAATGCAAGAGGATCAAGGCTGATAGGAGAAAGGTTTCCAAGTACAAACAAACATTCAGTGAAGCACACGAAACACTCAAGGATCATGAATTACACAATTCATAGAATGTACGTAGTGCCAGCGAGTTTGCCTTTACAAAAACCAATACGCGGTTCGCTCGTTCACGCTTACAGACGTACTGCAATGCGAATAACAGTGTTACCTATAGTGGTCAAGCTAGGTAGCGTATAGCTGCCGGTAGCGAGCGGAACTCTGAGCACGTTTCGGGTAGAATGCGGGACCATATGAAAGTTGTGAAATCACCGGCCACAAAATGATGATGTAGGCTATTATCGCTTTACGCGTGATCTCCCGTTATGACGGCTGCCTCTGACCGCTCTATGAATTGCATCCAGTGCACTCCAGCAGCGTGCACACTTTGTGAGTATTTTGCGCTGCTCGGCCCGTGGTCTCCGCATCAACATCGTGACAAAAAGTGGTGCGACGTGAGTAGCATTTTAGCAGACTGCCGCACACGGCGTCTATGCCGCGAGCAAGCGTGGCTCTGTCGAAAAATACATTGCGTTGGTGGGAAATAAGCAGTTTGCAAGATTAAACTATGCTTGCTTTCGGAGAACATCCTTTAAGAGACTTTTCTTTTCCCACTTTTTTTTCCGTACAGTTTTGTGGGCTGCCTAAGCGGCACCAGAATAAATGTAAGACACACAATTCACAGCTAGTCTCTTCGAGGAGTAACCTGTCGTCGCCAGCAATCATATCGCCTATATTTTGATGTGGCGTGTCTTTAGAGTATTTATTTATTCCTATGAGCTCTTGGGGGGCCGACCTTTTTTGTGCCTGAGCCAGATGCAGGAAGCGCCTATTCTAGCCACATAGATGTCGTAATTCAGTGAGAACGTAAATTTTTAAAATGTCTGCTCTTTAACAGGTACTGATGTACACCGAAAGCTCAAAAATATAGCCGCATACGTCAGAGTTCAGTGACCGCCTTTGATCAGGCGAGGTTTGGTGTAGCAGCGTGTAATTCCAGTTCGGAATGTGTAGGCATCAGCTCACAAGCTGCCTGGTCAGCTGTCGTATCTCCAAAATTGGTGCGCTTACAGGGCGCCGGTTAGCCTATCACTTCTGCCGCTTCCTCTATCTACTCTATCTGTGAAAATGATAAAAGTAAACCACCTCTCCCAGAATAGTTGCAAGTCGAATCCGGCAGCTCCACCAGACTCGAAGGAGCAAGCTTGCGGATTCAATGAGGACTCCTGTCGTTGTAGTAAAACTATGGAGGCGGCCGATCTATTTTTAACTTATACTTTAACCTTGCGTTGTATTTGAACATGCATGCCAATACTGTTTTCCTTATTTCGTATGCAGTTTGTGTTTTAGTGTAGGGAACTAATGAATTTATAGCTTTAAACTTACAATACTTAGTTTTACAGATGTGTGTAAGTTGTTTAAGACAAAAGCCGTTTTGCTATCGAATGGGAAGTTACTGGAGTGTGTTTTTATTACAGTAAAACACGGGAAAGGCTTGCTCCGTTAGGAGCATATAGCTATGTATTAATTTCGCATCTCCCCCTTTGCTATTTGCCGTGATGTTCTACTCAATTACAAGATGTCAACTGGGGCCCGTATTAAGAGTTTCCGTTGCACTGTAAAAAATGTGTGTGAAATTACAGGTATTGTTAAAGAAAATTTCTATACCACTACATAGAATATCTTTTATACTTCATTGACCGAAATGCATTCACGAAAAAAACAGTTTCTGTTTACCAGCCGAAACCTTGATTGCAAGGCAAATAATTCGATATTTTTTGCCGTAGGTTTTATTTTCTACCCCAAACTGATTTTTACTTGAATAGCAGGTAAACTCTGAATAGAAAGCGAAATGGTGTGATAACCTGAAGACGCTGTCCGATCATCGGCTGCGTAACAATTTCGATTCAAAAGCAGATAACTAGTGGCGCCACATTGAGGTCTGTGTTTGGTTGGCTCCCTGCTACAGTGTTACCTGTTACGCCTTGTTCAACTTGCTTCTTTTTGGAGGCTAGACAACGGCTGTTGCGAGGCCAACCTTATGCGTGCCATCGAGTATTGCCAGCGCCGAGAGACATTCGTGAGATGTAGTTGGCAAGGCTTTCTCGTTAACATAGTGTTCATTGAAGAAATTGGCGCTTAATGCATTTTTTATTTGTTGTTACAGACAGAAAACGTGAAATGAAAGAAAAGTAAAAAAAAAGATATATTTGCATCATTATTTTCACTGCGACAGGAAAAAAAAACAGAAATAAAAAAAAAACGCGGTATAACAAAAAATGTTTTATCAGTTTAGAAAAGTTTTCTATCAGTTGTAAACAGAATAAACTGTAAAATCACAAAAAAATTAAAAAACAGAAAACATAGCAGAACAGAAAATTTCTGGCAGTTCAACAAAAACTTTTTACAGCGTGACGCCAACCTTGTTAATGGCGTCGCCGGTTAGCTACCAGCCCTGACGTAACAGTAAATACTAATAGTAGAAGAGGAAAATAAATATAAACTTTGCAAGATGAGGAGCCTGGTTTTGCACATGCGCACGCAGGTTCCTACCACTGCCAAGACTACGCTCCAGAGCCTGGTCTACCACCTCATCTCCTACTGCAGAAACGACCTGCAGAAGATCCGCATGTTCTTTCGATGGATTGCGGAGAACATCTCGTAAGTGGCACATAAATCTTATAAGCAAGGGCTGTTCCTCCTGGGGTTGAAACACTGCAGAATATGGAAGTAGAACGTTACTGGCCATATGTATCGTGGGTGGGAAACGCGTGCTGTGCCTTTTGCCTGCGCTTGTTTGTTCCCCACATGTGTCCATGTTTATAACCCCCACCCCCTGTTTAGAAGGGAATGCAATGTTTACAGATGTGCCTTGTTTCTCAAGCAGTTACACATATATTAGTTACGTCAGCTAGAGTAATGCACCTACGACAGGCGGTGTGAGCTGTGCAGAATTCCAGGAGTTACTTATCCAATACCCTGCTTGTAAAAAGGAATAGATTGTGCGGAGCTGGGAAGGCAGAGGTTGCTTTTATGGAAGCCATGCGCGCTGAAAGCGCGCATGTCTCTATGCGCGCTGGACAGTGTCGGACAGAACGCCTGCGCCCATGTGCGATGCATGCGCATCCACCCGCCACTTCTACCTATTACACTATAATAAAGATGGGAAACTAGTTCAGAATATTGATCATGAAGTTTGATAAATTTTGTAAGCAAGTAATAGTATCTTGGTTATCGAGTTCACATTTGAAAATTTTATTCTCTGCAATGAGCAACAGCTCCAGTCAAAGAGTGAAGTGTAACATGATATAACAAATGATGTGGTTGTCAACTAAACATGGAATGTTTTCTCAATGCAGAAAATAAAATTACATAACCAAACGGCAAGACAAAAGTTACAGACAGCTTAACTCAGTTAATCGCGGATTATTGTGCAGCAGCAGCGTGTTCTGACAGGATTGTGTTTGCTGTATCTCAATTATTAAACGTTTTTTTGCTGACTTAATCAGGCGGTCATGCTTCGAGACCACACATCGCATCTGCTTTACAGAGACGATCTTTTTAAAGTAATGCTATTACTGGCGATGGCGCTGGATACGAATTACACTTTGTAAAGTGGTTTGGCACATGCACGCCTCTCACCCGTCGACACTCGAAAAGGACAAAGGTCAAATCGGCGTCAGACATCGGGTTTTCGGGAGAAGGCGGGTAGTATTGTTGCAGCAGTAAAACAACGCTATAGTTTGAAGTCCCACAAACTTTATGTATCCGTTTTATTTGTGAACAAGAAAGTAACGTTTGTTCACTTGCTCTGTAGGCCGTCGATCCAGGACACAGGGTGTGCTTCCTTTTCACAATCTGTACTTGCGCCGGGCTATCACAACAGCTGGAGAAATTCGGCTCATTAGAGGGTGTCCTGGAGGTTCCGCATAGTTTCCTGTTATTGCGATAAGCTTCGGCACAAGCGATGTGGCGTCGCGGCAACTGGAAAAATGTTCGCGGCCTAATGAACGCACGCGGCATTATTGACTACAGATAGCTAGGACCCCAACAGCGCTACACAGTTCTCGCAGTTGCATTAATACAGTGGAGGGTTCGAGTCCCCCAGAGCGCGACATATTGGGCAACCGTCGTAAGTCAAAGATTTATCAAAGTTAGCACTGCCTGATTCAACTTCTTGATACTCGTGTTTGCAGTGACCGAGTGCACCATTCATGCAACAACGTTTCTCAAACGTGCGTTCTTTTTTTCAGTGCCCATATCTTCGGTTGCAGTTGGTGGAAATCCGTAATAACTTAAATAACGCTTTGCAAATAGCACATGAAATGAAACAACAGGTATAAACTAATATACATTACGTATTTTGTACAAAGGAACGACCCCGCCATAGGCGCAGCGCTTGTCGTTCACGTCGACAGGGTGACATATTATATTCATCTGCCGTTGTATGCCCTGCAAGAGTGTTTTGTCGGCTCATAATATAGCCTCGCACTGCTGTTCAGGAGCAAGTCTAATCAATCTGGAAACACTGACTATAAGAAAACTACAAGATCATCTTAAAGGCTATGTTTTCATCTGTTTCTGAGCAGCACGGCCAAGTTTACGCAGAAATGATTATCAGTAGTACCTGACCCAGAATTATAACATTGCATAATAGCATTTTTGAAAAGTACTCGAACTTCTGGTTTATTCTGCTCTCTAGTCTCACGGCGTTGTCTTATCACAACTATGTCGCAATCTTCACTGAAAAATACACTTGCAGGAGAGGAGGAAGAGGAAAACGATTTCGAGGAGATGGAGGTAATAGAATCCGTACATTTTCAGAGCCAAGTACACAGGATGAGGGAAGGAGGCAGGATCAGGACAATCGCTGACCCTGTTCTACGTATTTGTGTTTCCTGATTGAGAAACATTTAACGAAAAATAGTTCAATTTGAGTATACTGATAAGCTGCTGTCCTATATTGACCCTGAAAATGCACTTATGGTCGCATCTAATGCAACAATACGTATATAGGTTGTCTATGTGAGTGAATGTGAAATTTAAAATCTGGGTCCGGACTCTCTAATTTACAAATAATTCTTAAAAGTTGTTTCTTACGGCCACTAGGAAGCGATTAGAGCGGTGCCTCATTGAACATTCTTCCAAGGACAAGTCGTACGCACGATATCTTTGAAAAGATGCCAGTAAATAACATGCCTAAACTAGGCAGATGAGCAATGTCGAAGGAAGAAAAGAACGTATCTGACTAGCAAGCATGCTGATAATGAAAATCATGTTGTGCGTGACACATTATAGTACTCAATTTGAAAATCAAAAGGGCTGTATACTGGGCCAAAATAAACTCTCTGTACCGGTCATACGATAACTTGGGTTACATGCAGGTTATCAATGAAGGCAGTGAAGTTAGTAATACAGGTAGGGATGGAAATTAATAAGACATTGCAACTTCGGAGCGCATCTTGTAGCAGTGCAAAACATTTTTACTTTTAAAGGTATGCATATTCAGCGGATTCAAAGGAATACGCTAGTCACACTATCAAGTGGTCGCACAAATAACCATAAAACGCACAGGCAAGAGGTGTTCAGGAACTTTTCAGGGCCTCCAGGCGTTTCAGGAATTCTCCGCTCCCGCATTAAACAGACGTGCACGGGCAGGTAACTTATTCAAGCGTCTTCCTTATTAAAAGGATTCTCTCCTATGATATTTTTAGATGGCCCACTATCAGTCTAACTTCTGAAATTTTTCTGAAGGCTACGTCGCTCTCAATTTACTTTCAGCCATGAGCCTCCACGGCGCTGGTATCTCACGCGCTACTCTAAGCTTTCGCGATAGCCTTCAGGGTGGATAAGACGGAGCGTTCGCCGCAGTGTCCTCAATTTGAAAAGCGCGACGACGGAGGACGCCCTACGACGCGGGCAAAAGCGGCGTTGTTCGTCCGTAAGGGGAAAGGGGCGGCCGCCGGGAACCTTGACCGGTGTGCCGCACGACCCTATCTCGGGGAGCACGCGTCAGAAACGGCAGGGGCGCGCTTTGCATAATGTATGAGCCCACCGCGCACGACTGGCGATCGAGGAGGGAGTGAGTGAGCTTATACTCTGCGGCCAGAAGCGGCCGGCCTGTGGGCTCCGACCACTGCTTCTGCACTGCGCGCAGTCACGTGACTCGTTGGTGCGTCAGTGCTTTCTTCTTTGCTGGAGTGCGGCGAGTATCTGACGAGGGAGCTGAGTAGACAAAGGAGTGCGTGGTGGTTTTCGGCGGACAATTTTACAACGGGTATCTTGAGTACACTTCTACTCCGAAAAAAGGCATTAATATTATCGGCCAGTAATTCTGAAGAAAAAAAAAATAAGCACGCGTACTTTTATTACTGTTTGGAAGACTCGTTTAGAACCGGCTTTCGCGAAGCTCGTTTAGAGCATAGCGAAGCGCCGTGTGAAAAACATAGGTTGCGTTTTGACTGTGTTGGTACAGAAAGCACAGCTGTTTCACATTGTTTTTCAGATTTAGGTCGAGGACGTTATTAAAATTCCAGATAAATATCTTTTTGTTACTGCTTAACTCAGTGCCTTGAACAACTCCGTAGAACAGGACAGCGACGTCTTTGTAATGTGTCACGGCATAATAAGTTTCGAAACTGTTTCGAGTTACTTAAGGCAAATAGTCTTTTAAAGTACCTTGCTGTCCAAAGAGCAAGGCGGATTGCGGATGCTATTTTAGCAAGCTGGGTTCATTCCAGTGTTTATAATTCGTCCGTACGATGCGTGAAACCCTTCGATGTGAATGACGCCTTATCTCTAGCCCATACGCAAGAAACAAGCAACAACAACAACAACGACACAAAAAAGGGAAAAGCAATCGTCACGTGGCCCGCCGGGGTGGTGCAGTAGTAAGACGCCCGACCACTGTGCCAAAGTACCCGGGTTCCAACCCGACCTTGGCGGCTGCGTTTCGATGGAGGCGAAACGAAGAGGCGTCCGTGTGCTGTGCGATGTCAGCGCACGTTAAAGGTCTCCAGGTGGTCGAAATTACCCTGTAGCCCTCCCCTACAGCTCCTCTTTCTCGTTTTCTACTTTAACTCCCCCTTTCCTTCCTTCCCTTACGGCGCGGTTCAGGTGTCCACAGTAACAGGTGTGACAGATACTGCGCCTTTCCCTTCCTATGAATCAATTAATAATATTATTATTAATCGTAGCGTGGCTTTTGGCACGCCTGCGTACAGGCGTGCCGTCAGCCAAGAGCTTCAGACTAAATGGCTGGCACAAAAATGACAATTAAGCTGCAATGTTGTTTGTCAGGAGGCAAGCCAGATAGCATTTTACATCATGCTAACGTCATCATGCCACTGCACTAAATAAATCTTGGTTTTCAAACGCCGCCATCACCGAAAACATTCCCGAGGCGGCGATCCTAGAAGGGAACGCTAAGAATATCTTTTTTTTTTTTGCATTCGGAGAAATAGGCATTGGAAAGGGAACCTAGCAACAGTAAGTGCGCACAACCGACAAGCGATGCAGTAAGAGAATACCGAGAGTCAAAGCGACAAGGTGAAGAACTTATGCTTGGATAATGAGGTCGCGACTGCAGGAAAAAAATTATATGATATGATGATAAGGTCTAGGAACGGGCTTTATTTTTTCTGCAGGGGAGCCGACAGGGCTTGTGATGGTAGGAATCACTTTTCATTTCAAATTTGTCAATTGCTTGGAAGCTTGTTGAGAAAATTTCGTTATTAAGAACGGTTTTTTTAGCAGAATCTTTCTTATTCTTAAGCGTTATGCGGCAAAGCATATTCATACGAGAACTTTTAAACAGGAGTTAACTTTCACTCATCCTGCGATTCACCGATGTGCCAATCCGTTTTATTGTTTACTCATTCTCCTCTTCCCCTATTGTTAACTGGTTTTGCCGCTTAATAAAACATCAGCCAGAATCTTTGCAGTGCACAAACTATTAAAGATTACCGCAGCTGACTGAATATTTAATGAAGCTTGTCTGTTTATTCCAGTGATAAATGGCATAACACTACTTTATCTTCTATGCAAGTATGCTGCCTCAAATTTTATTTGTATTAAACAATAGAGCACCGCTTAGAAACCTGGTACTCCTCTTGCAATGTTCAACGACTTTCCTCAATAAACTTCTGCTCTGATAGCCTGATCTCTGAGCTTCCTTGATTTTCTTGATGCAGTAGGGTTTCAATATCATATTATAAGATCCAGCAACTTCACTAGATTAGCTTGTGAAGAGAGCCTTGCAGGGCGATAAATCATTGGCCCACCGTCGTGCCCAGACTCGACCGATGTCCACTTCTTGCACACATCTCACTGCATCCTTGTGCCGAGGTACTAGAGATGTGAAAGATACAAATGTTTTCAGCACAAAAATAAATAAAGAAAAAAAAACAGGGGATGGGAAAGCTTGATATTCTTGAAATATTGCATACATTAAATGTGTACTCAAAACAAGAATACAAATATACTTTGAATTATCAAACGCCCAAAGTTTTTAACCCAAAATTTGTTTTCGTTCATTTTTATTCCTGTTCACACATGCCTGTATATATGCAATATTGTCTGATGTTTTGCTTTCACCAATGGTCTCACTTCTTGACATATCGGAAGCCATAGCCATGATGAGGCAAAAGATGCGTACGCGAAGCTACACTGGTATGTGTTCTAGAAGTGGCCATCGGCAGAGTCTGTATACAAAGGTATGTCAACAATACCGTTTGATAAGAGCCTCTTCAGAATCTAACACAATTAATTTGTGAGATCTACGACGGTGCTGTTGAAATTATACTGCGCCAGGAAAAGCGCTGAAGCTGAAAAGTAAGCCAATCGGTGTACATTTTAGAAACGCCTGTTAGGCGAATTTAACCACAGCTTCACATGATGATGATTGATGATGTGCTAAGACAAAGTAAACGGCTTTGATTCGAAGAACTGACACTGGTTTCGAAGGAACGTCCTATTAAATATGAAAAATGGACATCTTTTAAGATCTGATGACTACCTGCATCTAAATTATTCTTGGAATAGAAAATTATGTCATTCACGGCAACTTGAGATTTCGCTAACAAGGCTGCGATGCCGTATCCCACCTTTAAATTTCTATCTTTACAGCTCTGGTTTGGCACTGTCTCCCGTCTGCGCATTTTGCGGTGAACAAGAAACATTAGATCACTTTTTATTGTTTTGCCGCCGCTTTACTACGCTGAGAAAACAGTTGACGGAAAGGCCATTGCAACAGCTTGGCCTTAGCTTAAGCAGCCCGACATTGTTATCATTTGGCGCCACCATCCTTGGGCACAGTCACAGGTCTGTGTTTACCGCCATGCAAAATTTTTTACTGGACTCAAATCGTTTGCCTTGCTAAATATTTAAACATCACTTGCTCTACAATTGTAGTGTCAATCTCCCGTGAGTGTTACCACTTTTCATTTTATATTTCACTTATTTCCTGTTTTGTTTCCTTTGCTCTACCCCTCAAATCATTTTTTTTTATGCAAGTATATTAAAAAAAAAAAATCTCTTTGCTACCCAATTCTTGGCCGATCCCCCTCTGTGGGTATGTGCCATAAGTTATTTGGACAACAACAACAACAACAACAACACTGGCTTGAAACCCCCGATCTTCTAAACTTGCCAATCTAGTTTCTAACTGCTTTTACTAATTGGGATACTATCGGTGGTTGAACATATGGCACGGTAATTAAGAGTAGGAAAATTTGAGAAAAAATATTATATTCTCAGGTTGTGCCTGCACGCACTACAGTGCAGGAAAATATTATTGCAGCTTTTTGTTAGGGCTAGTTAATTTATGATTGCGGAGGGGATTGGTTCACAGCGCAATATATTTCGGGTCGGGTTCGAACCCGGGTACTACGGCACTGTAGTCGGGCGTCTTGCCAACACCTCCTATATAGGAGGCGTTAGCACCACCCCGGCGGGGCAAGGTAGCGGAGATGGCTCAGCTACAGTGGCACAGCTACAGAGCCAATAAGTAGGCCCCTGCATTTTGACCTCGGCGGCTGCGTTTCGATGGAGGCGAAACGAAGAGGCGTCCGTGTGCTGTGCGATGTCAGCGCACGTTAAAGATCCCCTGGTGGTCGAAATTACTCCGTAGCCCTACACTACGGCTCCTCTTTCTCTTCCCACTTTCACTCCCACCACCCTCTCTTCCCTTACGGCGCGGTTGTGGTGTCCACAGAAAACAAGTGAGACAGTTACCGCGCCTTTCCCTTCCTATAAATAAATCAGTTTTTTTTTCCTTCTTTCTACAGCCACAACATAACCAGCATTTCACTGAACACATCAAGGTTCACCGGCGTTCTATAATTCGTTTACAGGAAAGGAAAGACGCCATATCTGTCACTCGCGGAATCCCGCTATCATCCTCACGGTAGACAAGGGGAATTATGAAGAGCGTTGCAAGAATGTGAGAGCTCGATGCTGGTGTAACTGTTTATTGAAAGGTTGCGGGATGCGACCTAATTGGCTCGAAGTACTTCCATGATGATAAAGAAAACAAAATCCGAGCCTTGGCGCGGTTGATAAAGCGCTGTGCTGGGGATTCAAGGGATGGAGGTTCGATTCCCGGTAGAGACAAGGTTTATTAATTTATTTTTAACTCTCGCTCTCGAATGCGTGACACCTCTGCTGTTAACCTTCTGTCGACAACGATGAGGCATTAAAGGCTTTCGCCTCAATACTTCGTCTCCCATATTCTTTGACAGAAGCCATAACGGGCACACATTTATTCAGTCGATCACGATGGGCCCGCATGAAACACAGAGAAGTGAAGCATAAATAGTAGTTTCTAAATGCCTTCATGTCACGTGAGAGAAGCGCCATATGACAGCAACTTTGCTTCTGGTATTAGCCGCGTAGAGGGAACACACTAGTCCTGACAGCACCTGACAGATACAGGTTATTGGTTTCTTCGCAGCGTACAACGGGAGCGAACTGATGCCCTCGCCAACTGAGCTACAACAAATCAGTCGAGCTTAAAATACAAAATTCTTCTCAAACAACGCTGTTATACCAGAGCAAGAACGATCACAGTAATTAACCCCTCTCGCAACTCAATATACTTCGGGGAAGCATTGTTGTCGACTTTGCCTTTGTTTCACTTCTATTATTAGCGCCTGCTTCCAGAGACGGAACTTTTTTGTTGAGCGTAGTATATTATTAACACTACTGTGATGGGCGTGCCTTCGTCTTCCTCTCTGGTACTTCGGTCGATGAAAGCTTGGGAGGACGGCTTGCTGCGCCTAAAGCCCGAGGGCGGCTTTGTAAAGGACATAGGTTGGAGCCTTGTCATAAGAGGAAACGAGCTTTCGGCAAGCATTTAATAATACATTTTGGTGACGCACGACACTGTTGGCGGACCTTTGAAGTCAAACTTTCAGCTCGCACTTAATAAAACATTCGGGTTGCCCACTACATTGCGGTAGCACCTTTCAGTTGCCTGAGCGAAGTGCTTGCTTTTAGTGGCAGATGCCGCGTGTTCGAGCGGCACGTCTTTCTTTTATGAGGTCCGACAAAAGGAGAGAGCGGGGCATACAAAAAGTAGAAGTAGGTCAGCGCCAGGCTTCAACATATCAATTATGTACTAACAGCACGACGCATTCGCGTTAGGCAGCGGACAGGCCCTGGCAGGCACGGTAATAGAAATCTCACAACGGATTCCTTTTTTTTTTTACCCTATCTTACAGTGTAGCTCGGTTAATTGGTTAACATCTGACCTCGTTAACCAGCAGCAAATAGAATCTGACGTAACTATTTTGTAACAGCACGCTGCTACCGCTTCAGTTACTTTGCTTTGTTTCAGATATGACTGGAAATACATGGAAACCAAGCAAACACCCGAGGAAGTTTTCATGTCCAGGCACGGCGTCTGCAAGGACTACTGCCTCTTATTTAGCGAAATGTGCAGGTATGTCTCTGAATAGGAGAGCTTAAATCCAATGCGGTGATATATTACAAGCGAAGACAATGTGTAATGGATTACAGTGTGTGCACGATGAGAGAACAGCGCGTTGACAGGGTGCGTGACAGGAGGAAGCGCAAGGCTTCGGGCTGGGTCGCTTCTTTTTACGCTCTTTGGCAGAGCATTAGCTGAGGTTTCAGGAGATCTCTCTCGTATCACGGATGTATCGCGAAGTGTGTTGCTTGAGAGCGCGCTGTGTTCTCCACAAGTTTTCGTGTCCTTTCTGAAAAAAAAATTGTGAGCACAATAAGCAAACTTGCGAAGTCATTGCCGTGACAAGATGCTATTTTCGTAAACGTTTGTAATAGCCGTAGAATTTTCAAGACACTGCTACTCGAACCGAAGCCTTACATTTATGTGCAGCTGTGGAAACGAAGCATGATTTTTTTTTTTTTTTCACGTTTAAAAGTAACGAAAAAATTAGTTGTGATTTAGCTCTAGTTAACCCCAGCTGAATTGCGAAAGCAACGGGGAAAGCTTCTTTTGCCTGCTACATTATTCCCCTATCATGCCCTGTGAGTGTAAGGTGCTACATTATTGGGGAAACTTATGATCATCCTTTTAGGGTATGACGCGAGAGCGTAAGCAACAAACCCACATATAAAGTCACGCTTCAACCAAGCCGTATGGACGTGCCTGCGTGTTGTATGGGTAACGAGAATGCAAAAGTTTCTGGCAGGCTGATTCTGATGTCACTCTCCCATATGAAAGGAGCGACCCGAGTTCGCAGGTAGCTCCTGGCCGTGGCATAGAGGTAACGTGGATTCAAATGTTATGACAGGCTGGGTGTTTATGAGGAGCCCGGAGGTACGCCTCTCCAAGGCATAGCTGCGGTCACCCGAGGTCTCGCTTTAGCTGTCGTAGTATTGCTTTCGCAATAAAAAAATGCACGCGCGAACAAACACAATATAGTGTCGTGCAGCTGCATAACGTGGATTTGACGGAAACGAATTGCGCGATTGTCGTTACGAATGATACGAACGCAAACAGAGATGTGGCCATAGTTATTCCACAAATTGTACAGTAGTTAGGTGTGACTGCAGTAATACTGATTGTATATGAGCTGGGTGGTGCATAGCTTCATCTTGGCAGTCCTTCGTATTTAATTGGTTTTGACTATTCTTTGCGGACGCCACTCTACAGAGGTATCTGGAACTGAGAATGAATCTTTGTCTACTCCTTTGCCGTTGTACGGGTGAGAGAAAGGAAACATAAGATGCTCAAATAAATATCTGCACGGGACCAGCTTGATTATGCCATCGGGTTAGGTGTCGTATTCAATCAAGCCTACGATTCTCTTCACCTAAATTATATTAAGGCTTTCAGTTACCTGGGCAAGTTGAATGATGGCTAGCTGACGGAAAAACAGCGCGAAAGAACGTAAACAAAGGAACACAAAACAACACAGGAGGAGCGCTACTTAATGGCCAGTTTAACTGCTACTCTGCATATATTATTCCGCGCTCATTAAAAACTTTGAAGGCATGTGCATACTTTATTTATCGTCAGCAGCTTAACTGGCATGCATAATTTTTTAACATTATTTATCAAGCACTTCACTGCGCAATTACTCTGGTAATGTTTGTGTGCAAGTACTAAGTTACCGATCTCAAAACACCAGGCGAAATGGTCTTCTCATTTGCTAAATGTTGAGTCGCCGTTATCAGTGAGATTTCATAAGGCTACTTTACACAAACTGAGCCACTGCACAGAACATAAAACTGCCCTTTCTTGCAGGCTAGCTGGCATCAGAGAGAAAACGCTACAGGGCTTCGCCAAGGGCTTCGACTACCGGCCTGGCCACCAGTTTCATCCGGGCCAGGACGTCACACATGCCTGGAACGCCGTCTTCATCCTAGGTGCCTGGAGGTTCCTCGATACGACATGGGGCACAGGTGCGTACTTCGAGCAGCCCATGCCAATGTCCGGAACAATACGCGTGATGCTGCGCCGACATGAGCTGGCAGGAAACGTAGTCATAGGTTAAACCAGAGTCCTTCTTAGAGTGACTGGAATGCGGCGTCTGACTTTTTTCTAGGGGGCGACGGCGTGCTCTGAAAGTATATTTCTAAACATAATTGCGTTATTGACTAGACCTTTCCACATTCGTCAATGAGCACCTTTATCGCTCGACTGTACCTTTAAAATTGATTTTGTTTTATATGTTATACCGTGCCTATGATATCAAAGTTTAATGAATTAGTGCGTGTAGAACTTAACGTGACACAACTGATCTTTTTTGATCTATAACAAAATAATAAAAATGCGCCGATCTTAACAAAGATGTTCTAGTTATTCAAACTCGGTGTTCCAAATAAATGTAAGGGATGCGTGTCCATGATGCACGGCGACAGACAGCGTCCTTTGATTTTCATAAAAAAAACAAAAAACAAAGGTGAATTAAATAACAGAAATCTGCCCCGTCTATTTCGCGTGCAACACGATAGTACCACTCAGAGTATGCTCAGGGCTCCCACATTTCTTTTTGTGCATTTTGGCATGCTTTCAGGGTTAATGAATCGTTACCACGCTAGTTTCTCATTAACTCAAAGCATGATGAACGTGGTTACAGCGTTGTTATGCTTCCTATATTAGCTGCGCGATGTCTCGAGCTATCTACGCATGTTTAACATTGTCAGAAATCATGCGATGATTTGAAAGAAGCTTCAGGTTGCAGTCGCTCACAGCACGGCCTCGTATTATTTCAAACACACGCTTAAATTAAGATTATTGCACGTTCCTCTTTGTTACATCTGACAGCTCACGTGAGAAGTACGCCTACTGAGGTCAAATACTAAGTTGTCGCACGCTGTGGGGGTTTTCTTGAAAGCAGCTTCAGTATAGTGCTCGTAAGGCACAACTTCAAGTTTAAAAAGCGCAAATCATCGCTGCATCAGCCTGCCCGAATAGTTTCAGACGCCTACTGACAACTTACTAAAAAATAGACGAAGGAATGCCATAGCTAAATTTGTAACTGTTGAGATATTGTGGCAGTACATGTAAGTAAAGAACAATAGCCCTATGGTATAAATACGTAGGCGCCAGTTGCTGACCTGTAATCGCACCATATTCCTACCTGTCTTCACATTAGGCATTTTGCGAAGCAATGGTAGAGAGACGTTCATCAGTTAAAGGACACAAATAGCCACAGAGCCTTGTAGGGTTGTTTCCTGTGTACACAAACTCCATGGCTGTTGACGAGACTAGCCGAAAAAGCACTTTCGTCTTTTCGTACATCGTTCTCTAACCGGATAAAAACATAAACCTGCAGAGATATGGCTGAACCATTTGGGGCTGACGCGCGGGACCTTGCATTGTTTTCACGCGCTTCGCGCAGGCTACACGGATCACACCGGGAAGTTCATAAGGAAAATCAACGAGCACTTCTTCGCGACCGACCCTGAGGTGATCATCTGGACGCATTTTCCTTACGACGAAATGGAAAAGAACTACTCAAGGTAAACCTCTCTGTTATGCGCGATATGACTCCTTTTCACCCATTCGGCTCCATTGCACCACCTGTGCCGCGTATAGAATCAGTGTGCCTTTCATTCCAGGAGCGTTTCGCGAGAAGGCTGTGCCTTTTTATTATCATTCTCCCATACTTCTTCCTACCCGGGAAAAAAACAAACACCAGAATAAAAAGAAGAGAAAAAAGTGATACAATCTCAGCCTTGAAAACCCGGTATGTATTGAGAGCGTGCTGTTGGGAGGAGCGGTATGTGCTGGGTAAATCCAGCTCATGTGAAGCGTAGCTTTATCCCCAGCCTACCCTGGTGCCTCAGGTGGTGCTGGAAAGCGCTCGCTCGAGCGGAAAGCTCGGAGGCGTTCAGTTACACACTCTACATTGCTCAAGGGCAAACAAATTGAGGACAGGCAACGCGGCCGAAAGTGATGTCGGGTGAGCAATAATAGAACATCCTTTAAACTTTTTGTGCACTTGCTCAAAGAAGCGATCTGTTTACACTGCGGCTTTGCCAGCGCACGCACGTTCTTAAGAGGCTCAGATTGTCGGTGGTCCTAGCTTTGTATCAAGCGTTGTTCGAAAGTTAGAGGGAAACGCAGAAATTAAAAGAAACTTGATGCGCGCTCATTGAGACCGCACGTCCAGCAAGTTAGTGCAAATAAATCCGATAAAGCTTTGAGCGACACAGAAAATGTGCCTGGAACGGGCACGCACATATCTGGCCAAGTCGCTAGAAATGCACAGCTAACAAAAGCGCATAGACACGGACAACAGACTGAATAGGGACACAACAGACTCTGAGTTCTACTTCTTAACTCCAGGAAGGAATATTACACGTATCTTAACAAAATGTCAAAATCGTGTAAAAAATGACGTGTATGTTGGTTTTAAATCTTGGTTTTAGGAGTAATGTTTCTGTTGTTTATTGTTCATATTTTGTTTTTATTTATGGCTTGAAGTTGTTGTTTTTTGTATGTGGGAGTGCTTGAATGAGTGTGTATCTTGTTTTTATACATATTATGTTTTGATATGTGTACTTTGCATCATAGAGTTAAGAAATTCAAGTGGGCTCATGTTGTGTCCCTATTGCCTGTTGCTTGTGTTTATGGGCTATTGCTAGCTATGTCGCAGGCACATTCGAAGCTATTATTGAAACCTGCGTCTCGATAGAGCCCCAAGCGCACCTTAAAGAAACCGGAATGCGCCTTTATTGACAACATGCCTGGGGTTCCTTCACGTGATGATTGTGAATGCACTGAGGAGAGCAATTCTTGTTGTCAGCATGTGGTGTTTGTTCTTACACTATTTCCTAAAAGAAGTGTTTTTTTTTTCATATGTGTTTAAATTTTAGCGTGTACGAGTAGAAAGTGTGATGCGAAAACAAATTCCAAGAATAGAAGTCTATACAAGGAAGCACATGACTGCCAGCTGACAGAGGCTTTGGCCATCACCTAAGTGGAAAGGCTTGCACTAACGCTCATAAGAGGAGACTAAACAGAACGGTTAAGAGTAAAATGGCCTCCAGCTCGACGAAGCCTAAAAATAAGTGCTTAAACAAGAAACCTATCTGTGCTTTGCAGCATTAATTAGATTATTCATAGCGCTGTATTGTTTTGTTTTAGCCATGCTGAGGTAGAGTATTAGCGTTTGTTAGGTTAGGTTTGTTGCTTAGGCTTGTTGCTCAATAGAATATTCGTCCATGCTTGGTTCATCTGCGTAGCGAAAACTGTTCTTTGAAGTTGACCAACGCACACACGCCAATGATATAAATACTTCTGTGTGCACTGCGTTCGCAACAGATTTATAGCCATATAAGCCAACGGGATTTCGTCGAATGTTAAACTATAGCAGGCGATACTCTTCTGGTTAAGCCTTTCACATACCCCTACAAGCCTGGAGGCCGCTTTTATTCGTATCAGAATAAAGAAACTCCAAGGTCACACAACAAACCATATCAATGAATATTGCGCGTAAATGTGTTCTTATAGGCGGTCGGCGCACAGCGTCCTCCACGACGATACTTTAATCAAATGAGGTCAGTCCAGAATCAGAGTCGAAAGCGAAATCATTAATACCTAAATAACTATTCGCGACTGCTTGAGCTGGAAGTTGCTGTGGATTTGTGAACTGCTGGACAAAACCAGCCGCAACGAGCATTCTTGAAACCATCTTCAAAGCACCGCGAACTCGCATAGTTTTTCATTTCTTTTTTTTTCCCGATCATCAGGTGGCAGCTCCTGGACAAGCCCCTGACTCTTGACGAATTCAACTCGCTTCCGAAGGTGACGCCACACTTCTTCCAACTCAACATGCGCATGCGCTCAACACCTCAAAACCCCATCACGTTTCGGGTGCGCACGGAGCTTCGGCTAGCCGCGCACGAGCCAATGCGTTACAAGTTCAAGCTCTACCCGTCTGACGAAATTGAGAACGCCACTCTCAACAACTACGTCTTCTGCCAGCTCGTCGAAGACCGATGCGTGGCCTGTTTTGCCGTCACGCCACCTACCGAAGGCCGCTACTTCCTTAAGATCTACGCCAACCGCGAACGCGACATGCGAGCAGCCGCTGTGGGCGATGGGGGCGCCACAGCAGCCAGCGCCAGCCTACAGAACATTGGCATCTTCCTGCTCGACTGTGTACGTGCCAAGAAGTACCTGATGCCATTCCCGCTGAACGAGGTTCCGTGGGGTCCCACTCAAGCATTCTACGACTACAACATGCGGCTAGTAGACCACACGGGGCCCGTGATCGTGTCGTGGGGAGCCAAGCGCAAGCTCACCATCGACATGTCTGAGTCGATGCTCGTCAGCCACCAGCTGCTGGACACGGACGGTGTTGAGATGGACCTCAAAGGAATGATTACCCGCGAGGACAAGGACCGTCGCGTCACCTTCCAGATAGTGCCTCAGCGCGTGGGCATGTTCAAACTGGTCATCTTCGCCATGCCCAAGCCCAAGCTGAAAGGCAAGTGGCGGCTGCCGTTGGTGGCCACTTTCCTGATAGACTGCAAGCTCACCAGGTTGCAACTTGATGAGGAGCTGCGCCTCGCTCATCACAGGCCACCTCTTCCAGAGGACGACAAGGATAAGGAGAACGGAAAGGAGAAAGGAAAAAGAGTCAGGATATCGACCGTGCGATAAGGTGCCCCACTGACTCGGTAAATTGATTTTTAGTGTGGCAACGGCGCGGCAAGTTATGAAAAACCTGGTTGCAAAGTCTGCTGTCATGACATAGCCAATGACAAGAGACAGGACATCGTTTCCAGGCGATGGAACGAACAACGATGACGCAAGCTGTTCAACTCACGTGATCCTACCACAAAGGCCACTTTGTCTCTACCTGGCGCCAGTCTTTTTAGTGCCGTGCGTCCGACAACATTGAGACTTTCAACGTCTCCTCTGTGCTACGCCTCTTCCAGTGCTCCGAACGTGACATGATGGCTGGTACCTGCTACTGAAAAGCAATATGTCATTTTATGCGTCCGCGAGGTTACAAGACTGAAAGGCGACTTTAAGAGGCGAACCGGGTAGAAGACTGTTGAGATTTACAATTTTCTTACCTCGAGTCTCTGTACAACGTACACAGTGCAACGAATTCTATGCCCCTCAGTTCTTGAAACTTCCATGCCTCACAAACTGACTTCCGCATTCGAGAAAGTTTTCTTTTTTTTTCTTGCAGGGACTGTGTGCGTTTGCCATCAGCGTTCCCATTTAGCAGATGAGCCAGAAGATCATCTCAGAATTTGTGGTTCCTTTTAGCATTCACTAAGCTACCTCTCGTTATAGGGCTGTTTGCTGGGCTCCTAGTTCAAGGGCAGGCTGAAATAATCGAAGGTCATAACGAAGTCTCTAATTCAATCTAGCAGGGTTTTCTGGGATAGTGTGCAGATCATGGGCTGTCCATGCCAAGAGTAAGCTCCCCAGATGTCACGAAAGTGGAAGCACAATTCATCGATGCATTCGGCACTACATCCGATACTTACAACGCTGAAAGTCTGATGCCAGAAAGGTAAGTGATGGTGCTAGCAATGTCGGACAGTGCACTCGAATGTCACTAAATGGGAATGAATAAGGTTTTGTGCTAGAAGCTGGTGGTTCTTGGCTATCGCTAGCGGCAGATGCGATGTGCGCTTAAACAATACAACTCCATATTGCTTTTTATTGCACCGTGATGCATATGTGAGTACGCAATGCGATAACTGCTCTGGGAAGATGGCACTTGGTAGCAGCGTTAACAGTAGAACTTGGAAGTACCTCGAGCGGCTTCTGGAAACATGTTGAACAGCACTGTATCCAAAGCCATAACGTTTTCTTGCTGTATATTTAACGCTTGCAAACTTAAACAAAACAATGTTCGTGTAATTGTAGCTACAGCGCATGACCGGATAAATCCAGAGGCGCAGCGTTCCTTGTTACGCATGCCTTCCTTCATGCGTATACTGTACAGCGTATTGGCTACGCAGCGAGTACAAGTGCCTTCTGGTAGCGAGGTCATCAGTATGGTTGGACACTTAACCTGAACCCTAAACGCAGTTTACGTCCAACAGTAACCAGTTCTAAGCGTCACATGTCTTCTATGTGTACTATTTCAGAAAGGAAGCATTTTTTACATTTCTCTTTCGGCTTCAGAGTTAATCACCGTATGTAAGCCATATACTTGGAAATAAACCTGTTCTTGTTGAAAAAATGCGCAGTTTACTTTTTAAATTTCTAACACCTTTATGAAATGCGGTGATTCTGATATTTGAATCTTCTAAGATGTCGTTACCCAATAAAACAGTCGAATATCTAGTGAAGTGCATTGAAAAGTATATGAGACAGAAAAACTTCACTTCAACGAACTTCAAGAGATTTTAGGAAAACGTTTGTTAAAGAGAAAGTTTGCTGCACTCAAATAAGTGCGAGGAAGCTAGTTTTCGTTAGCTCCAAGAAACATCGGGTGTTGAAAACATATCTGAACCCATTCATCTGGGACTGCGCTCATTTGCAAGAGAAGACTGCAATAACCTTTTGCAGCACTTTTGAACTTAGGACTGCAGTGGTTTTGAAAACGCTCACTGCGTGCAAACTCTCGCGAACCTTGTCCGGAACTACGGTCTGCTAGACAGCCTTCACTTTCTCCAAGCATGATCACTACATGCTTCAGCAGATCATGGTCAATCAACATGCTTCCGTTCGCCTTTTATGAAGACGAAAGGCCTATAGTAGAGCTGAAGTTCTAGCTATGGCTAGATACGACTGTGGAGCCCATTAAGCGTGCAGAGCCAGCTATGGATTCAGCTGGCTACAAGCTTGTTCAGATACTCAATTCAGTTTAAAGCTAAATGGCGGCCACTTGTAGTCACGCGGTAATGAAATGTTGTTCACAGGGAAAAATATGCAGAGGAAACTGCGGGTTGTGTTTGATTGCTTCGTATGAGTTGGGACACACACGATGGCACCGTGAAAAATTTTTTGTAGAACTGAAATGAGCATAACGTAAGTTCGCTGAAATGAAATGCGCTTGCATAGCGTTCTATGGAGCTTCCGTGGGTGATTTAAGAAACTTTGTACAACTGAATACATTGTTTAAATGACATTCGCGTGATATTCTACTGTAGCTTTACAAATGAAAAGATGCAGTGAAAAGTCTGAACAAAAGTTTACTCCTCTCACGTAAGTTATAATAAATTGCATAATGCCTTGCCAATTAGTTACGCGCAGCGAGAAAAAAATCTGAATGAAAGCGAATAGTAATAGTTCAAAAGCAAGCTGAAACATCTATGACGTAAGGAAAGATCCTGCAGAGTGCAAACAGTATAGTGTTTCGAAATACTTGGCTTATATAACTGGTCACCCCGTTTCAGGACTCATACCCCAAAATTTCAAACATATTCTGGGAAATATTTTTTTAATATATTCTTTTAAAAAATTCTAGAACTGTGCCATGCATAAGAATCAATATACCCACAGAACCTATTTTTAAAATCGCACCTATTCAGTTTTATATGGCAGGCTTAAGCACTTATGAGGAAAGAAAAAACTTCACAGAATAAATTCTGCTAATCAGTGGAATCTTAGATCATTTGCATCAATGTGCTCATAATAGCGGTTTACTGTACTCAACAGCGACCTCATTATTACTGAATAACGGACAACTTTCTATGGCAGTCTTAATTGCCCATTGTGAGCGCAGGACAAACTTTAAAATTTAGCTGCGTATCGGAAGTCTATACCATTTCTGTCAATATCTTAAAATATGCTACAAAATTACAGGTCCTCACAAATTGCAGCCCATTGGTTTTCCTTAAGAGCATTAAATAATCAGTGGGAGCTCAATCAAAACTAGATAAGCGAATTTTTGCTTCGCATCAGAAGCTTAGACAATTCTGATCGAGGTGTGCATAACAGTTTCTTAGAATATCCTGTGGTTATCTCACAATTAAAAGGGGTTCCAAAATACCGGACTTGGTCAAATATTTAGGGGAATCCCCCAAGGTGGAGTAGATTCCTAATAAGGGAGTAATAATTATTCGCTGACATCCACCCATGCGCAGCCATACGGCTACAAAGGAAAGCTATATAGCTTTCTCAGAAACTTCGCAGTAAAAGAAAATTGGTCCTGATCCAACGGTCGAACTCGGTACCACCGTCTTTCCGGGGCAGTCGCTCTACCGACTGAGCTAACCAGGATGGCTAGTAGATCAGACGCCAGGGCGAAAGCAAATTGATCTATAATTCGAAGTAGGAATGATGTTGGTCAAGTATTTAGGGGGAATCCCCCAAGGTGGAGTAGATTTCTAATAAGAGATTAATTACTCATTGACATCCACCCATGGACTTGTGTATGCAGGTTTCCGGCACAAGCCAGGTGAAGCGAATACGCACGGTGAAGATGATTTATGTAAAATGTGAATGTATTGCATAACACCTGCTTATAAGACCTTAATGACATAGTTTTGTACGACACACCAACTTGAATAACGTGTATCATCATCATCATCATCATCATCATCATCATCATCATCATCATCATCATCATCATCATCATCATCATCATCATCATCATCATCAGCCTGACTATACCCACTGCAGGCGAAGGCCTCTCCCATATTTCTCGAATTAACCCGGTTCTGTGCTAGCTGCATCCACTTGACCCCTGCGAACTTCTTAACCTCATCCGCCCACCTAACTTTCTGCCGCCCCCTCCTACGCTTTCCTTCCCTTGGAATCCAGTTTGTTACCCTAAGCGACCATCGGTTATCCTCTCTTCGCACTACATGTCTTCTTGCCCATGCCCATTTCTTTTTAATTTCCACTAGAATGTCGGTAACTTAAGTTATTTCTCTGACCCACTCTGCACGCTTCCTATCTCTTAATGTTACCCCTACCCTTTTTCGTTCCATAGCCCTCTGGGTTGTCCTCAACTTAAGTAGAACTCTCTTGGTTAGCCTCCACGTTTCAGCCCCATAGGTAAGTACAGGTAAGATGCAACAGTTGTATACTTTCCTCTTGAGCGATACCGGTAAGCTGCTTGTCATAATCAGCGAGTGCTTGCCAAATGCGCTCCATCCCAATCTTATTCTTCTTGTTATTTCCTATTCAACATCTGGATCTGCGGTTACTATCTGTCCAAGTAGACATATTCGCCTACTACTTCCAGTACTTCGCTACCAAATGTAAACTGCTGCTCCTTCCCGAGGCTGTTGAACATTACCTTAGTCTTCTGCATATTGATTTTCAAGCCTACCTTTTTACTTTTCTTGTCTAGGTCATCAATCATTATTTGCAGTTCATCCCCCGAGTTGCTTAGCAAGGCAATGTCATCAGCAAATCGCAGATTACTGAGGTATTCTCCATCTACCCTTATCCCTAACTGCTCCCATTCCAAGTCTCTGAATACTTCCTCTAAGCAAGCTGTGAATAGTACTGGGGAGATTGTGTCGCCTTGTCTAACACCTTTCTTTATAGAAATTTTGTTACTTTCTTAATGCAGAACTATGGTTGCTGTGCAGCCACTATGTATATATATATATATATATATATATATATATATATATATATATATATATATATATATATATATATATATATATATATATATATATATATATATATATATATATATATATATATATATATATATATATATATAATGTAAAGAAGACAAAGAACAGAAAACGCTGCGGCATCGCCATCACCATCGCTTGTCTCCGGCGCCCATCTCGCTCGCGCTGAAGCTGTGCCCTGCGGCTGGTAATTCGATCCCTTGTGCCCAAAGTACTGCCAGCGCTAGACGTTCCAACCAACCATTAAATCCACATTTCACTTGGTGGAGGTCAATCTGAAGTTCCCTGTACCCATCTCGCCCTGGAACTTCGCAGCAGAACATTGACTACCCCAATGACGGAGCCGACTTCATTGCACCTGCCTCCGCCCGTCACCTGCACAGGTGCGCTCCGTCAACGGGACCCGACTACCTTCAGCGGAAGCAGCGATGACGACGTCGACGATTGGCTGACCACTTACGAACGGGTCAGCCGTCACAATAACTGGGACGACAACCGTAAGCTCACCAATGTCATCTTTTACTTGAGCGACGTCGCTAATCTGTGGTTTCGAAACCACGAGTCGGACTTTTCCACCTGGGCGAATTTCAAGACTAAATTTTCTGATGTCTTTGGCCGCCCCGCCGTCCGAAAACTCCGCGCGGAACAGCGTCTTCGATCGCGACTACAGCTGCCCGGTGAAACGTTCACCAGTTATATTGAGGACATTGTTGATTTGTGTCGCCGCGTTGACCCGACCATGACCGAGGCCGTTAAGATACGTCATGTCCTCACAGGAATTGATGCCGGCGCTTTCAACATGCTTATCGCCAAAGGTCCCAATACGGTCAAGGAAATATACGACCTATGTCAAAGCTACGACGAACTCCGCAAGGAGCGTGCTTTGATTCGCCAGCCTGATGCATCACTCGCTGGATTAGCCGCGGAGAGGGAGTCATCTAGCCTCTCTGAAGACATCAAGGCTTTTATACGTCAGGAGGTCGCGCGCCAACTGTCCCTACAGCCATATCTTAAGGAGTCGTCAACAACTGGCCTTGTTCCGGAGCTTCGCCATGCAATCCAGCAGCATGTCTCTGAAGTCCTCCCTAATCCTGTTCCTCAATCAGCTCCGGTCGCACCCTCAATGCCGTTACTCACGCCCACAGTTTCATCGTCCGGCGTTGCGCCACTGAGCTACGCTCCAGCATTCGCGCCGGCTCCTCCTCAAGTATTGCGTCGCACGTATGCCGAAGTCACTTCAAGTCCACCGCCTGAGCCAGCATATGCCTATGCTTCGCCCCCCATGCGGTCCGCACCAACAGCCTTTGCTCCCCCCTTGCGTCAGACACCATCTCCATGGCGCACTGCGGACAACAGGCCTATTTGCTACCACTGCGGCATCCCCGGACACACTACACGCTACTGCCGGCGCCGAATAAATATGGCCTTTGCTGCACGGCCTGCGCCACCTTATTTGGCCCCCCAGTTCCCAGTCCCATCGGGTCCTCCAACAGCACCCCCTGAACCTCCGGACTTCCGCCCTCGTCGTTCGCCATCACCACGTCGCCGCTCCATTTCGCCAATGCGCCGACGACCCGCTACCCAGCCGGGAAAACTGACCGCCGCAGTTCGCGAGGCACGAACTGCGTATCCGACCGAATTTCAAAGTCCTCGTCTTAATCCCGCGAATGTTATTCCTGTCATCGTTGAAGGTGTTCATACTCTTGCGCTCGTCGACACCGGTGCCGCTGTATCAGTTATCAGCCAAAAACTCTGCCGCTCCATCCGAAAGGTGACTACGCCTCTCGAGGGACTATCGCTTCGTACCGCATCCGCTCACAGTATACAGCCGACAGCTATCTGCACTGCTCGCGTCGTCATTGCTGCAGCCTTGTACATCATCGAATTCGTCGTTCTCCCCACATGTTCTCATGACGTCATTCTCGGCTGGGATTTCCTGTCCCAGCATCATGCTATCATTGACTGCGCCAGTCCTCAAGTAGAGCTTATTGAATCGAGTGATGCACCGTCTGATGCCCTGCTCCACGAGCCGTGTCCTCGTTTTGCGACCAAACTCCTCGTAGCACATGACACAACCATCCCACCCGTTAGCGCTGTTCTGGTTCCCCTCACTGCCTCTTTTACCACCGCCGCGACAGTCCTCTTTGTGCCCTCTAACGTTGTCTGCCGCCGCCGCCACTTACCGCTGCCGTTTGCCGTCCTTGACATGAAAAACGGCGCTAGCACACTTCTGGTATCCAATCCTCTTCCCTCTCCCGCTATGTTGATCGAAGGGGAGTGCCTCGGCCGCATCGAGCCCGTGGACCTTCTGTTCACCTTTGATGATGTGTCATTCCCTGTTTGCCAAGTTGACGCCTTGACTCCAACTCGTGTGGCTTCAGATCCGCTACAGCGGGACCTTTTTGACCATTCCGTGGACAGCGCTCTAGAACCGCGCCACCGCGAGCAACTTCTTGACCTTCTACACCAATTCCGCGCCTCCTTCGACATTCCGCAATCTTCCTTGGGCCGCACGACGACCGTTTCCCACCTCATCGACACTGGCGCTCACCCACCTCTCCATCAGCGGCCGTATCGGGTGTCCCCGACTGAGCGCCGTGTTATTGCCCAACAAGTCGATGACATGCTGCAACGCGGAGTAATTAGAGAATCCTGTAGCCCATGGTCGTCTCCTGTGGTTCTAGTTAAAAAGAAGGATGGCTCCATACGATTTTGTGTTGATTATCGCCGCCTCAACAAAATCACTCGTCGTGATGTGTACCCCCTCCCACGAATCGACGATGCCCTAGACTGTTTGCAAGGCGCAGAATTCTTTTCCTCACTCGATTTACGCTCCGGGTATTGGCAGGTGCCCATGGCAGAGGCGGATCGTCCTAAGACCGCCTTTATTACTCCAGACGGACTATACGAATTTAATGTTATGCCATTCGGACTCTGTAACGCCCCAGCCACATTTGAAAGAATGATGGACACTGTACTGCGCGGCCTGAAATGGAACATCTGTTTATGCTACCTCGATGATATCGTCGTCTTTTCAACCGACTTCCCGACCCACCTGACTCGACTTCGCCAGGTCTTCACCTGCCTAACCCGCGCCGGTCTTCAACTCAACCTCAAAAAGTGCCGCTTTGGTGCCCGCCAGCTCACAATACTCGGACATGTTGTGTGTAAAGATGGAGTTCTGCCTGATCCTGAGAAGCTGCGCGCCGTCGCTGACTTTCCGAAACCGACCACTTTGAAACAACTGCGAAGCTTCGTGGGCCTCTGCTTGTACTTTCGTCGTTTTGTTCGGAATTTCGCAACCATCATAGCCCCCCTTACACAGCTCTTGAAAGGCACCCCTAACCTCTCCTCTTGGTCGCCAGCCTGCGATGATGCATTCGCGACACTGCGCAATGTTCTCACGTCACCCCCAATCCTTCGCCATTACGACCCTACTGCACCTACAGAACTTCACACCGATGCCAGTGGTGTTGGCCTCGGCGCCGTCCTCGCCCAGCGCAAGCCTGGCTTCTCCGAATACGTTGTCGCATACGCAAGCCGTGCTCTCACCAAAGCCGAGTCCAACTACTCCGTTACCGAAAAAGAGTGCTTAGCAATCGTGTGGGCTGTAACGAAGTTCCGCCCTTACTTATACGGCCACTCCTTCGAGGTAGTTACAGATCATCACGCTCTCTGCTGGCTCGCGTCTCTCAAGGATCCGTCTGGCCGTCTCGGGCGCTGGGCTCTCAGGCTTCAGGAATACGACATCCGTGTAGTGTACCGCTCTGGCCGCAAGCACTCTGACGCCGACGCTCTTTCTCGGTCACCGGTGCGCTCGCCTAACTCATCGTCCCCTCCTCAAGCATTCTTGTCAGCACTCACCATTGAGGATATGCCTTTCGAGCAACGACAAGATCCTTGGGTTTCTAACCTGCTGGATATCCTTGGCACTACTTCCGCGGCTACGCATCCTCGGGCACTCCGCCGACAGGCCTCCCATTTCGCCATTCGGGACGGCCTTCTCTACCGCAGGAACTACAACTCAGACGGCAGAACGTGGCTTCTTGTCATTCCGCGCCACCTCCGCTCCGAGGTTTGTGCCCACCATCACATTGACCCTCAAAGCGCTCATGCCGGCGTCCTCAAAACCTATGATCGAATTCGTCAGAGGTACTACTGGCGGGGAATGTACAATTTCGTACGGCGCTACATTCGCTCTTGTACCGCCTGTCAACAACGCAAGATTCCTCGCCACCCCGCTGGCCCTCTCCAGCCTTTACCTTGTCCAGCTCGCCCGTTTGATCGCGTGGGAATCGACCTTTATGGTCCGCTACCATGCACGGCCGCTGGTAACCGATGGGTCATCGTCGCAGTCGATCACCTGACCCGTTACGCCGAGACTGCTGCACTTTCCGCGGCGACAGCCCGAGAGGTAGCCCATTTTCTTCTACACCACTTCATTCTTCGACACGGCGCCCCTCGCGAGCTACTGAGTGACAGAGGTCGTGTCTTTCTTTCCGAAGTAGTTCAAGAGCTCCTGTCGTCTTGCAAATCGATACATCGGGCTACAACCGCGTACCACCCACAAACAAACGGCCTCACGGAGCGCTTCAACCGTAGGCTTGGGGACATGCTCGCAATGTATGTTACATCTGAATCGGGAAGCTCCAACTGGGACCAGGTACTGCCATTCGTAACGTTCGCGTACAACACAGCCACCCAAGCAACAACTGGGTTTTCGCCCTTCTTTCTCTTATATGGCCGTGAACCATCTTGTACTCTGGACACAATTTTGCCATACCATCCAGATGCCTCTGAGTACAGTGCCTTGTCAGATATTGCACAGAAGGCCGAGGAATGCCGGCAGCTAGCTCGCACGTTTACCTCCAACACTCAAGGCTATCGCAAAGATCAGCATGATACCGATACCCCTGCTCCCACGTTCCTGGCCGACAGCTTCGTTTGGCTATGCGTTCCTGCCACCAACAAACTAGACACCAAATACCACGGACCTTATCGCGTCTTGGAACGCACATCCCCTGTGAACTACGTCATCGAGCCAGTCACCCCTTCTTCCGACCACCGCCGTCGCGGCCGCGAGGTTGTCCACGTTAGCCGCCTCAAGCCATATTACAACCCTCTGGTCGTCTCTTCTCCCTGAGTCGCCAGGATGGCGACTTCTTCACGCGGGGGAAATGTAAAGAAGACAAAGAACAGAAAACGCTGCGGCATCGCCATCACCATCGCTTGTCTCCGGCGCCCATCTCGCTCGCGCTGAAGCTGTGCCCTGCGGCTGGTAATTCGATCCCTTGTGCCCAAAGTACTGCCAGCGCTAGACGTTCCAACCAACCATTAAATCCACATTTCAATATATATATATATATATATATGTATATATATATATATATATATATATATATATATATATATATATATATATATATATATATATATATATATATATATATATATCTTCTAGCACTTTAACGTAGGGCTCGTCTACCCCCTGATTTCGCAATGCCTGCATCACCGAAGAGGTTTCAACTGAGTCAAATGCTTTTTCGTAATCAATGAATGCTATGTATAAGGGCTGGGTACATTCCGAGCATTTCTCTATCACCTTATTGATGGTATGGATATGATCGATAGTAGATTACCGTTTCCGAAAACCTTCTTGATCCTTTGCTTGATTGCAGTCTAAGGTTGTCCTGATTCTATTAGCGATTACCTTAGTAAATACCTTATACGTAACAGACAGTAAGCTGATTGGTCTGTAATTTTTAAGGTCTTTAGGGTCCCCTTTCTTATGAATGAGGATAATGTTTGCATTCTTCCATGGTTCCGGTACCGTGTATACCGTGTATAACGTGTTGGGCGGGCCGAGTTCCTGAACTATGTATGCTGGCTGGGTTGGCTAAGCACTTTAGCTAAACATAACTGCTTGCACGTTTGCGCCTTCTTTATGTTTGCAGAAATTTCAATCTTGAGCACGATGATGCAGTTCTGGCGTTTTTTTTTTTTTTTATTTTTGAATCGAAACTTTCGGAAACTGGCCCACCAATCAGCTGAAATACTTTTACAACAGCTTTTTCAATCGTGCTATAGGAAATGTACATATCGCCGGGTTATACAGACCGTTCCTGACAAATGAATTTCTAGTTAACAATGAGAACGTGACAAGGAAATTGAGGAAGATGAGACCAGGAAAATCCAGTTGCTTCCTCTCACAAGTGTGCGAGTAGTGCAAAATAGTTTTGTAGTGTTGTCGGGTAATGCGCCTTTTTGTGTAGCAGTGTGCATGGATGGATTAATGCCTCCACTGTGTGAGACCAGTACAATAGAGTAAACGATGATGGACAGTAATATACGTGCGCAACAGAGACGAGACAGAGAAGTGGACAACGACTTCTCTTTGTCTCGTCTCTGTTGCGCATGTATATTACTGTCCATCATGGTTCACCAACTCGCCCAACCAGCCGTTTTTCTAGAGTTAACGATTAGTTTAGTGTTTTTAGTTTATTGCATTTATCATCCCAAAGCGATTCAAGGTGCGAGGGATACCGTATTGCTGGACACGGAAAATGCTAACCACCTCAAGTTCCTTAGCGTGCACTCACACCGCACAATAAACGCGGACGCCTTACCTTGCTTTCCGCCTCCATTGAAAAGCGGCCGACGCGGCCAGAATTTAGCCCTATGTGCTTAGGTTCAGAAGTCGAGCGCGCTAACTACAGATCAGCCGCGGTGGGATGGTTAAACATAGGAATTTCACGATATCATAGAAGCTTTTTCCGCTCTGTTCACCTGCAGTCTGTATACAAATGCGAGAAACAAGACAGCATGCTAGGTTATTCTTTTTCCCTCGCGTGCACTCCGAATGACCCAGACATTCATTTTCTTCCATTTATTCCCTCTGTAACCAGAAATTCTAAATATTTAGCAAGAAAAATTTATCTTCAATGGCTATAAAGCGTTAAGAGCTCGTGCAGGGTGAAGCACTGTGGCTCAAAATGGCATAAAGTACTTCGAGCGTGGTATAGTGCCGAATAACCGCGAAATTCGCGACGGTTCAATGAGAGACCGAGATCGAAGGCAAAGAAATGCTTCATCATCTCTTTCCTGGAAGACACGCGGCGTTTCAGCAGCAAGAGATTTTGGCAATCTCAGTTCAAACTTGAATTTGCCAGCTTAATTTCTTTATCGATTCCAGCCAAAACAAATTCGGCTGATATATAGAACGTGTACAACGTTGATAAGCTTCGCTTGTCTAAGTTTATGACTTGTTACTTCACAAAGCTTTCCGGAAATATAAACAGCTCCGCAATTAACACATATGATTAGAAATATAAAGAGGCATATAAAGTAGGAAAACGCCATAAAAGGGAACTTGATACTACAAAAAAATTGACACGCTGCACGAATGTTCTTATGGCTTCTGCAGTTGCTGCAGCGGTGATGCGGCGGGGTCTATGACGTATAGGTCGAGGATGAAGGTGCAGTCGCGGAGGTCGCTGGCGTAAGTGGCGAAGAACAGCAGGTAGCAGAAGACAAATACCCACTCTGCTGCTATGGAGTATAACGCGCTCGGTGGGTACTGCACAAATAGAACAGAGAGAAAGGCACAAAATTACGTGTTTGTGTACGCGATTGCTATGGCTTATACGAAATTATTGAAGCCACTTCGAGCTTCTGGTTCATTAAACTGGCAGTTTAGCCTTATTAAAGGTCTCTTTAATGCGAACTCTTCACAATTCGAATAGATATTCGAACTGAAATTCGATCTCTTGAGAATCGGCTGCACTTGGTTCTGTGCATCAATGTCACACTTAGGTTTACAGCAATCACCACCACCACCACCACCACCACCACCATCATCATCATCATCATCATCATCATCATCATCATCATCGTCATCATCATCATCATCATCATCATCATCATCATTATCATCATCATCATCATCAGCGTGACTATACCCACTGCAGGGCGAAGGCCTCTCCCATATTTCTCCAATTAACCCGGTCCTGTGCGAGATGCATCCACTTGACCCCTGCGAATTTCTTAATCTCATCCGCCCAATTAATTTTCTGCCGCCCCCTGCTACACTTTCCTTCCCTTAGAATTCAGTTTGTTGCCCTAAGCGACCATCGGTTATCCTTTCTTCGCGCTACATTTCCTGCCCATGTCCATTTTTTCTTCTTTATTTCCATTAGATTGGCAGTGACTTGAGTTATTTCTCTTACCCACTCTGCGCGTAGTCCTATCTTTTGACGCTATCCCTACAATTTTTCTTTCATAGCACTCTGCGTTGTCCTCAACCTAAGTAGAACCCACTTTGTTAGCTTCCACGTTTCAGCCCCATAAGTAAGTACAGGTAAGATGCAACTGTTGCACACTTTCCACTTGAGCGATACCGGTAAGCTGCTAGTCATAATCTGGGAGTGCTTGCCAAATGCGCTCCATCCCAGTCTTATTCTCCTTGTTATTTCCCTTTCATGGTATAGCACTCGCAGTACATTAAACCGATGTAAATTAAAGCAGTAATGTGCTGTTAGTTATCAGTTAACATAATAAAAGCTAGAGATCGATTTTCGTCTTAAGTCACGCCTTTCAAATAATCGGCTGAATTATCGTCGCGACGCTGTTGCTGCTGCGAACTGCAGTCACCTCGATACCCAGCTGCGATGAGTACATGATTCTAGTTATAGTTGAATGAACACAAACTCCTAATGTGGCTATAAAAAAAGCGCTTGCCAGTTGTTCTATATGTCTCTTACATCTTCGTCCAGGCTTTTGCGTTAACATGATCTTTACTATATAAAACCCGACAACACGTCCTTTTCATGAAAACATGACTGTCTCCAGGTAAACCTGCGAAGCGTTTAACTCCGCAGCGATGAACCAAGCGGCATCCCCATATAGTTTCCCACAGTATACGGTTGATATTGCGAACTGGCGCCTCTGTACGAATCCAAGAGCAAATAACCTCACCCTGGAAAAAGATAGAGCTAAATTAAGAAATACAAAGAGAGAAAGAGAAAGAAGAAAAGTATTACGACCGGAAAGAGTGGCTTCGATGCTGCCCCTACGAAAGTTACAGGCTTCACGGTGCCTACTTTAGCTCATAATACCTTTAGATTTTTAGCCACCTATGTCTGGACGGTTTAAGAGCTTCGAATGTTTAAAAAGGCAAGGCCTGAATAAAAAAAAATCTATGTGTCCACCAATTTCCGTACTAAAGAGCCTCTAATTTTCATCGCGAAGAGCGTGTCGCTGCTGCAGAAGAGGGGTCTCACTACTATTTTTAAAGTAGTCCTTATGGTGTCGCTTGCCCCAAAATTACGAAGAAAAAAGCACTGCAATACAAGAAAGGGAATTGAAGATGTTTATGCAATGCGGTTCTAAATCATTATCATTGTATGTGGCAGTATACTAACTCTTGAAAATAAAGTAGGCTGTCATTTGCATATTAATCAGGAACGAACATGGTGTACACATATCGTCCCTAGAAGTGGCCCCTCAGTGCCGTATAAAATATTGTCACCATTTAAGTGGCCCCAATAACCTCCACCTTACAATAGATTTTTCGTTCGTGTTTGTCTTCCTTCCGCCTTTGTCCAAGTCGCGCTGTTCTTCTGTATACTCTCACGCAAGGCTTCTTTACATGACAAGTATCTCCGTTCTGACTCTGATATGGCACCACCGAGCGAAGGTCATTATGAAAGCACTCCATGGACAGTCATTTCAGCGTAACCTAAGCAACGCTATGCGTGCAAGCCAAGCAATGCTTATGCGTCCGTGTCAAAGCCATCGTGCACGAGCTCTCTTGTTTCTTCCAGAGCAGACACAGATTTGACGAAATACTATAGTCTCGTTATTCCTCCCCTGATGCTGAAAAATCGACCAATCAGGATTTTCCAATCAGGCTGACCTTTAAGGCTGTCGGGCTAAAGAACGGACGCCCTGTTTGATGTAAAGTGTTCTGCTACTAAATGGCCTAGCAAATGAGGAGGCGGAGCAGCTGAACAGCTGCAGCCATTGAGAGAGTGGCGTGTATCCCAGTTGCGGCCGTGACCGGGCAGTGTTGTACAAAGCACGTTTTATTCCGGATGAGCAGTCCGTGTCGCTCGTGCATAAACAACTACCCCCTCCCCCTCCCCCCCTTCGCCCTGAGCCCTCATAAACAGCAGAAGTGTACACACGCGGCGCACCCAGAGCTAAACTCTGAGCAGCTCAATGCATCGTGGAGCCGATGTGCTTACCTCTAACCAACCGATTTACTATGTCGATTGGCTGTAATTATTTATCAGCGTATAAAATGCGGATCAACGACCTACAGGATGCTGGTGGTATACCAAGCACTTTTTATTTCCGCATCATAACCATTTGTTAAACAGCATTCATTAGTTATACCCAGTGAATTCTTTAACAGTACCGCGCGACCGTTAACTGCCCGGCGCTGTTGCACCGGAAAAAGTAAACGAGATAAGGCAAGCGAGAACAACGGCGCGTCCACAATACCTGCTGCTGCAGTGAAGGTCGTCTGCTAGGCTGTTCTGACAGTGCTTAGTATTCCCTGCCACAATCGGCTGTCATGCATTGCCACTCTAACAAGCTTCCACTACTTGTTTTTATCCGCTACCTATCGTACGTATAATATTTGTAATGAACAAGCATTCACAATAAACTTAACATGCCCAATAACTATTTGTAATCATTTGTTTGGGAACAGTTTTATTTGTCGAGGACAATAAACATATGTAAATTAATTAATTTCGAAAGAAGCATCCTTGAGACAGTAGCCGCAACTGAAACCGGGGACAAGCGCAGTCCTGCAAACTTGCAAGTGTTGCAAGTTTGTACCAATCACTATCACAACCACATAGCAGATGTTACAAGCACTCTTGGAGCTCGGACATGAAACCTGATTTTAGGGATTGCTTCCAACGGAGCAGAACAGCCAAGCAGACATACTACTTCTTACTCTTACCTAGAGGGAAAGCTGTGCCGCCATCTATGAGAGTTTGCATGCAGCTTCCTGACAACAAGTTCAGCCACCATGAGCGCCCAAAAAATCATGGGGCGGAGAGCAACCGAGTGCAGCACAGCAGCGTTTGTTCAAAAATAATGCAAAGATAAACGTTGTTGTACAATAAAAAACATTCCAACTTTCAATATTGTGATTTGAAATTGGAAGAAAAAAACATTGAGCGAAACGGAACGTAATTGTAAAATTTGTCCAAAATAAGCGATATCTCTCTCTCCTATTGGCTAAGAATTTAGCAGCAGAGAAATCAAATTTAGCGAGAAAAAGATATTTAAAAATATATATGGTTGCTCAATCACATTACGGAGTTTTTTAGTGGTATTTCGGAAAATAAAAACCCTTTATTCGCGTTGTCTGCTTTTGTGTCTTCGGTACTATGGCTTTTGCGCTCTACGTCAAGATAATGATGATGATCGTGATGAGAGAGCTTAGTAACGCTACTCTGCATTCCCGAAAAAATTGTACTGTCCCGCACCAAGTAGCACATCAGCCGATGGTGCTCATAGCGCGCCCATGGTGGCTGAAGTGCAGTGCCCCAGCTTTCCCTCTAGGCAAGAGTATGTAAGAAACTATGCAAGCAGACGACACTCGTTGGAGCTGCATTATGACGCCCCCAGGCTCGTTTTTTTCCCTCTCCCGAATACCGTTTTGATTCACTTCGGTGTCGCAGCACCGGGCGGTCGATGGTTGTGAGCTTACTGTTAAAGAATTGGCCACGTGTACATGTTATCGCCATACGTAGTACGAGATTCTCATGACCTCGAAGTTCCCTCTATTCAAGTTGTCATCTTTTGATAGACTGTTCTTGTGGAGACTTTCGCAAAAATTATTATCATAGAGCTGAACCATGCTAGCTGTCTACTGCATCTCCAACCATATTCTCTGACACTATAAAAAGTAAATATTGTAAAGAAGAAGACCTGGCGCCAGCGCGTCGGCACGAGACGTGAGCATTATTTGGACGAGCCCGGACCTGCAAGTGGTTCTCTTGGCCTAGCCCTAGTAAAAGAGCTCGCCTATAATAAAGCTCGTTATATTATGATCTACATAAATAAGAAAGGTAGAAGACGAGGGCGCAGCAACTTCTCCACTGCTGACGCAAGACTGTGTCGAAAGGAGCTGCGATAAAACTCCCGCTGTGCTTTGCTCGAGAAAGCTCTGATGGTATCGCGCAATATGACAGAGTAATACACGCGACAACATTTCATCGCTCTCCAGCTGTAGTATTTTCGGTTTGGATGCACAGACTATGAGAACCGGGTGATATTCGGTCGCTAAGGCGTCGTCCCTGTATAACTGGGCTCAAAAAACTAAAAACGCCAGTGTTGCGCAGCTGTTAGAAACATTCAGTAGACTTTTAAACCCTGCCTTAAGGATAAGGTGCGATAGCGTCCTCCGGAGTCGTTTTTGTATATCAGTTCGCAGACTGATATATATATATATATATATATATATATATATATATATATATATATATATATATATAAATATATATATATATATATTTTTTTTTTTGGCTTGTGGAGTTTAACGTCCCAAAGCAACTCAGGCTATGAGAGACGCCGTAGTGGAGGACTCCGGAAATTTCGACTACCTGGGGTTCTTTAACGTGGACTGACATCGCACAGCACACGGGCGCCTTGCTTTTCACCTTCATCAAAAAGCGGCCGCCGAGGCCGGGATTTGATCCCGCGTCCTTGGGCACAGTAGCCGAGCGCTGTAACCACTGCGCCACCCCGGCGGGATTATTTTTATTTTATTTTATTTTTATTTTCTTAAAAATAAAAATGAATGAATGAAGAAACGGATGAATTTCCTGGTTCATAAGTGGCATAGCTGGCAACTGGGGACAAAGCGTGTCCAGCACGAACTGCCAATGGAGAAAAAAAGATATTGGCACGACGGGATTCTGAACGAGCGCCTGAACAAACAGATCAACGTCACTGAACCAGGCACGAGAGCACTAAACAGTCGCCACAGCCGATCGCACTTCGAGTAGAACTGCAAAACACTCTAGGATTGCGCAGTAAAACATCCCCGCCTTCATCAAGTTTCAACTGCAAAACACTCTCGCGCTGGCAGCGAATATCGTCGTCTTCATGGAGCTGCATCTGCGTCCTTCCTTTATTTAACTTAGGTAAATACGCCATGGTCATGCGCCATCTTGCCGAATGCGGGCGAGGGCCGCTAGCATAGTGTCAGGCGAATCCACTAGATGGCGGGACAGAACTCGTAATGCTTCCGCTTCATACTGCACCTAAGCAGGCTTAAATACATTGCTGGAAATTTATGTCTACTGGGAGACACACAAACCTCCCACTCAAGTACGTCGAACGAATGTTCCTTAATGAGCTCTGGGTAGCGTGTTTGACAGGCTACTAAAGGTTAGCAGGTTCGAATCCCGTCAAATTTCATCAATTTTATTTCAGCGCAAATTTAATTTATTGTTAGTGTCGCCGTTACGCTTGTCATGCTCACACATGATAAAAACAAATCACATAACGATTTATTCGATTTCAATTCCGTAGGGAGTCCCGCTCCTTTCGATCAATAAGAGACTTCCAAGCACATGACCAACTACTACGCCGGCTGTTCCAATGAACGGCACACTTAACGCTGTCGCGTAAAAAAAAAAAGAACAAAACAAAACGACCATGTCAGCAGACGCCTGCCCGACGTGTCTTACGTTGCGAGAATATTGCCTGAAGAGAGTTTGGTTGACGAACTCCGGAAGTGGCGCTTCGAAGATGCGGACATCCGTTCTTCGGAAATTGGCGGACGAGTCACCGAAAATGTCCTGGCGCTCCTAAACAAACGAGTAAAAAATGACAAAAAGGTTGATAGCCAGTACAACATCGCACCCAATGAAATATGTATAAATCACTTCAGAGTGTACCCCTAGAGTTACAGCTGTTATCCGGCGACTAAGAAATGGTTATAAGCAGTGCTTTCAATACTGAGGACAGAGCGGAGGGCTCCAGAAATTTTGACCATCTGGGGTTATTTAAAGTGCACTGACATTGCATAGCACACAGGCGGCTTGCTTTTCGCCTCCATCGAAAAACGCCCGCCGCGACCGGGATTCTATCCAGCTTACTTGGGTACAGCACACCAGTGTCATAATCACTGCGCCACCGCGGCGGGGGGTAGCCGCAGTGGACGCAATCTACACTAAATGTACCTCGAACCCCAATGGCAATTAGCTGAAACTTGCTTTTCCATCGAGCTTCGTGTGCGGATAATGCGCACAGGCTGATTTGGCGCAAAAAAAAAAAAAAAAAAATCGCAGGATTTTACCACGCTGCAGAGCTTTAGAAAAAGCGTTTAATTTCGTTTCAAAAACTGTCATCGTCGTGTCTATAGCTTCGAACTTTCCTTTTGCACTAGGCATCAAGATTATTTCTTAACGCCAACATTTCTTCATTGCCTCTTTGATTATAGAACAGTTTCCCCAGTAAATTACGTCCGCCATGACAGGGCATGTCCCTGAAAATGTTAAGTTCTATTCTATTGTTAGAAATTTGGAAAGTGGTCGCTGAAACACTCTATATAAGTCGCGACTTAAAGGCTGTCTTCGCAAGTGTGTTCGGTTCGTGCCACTGCTAGACATTGTTAGAAACAGTAATGGATTGAAGCCGCGCTGAAACAATCGCAACTAGCTATTCTCCACAGTCCTTTCACTTACCTTGGTGATGTAGAATTCCTCGCCAACAGGGGCGTATATAACCACTGAAGGAGGCTTATTAAGGAACAATACGAGTCGAAACACTTTCACAAAACAAATTCGATGTCGATAGTAAACACCTCTACTTAACTGCATGGTAAGCTTCTTCGGAAACAGCCCGAGAGGTGCGGTTACTTAATAATGAGCTATTTCGTCATCAATACCATTGGGCAGTACTGTGTGCCAGCCAAGCAAGTCGTTTAATATTCCTTAACTTTTGAATCAATGCGTATTACTAAGGGAGAGAAAATAAAGCTTTCGGTACGGTGCGTGAGGGATTTTGACGCTACTCGTAGATATCTGTGGCATTAAATTGGCGCCATCCGACAAGGATACTGAACACGACGCAGACGGAGGCGACGGCGGTGAGCAGCGTCTTGACCTTGACGTTGCCGAAGTTGGAGGCGCCGTCGGCCATGGTGGTGAGCGTGTACATGAGCCTCGTCTGCACCAGCATGTGCACGATGGCCGACACGAAGAACACAGAGGCACCCAGCACGTGCGGCATCAGTACGGGCCACAGCTGCGCCACCAACGTAGAGGATAAGACAATAGAATTAAATGAATTGCTGAGGTTTAACTCTTATAAATCTAGGTACACAGCGAGAGCTCCGTTACTCTTGGCTACAATTCTAGAGGTTCGAGTATCCTTGAACTAAGTCAAGAATGTAAGCCATCGGCCGCTGCCGCAATCGCTGCTTACACTTTAATCGTGGCTCGCTTCAACGCTTAGTTAAGCTTTTCGGCAGCGAGCTAGTCTACGTCGAAGTGGTGGTAGAAATCGTCGCCGCTACATCCAATGCTCCCTCCCTCTTGAGCGAGACGGAAGCGACGAGTCTGTTTTCTCGTATGGCCACAAATGGCGAGCAGGATTCAAAAAAGCGCAGCAACGGCAGCGGCGCAGAGGTGGCGTGTCACGTGATATGACGTCACGACATACCTTCTCCTACATCGGTGGAAAAATAAATTTCATAACAACAACAACAACAACCCGCGCTTCTCCGGCTTGAAGGTCAAATGATCTCCGTCAGTGAATTTGCCGAAACATGACTTATAGGAGCTTTTCGTTCTAAAAACGCATCCTAGTCATTTGAACAACTAAACGTACGCTAACTTCTGCTTCAATCAAGCTGAATTTCGTGGAGTTCACACTAACACAAGATTATGGGGCCATTGGTTCTGCGTGCCTAAATCATAATTTAGTGCAACTGGGACGTGCAAAAAAGAAATAAAGATAGCTGTTCATTTCTCTGTGAACGCTGCTTATTAGCCTTTGCGCCTGGGAACTCAGTCAATAGTACCTTTGTTCCGTTGCTGATGCACTAAATTTGTAAGTGGGATTTTATCAGTTCAGTTCAGGCGTTCAGTCGTGTCCGACTCTTCGTGACCCTATGGACCATGTCGCGCCACGCTTTCCGGTCTCTCACTATCTTGTTAACATCACATAGCTTCATCTGCAATGCCTCGAGAATGCCATCTAACCATCGCGTTCGCTGCCTATAACACTCTTAGAAAAAAAGTTAGTAAAAGGGTAGTAACGGCTGCCGTTACTACCTTTTTTTAACCGTTACTACATTTGTACGACCTTCTTAGGTAGTAACATGGTAGTAACTCCTGCTGTTACTACGTTTTTTGACTGAAAGACCTTTTTACTACCTCTCTGGAAGCAGGGGTAGTAAATGTACCTTACCTGTTTTCTACCATGATCAGAAGATATCTGATACTATATACGATAGGAATATTGAAGTATTCAATACTCCTGATTACATTGCTACTCAATTTTGTTTTTGTTTATTTATTTGCCATACCTTCAATCGCCAAGGCATTATAGAGGGGAGGGGGTTACATAAATGAGCCCTGGGCTCAAACTGTGCGCTGCCTTTTCATAAAAAGAAAGAAAGAAAGAAAGAAAGAAAGAAAGAAAGAAAGAAAGAAAGAAAGAAAGAAAGAAAGAAAGAAAGAAAGAAAGAAAAGAGCGGCGAGCTACCCTAAACACGTCATTGTTTCCGTTGCTGAAAGACTGCGTCGCAGAAAGAAATTTGCGCCACGCATGAGTGACGAACAGCGAGCGGATGAGAAGAAAAAGGAGGAGGAAAGAAGGAATAAAGAAAGAGTAGTTGTCATTCCATACCTGTATAAGGTTTCTCATAACTTAAGGAAGGTGGGGCAATGTTCTGGCGTAAACGTCCTTTTTACTGCACCAAAAAAGCTTTTGAGTTTGTGCAGAAAAACCTGTCCTATGCGAACGCTGAAGCCTAAGTGTCTGATTAAACACGGAGACCTTTACGTGCCCTGCAGGAGGGGGGTTCTTTATAAAATTCCACTTTCATCTGGAAAGCACTACGTCAGCAAGACTGGCTGATGTTAAACGTACGTCTTCTGGAGCACTATAATAAAGTTGACAGCATTGCTACAGACGGCCATCTCGCTGCGCACTGCAGAAGATGTGATGCGGAACCGCCTTGTCATCTCGTTCGAAAAGACGATCATCATGTATCGAGATCGTAACGAGCCGACAAGGGAGATAACAGAAGCACTGGAGATAGCTCGTACAGGGGATAAATATGTCAGCAAGGCGTCTGTTGCACTGCCATAAGAAGAGCTTGAATTCTTGGCTTAGCATGTGGCTGTCTGACAGTAATTGTGTGTTTTCTCATTCACTGCTGATCGTGAAGTGTATATATGTGATCATTTGTGCAATAAACGCTCATTTGAAAGTTAGTGCTTGTCCTGTCTTGTCGTCGTCCCCGTTTTTGTTCCGGCGCTATGCTCTTTGATTTACAATGAGTGGCCTAGTCCACTGAAATCAGATGAGAGCTCATGAGTTGTATAGCTTAGTCTGGAGTATTTCTTTGTTTTCTGAAGTTTATTAATTAATGAAACTCATTAGCTAATTTTTTAATTTCTGGTTTCAGCAACAAAGAGTCTATTAACGGAGCGCGGTTTCAGGAACAAAGCACTCCAGCGAAAAGCGATTTTGTTCTCCAGAATGCGTCTTGGGCTGCTGAAGGAGTACAGCTGCATGTGGCACACTTTTTATTGTGCGACTTATCATTTAAGGCCAGTGGGAAAACTAGTTTATATAAACAGTAGCTTGGTGCAAATATTTCAGTCTGCTATTTCAAAGCAATTATTGGCACTTCTTTCTTTGAACCAAAATTGGAAGAGGAAATTGGTCCTTCCTAAGGATTGTAATCAATAAAGTCAGCATTATGTAACACTACTCTAAAAGCCTTTAGTTATTCTTAATGAGCTTGGTCTTATTTAGCAGGTCTATCCAGCAATTTACACCTAACAGGCATCCTTTTAATAATTAGTAATATGTATTGTGACAAGCTGGCTGTCTGTAGCATAATTTTAGGATTTGAGGAATGTTTAAAATGGGCATTTTTGGGAGGAAGTTTTGAGTCTGGGGTGGTGCAGTGATTGCGACGCTCGACTATGCGCAAGAATGCAGGATCGAATTCGAGTCTAGGCGGCCGCTTTTCTTCGGAGGCGAAAAGCAAGGTGCCCGTGGGCTGTGCGATGTTTAGTGCACAATAAAGAACCCCAGGTGGTCGACATTTTTGCAGTCCTTCACTATGGTGTCTCATAGCCTGAGTCGCTTTGGAACATTAAGCCCCACAAACCAAACTAAACCAGTTTTGAGTCTGAGCAGGAATTGCTGATGTGCTGTTTCAATTTATTGTGTATTAGTAGGTCAGTTTGATATAAGCAACACATTCTCTTTGCAGCAATTTTGACATATTCTTTTGTGAGTGACAGTCCCTTATGATAGCTGTTGCTTATATCCTTTTATAGTGCTTCAGGAAGATCTAACATCTGTTTCATTTAGTTGCCATAGAGCGGACAGTTGACCAGTTTTAACTATGGCTCCGACAAGTATTCAATACATATGCGGGATATTAATGGCTAAATAATGAGCACAAAATTTCCTCATACCTGAGGTATTGCTAGAAGCAGCCAAGGCAGAAGGCTAGGCAGTTTATGAGCTGGTACTTCCATTCTTCTCAGCCAAAAAACCCTCTTTTAGTTGTGATTTTTATTGTACATGTCTGGTTAAATTATTGTTGTAAAGCAACTTCCATATACATATCCTGATAGTTCTTGTATGTTATTCCTTCTATCAGTTGTCATCATTATTGCTAAAGGTGCTCAAAGACACACCAGGCTCTATAAGCCTTCAATACCTTAACCTCCTATAAAGGTTTCAAGTTCAACACACTCAACTCTGGTGTAAATACACTGTCTCATATGAATGTGTGATAAGTTATAACCAAAACAGAACAAAAGTACCTGCTTTCTTTTTGAGTATTTTTCTCATCTTCAGGCAATCTCCTTTTCACCACTTGTGATGCGGGCAACTGTTTGTTTGTTAAGAAAGTTGAATGCTTGAACTGAATAATGAGAAATAAAGTCTCATCTTCTTAGCCACACCTGTGTTCAATTTGTTTGTTTTTTCGGAAGCCATGTATGACCACTGCTTGAGTGCTTCCATATTATGTAATCCAGTGTTCAGGTTAGTGGTTATAGCAACAAAGCAGAGGAGTTTGTTAAATGTGTAGTATTTTTACTACAGTTTATTACTGTTACAGCCTTCTGTAGGTGGTGCATATTGCTAAAAGTAGTGACTGTTACTATTTACAGAGTTAGTATATGTTGATTTAGGTAGCTGCTATTACTACCTCTGAGGTGTGTATTTTGCTAAAGGTAGTTCCTCTTACTACCTCCTATAGGTAGTAGGTTTTGCTGTAGGTAGATACTCTTACTACCTGCAGTGGTAGTGAATACTAGTAAAGGTAGTTGTTCTTACTACCTTCTATAGGTAGTAAAGTTTACTAAATGTAGTTGCTGGTACTACATCTAGAAGTAGTAAAATTTGCTGGAGGTAGTTCAGATTACTACCTTCTATAGGTAGTAAAGATTACTAAATGTAGTTGCTGGTACTACATCTAGAAGTAGTAAAATTTGCTGGAGGTAGTTCTGATTACTACCTTCTAGAGGTAGTATATGCTACTACCTAGCAGATACTAACCTGCACTTACTAACTAGTTAGTAACATATGTGACAAGCAGTTACTACCCTAAAAGTTAGTAACCACAACTACCTTTTTTTAAGAGTGTACCCCTTCTCCGGCGACCCTCAACCTTTCCCCACATCAAATCTTTCTCCACCGATTTTATGAAGCACCTTTATTTATATGATGTTATGAGGCGTACGAAAGCCTACATATTCACGGTATGAGAACATCATAACCAAACTTTTAAACGCCTAATTATACGCAATAAATAAGGTGAACAAGAACGGAGACATGGCGCATAACTTCTAGAAGTTCCATATCGGCTATGAGGGAAAGCGTAGTGGGAGCCTCAGGACTAAGGTTTGACAACAGGGGTTTATTAGCGCGCTCACTGCTATCTCTCAGTATAAGGTGTATTTTCGAATCTTGCCTCTGTTGAGATATTCGTTGAGCAGTTTTGCATAAAGCATGCCGTAGAGGAGGAATCCGGATCGACTTTGGTATTTGGGGTGTTGTCTAACGAGAACCGACGCCTGGAAGAACCGGTATTTATTTGGAACGCCGCCGCGGTGGCCAGGATGGGACCCGTGACCTTGCAGCCTAACGACGCAGACACTGACTCACCCCAGCTGGTAAACCGGCAGTGATGACAGGGTTCATACGACAAGCGCTCATCTCCAGCGATCAACGTAAGCAGACGGTTACTACCGCATATAAGGTACAAAAGAAGCGCCGGTAGGATTCAGAATACACAAATAATTCGAAATAAAAACCTGGGGGATGTATAAGCTACACCTTCAGGAGAACAACGCGACTGCTGTTATAGTCACCGTTCGCGTCGCGTATTCACCACTCACACATCGGCTTATAGAAATGACTATTTGACATGCAGTGGTTTGTATTCCTCACAGGCCGTACGAGAGTGCACATACACTGAGCACGATCTGGAGATTCAAGTTGAAGTCCAGCATTAAAGCTACCCGCGGGTTGAAGTAGCTGAACTTCACTTTACCACTAGTCCTGTTTCAGCATCGGAGTTGGCCGAGAAAGTGCCACCGTGTGCGATTCCAATGTACACTTCGGCATCTGCGTTGTTATTAGGGGGCCACGCATCCACGATTGATTCGTAGATTGTTATTTCATGCACCCTGTTAATCTTTTGTATATATCCTTTAGCTTCATCACTCTACGTGCTTATAAATATTTCTTTTCCTTTTCAGTGTGAGTACGTAGCTTCATCTCTCTACATTCATATACATATTTCTTTTCCTTTTCAGTGTGAGTACGTGGGAGCAAAATGGTGATACGAGTATGTAAAACGTTCACTGCAATACTTTTCTTTATCTTTTAATTTTTCCTTCTCATCTTCCCCCCCTTTCTTCACGTTGTGGTTGAGGTATCCATTGAGTAGTGGGACAATTACCTTCACCCTTCGCTTCCCCATACAGAATGTTTTATTTCATTTTAGACGATTTTAAACGTGTAATGGCGGCCATGGGGTGGATTTCTCTTTCCTTAAATATGGTGTCTCCGATCGCAGCGTCCCTAGCGCTACAGTCAATATTGACATTCAATTTTGCATAATTACCTAATTCCTAGTAAGGATACTCGAATTAAATGCATGCATCTGCATGCATCTGCATGTGTCTTTTGGACCATGCACTAAATCAAAAGCCGGGTAGTGGTAGGTCGGTGGTTAGTACACTCGGCTGCTGAGCTGGAGGACCAGGGTTCGAGCCCGCCGTGGCAGCAACATTTCGATAGGAAAAAAACACAAGGCGGACGTGTAATGTGCGAAGTCTGTGGGCGTTAAAGAAGCCTAGTTAGTCGAAATCATCTGGAGTTCTCTTCTACGGCGTTCCTCATGGAATTAGTCGCAATAGGATGTTAAACTCCGATAACCACCACAAAGAAAAGTATAAAAAGCTTTCACTAGGTCCAGCTGTATATAGCTACAACCAACGACATTCTGTGGACTGTTGGAAACGTGCCCAGTTTTGCAATTTGAATTTCACAGGCTCGATTCTCACCTCAACGCAAATTATTCTATCTTATTTATTTCAATTACTTTCCTTTCGTTGCAGGAGTATCCCTGAAAATATTGGCGCCAATCCAAACTTTCTTTGAACTGTTGTGATTTTTGTTGACTGTCCGTATCCATCAGCATATTTTTTTTGCTGACTGCAATCATCGTTTGCGCTGGCGGTGACGGTAACTACATCGTTTTTTCTTAGAGACATGGTAAACAAAGGTCTAAAAGTTGCATTACACACCTAATACCGTTCTTAGCATTTCTGATGTCCGCTATAGTGTTTATAGGGAGTTCGCGAGTTTTCACAACAAAACTGCGAAACAGTGGAATATCTTGCAGATGCGTGTAGTGACACTGCGCATCCAAGCATCTACTGCACGTCCCCGCGCTGTAGGACATAACGTATGTAAGAGCGCGTTCGCGTTTCGTATAGACGATCTGACTCCTCCATATAGCGTCAACTTCTCCTAATAGTTTTAGTTGTGTAGCAAGCTATCGTGCGAAAAATAAGGAAGTGCGGGCTTCGCGCTCACTCGTTAATACTACACGTCTTAGCGGTCGGGCAAACCTGTAGAGTATAATCTGAGTTTATTATTAGCTTTCACAAGGAAATACGAAGAATATATTGAGTGGTTAATAGTTTTTTTTCCCTATTTGAGTGTTATTGTTGCAAGGCACTAGAAACGAGCCTCAATAAACTGTTCGTTTTTCTCTCCACTGGGAGTGGGGAATTATCGTTGCAATGTTACACACACACACACACACACACACACACACACACACACACACACACACACACACACACACACACACACACACACACACACACACACACACACACACACACACACACACACACACACACACACACACACAAACACACACACACACACACACACACACACACACACACACACACACACACACACACACACACACACACACACACACACACACACACACACACAAACGCATATATATATATATATATATATATATACTACACAGGGACACAGAAAAGCGGTTGTCGAGAATTTAGAGAAGTTTTTTACTCTCCTCGTCGAGTTGAGTTACTGATAAAAGCTTATTGTGATATGGTGCGCATTTCAAATATGACTTATTTAGTGTCCATTACATGCACTGCATGCAGAGGGAAAGGTTGAGGGTCGCCGGAGAAAGGTAGGCAGCGAACGCGATGGTTAGATGGCCTCCTCGAGGCACTGCAGGTGAAGGTAGGTGATGTTAGGAAGATAGTGAGAGACCGGAAAGCGTGGCGTGACATGGTCCATAGGGTCACGAAGAGTCGGACATGACTGAACGACTGAACTGAACTGAACTGAACATGCACTGTGTAACTCTGGCGCATTGTGATACCTTGAGCAAGACTCGAGGGATGTGCGCTCACCCACTGGCCATCCCTGCGGACGTGGGACAAGGGGCTGATTGCCACTGCGGCCATTCCGAGGCACGAGAGAGAGCCCGAGGTCAGCGCCAGCCAGTTGAGTCGCGTGGCCACGAAGCCCACGTCCTCCATGGCGGCCTGGTTTCGCATGTGGTGGAGGTACATTACAGGAAAACCTGCGCACACAACCATCGAGAGAAAAGAAACTGCGAGTTAGCTTATATCGCGGCATCTGGAAAATAGCACTCATTGCACGAGGGCACCAGCCGACTCTGCACTGTCCAAACAAACTAAACTATTCTTTATGTGATGTTATAACGCACACATGTGGTGACACGTGGCATCGTGTAACAATTGAGCACGCGTCTTGATCAAAGTACTATTAACGCAAAATAACTTTGGTTTGGCCCCAAGAGAGGCGTGTACACGATTTTGTCATCACGGCGTGTCCTGACGACCTGACAGCAAACAAAATATTGAATTCGGTCCACACCAGGACTTAAACCAACATCCTCCCAATCCCCATCAACGCGAGGACCACACGCTCTACATCGACTTCCTGGGAACCAGTACATAATTCTCCTCGTTTATCGTAAGGACACCGGAGGGCGCTGAAGGAAAGAACAGCAAGCAGTAAGTAAAAAAAAAAAAAAAAAAAAAGTTAAATGGCAGTAAAAGGAAAAAAATAAGAAACACAAAAGCAAAACGAAAAAGAAAATACAAATTTAATAAATAAAGCTAAAGAATAAAATAAATAAACATAACAAAGGATTACAAAAAGAAACACCGGTAAAATGTAAAGTACGTCAATTAAAAGTAAAGCTGTAGACATCGTGGAAGCAATGAAACGCAGAACCAGCTTAAAAAAGAACTAGGCAAAGGATTCAGTACGTTTTTCGCATTTCCAGGTGTAAGCAGACTTAAGAGTGTGACTGAATGTTTTACCCTGCTTATTATAGGCTCCATCAAGAAACGCTTGTGCGACGTGGTAATGCCGCAGTGCTGTGAGAAGTGTGCTCCGATCACTTTCTTATTTACTAACAAGCATAAACATGGGATTCAGAGATACAGGCTACTGAGAGACAGCAGAATATGCACCCAATGAAGCCTGTAGTTTGACGTGATCTTTGCAATAACTCTAAGTGGCACAAATTTCTCGTTTCCGTAAAAGTCACACTTACCCATGACAATCATGATCACAACGCAAAGCCCGAAGAGACCGCTTTGCGGAGGGTCACCGCTGGCGTCGCTGCGGAAGAAAGCCAACCGAATTGGTCACGTATTAACATGACTAAACCGGGTTTTACTTGATTGGGTCAGCATTACTACCATTGCTGTAACAAAAAAAAAAGAAAAGAAAAAGCTCCTCTGCTAAGGGTATACGCGATAGCCTTTCACACACTGAAACGAAGACAAAACTCAGCATCAAAAAGCATTGGCTTTTCATTAAAAGACACCTTTTATTTTTCAATTATTTCATTTAATTGATCAATTATGCTCTCTAAAGTTTCTTATTTAGCATCATCAAGCGCTGACTTTTCATTCTCAGAACTTTGACATCTTTGAACTCCTCTTTTTTTTCTTTTTTTTCGTTTAATTTCTTCATTTCATCAATTATTTACAACGATAATCATTAGGTTGTCACCGCCTATCACACAGCAATCAATCATCAATCATTAGAACCACAAATTACCCTGACTAATTTTTTTTTTTTTTTTTTACGCAGCCTCAAAACATTTCCAACACTATATGCCGACTACTAGTAAACGCCGACCGCTTTGCGACCGAATGATCTCTATAACCTATCTCTTAATAAAGGTACGATTGAGCTGCCCACTGTAATGCTGACATGCTACAAAATTGCAAAGTGCATTTGGAAACCAGCCCAACCGACAAGCAAGTCCTGCAACTTCTCACCCTCGGAAGCCTTGCACCTCCATCTATTGCAGGTTTTCCATTTACATATATTTCAACGCTCTAATTAAGCTGAGAAGTAGAAGATTTTTTGAGGAGCTATATTGTTGAGGCGATTCAGGCAAAAACCAACACTGAAATATATATTATAAAAACAGCATTAAAATTCAACTTTCAAAAGAGAATCCATAGTTGTATACTTGAAGACATATCTGTGCAAAGAAAATATTTGCTGTGACTCTCAGCCAGGAAACTAATAGAGCAAACTAGCCATGAGGTGACTGCTTGCGTTAGTCGCGATATAGCCCTTGATATTGTAAGCGTGTCCTGTAGCTTCCATTTTTGATACAACTAACTCTGAGGCATTACGTTTGGGTGCATTCATCACGGAGTCAGGCGTGAAACGAATTTGAAAGAGAAGATGTGACACAAATAAATCGCCGCATAAATTTGTTTATAGTGCCCAAGAAAAGGCAAAGAAGAAAGGTAGACAAGGTAGCTCTCATTCTTAACACTGCGAATAGCCAGAAGGAAAAAAGGACATGAATTATCAGCCACATCAGAGAAAATAAAAAAAGGACCCAAGTGCGGAGGTAAAGGTCTCACCTGACGTAAGACCTGTAAGGATCAATGTCATGATTGGCCACGGCGATGATGTACACCGTGACGAGGGTGGCCGCGCTGAAGGCGCTCGCGAACCGGGCGAAAAAGGCGAGGTGCGAGAGGGCATGCTTGTATGGCTTGAACACCTTCGAACCCTCCTGCGACGGGGACATAGGCGGTGTATGCGGACGACAAATTAGCCCTGTTTTCCAAGCCTCGCTGTACGGCAAAAGGAACACCTTACCGCAGACGGCTCCATTGCTGTCTTCTTCTTGTTCTTCTAAGACACTTCGAGCAGCACGTGTCATGGTGCGACTGGATTTTCTGCGCAGGCAATGAATAAGCGGATCATTCAGCGTAGATGGATATGTAACTTTAGGCAAGCGATATATAGTATATAGTAGATATATGTTATAAATAAGAGATACATAGTAGATATATAAGAGATATATAGTATTTCCAAAAATATTGACAAGAATGAAATCAACTCTAAAAAGAAGAAAAGAGGCGTCCGATTGCAACAGCCTTTGCATCAGCGTAAACTTAATTTGAGCAGCCAGACCTTATTGTCGTTTGAAGCCACCGTAGGTCTGTTTTTACCGCCATTGAAAATTTCTTAATGGAATCGAAGCGTCGGCCATGCTAATACACTTTCCTTTTTTTTTTTTTTTTAATCACTGGCTACAAGAATCGCAGTGTTCACCTTCTGCGTGCGTTATTATTTCTTCTTTTTGTTTCAGTGCTTCGTCTTTTAATTTCCTTGTGTTTTCCATAGGAATCATTTTATTTTTGGCGCCGTAATTAGACATCTCGAAAAACCTCCCTGCATCCTAACTCTTCGCCGAAGACTCTCCGAGACTAACCAAAAGACCTCAATAAAGTTTTTTCACTCACTCTTCGCCGATTCCTCTGTGTGGGTACGTGCCATCAGTTTAGAGAGCAACTACAACAATATGGAAGGTTTTCGGCTTTTACAACAGTCACATATTTTTTATTAAAATGTCTTTTCTATATTAAGCAGAGGCGGATCGAGTCAGGTGATGCCGCAATGGGAAAGCAAGCTAGTTAGCTATTACTATATTTCCCAAAGATTACGTTGGACAATTTGACAGAATTTCACTAAGCGAACAAGAGAACGGAAGCTGAGCTGCCGAAGAAGAAAAACCAAGAAAAAACCTTTCCAGTAATGTTTTTGTCCTGTCTCTCATATTCTGCTCTCTATTTCATCCCTTATATGATCATTGAAGTGACCTGGATCATATTCATTTTCAATTCGCCCCAAATGACTCGTTTGAATAGGCAAATGTATCGACATTTGCCTTTCCTTTCCTCTTGGTTATTACTATCCTTTGATGTTATGCGAGAAAAAACACTGCCTTGCATCGCATTCATTGGATATTATGACCACATGATTATATGCATCATTAGAATTAAAATTCAAGGGGGGGGGGGGGGTCTAGAAGGTGAACGTTGCCGCGACCCCACTACGGTTACAATTCCTAGCCCTCGCCCTCGGTGACTTTTGGAAGGTTCCAGTACGATCAGGGAGACAGACGAAGAGAGGGAGAGTAAGAGGAGCAGATTCGTACGGGATATAGCGCCTATTCACTACATGTCTCAGCTTTCCCGCTCGCTTCTCGCAATTTTGAGCATTAATACGAAGGCGTTTCATAAAGTTCGGATTATTGGCATGAAGAAAAGGACGTACCAAATGCAACTTAAGTGGGAGTCTCAAGAACCTGAGCTTCTGCCACTGATGGACAAGTTGGCACTGAGCATCGCTACGGCTGCTAAATACAACGGACTGCCGGAAAAGTGCGGCCGACTACGAAGTGTTATTTCATTAAAGAATGTTTTCATAATAATCATCATCATCATCACATAGGCCTCCTCATTATTTCTGCTTTGGAAGAGCATGCAGTTAAAAAATCACTTCCTCCTCGTCCTGGTAGTGTTCTTGCGAAGTCTGTTCTTCGTGGGAAGGACAAGGAAAAAGTTATTTCGTGCGAGGTTCTATTCTATATTTCCATCTACTGTGAAGCACTTACCCTCAAGTCTAATATCCAGTCTCCTATGTGAACACCTTGAAAAGTTCCCTGATCACACGGTAATTGCTACTGATGCGTCTGTGATGGTGCACAAAGCAGCGATTGGAATTTTTTTCCGAGTCTCTTTCCTGGAGTTTTTCGGTGCGTGTCTCGGATTACACACCGATATTTCTAGCAGAGTTTATGGCAATTGGTCTAGCACTACTAAAGGTTCCCTGCAGTCAATCGAAAATAATTTTTCTATCAGACTCTCTTTCTGTCTTATTGTCACTGGAGTCGGCACGGGATGCTCTGTTTAGTCGCTCACTAAAGGATTTCATACCGGGGTGGGTGAAAGAAATGCGCTTCATCTGGGTCCCCGGTCACAGCGGTATTTTCCAGAACGAAGCGGAAGATTTCTTGGCTAAATCAGCTCTTGATGCATCTGTTTCATGTACCATCCCTAATATCACCATTTTTGGAATGTTCCGTTTCCAGAGATATCAATACCTAGCCGCTTCATGCAATGATCCTTTGCTATCTACAGCCGAATACCAGCATCTCAGATACTCATGGAAAGTTCGTTCATGTAAATCACGGCAGTGTGAGACAACGATGACTCTCCTGAGATGCAGGATTCCTCGCCTAAATCTTTATTTATGTAGATGCGGGATCAGTCCCACAAACCTTTGTGAGGCTTGCAATGAAATTGAAAATATTGATCACTTCTTTCTCGCTTGCCGAAGGCTTTCACATCAGAGGAGGGTGCATTTAGAAACTCCAATTGCACGCTTGGGATTTACGTTGTCGGTCCCGCTTCTACTGTCATTCGGTGCGAGTGCGAAAGGATTTGCGTTGCCTCAAATTTGTCAGTACTTATATAACTACATCACAGCTACTGACAGATTTTCTTGCTAATTGTACTCCAAATTTACAAAATTCCAAATTTTTGCTTCATATTTTGTCTTTCAAAAACTTTTGTGATCTTAAATCTTATGTTTTTGTTTAGTCGTCAATTACTTTAATACACCAATTCAGTTTGTTTAGGACATATGACAGTTCACACTGAACCCTGGCCAATCCCCCTTCGTGGGTATGTGCCAAATATCAAGGAAGAAGAAGAAGAAGAAGTCGGATGAATACGGAGGATGAGGCAATATTTCGTAGCATAGATGGACGCGTGTGTCACCGGCACCTGTGCATATTTAGTCGGTGCACTGTCACGAAGCAGGCAAACATATTTTCGCAAGCGCTCAACTAACTTAGACTTCAGCGGGTTGCTATGAAAAATGGTGGGCACTGAGTCTGCACTCACAGTCACGTGTTCCACTACTGATTGGACACATTGGACAGTTATCATGCGGTCAGCAAGCGTTACAGATTCAAAGAATTCAGTCTTATACATCCATCCATCGATATCAAAGCATTGGGTTTTAAACGTTATCCCGTTGGACTCTTAAGGGAGAAGCTTAAGCGTCCTTTAATTTTTTAAATGTTATGGTGCTGATAATACGACGAACTTTTTGATCGCCCCTCATGTAAAAGATGAACCTGATATAATTAGTTATATTCTCTGAATTTTATTTTTGATATCATCCATTGCGCCATTTCTGGCATTGCAGTTTGTCTTATAGTTGTGGCATTACAGTGCTCGACCGGTCTTCACCCGCAAAAATCGACGAGCCTCGGCTTTGATAAACGGTCGTCCGAGGTTTGCTTAGAGGATGAGTTGCAGGTTTTTTAAAAACCTGCCTTGTGCAAATCATTTTTTTTTCTGCACCACTGTTCAGTGTGCTTGTATAAGGTTAGGGCTCTCCATATGTCAATCGTACAGCACCCTGAAGGCTGGCAGCATGTTGACGCTCTTCGCGAAGTCAAGAAAGGGACCTCGATCTTGGTGCATCTATTGTGCAGTCCTGTGTAAAGGGTTAATTCTATGCACTTACGACCGAAACGCTGCCACCAATCCACAAATGTGTCATCAATTGAGAAGCCGACATTTCAACAGGGAGGCAAGCTTACAGCAACATCCATGAAACCCTGTACCAAGGAATTCAATGCAGCAATTTGGGCGCTAGTCAAAAGAGGTTTCAGAAAGATCAGAGCGTATTCTCGACGTTGTAAAATGTTGTCTCTGCTGAGCAGCGTATTTTGCACGCGCTGTCTTCGCGGACCATCACCATATCACTAGCAAGACATCATCAATTCGCGCCATGAAAGTAATGTCGCTAAGCAGCAAGACACAGCCAGCCGTTAAAAATTGCCTGTGGGGAATTACTTTCGACACTGCCTGACCAGGCGGGCACGCATGCCACTTGTTTTGAGTCTGTTTGCAGGCGTGTCAACTTCAAGATAAGTGGGCGCTTTCCATGCCTCCTCGCCAACTTGCCGCTCGAGGTTCATGCGAGCGACCCTTTCCTACCCCTTCGGAAAATGTAAATGAACTTGCACTCCCAGTGCAGTGGTAAGACGCCCGACTACTGTGCCGGAGTACCCGGGTTCGATTTATTTATAGGAAGGGAAAGGCGCTGTAACTGTCTCACTTGATTTCTGTGGACACCGCAACCGCACCGTAAGGGAAGGGAGGAAGATGGGAGTGAAAGTAGAAAGAGAGAAAGAGGAGCCGTAGTGGAGGGCTACGGAGTAATTTCGACCACCTGGGGATCTTTAACGTGCGCTGACATCGCACAGCACACGACGCCTCTCCGTTTCGCCTCCATCGAAACGCAGCCGCCGAGGTCGAGTTCGAACCCGGGTACTCCGGCACAGTAGTCGGGCGTCTTACCACTGCACCACCCCGGCGGGGCACCCCGGGTTCGAACCCGACCTCGGAACCCGACCTCGGCGGCTGCGTTTCGATGGAGGCGAAACGATGAGGTTGGTTGGTTGGTTGGTTGGTTCACAGGAAGGGAAAGGCGCAGTATCTGTCACACTTGCTCTGTGGACACCTGAACCGCGCCGTAAGGGAAGGGAGGAAGGTGGGAGTGAAAGTGGAAAGAGAGAAGGGGGAGCCGTAGTGGAGGGCTTCGGAGTAATTTCGACCACCTGGGGATCTTTAACGTGCGCTGACATCGCACAGCACACGGACGCCACTTCGTTTCGATGGAGGCGAAACGAAGTGGCGTCCGTGTGCTGTGCGATGTCAGCGCACGTTAAAGATCCCCAGGTGGTCGAAATTACCCCGCAGCCCTCCACTACGGCTCCTCTTTCTCTATTTCCACTTTCACTACCACCTTCCTCCCTTCCCTTACGGGGCGGTTCAGGTGTTCACAGAAAACAAGTGAGACAGTTACAGCGTCTTTCCCTTCCCATAAATCAATCAATTGCACTCCCACTTTCCTTTCTTCCAATACGTTGCGGGTCAGGTGTCCACAGAACAACAAGCGTGACATATACTGCGCTTTTCCTTTCCATGTGCCAATTATTATTAATACTATTATTAATATCTTCGAGTGAGCTTTGCCTGTGCTTTATTTATGAATACACGCTTACTCCTCTCTGCTCTTTTGTGAAACGATGGCATCACTCTGCTGGTTAAAGCCTCTCTGCTCTTTTGTGAAGCGATAGCATCACTCTGCTGGGTAAAGCCGGATAACGCCGTGTGTGCAACAGTCACGTGGATGGCGCTGGCAGGCGGTAGCGGCCGGCTGAAATGGGCGAGCACTGACTGGACGAAGGGTGTCCTGACATTACGTTTGGTCGGAGCAGCCACGGTGGAGCAGCCGACTCTGGCATCTTCTTCCATACGGGAGGGTGATATCATAATCAGCTTGCCAGGACTCTCGCATTCACGTTATCCCTAGGCCACGCAGGTACGTTCATACGGCTTGGTTTAAGCGGTGCTTTGTTTGTTAGCTGCTAGCCTGGACTATCGCATCATGATCTTAAATGCGGAGCTTAAGTATCTATAATTTTATTTATTTTTTATCGTTCTGCGAGTCCAGAAAGCTATGGTTTTAACTTTTTCTCGATGCCGTCATTGCCGTTGATGTTTCCTCATGCCGCCAGCACGTTATTTAGTTTTGGCAATTTTAGCTTTTTTTTTTCTTTTTGAATTCGCCATGCATACTGAAGGTTTCGCTTAGAAACAATCGCTCTCAGTGATATGCTCACCCCTGATCTCGTGTCGCTCTTATAAAGGGAAGCACGGCGCCTTAAATTTCACAAATGCTGAAACTGGCAAATGCTTTGCACACGCAAACCTGTACTCAAATACACTGGTGGAAAGTGAATGACTCGCGGTTCATATGCAGGCTGCGGTTCATGTGGATATTTCGCGAAGTCAGTAGCGTGAACACGCCTGGCAGTCCATGGCGGAGAGCTGTATAGAGCTGCAGCGCTTTGGAGTATGTAATAAATGTATTGCATGATCGCCTGCGATCGCCGTGTATTTTAATGGTATGCGGTGAACGCTTGCGCTTATCGGCTTCTTTATTCGCTCATATGGGCACTCGCAAAACATCTAGAAAGTTAATATTGGCCCAACCGTCGATCACTGGTAACTTCGGGTCACACAGTATGTTGCATATGTTCCCGCAAGCTCAAAATGCACCCAGGCTTGGCTCGGTGTAGACCTCTGTCCCGACCACCACGCTTTCAAACGAGAGCGCGGAGCACTGCTGGCCAGTATATCTGAAGGTCACTGAAAGCTCAGAAAGCGGAAGTATTCCACTTGGATTGCAATTTGCTACAAATTATATCGTGGTGGGCCTCACCTCCATATGGAGGAAAAGCTTTGTAAGCCCGACGCTTACTATTTTTATCTAGCTGGCAGCATAGAGAAAGAAAGAATAAGAGAGGACACTCCCATAGACCACAGCAGTCCAATCGACTCTTGCGCGCCAAGCGGCGGGTAAGAACAACTGGCCCTGCACACTTTCAAATGCTTCCTGTTTCGGTTTCACTAGCGCGAATTTCAAATTGCTTTTAGCGCCGCCCAGTGGATTTTATCGTGAAAGCAACTGGCACACAGTTCTTGCTCCGGTTTCACTGGCGCAAATTTCAAATTGCTTGCGCGTTACTAACGTTTGTCTGTGGCCTGAGGTGGATAGAATGTCTGATTTAATCCCAGCGAATTTCGTCGTCCCCAAATTATTTTGAATGTAAGATGTACACAAACATTGGAGATGTACAGAAACTGTTTGGAGCAAGTAGTCATTCAGCATGCAATATTTAATAAAGAGACGGAGTGTCGAGAAACCTTTTTATTTCGGGGCAAAGTAAAAAAATGAGCACAGAATCTGGGCACAAACCAAGACCAGCATGGCGGAGAAAGGCTCAATAGAAAGGTAGCTGCGTTCCTTAACATAATCAAATCTGAATAGATATAATAACAGACAGAACACAATTACAAAAAAAAAAAAAAGTGAACACAGCGTTAGTACTTGCAGAAAAGTGAAATCAGGACAAGATGGATATACTCAAAGGCAGAGGCAATGCTTTGCAGCTGGTACAGAGATTGAAAAATAAACGGTGCTTTAATGTCGACAGCCCGTTTCCCTCTTTTATGCACCACTTTGTCACAAGTTTGATTATTGTGTGACCAGTCATTCATCGTCGGCAGTTCACATATCATGGAGGGAAAGGAACTGTAGTCCTCACTCTCCTGCTGTCGCATGGTATGCGGAAGAAACTAATTCCAGACTTCTTGTGCGTTCTGCCGCTGTTCTGGCACCACGACACAGAGCCGTAGATGCCGTAGGAAGGTTTGGTTTGGTTTGGCTTGGTTTGTGGGGTTTAACGTCCCAAAGTGACTCAGGCTATGAGAGACGCCGTAGTGGAGGACTCCGGAAATTTCGACCACCTGGGGTTCTTTAACGTGCGCTGAGATCGCACAGCACGCGGGCGCCTAGCTTTTCGCCTCCATCGAAAGGAAGGGCCGCCGGACGGCATAGCAGAGTGGTCTGAAAAATGTCAATACACGCACGTGCTATTCTAAATTACCAAACAATATTCACAAGTCATAATTACGTTAAAAATTGTTTTGAACGCAGTAGAAAAGTGCTCCACTATACAGAAATGCGAGCACAATGACACACGTGAGAGGATTTGACTCTAAATAGGAGTTGACGACAACCGCACATAAATTATACCCGAAATATACCGATATGAGCCCTTTCGAGATTTGAAATACGCGTCAATTCAGTACCTGCTCAAAACAATCTGCCTTCAATTGTCAGAGTAACAAACAGGCTCAGGGTTTCCTAAATTGGCGGAACTTTGCCCTTAAGCTGCCCAGCGAAGTAAGTGCGCTCTGGCCCCTCATTGCCCTGTTCCCATCCTCTTACATTTGTAATCAAACCTGCATGAGCGCCGCGCTTTAAATGTCGTACTGCGCTTTATGAAAACAACCCACAGCGATGTAAAAAACTCAACACTAGCCTCTGCTGTCTATTTATGTCGGTGTTTTCAAGCAGAAAAAACATGTCTCACCTTTTGTCCAGCAAGCGAAAAGCCGTGTGGTGCACCTCAGCAATGCCGAGCTGACAGTGCAGACGACTTGCAGTCTTGCATGTTTCTTCAGTAAATTACATATTCAGATGTATGTTAAAATAGTGGCCTTAAAACATAGGTTAATTATTTAACAACAATAAAGTTGGTCGCTTGAATTTAAAAACATTTTTTTCCCGTTTGCGCCCTCTGGGGTTGGGTGAGAATACTAGGCGCCTGCGTAGTTGTGACGTAATTCCTGATGCCAGTTTTAGCCGTGTCATCTCTTTATATTTTCTTTCTCTATGCTGGCAGGAACTAATCAATATTCGAAAGTCTGGTGGCACAGGTAAGATGGATCTTGTTTGTGCACGAGACTGGGAGAAAATTATGTTCAAATATTTTGAGGTTCCTGATGTACAGAAGAAATAGCATGAAGTAGAATATTGAAAATAAACGTGTTGCATAGGGTTGTGTGATTATCGCTTCGTCGAAAGCTGAATAAAAATGCTGCTAATAGGCTGGCTACGCTAACGACTCGAATAAGAATAGAGCAATTAAAAAAGGAATCAAATAGTGAAAATTGCAACAGATTACCAATCGCACATTTAAGTCATTAGTTTGCTAGGTGTAGGAGTATTCCCAGAAAATGAATGCTCGTGGGAAATAGGGATGCATTAGCAGCCGGCGACGAAGGTCCTCATTCCTGTTATCAGTCAGAAATGGCCTCAATATTGATGCATATATCCCCGCCCCTGTTTTGTAGCCTTCTTTTTCCGAAATGCTGATGTAGATATTCACCACCTGTTGTGGTGGTTTCGCCCGGAACTGATACCAACGAAAACACTGCACCTGCCAACAGTTTCCTGTCGAAAACCCTGTCCTCTATATATTGCCTAGATGCAGGGACAAATCGTCGCTCCCTTAAGGCAACATTAGATCGGCAAAACTTTTATATTTATTTACCGCCTTTCAAAATGGCAGCTTTATAGGCCTTGTTAACCACAAAATTCTTCGTCGACGCTGTGACCGAAAAAGCTTGGGTATCAGCTGACATGGCCGAGCACCGATTCGTCGATGGTTGGTGCATTTTAACAAGACCTCAGGATATCGGAATGCTTGGAGGAGCTGCTAGTCGGGTTGCTCAACCGAGATGGGAAGGTGGGTTACGAATCGACTTTCCAGTGCTTTGGGATGCCGAGTCAGACACGTTACCCCTAGACCAAGCAGGCGCCTTCATACGACTTGGTTAAAGCGAGGCTTCATACGTCGGGTGATATCCCAACTTATGAATAAACTATCGCGTCATAGCCTTGCAGGTGGACCTTAAGTGTCCCCTAGTGTTTTATTATCATCAAACTCCTTTACGCGAGGAGGCAATAAAAAGCGTTAATAAAACTCTCTGGTCGCTTCTAAAGACAAGGATCAACAAAGTGGCACATTAGGTCTATTTCAGTAATGTCACACGAGTAAGAAAATTTCACCTTCCTAAAGAGGACGACAGCGATCAAACTAGCGTCAATTGTGAATTGATGAGAATGACCAGTATTTGACCATGGCATCTGACATCGCGGCCGGGCATAAAAGCAAGTCTTGCTACGCCTGGCTTTCGGGTGACTCTGCCCAGTCGGAAAAAACTACAGAAAATTTTCTGATGTTACGACAGAACTTGTGTGCGGTTTTTGACGGGAAACCTGTTGTGACAACAGAACGTTCTGTAGTAACATCAGAAATTTCTGTTGTTACAACAGAAAAGTGCCACAGAACTACAGACAACAGAAATACACAATAGAAAAACTACAGAACTACAGAGAAGTACTACAGAACTACAGAAAAAATCTGACGGTTACGAAAGAACTACAGGATATTTTGTATTTTTGACAGTTTTTTTCGACTGGGTGTGCTGAGGATCATACGTATTTTAATTATGAACGCCGCCACAGATGAACCACGTGGTGAAGTTAAACACCAATTGAACGATCGTGGCAGCATGCTGTAAAGGCGGCGAATGGGCCCTGTTTTGGAGCTTTTGGTCTACTCCTCCCATGTACAAACCTGAACGTAAATGAATGGTGTAATTTACACCTTGAACTCGCGCGCTGTACAGCTAACATCTTGGTCTGCACCGTCGTGCCCAGGCACAAGAGCATTACGCTTTCGCCGTATCCGATCACGCCTCGTGTAAAACTGCAAAACACTCTCGCTCTGTGCAGTGAACATCGTCGTCACCTTCACTAAGTTACATCGGTGCCGCTCTTTCACTCAACATCGGTAAACAAGCCATACACATATTCCACCTATCTAAAGACAGAGGCAGCAGCCGTGCGCCAGACAGGCTGCCGAGACTATCAAACAACGAGAACCCAAACTAGCCAATTGCCGAGAAGTTTACGTACAAATCACGTATGCGAGCTAAGGTCGAAGTGGCAGCAGCGACTGCGGGTGCGGACGAGGGCTAGCGCTCACGAAACTTTGTTCAAGGATAGTTGTATCTCTACACACTAAAATACGGCAAACTGCTAGTAAACGTGACAACAGACTCAATTTTTCTGCATGATTTTGAATATACATGATTGTTGCTTCATTGAATAGAACACGATATTTAACTTGCTATTAAACAAATATATTAACGCACGATATATGCAAAAGAGTCTCACCATCCAGTAGGAAAAAACTACAGAAAATTTTCTGATGGTACAACAGAATTTCTGTGCGGTTTTTGACGGAAAACCTGTTTTGACAACAGAACATTCTGTAGTAACATAAGAAATTTCTGTAGTTACAACAGAAAAGTACTACAGAACTACAGACAACAGAAACATACTACAGAAAAACTACAGAACTACAGAAAAATATGACGTTTACGCCAGAACTACAGAATATTTTGTAGTATTTTTGACACGGTTCTGTAGTTTTTTTCGACTGCCCTCGCTAAGCTGCATAAATGACGCTATAATCGGCTACACATAGAACTGTAGTAGTTAGACAATAGGCCCGCTTTGTGCGCTTTGCGTTAGTTCAGAAAACACCACGCATAAAGAAATTTGCTATTTTATTATTGCGATAGACACAATTTGCTAGTCATAATATTGGGATTAGCGTACACTGAACGAACCTTTATATTTTATATTCCCGAAATTCAACGCATAATGTACAAACTACGCCACTGAAATGTAGGAACGAATGAACGAAAACGCACGGAAGATACGACAAGGGAAAGGCAGTATAAGAGGGCGTTGGTCTCTTTCGATTTTTCACTCAGAGGGCGGATATCAGGACAGTTTCATATGACACATAATTGTAAACAGCAAAACCACACAGTGCAGTATTCTAGATACGCCCTAAGCAGATAAAAAAAAAGGCATTTATATTGACACATGCTGTCGCACACACTTACCTCGTAATGTGAACAAGTTGTCCTAGAGAGGGCTTTTGGACAGAATTAGGCAGCCGAATTTATGATCTGAACACATGGAAGATTTTATTCTAGCTTGAAGTCTGCTACGCTTTTCTCGTTTCGTTCTCCAGAAAGGAATGTAACATGCAATTTAATTTCACTCGACTTCTGTGAATTAATGTCACACAAGTAAGAGTAATAACACCGATGTTTGGGCCAGTTGGTAATTATTCATATTGAAACCCATTCGCAGCACGAATAAAACAACGACAGGGAGAAAACACACACGACAGGATGAATGCTGCACTTCCAGCATTCGTCCTGTCGTGTGTGTTTTCTTCCTGTCGCTGTTTTATTCGTGCTGCGAATGGGTTTTAATAAGTAAGAGTAGGAATGCGGCTGAATGCACAGCATTCTTCCCTGGAAATACAAAGTACATCGAGATGGTTGCTATCAAAAAAGAAAGAACGTAGCAACAAGACGAAGAATAACACAACTGCGATATTTTTAATAAAACTGTACAGAGTATTTACAGGTTCCAAAAAGGAGTGTGTTCATGTCGCGTTCCACGTGCTGTGGTGGCTCCAGCTTGCTAGATTTACCGAGCTTTTGCTATTTTACTGGTAACACCATATCAGCACAAAACTTAATGTCCACTTCTTACGGCGTAATAGACAGGGCCATAAAAGTAGCGGAATGTCTGAAAGATAATTTTTAAATCTGCTAAATAATGCGCCGATAACGATGCGTCACTAGAATAAAACCGAGGATTCGTGGATGCACTTGAACGGCGGATTGAGCTAAAAAAGCTTGATCACGATGTTTTGCGTGCTTAGTATATAAAACACGAAACTTAAATGAATGCGGCACAAGCGCTTTTGATGTGCAGGTGAGTGTATATGAGAGGGAGAGGCAGTGATTGATGTTCGAGATGCGAGGATTCGCTGATTTGCGGTTTTGCCACAGCTGCCACATCAGCACAGCTTGAAAAGGCATCGTTGTATTATCTGGAATGTAACAGCAGTCATTTGTAATAAAACACGCACTGCTTGCAGAAATTCGAGCGGCACTTCAGTTTCGTCGACAAGATCACGGTCGCCTGCTGCTTGACGACCACGCAACACTTGGCAAATGCCCACAGTGTCCGGCGGCGAAACCAGCGCATGTGCCTATACGGCGTGGGCCCCGTTAGAACTTCTGCATCTCACTGTTGGACTCCTTTTCCTTTTGAGCTTCACTGTTGACTATGTTCTCCAAGTTGACGGTAATGTTAACTGCCTTCATGTCTTGAGCTAGCGTAAGGAAGTTGCACATGATGCCGATGATGAGAATCCACTCTCCCACGGCTGACCACGGACTCAGGCCGCGGTACTGAAAAAGGAGGAAAACGGAGGTCGCTTAAAATTGTATCGCTTTGAATACTAATATGAAACGTGGCTTGCAAGCGCGTAGAGCTACCAAACCCTGAAGTACCACAAAGCGGGCGGTGCTCGTGTAGGTCGACGAAGCTTTTAAATTTGTCTAAAACCGTAATTCACGGTCTTTGGTGCGCAGAGAATCAAAAAGGGTTTTGACACAAGTAACAGCACAGACGCAAGCATCAATGATACCTTGACTAAGGAGCTAGCAAATTAAATAGTTTCGATATTTCAGCTAAACCAGACACTGAAGTCAAGCATGCAAAGAAAACAAATATGCAACAATCTCTTTCTGGTATACCACTGGCTAAGTATGCCGTACAAACAACTTGGTTACTTACAATTGTGCCACGGTGTGGATTTGGCTTGAAGTCGTTCAAGCTGTGAAAAGGAGCACAGACAGCCACTGTTCGTTCCGTCAAGGTACGCAATACTTCAGACGTTTTGCTTAATCAACACACTGCCTGCCGGCAGCATCAGACTTATACAAACGAAACAATGAGTAAACGAAGGTCCACGTTCAATTTTCTTGTGCTTCCTAGCAGAAAGAGTATAAAAAAAAAAGAATTATCTTTCAGACGTCATTTCGAGGCGACTTTCCCAAATAACTTGTCTAAAAAAAATTATGTTCAATTCACTATCAATCGTGTTGGAAATGCACAACAAACATACAACACTTGATATGTCTATACCGAAACTTCAGAACTGCTATTTGTACGTTTTATTTTATTATTTAAGTACTATACTCTCTTATTTTCTCGAAAGCCTGTTCCTTGTGCCAAGCAGTATATCCATGGTTTAAACACAGAGAAAGACATTCCTTTCCGCCTTAAAGAGCCCTTTCTCGTCTCCGTATATTCTTCATTAATAAAAGTCTTTTAATTACGTCTCTACATTTGCCTTGTACTTTCATTTACTACATAATCTTATTTTCATCCACTCTTTCATAATGTTTTCATGTTCAGAGGGCTGTAAAGTGAAATAGAATGCAAGTCATAAGCGAAGGTTTTAAGTGCAGGACACATATTAGCGGTGTGTGCTCAGCGAAAGGCTGGTCGTCGGACCGTCAAGAGTGCAGCCCATGACAAATTTAGCTTCAAGTTTTTTAATATCAGCGCGTCTTACGTTTTTCTGGAGGCAATATTTTGTACGGGTGTTAGGACTACACGAACCTTGTAGGTATCAGTAGTGCATACAGCGACGCTTACCAGAAGTTTGATCCAAGCTCCATTAAAATAGTATAACAAGTTTCCGAAGGCAACCACTATTCACCATGTCTGCGCCGTGATGAGGGCATTGAGAACATTCCGCTAGAAATTATACTACGAGCGATAGCGGTCTCAGGAGCGTGGCTAGAGAGATATCTTCACCATGGGATCATGGAAGAGAGTGTATCAAGGTGGGCCGTTTTCAACATCAGCGCGCATGCCTACACAACATTATACACAAGGACTTACGCTGTAAGAGCCCATTCTGTGCTGTATAAAAGAGGCCCCTAGGAAACGATTGGAGACGACCGCTTGGCTGTATATTTACTATTCTCCTCCCTAAGTGTTGCGCCGACCCACCAAGTACAGAGCCTATCTTACAATAAAAAAGAGATATTCTCCGGGAACGTTTTGTGCGGTCACTGGACATCATTATGACGTTCAGAGAAAGCAATATAGCACTCAGGGTGTTGAAGAATGTACAGTTCAATGTTATGCCTTCGCGATATTTATATGTCCTTACAGAGCCGCTATTAACTCTAAATGTGTTAACAAAAACCCAGAGAGCTGCACGAAGTTACGATGCTGCAGCGAAAATGGAAATTTCAATAGTTTGTATACAGCAATACACGACAAACACGCGGAGCAATAAAAAGAAATATGTTCTTAGACAAGCCTACTTTCGTCTGAAAACCAGAAACGCAGAGGCTGAGGATGACCTACATCAAATGAAGTCCTGCAGAGAAAGGCAGTATCGACAGAATGTGTAAAAGAGAAGTTTACCACTTTCCAGCTAAGGCGGGTGACTGCGAAAATGGAAAGCGGCGTAAAAATAAAAAAAAAAAATGTTCCGTGAAGCTATGCAGCAGAAACGTTCGAGAATGACGCTATATATAGGTCGAACGAACAGTTGATATGTATATCTTTGCGCCCTATTTGCGGAAATAAATTCCTTGGAGAAATTTCAGATGATCAGAAATATTCAGAGCAGAATGATAAACCTACTGCCAATTAGCTTTTCGCTCTAACCGAGAAAATGAGAGCTTCATGAAGCATCTTCAAACATACGCCCAACCGAATTTCTGTGCCTGACGACGACTTTATCCATAGTAAGCAAGTTGGGCCGTACTTGTGGCACTCAAGTTCGAGCGAAGTAGCTCGAAGAGCCATTAGAGTGCAGAGCGCAAGTGATAAGCTTAAAATTAAAAATAAATCGTGAGAAAAAACCTTATCAATGTACTAAGCATGAAGCTATAACGCGGTCCGGATTACTTATACGCAGCCCTTATACACAAACATCTGCGCAGGTGAACTCCAGCTTGAGTTCACAGAACAAGGTTAGGAGACCAAGCGCTATTTCCTTTAATACATGTAACACGAATGCAGCATGATCTTTTGGAAACTTCGTCAACAACCAAAATGCATATTCTGGAGGACAGACTCCTCCCATTTTGGATTTCAGTTAGTATTGACCTTCGTAGCTGAGTTCCATCTTGCCATTCAATTCGCTGCCTGTGTTACGCTTCCTACTCTCTCAATCTATATTTCTACTCCAACAAGCCATGGTTCATTCATTCTGCTTATTACACGTACCACACATGCCCATTACGTATTCATCTACATGCTGCAATATCAACTACACTTTATCTTCGAATAACATTCATCTCGTTTGTTCTCCCATGTACTCGACTTCCAAGAGTTCATTAAGCTGTACTCACCTATATGGTCCAAACGAGCTGACACCGAAAGAAAAACCTTTAAGGTATATTAAGGATGAATACACTTAACTTCCCCAGGAAAAACAAAACCGTGTGCTACATATAGCATTCCATGTTTATCCAATGGGTATGCTTGCATCTGTAAGCACAAATTATGAAGCTGTTGTTGTTGTTACTGGTTCACAGGAAGGGAAAGGCGCAGTATCTGTCACACTTGCTCTGCGGACACCTGAACCGCGCCGTAAAGGAAGTGAGGAAGGTGGGAGTGAAAGTGGAAAGAGAGAAAGGGGAGCCGTAGTGGAGGCCTACGGAGTAATTTCGAGCACCCTGCTACGTAAATGTAGGACTAGGTAGAAGGGATTCAGTTAAAAAGTGGGGAGGGAACGCGAGGAGGGCGGAGATGATAAAAATAATTTTCGGTGCTAGCACTTATCGGCTAAAACAAAAAGCGTATAATATGCGATTACTTTTTCTGGTAAACACAAATGATTAGATGCTGTGTGCCGTCTCCCTAACACAGCCTCGGAATAATTTAAGATGTATGAAACATACCGATACACCAACAAAGTACCGTGAGGTCAAAACAATCCCAATTGACTATTTTAATTCCACAGAAAGGTCTTGGCCACATTTTTAACATAAAGTGACAACGCCAAAAAGCAGAATCAGTGTGATTCGTAGCCTAGTATTTTTTATGTAACCCCAGACCTGAACTGCTAATCGAGTTGTCTATTCTGTCTTTCTGATATGAACTTTTTTCGTAAAAAATTAAAGTTGAGCCCATAAATTGTTTCCTTATCGTGCGCCTGTTTCAAATGCGAAGTCAACTATTCTTGCCACAGGCTCCGAATACAGCGTTGAAGATGGTATATCAGCTAGACTGTAAATGTTCCCAGCTTCAAACCACTGGATGACATCGTAAATTAGGGCCCAATATTTACCCTGCGCTTGTGAAATATTACGGTTGTCTCCTTGAAAAAAAAAAAAAAGCGCACGCTTACAGAGTGTTTGCGGACGACGTTGGTTGTGACATAAGCAAGAATTAGAATTAAGAATAAAAAATGAATGTCGAAACATTACCTGCATTCTTTGAAACAAGATGTGTACTACACCAAACTGTGTTTCTGACACATTTTCACTTAACTTTAAAGAAAATATTTACGTGAATTCCGGCATTATTAATAAAAAGACAGAAACAGGACTGGACAAATAAGATCATATCAAATTATTAACATAATACTATCGCTAAAAAAATTTCATATTTGTTTTCGACTACTTTTCCAATTTCATTTAGAATGGAACGTTATAGCTGGGTGGTACGGATAGAATATGATTTATAATAAGCGATGTTGTTGACCTTTACATCACGAATACGTTTTCCAGTCGTTATGCAACGCGACCATCAAAGTGTTGTTCGGTCTCCTGCACAGTGTTTATGAGCTAATTCGTTGTGTACTGGTGCAAACCGAGAAGAATTGAAATTAACAAAGTCTTAAGCTCGAAGTAAGCAGTTCAGGATGTAATAGACGAAAACGGGCTGCAACATGTTTCTGTATTTCTTGTGCAATGTAATCGAGGGCTACAAAAAACCGCTTTGTGATACCTGCACATCGGCTCAAAATCTTGCGGAGGCAACTGATGTCTTTATCAGTGTAATGGAAGGGAAGACATTGTCGTGAGAGTCCTGTTACATCTCTAAAACTGTAGTGCTTTATAATACACTGTTGCAAAATGCCTCCTACATGTCTGTGTCTCTACAGGAATAAAAAAATTCGTTGAAATAGTAATGTGCGTTTCTGGTTGTCTACGCGACGAATGCGGGGTTCTAAAAGGCTCATTTCTTGCACCTGTTTTGTATCTGTATATATTGAAGTGTTCAGTTCAGCAATCAGCGACGTGATCAAAATCCCGTTTTAAATTAGTTGCATTGCATATTAAGAAATGTTTCAAATGATAATCGCCAAACCAAACTTCTCGAGGTAGCGGCGTGAAACCAACAATGGCACAAGCAAGTAAACACATCTAAAACAAAATGCACTGAATTCACAAAGAAAAAGAAGAAACTAACGCTCAGTTCTACACACAAAGTAACGAGCAGTTCTATAAAATAGGCCATCAGCGAAATATCTTGGAATGAAATTTACAAATAAATGCGACTAACAACTTCATATAGATTCAGTGTCTAATCAGCTCATGCTTCCTACCATAAAACACCGTCGTTTCTCCCTCGCATCAACCATTCAGCGATCTGCGTCACCGGAGGCAAACCTACGGTGCCTTGAGGGAGGTAATGTGCCTCTCAAGTCCAGTGACTAGCCAAGCGTACGCTATAACTTCCAGGATATAATAAGACCGAACATTTACAATTTCCCACAAGGTTCGCATTCCATCATGTGCTTGCTCAGCCTCTCCTCTGGGCGCCGAGCGCTAACTCCAGTAGACGATATTCTGACGCAACTTTGACGCAATGCTGGTCAAGTGCTGCGTCGTGGTTTGCGCGTAAAGCGACTTTCTGAAAAAGGAGCGAATGCTTTTCTCCACTTTGTTTTTTTTAGGATCATTGGCAACGCTACGTGGTCAAATGCAACTGCGTGAGGAGACGAGCGTGAGTCAAGGATACTGGCCAAGGCGCCTCCAATGCTGGCCACGGTGCAGGCTATCCTGGTGTAGCCGAGCGTGGGCCTGCAGTGCTCAGGCCCCAGAAGCCAGACAAACATGGTTTGAATGATGAAGTAGCCCGTCGAGAAAATAAATGCTAGAGCAGCTCCAGCTACGTGAGGCAGAAGAACTGGAAGAAGCTGTAAGAGTAAGGACAAACTGCCACTTAGACTCAACCGGGAAAGCAGGGTAGAATTTAGAAAGTGTGCAAGCACGTCTCTCATATATTTATTTGTTATTTACAAATACTGTAAACCATCGGCGGGATTTTTACAGGTTCAAGGCAACTTCGTGCACTATTTTTCTCAAGCGCAGGTTAGCTTGTAATCTCTATTGAATATTCATTCGCCGAGGTAACCAAGATTATAACATAAACATACGCGTGTCTGAAAGCGTGGTCTTAACAGATTTTGTTTCCTTTTACACAGCGAGAAAACGTTTCTTTGCTTCTAAACCTGGAGAGCAACAGTGGGTTTTGTAGCCCGTTTTAGATGTTTTAAATACCTGGCGTTGAAGAATTTCAAATCCATAGTACGAAATAATATTGCATAATAGAAAAGAAACGCTAAGCTTTATTAAAAAAGAAATGAGTTGACTTTTACTACATTTTGTCCGCGACTAACACGTTACAGCTATCGCATGCCCGTGGCTGACCTGATAGCTCTGGAACACTCAGACTGCCATCGGTGGTGGTGCTGAAAGCAAGGTGAAGAAAGAGGAAGGAGAAAAAGGTAGAGCAAGTAGTGTATTGAGACGTTATAAGATGCTGCAGATTAGTAGAACATACAGGTGGAACATTTTTCGCAGAGGCCCTAAATATGTGAACAAGAAGAGCAGAAAGTTACGCGAATTGGCTGAGATATACATGACTAGAAAAGCGCGAAATACGGCCATGCATATAAGCAAAGAATAAGGTTTTCGCCAAGAGGTGATGCTAGGAGAGGTTGAGGCCGAGAGGAGAAAGTTCTTGCTTAGAGAGAAGACCACAAAGCCACGTAGCCGATGTTGGTCTAGGAGAGTGGTGTTCGTCGTACTTTTATCAGTGTGTAATGCAACTACAATAATCCCCGCTTAATGGCATACTGCTCACCAGTCCAAAACTTAAGCTACAATATTAAACTTATTTTGTGAGATGGAACTTTAGGCACAGCGCTACTGCTGCAGAAAATTAAATTTCTCAAGACTGAAGACGGAGGTAGCTTCGTGCTGTCGTAAGGAATTCATGGGCATCCTGCAGATGTTATGGTGACTGCCTCTTCTAAGTCCGCATTAGCAGCAACAGAGCGCTTGATTCGAAAACCGTGCTCTACTTTTTTAAATGAGTACGCCATGAACACGCTTCAACCATGATTCGCTGGAATGGAATGTGAAAGTAAAGTAGAATGTTTATTTTCACGATGTGTAATGTGAGAACACATTCTATTATTATTTCGTTGATCGGTTCAATTTTGCACTTTATAATAATATGCAAATAATCCATTATTACCATATAAATCCAGCTGAAGGAGACTTCGAGTGGATGTGTGGTGGAGGGAGACCGATTGCCGCCTTGACTGCTTGGATAATTAATGGCAAATTAAAACTTTAATTCTAGCGTTTCATTCACTACGGCACCTCTCGTACACTATCTTGGACGCCAAACCTCCTTTACCATGCCACGCTGTACCATACGTTACCATACCGTATAATATCGTACAAAAGCTCTCCATGCTAATATCATTCACTGGTAATCCCCAGTTAAAGGAGGCCACATGTTTGAGGGAATTAAAGGTAACAATCACACGCTTGGCTTCGAAGGTTCTTATAGCCGTAATGTGGTGGACTGTACATTATTTCGATTTTTCTTTCTTACACTGTACAGCCTTTGTCAAAAATATACGGCCCAAGGGGTTCGCTTCAAAGCGCTCTAACTTAAGCCCCTGGAATCAATACTGGAATATATAGGTAAGCATAGACAAGAATGGGGATTAGATTTGTCGTCTACTAGATTTTGAACGATGTAGATGCGTACTGAGCACCGTTACGGGGCTTAGAAGCGAAGCCCTTGGGCTGTATATCTTTAACAAAGACTGTACTACCATGTATCGTCATGGTTCCATTTATTATCCTACGCATTTGTGGAGCAGACACGTACACTAACCTGCTAGTATTTATAGTAGAATCCCTGTATGTTTCCCTTTATTGCGTGCATCACTTGTGCCCGGAAAGTATATACTCTCCTTCCTCAATTTAGTGAGCAGTCGCAGCAACAAAGCAGGCGAGGATAAGAGAAGTCAGGCAAGTTAAGAGAAAGAAAGACTTGTGGCTGAACAAAGAGCGCGATACTCACCCAGGTGCCATCCCTGCGAATGTGACTGACGGGGTTTGTGGCGACCATAGCCATACCGACGCCACTGAGGAGGCCATTGATGAGTGACAAGTAGTTGAGCAACGTGACGAACTTCTTGCGTTTGCACTCCACCGCGCGCACCGCGAAGAAGCGAACCAGCATGGGTATCAGGCCTGCGGATGGAGAACCAGTCGTGAATGCAATGCATGTTGTAACATATTACACAAGTGAGTCAATTTGGATCCGACTAATGTGAGCCCTAGTACTAGATAAAACATTGTTGTTTATTTATGGCAGAATGGAGATATCCAAGGCTTTATAGCCTGTGCAAAGCCATCATTTACACCAAGGCAGTGTAGTCAACATCTTTCAGAAGATAGAATCTTGGCGATTGCTCACGCATTTGTTGTGTTGGTCAGACTATGTTAAAAATAACAATTTGTCGCAGAGAGCGCAAATTTCTAAGCACACATCTAGCTCTGGCCTAGCCTTGTCCAAGAATTTCTTCAAAAGCATTCCGCCCAAATGTTCCGAGAATTACAGCGAGGGAAATCTTTTACGCATTGGAAGAGGCGGATGCAATGCCACAGGGACACTGCTATTTTTCGCTTTCGGAAAGTCCAGGTGGTCTCAGAGGGGACAAGAATATTTATTTGTTTCGGCAATTACACACTAAGTTTTCATAAGAACCATAACCATATTTCCTAAAACCCCCCCGAGGCGGAAAAAAATAATTCATCGCCTTTCTCTGAAACGGTGTGCGAAGCAGGCTACCAGCCGCTTCTCTCTCATCCTCTTTATTTCCCTTACCACCTGTGCTCGAATAACTAGCGGCGATAGAGCCAGAGTTTAATCAGTGGTAACAGTGGCTAAAACACGATATCAACTTGGCTTAACACGTCGGTAACTTTTATATTGGTACATGATGACAAGTTGTATAAAAAAGGCGACACCATAGGAAGAGGACGGCATGATGACACGATGATGAAATATGCTTTAATGACCAGCGGGCCTAGCGCTAGCCTTTCACCCGGTGCCACTGCCCGCTTCGTCTTCTTCGTATTCTTAGCATTATGTTCTTTACCCTTTACACATATTACAAGGTGACCAAGAGGCTGTCATCCGCGCTTAATAGGCAATTCGCAACACGCATAGGAACTCGCGGTGCGAATACAAACACTTATACAAGATTATGCCACTAAAGTGACCTGAAGATCATCTACGTAGTTGCGATCTGTTAAGCATCAGTGCTGATATGAGGAAGAAGATGTTGCTCGTTCATAGTATTACACATTTGCGAACTTTTTACCAGTACTTCAGCTATCTGTGGAATGTAGTCTCTCTTTAAAAAAAAAGAAAAAGAAATGATAGTTTGATAGAGCTGTGCAACGATATTCATGCACGGTAACGGAACTTTTCAGCATTTTCCCCCTTTCCCTACTGCTTGTTTTTTTTTTGTAAATTTGTCTTGGGAGGAAGTATCTTGAAAATACGTTACGAAGTCCGGAAATGTTTGAATAAACATGTCAATTGCAATACAAAACTCGAAAATAAACTGTTTTCAGATGCGTGAATGTATATTCTTTCTAAGCTGGACGAAGTTTTCGAGCTCCAAAGTACTTGGCGCCCCTCGCAGTAGCAGCATATAAGATGCTAAATTTTTACAAGCGGGAGTTTCTTTCAAAGATGGCATGCTTTTTTTTTTAAGTGGAAAGAGCTAGATCATTTTCTATGAAACTATCTAAGAGCCACGATTTTACACTAAAGCAGCCGGTTCATAACCAACATATCCCAAATCGCGCTCACAAAATATGAATGGTTCGCAAGCACAGCACTGTAGCCCGCGTCATAGCAGAATAAAGCATTATCTGCAAACGAGCATAATGCAATAAAACCAAAACCACTGTGATAGCACGGGAGGACAAATGTGAAACATTTGTGAAACACGATTGCTAAACCGAGTCCAATTAACTTCGGTACCGTTTTTAATTGAGGCAACTATAGAAATCGGTACAAATCACTTAATATTGATAACATTTATAATATTGACTGGAATGGTATAACCTACGAGTGGGTGGAAAACTGTTCTTTTTTAAAGCTAGTTCTGATCTCGTGACGATTAGTTAAGTCTGGAATAAAAAGCACGAGGGTGCGTCTTTAACAAAAAGTTTTAGGTTGCTATGCAATATATTCCTTAACAAAACGTAATACGTTTGCAATATACAGCGGCATATTCGCAACATAGATTAGCAATGGGGGGCTAGTTGGTTAAACATATCTATAAAATTACACGCTACGCTATAAACAGACAAACAAGGTAGCAGAAAAACTGACGTACACGGGGCAAGCACTGAAAACTATGGTTTATTCATAACAGGGTTACGTTTAAAACAGTCCACGCGCATCCTCTGATAAAAAAAAATCTCGCATCATCATTGCACAGGCTGTGCCACATACCCACGCACCTACGCTCCTTTATTAGGTTTACTTCATGACTTGTAGCATAACTGAGGGTGTGCTTACGCCCTTTTTTTCTCCGGCTTCCCATATCTGAAACGCTTCTATTATTTCTTTCTTTTAAAAGGCCTAAGATGGTGGTTCCTTCAAATACTGCCATGCAAGGTTTCTAGTGTTAGTGATTTTACCTATATATAATTAAAGTGTTCCTTTAACCTCGTGTTGAAACACCTGCCGGTTCGGCCTATATAACTCATTCCACACGACAAGGGAACGTTATATCCAATGTCAGCATCAGATTCAACAAATCATTCTTTGTGCGCAATTTCGAATGTGTTGACTCTGTCTTTGCGACTCATTTTATAGCAGAGGCTGATTATTTTTTTCGGAGCGGTGAACACGAGGTGAACGTCACATCTTCTTGGTACTTTCTTTAAAGCATGGGATACATTGTGTACATACGGATTTACGACCACATTGGTAGCTTGCCCTGAACTCTATTTCTTCTCCATCCTTTTGCTGTCACAGAAAGTTTGTAGGTGCTTTTACGCAACTGAAGATAGAAGTGCGTCAGGGTATCGACTCGTCCGATAGGCTACGGACAAATAGATACCCTGACGCACTTTAGCGTTCTGCTTGCTAGCTGCCATACTAGTACTGGATTAAAGTATTATACAGCCTTTAGTCAAGTTAGAAGCTAATTACGAGAGTGAACAGAGCTGAATGAGTAAGTGCACATTTTAAAAATGAGTTTCATTGTCGAGCAATACAAGAAGTGTACATCACACGAATTAATTGCGTATTCACAAACGTCAGTGTACCTATGTCAGTGCACGTTAAAGAACCTCAGGTGGTCGAAATTTCCGGATACCTCCACTAAGACATCTCATTGCCTGAGTAGCTTTAGAACGTTAAATACTATAAACCAAACAAAAAAAAACGCGAACTTGACACATAAATTTCTAAAGTAGTCGCCTTATTACAGCAAACAAATATGAGTTTTCAGTTTAGGAAAGCTTACGACGTCACTAACTTCGACAGGTTCCCCCGACTACAAGAGCTTTCTGCTCTGATAATATTAAAAATCACGCAGTGTCCATCTAACTATTGTAATAGTGTAAAATTTAGCAGTCATGACTGAAAAACGCTTAGATTGGTTACTAACAAAAATTATTGATTCAAGACGTCTATTCTGAATATTTTAAAATATTTCTAGTCTAAATGTCTTCCTGTGCTACACAATTCAAATTTTTGCCAAATATGAATAAATCATTCGCGTTTCTAGCCAACAGCTATATATGTCACACTGTTTGATTCCACCTTTCAACTACAAAGTGGTGTTAATAACGAAAAGCTGGCCGCCTTGCAAACTTGCTAGTACCCAGTTATTCGCCCTGACGCTGCCTAAATCTTCAATCTCTCCACTCGTTGTTGACGTCCGCAGAGATGACTAAGAAGGGATGCCGGAATTGTGTGGTACGCGATACAAAAAAAAAAAAAAAAGAATCTTGTTGATTTGTTTGCAAGGTTATTCCGTGTACTTAAGATACCACCGCAGGGCGCCACTAAATGATACGTACGGTTCGGTGCGCGGAAACCAAACATATAGGGTTTACCCATGTTAAATGCACTTTTCAGCGGAAATCAACAAGAAGTCTGTTAACGTTATCACACTAAGGTAAATACGCGTACTATGTGTGACGTTCCCTTTAAGAATATATTCAAGAAACGTCATCAGTATTCCGGCTTTTCTTTTTTTTTTGGTGATTGAAATAGACGTGCTACAAACGCACATAATTAGTTTTGATATTCTGAAACACCTTTACTTGCGGCAGAAAGTGCCAATAAAGGACTTCGCTTAAGAAGATTTTCCTGAAGTTCCAAGTTTGAAAGTAAGAATACCTACATTGATTTCTACTCAGTCTGCACAAAACAAGAACATGTAAGCATAGCGGTCATTAAGCACTTATTTTGTTTACCGTTGTGTGCCTATGAGACTCATGTTATGATACCCTTGCTTCAAAGAGGAATTAGGGCGAGAAAGAACTGCGTAGCGAGCCGTTAGGAAGCGGCCGAAAAGAATTTATTCATCATAACCATCATCATCATCGTCACCATCAGCCTGACTGTACCCACTGCAGGGCGAAGGCCGTTCCCATATTTCTCCAATTAACCCGGCTCTGTGCTAGCTGCATCCACTTGACCCCTGCGAACTTCTTAACCTCATCCGCCCACCTATAGCTTTCTGCCGCCCCCTGCTACGCTTTCCTTCCCTTGGAATCCAGTTTGTTACCCTAAGCGGCCATCGGTTATCCTCTCTTCGCACTACATGTCCTGCCCATGTCCATTTCTTCTTCTTAATTTCCACTAGAATGTCGGTAACTTGAGTTATTTCTCTGACCCACTCTGCACGCTTCCTATCTCTTAATGCTACCCCTACCATTTTTCTTTCCATAGCCCTCTGCGTTGTCCTCACTTAAGTAGAACCCTCTTGGTTAGCCTAAACATTTCAGCCCCATAGTTAAGAGCAGGTAAAATGCAACAGTTGTATACGTATCTCTTGAGCGGTACCAGTAAGCTGCTAGTCATAATCTGCGAGAGCTTGCCAAATGCGCTCCATCCCAATCTTATTCTTGTTATTTCCTTTTCATGGTCCGGATCTGTTGGTTACTACATATTCGCTTACTACTTCCAGTGCTTCGCTTCCAGAATTAATTACTAGAGCTCAAAAGTTACATAATTGTTTCTATCGCCCACTTAGAAATGAACTGTGTACCTGAAAAGTACCAAGCTTTGCATCTCACCTGAAATCATGCAGGCAATCAGGGCCAGTCCAAAGAGCGCGCTCTGAGGAGCATTCCCACCAGCGTCACTGCAGGCAAGAAAAAGCAACGCGACATTGCAAATTGATGAATGAAATGCTCAAGGCAACAATAAATAGTTAATATTTCAGTTATGCTTTCAGTAACTTAAATTACTTGCACAAAGAAAAAAGCAGCCATTGCGTTTCAATTCCGCGTTGATTTTTAATCTTAAAACTGGAATTTAATTGTGTTCAGCCCAGTAGTAACACTACTAAGCTAGGTGTATATATTTCTTGCATACTTAAGCGAGGTCCCCTTGTACGATTATTGAAGACACACCTAGAAACGGCAAGAGAAAAAGGAAAGAGGGCAACAAATTTGAATCACGCGTGGCAACGGCGTAGTTTAGCACGCTGCGCAGGCATCAGCTTTACTTTAGTCAGTAAAAAAAAAAAAAAAAAATTAAAATAAACAACGGAAAGTTCACAGCACTTATGCGAATTATTTACGCTAGCGCTTTCAACCATTGTTTTTCTTTATTCTGCAATTGTTGAGGTTGTTTTCAAGCAGGCTATCGCAATGACTTTTACCGGATTTTATGAACTGGTTTCTTCTCCCACCAATGCGAACACGGGGGCCAGTTGGTTGATCATACTGTGGAATGCTGCGCTACTTGATAGACAGAGACAAGTGGACACGAATGAAGCGCAAAAGCGCAATCAAGCGCAAAGCGCTTCATTCGTGTGTCATCTTCCACTCGTCTCTGTCTATCAAGTAGCGCAGTATTCCACAGTATTTCTTCTCCCATTCTGCAGTCTTCCGCAGTGCATCCTTTTTGTACCTTTTCCTTACGTTTAGTCGCACATTCAGGGTTATTCGAGATACACTGCACTGGTTGGCTTTCTTCGTTGTTCATTTCGTCAAGCCCGACATTCCGCCTCACACATCCGGAAAGCCATTGATCGTCCACGACTACACTTCACGACAGAGCACGACATGACTCACCCAGACACCGCTAAAAGGCAACTGCAAAATACTGCTCAGATGCCAGCGCACGGTATGTGGGGCCATGCTTAGCACTCCTTTTTTTTTTTTTTTTTTTTAGAAAAATATGCGAAAGCATTTGCTGCCTGAAAAGTGGCATATACACTAGTTGTCCCCACACCGAGTCCTCACGAAGAGGAAAAAAAAAAAAAGAAAAACAAGTCTATCCTGTTCACGATAAGCCTAGAGCCACCATCCTTCCGTTCTCAGGGCCGTGTGCGCTAACCACTACTCTGAACCGACTTGCAGAGAAGCATGGTCCTTGAACCTTGTCTAGCGTAAGGAAGCTGGAAGGCGATGAGATCAAGGACGACAGCGGTAGTAAGAAAAAAAAAAGTAAAATGCGAACAAAACGATCATGAAAATGAAAAAGAATAATAAAAATTAAGCACTAAGAGAAAAATATTAGGCAGGAATAAAGAAGAAAAGAAAAAGTGAAAGCAAGCGGTAGTGACGTGGTTAATTTTCGCCGCAAACCTGATATGAGCAAATTTTATTTCAAGCTTCTTTCATGCCCATCATCAGTGCAAAACTGAGTTGCACCTGGCTTAGGCATTAGCGGCATGTTTCGCACTTAAAAATTTTCTATATCAGTTTTCTTTCTGAAGCATTTATTGCGTTTGTAGGTATCCTTCTATATTCAAGGATTATAATTACTTGCGATCTTCTAAGGTATAGTAGCCCTTCTGAAGTTCTTCAGATTCCTGTAAAATGAATGCCCATACATTTTAAAAAAGGCTTAATTATTTCTTAACCCGAGAAACAGAGGTTGAATGAGTTAATCAGCCTGCGTTTGCGAACGAGCACGCCATTAGCAAACAAGTTTGACCTTTCGTTTTCTTTGGTACGTGCACTTCATATGAAATTCGCAAAACGGAAACTTTGCAGAATGATATATGAATGCACAAAAAATTGAGTTGGCATGCACTCTTCCCTTATCATATTGAGTAACACACCATGTACCTTTTTTCTTCTTACTGTGTAAATTACTTCGACAATGTCATTTTCATCGCCACTATAACAAGTATCATACCAAGTTGGGGCGTTGCTGTCGGGCGAAAACTTGAAATGCCTCGCAGGTCTCTTATTTTATGGGTAATTGACCACACATATAATTCACGGATAAATAAATGGGCCTTATATGCACCAGTCGGGGCTGTTTACCATCCCCTGTCGAGCTCATTATTATATAAAGCTGAGGAGTACACACAGTACGCATCTCAACACTCACGTGACATATACCGCGGATACGTGCACCCCTCTGGCACTGGAACTTCAAGCAATTTACAATGCCATACATTCCCTTCCACCAGTTCCTACATTCAATGCAGTTCATCTTTACACAGACTCTCTCACTGCACTTAAACAGCTTAAGGCCGTTCGACGCACATTCCAAATAACAGTCCATACGTATGCTCTGTTCAAAGTACCCATGTCCTATTCGCATACACTGGATTCGCGGCCATGCTCGCGATCGACATAATATTCAAGCGGATGCTATGACGCATATAAACACATCAGGCGGTCCACCACCTTCCCCTCTTCCCCCAGATCCGTTCCTGTCCCACGTTTCCGATTCGCAAGTTCTGCGTCAGCGAACACGCGCTCTCATTCCTCCGTGTTCGCACCCTCTCCCCCGTAGTCTTACTCGGCAGGGGGAGGTGACAGTGCGCCAGATCCGGGCAGGGGCGGCTCTGACCCCATCTGTTCGACATCGATGGCGGGAAAAAGATCTACCAGTGACTGACAGGTGCCTTCACTGTGACACTCCACCTGACATCTGCGATGTGCGTCACTTCTTGTGGACGTGTCCATCAACGACTCACATTAGACAACGGATAATCATGAAGACGGGCCTGCGGTGGAATCGCGATAGTGATTATGAGAAATGGACAATGGACAATCGCTATACTGCCAACCTTCTCGAATACATAAGCACAACTGAACTTCACTCCTTCTTTTAACTTTCTATCTCCTGCATCCCATTCCCTCTTTCTCAACTTATGCCTTGTGGCAAACTTTTCGAAAAAAAAAAAAAGGAGTACACACAGCCAAGAAAGAGCCGGTTTCAACGAGTATTTCACCGATGCGGTAAGTGTAACAGTATTCGGCCACCACTGAATGTACTGTGTTGCGCCATACCAGCCTAATACGTTCATACCACGATATGTGCTCACTGAAGGATAACGGTCTTTCTCTGCAGTCAAGGCCGTGGGCACAGCTACTGCTTTCTTTGCGCGTACAGGTGCTGACTCTGTGAAGTAAAGTATGGCTAACTGCATAGGGTAGGATGCGTTTGTTTCGCGGGGCACAAGAACTTTAAGATTATTTGAACGCAGTACTTAGCATCACATTAATACAGCAGCTATGTTAAACATAATATTTTCCTTGTTGTACGAAACAGATGCGGCCTTCATCTTTACTAGAGCTCTAATTATGAGTCCGGAGCTTTTTTTTTTATGTATTGGAACAGTGCCTTCCGCAGCTCCAAACCATTCCCAGAGATTACAGAGAGCCCGGTCAAGAGAGAATTACATATTCTTTTTTAATATCATTTTAGTTTCATTCTGTGTAACGAGAATGTAAGTTCCAATAAGGGCCTTCTAATTCGGCGTATTAACTGAATTGAAGTTTAGAGGGTGATTCCCAAGCATTCATATGATCCAAGCAGCTCTTCAGCTGATGCTAAATGCACACGCGACACTGCACGAACAATGTTGAAATTTGCGAAACGTATTAGCATCCTCATAAAATCCGTAGGCACGAAAGGTGCGACTATCGTGTAGTGAAGGCAATGAATAATAACGTTTGCTTATATATTTTACGGGCGCGGATGTCTAAATACGGGATAGCTCAGTGATATCATCTCTCGACTGATGAACGGATGGATACGGGTCGAACTACGGCCGCGGCAGCTGCTTTCGATGGAGGCGAAAAGCATGGTGCCCGTGTGCTGTGTGATGTCAGTGCACGTTAAAGAACTCCAGGTGGTCGAAATGTTCAGAGCACTCCCCTACGGCGTTGCTCATAGCCTGAGTCGCTTTTGGCATTATAAAACCAAATCAAACCAAATTAATCTATCGAATTAACAAGATGCTTCTTTGGCAATAAAGGAAACAGTTTTAGAAAGAACTAAGGCCCCGGAAGATAAGTCGAAGCATGAGTGCTAATTATGAGCTAGTGGGTAGTACTTTTTAAAACACTGTTTTTTGCAAGCAAAGCTTACACAGTTCTTGCATATGATTAAGACATATGAATACATTTTACGTTTCGCGTTGACAAATGCTGTTCAATCACATTTTACGCGCAACAAAGAGCAACCTTGCTTCGTTTCGGTCTTCAAAAAAAAAAAAAAAAAGAGAAAACTAGGATGACGCACATGGAAAATCAACGACCAAAGTTATATGTAGACTTTGTTAGCTTCCGCTACTTTCTGAATCCAGACACGGATTTCATGTCTTTCTACGCGTAGATCAAGCTTGGAAGGATTGTTCATAAAAATGACTAAAGCGAGACAATAGAAAAAAGAAGTTGCGTGTTAACAAAAAAGAGAGGATAGCATGAACTTATGGTTATTTATAGATGATAATCATCTCTCGATTACAGCGTTGGCGCTAAAAAATTTTTCAGTGAACTAGCTCTTTAAAACAGAGATAACAGTGAACTAAATGTCCGAGGAAAAAGACACCCAGAAAACTGCGCATTGTGGGAGTGTGCCAGCCGGACGCCCCAGCCTCAAGAACAGGCGCCAGTTACACGACGTTTTCATTTCGTAGTGTCCTTCAGTGCGAACACTCGTTTCCTTCTAAGCTTCCTTTAAGACAATGCATCAAATAACGTTATTGTCACGCTACCTTCATTTCCACGTAGATGGCCGAGAAAGCGTTTGCTCACGGACAAGTGGAAACGGCTACTGTGACTACTGCTGTTTCGTCCCCTTCCCCTTGTACGCACAAGTTTCTCGGCGCCACTTTTGAAAAAGGAAGGCAGGCTTGTTGCGGAAACAATGATCTTCTGCCGCAAGCGCACGAAGAAAGGTTGTGCGCTCAAAAAACGATTGATCCCTTTCATGCAGAACTTACGTTACAATAATCTAAAGGCCTGAGTCAGTAGCAGGAACGAATACTCTGGGAAGAAACACAAAATACCTATCGAAGTCAGTGATGAGAACGGCAACTTTTGCTTCGCTCCTCTTCCCGAGTGCACGAAATGATGCATGTTCATGGTTCGTCAAATTGGAGCTCGGGCCACGAGCAACAAAAGCAAGCCGAGTTGCGTGGGGAATTGTGTTGCGTCACTTCAGTATAGTGCGAGCGAAAATTTATCTTCCCGCATCTTTGCAGCTGATGGAAGTGATTTGTTGCTTTGGACATTTAAGGAAGGCTGTGACACTTTCAAGAAAGAGAACCCCGCGCCCATAGTCCACTGTGTCACCGATAGGAGCTGAGGCACTAGGTGCCCGGCGCCTCACAAAGCCCGTCAGTCGGTTTACGACTGACTCTAGCAGATTTTCTGACTAGTACACAGCACTTACAGGTGTAGAAAAAGTGTGTGCATGTGTGTGTACTTGTGCATGTGTGAGTGTCTTTACGACCACAAGGAGAGTCTAGGAACAATCGTCCGCGGTCATGCAGGATTTATGCTACATCGACGTTTCTAAGCTCGATAGTGCTGGGTTAATGCATGTCTGCCTACCTTCCGATGCAAATGCCTTCTTTCTATGCAGCACGCAGAAATTGAGAAAGAAAGAAAGAAAGAAAGAAAGAAAGAAAGAAAGAAAGAAAGAAAGAAAGAAAGAAAGAAAGAAAGAAAGAAAGAAAGAAAGAAAGAAAGAAAGAAAGAAAGAAAGAAAGAAAGAAAGAAAGAAAGAAAGAAAGAAAGAAAGGGAAATAAATAAGCAAACAAATAAATGTGTGGCAAACTAGTTTTCGAGCTCATCAGGAAAACCCTCGCATGCGTGGCTAACCTCACGTATGGCAGGAACACCGGCACGTCTCCGATGAGTACACTCCACGTATAGACAATCATGACGCTGAAGGTCAGGGAAAACACGAAGATCCATGGGAACCAGTGCAACTTGTGGACCTTGATCTCCATGCCGCTGATGATGTGAAGGTAGCTTCCTTGCTGCAACGTAAAAACGAGACCGCAGTAAGCAAATAGCTCTTGGGGCTATTTTCGCGAGCAATCTAGGACTAAGATTTACGAGAATAAAATGGTCTCAAGCGCGTAATGCTCGCCACAGCGAATAGCAATAAGGCACTCTCTCACAAATTGAAGCACAAGAAAGAGTTGCTAAAACTGATCACGTCTGTTTTTTTTTTTTTTTTTTTTTTAATGCACCGAACGTGCTTACCAAAAGACGCTTGTGACTATTGCATCAGCAGCTTCATCAAATACAAACTATTCAAATGCGTTGCGCTCTTCTTTTGAGTAAAGACTTACATACTAGTATGGAAATATGGTGTTATGTACCATTATCAGTTTTCAAAGTAGTGATTTGAATTATTTACGAAAGTGAAATAACAGTAACCGCGATGTTGCATGGTACTTAATAGTTAGCACCAGAAGCGGACAACCGTTCTTATATGAAATTCAGTTATGAAGACAGAAACAAAGGCACAACCATGCTGCTTGTATTGTTGGTCTCATTGCTGTTGATGGCAGATGAGATTAAGCCCATACTGATGATGTCGTCAATTGCACTCCCAGAGACTAAGGCTAATAATGCCACGGGGGTCTATTGAAGACGATTGAACCTGAATAAATAAGACTAAGTGAGCGTGCTTTCTTCTTTAAAACATTCTCATTATATTCCCAACACCAACGCTTTCATTTGTGCCACAAAATGAAATTAGGAATCACCGGCTGTGTCAACAAGTACCAACAATGCTGTCAGCTGGGGAAGAAGCAAGCTTGAAACCCCGCTTTGCAGTTTTACTAGCCGACTCAGAGAGCCTCTCACAGCCACACTCAAACTGTGTTAACAATGTTCCGCACACAGTTCACTTTACATGTACTGCCACGTTGATACAAAAAAAAAAAAAAAAACATTATCAAAAATGTTACAAAATATCTTGGTTTCACTTTGTAAAGAATTTGCAGCCACGAAAACCTGCTACAGCAGCCCACCTTCACCTCATTCTCTTATCCAACTTCGTATCCATTCGAGATCACTTGGATTCTATAGACAACATATCCTCGGAACAATTTCGCCATGCCTGGCTTCTGCACTAGGTGTAGCTTGTAAAGGGGCAGGAGAACGAATAGCCTCAAATGTTTTCAAGTGGCCTTGAACCAGGTTAGTAATTTAGGTAATCTCTAATCCGAAATGACAGCTCCGATGTGTGGAGGCAACAGTGAGTGCAAATGTGACATGCAAGGTATACAAATCATATCTCAATTGATGGCCGGCTGCTGCACAAAAAAAAAAATAGTAACCTTAAAGTTTCAAACTACTTACTCTTACAGAGAAAAGCTACGCGGACGCACTGTCTTGAAAATCACGTCGAAGGGCGCGTAACCATAGTACGAAGCAAAGCGTCTCGACTGATGCGCACCACGGCAACTTGCATCTCGAAGTGCGGCTTGGACGCACTGAATCGATGGCGAAGCTACCACACAATGCCATCATCCATGTCTGACGCAAATTACATCACGCTACTGTAGCGCGCAGGTAGTCACAATGCAGAAATATTTCAATCAAAGCTCGCGCACGCTGCAAATATATCGTAACGGAACTGTCGCGTCGTCGGTGGGGCGATATCTTCCGCTAACGGACAGTTTAATCTTATCTACCGATCCCTAAGTGACGACCCGGATACCCAGGAGCTCACGCTAGGCCAATCCTATCTGTCTTCAAGTACTTGGCTTCCCGTCCGAGGAATGAGCAACGCTGGTGCATCGAGATGCTAGCGGTCGGGTTTCGGCCGCGTCTCTCGATGACACGCCTATTCTTGGTTGCTCAAACAGCCAATTCAGAAAGAAGCGAACTTAAGAACGAAATACGTAACATTCAGAACTATTTGTGACAGCTTGCAAGCCCCCCAGCTCGCTGACGTGCTGTCTTGCAGACCTTAAGGCGAGTATTGGTTCGGTTTCTTTCAGCGTTTTTAAGGGGATAGCGATAAGGCTCAGTTCTGCAGAAAATCCGATGTTGTGAGCAAGAAATCACAGGCATGGCTCTGGTAGGTGATAGCTGAGGTGACATGGCCGGGTATTGAATGTTTGGCAGGTTGCATTTGGTTTGGTTCTTAGAGTTTAACGTCCCAAAGTGATTCAGGCTATGGGGATGCCGTAGTTGAGGGCTAAGGAAATTCCGACCACCTGGGGTCCTTTAACGTGACATGGCAGAGCTGACGGGCGCGTTGCTTTTCGCCTCCGTCGAAAAGCAGCCACCGCGGCCGGGATCCTATCCCGCGTATTTGGGTTCAGCACTCAAGCGGCCTAATCACTGAGCCACCGCGGCGAGTTGTCTGAAGTCACGAGACAACCTGTGGCAGGCGTTGAATGCTCGGAATTCGCATTTGAGATGACAGGGTGAAACGGGGGATTAAACTTTCATGCCCCCTTTGGCGAAGAGTAAGATACCCTATGCTAGGCCACGCAGGCACACCCGTGCGGCTGGCATGATTAAGCGGGCATTTATAGGTATCTATGTCAGGTGGTGTTTCACATAATTGGGGATATCTCACGACTACATGCTAATGAACATGGGAGAAATAATAGAGGACCACTTGAAGGGGTTAATGATTGACGGAGCGTAGCGAAGCATATGTACTACAATGTCATCAACCACTTCTAGCTATAATACGGTCATTGCTTTCAAACCAACATTGCGTCAAACGTATATATATGTGCTCATATCGAATCAAAGCAATGCAAACACACAGGGGGCCGCAGGTGGAGCTTCGAATATTGCGGATCCGGATCAGACGCAATTGGGTTTTGAAAACAGTGACCGTATTATAGTTAGAAGTGGAAGACCCTGTACAAAGGCAAACAGGATCCGCAAAAGGAGGCCCGTATTGGCGCCATTAACACTATCTAGGCGTACCCTTAAAGGCGAAGCTTCAGTGTTCCCCAATGTTTAGCTTTAAAAGAACACGCCGTGAATAAACTAGCGCGGTAGCCAGTTCCGCACGTGATGACAGCGATAGCAGCGCGTGTATCAATGACCTTAGAGGCAGCGGCTCTTGTTACGCTTATAAGGTGTTTGGCATTATACAGCATGGTATTATATAGGGAAACTGTCTCGCTGCCAGCCATGAATAGCCACCCACGACAGCCTTGATCATATCTTGCAAAGACAACATCGTGCTTCCGGCTGTTCGGGCCTATCTCTGCGTTGCTCTGGGACAGATCGCACGTACAACACGTGCTGCATTTCGAGACCGCTTTTAAATTGGTTGCACCCCGACACTGTGCCCCTGGCATCTTTATCTTGCACAGTTGATATATGTCGATAGTTGACATAGTTGACTGGCGATAGCCATTTCGCCAATTACTGACTCTTCTATAGCCACCAGTACTCGTAGGTATGAAATTTAGCCGCATCGAGTACCGAGACTTTCGCGTTGCCTTGAATGGCTTGCTTCAGAACGCAACGCGAGCCAAGGCAAATCGACGAGTATAACATTGTTACTATTTGCACTGTGCTTTGCACGTTCGTTGTAAGCCTAAAAAGAAAGTAGGAAAAGCGTACAATGCGGCTCCAGATAAAGGCCGCCCTTGGACCTGGTCTAGCGTACTCAATTGCAGTTAAGAAAAAGGAAGCTGAATTACCCCGAAGAATACAACTCTGTGTCGCACTTAAACCTGGGGCACATTTCTGCGAACAGTTCATAACGTTACGAATTGAAGTTACTCAATGATATAGAAAGCTACTGATTTTAAATTCTATACAAGGTGCCGCTAGTAAGAGCACACGGATACCTCGAGTGAGGCTACTAAATTTACGCGTCGATGTTTACCGCATTCAGTACCTTGAAAATCGGTGCCCGTAGTGTCCAATGCAGAAGCGGCACACCCCTGCAGGAAAGAATTTAGCTTTTCGATGCTCAACTACCACCAGCATCGACTGAATGGCGCAGCAACCAACAATGTCCCTCCTTTGTGCAGTCGCCCTTTCTGCGTTATTATTTGTTTACACAACCTCCAATTTCGTGCATTTTTAACTGTCGTGGACCGTTACGCCATCGCTGATGTCGACTGCGCTACTCACGGCAGCGATCACGTGAGATAACCCCTCGGGCCTCGCTCCGCTTCACTTTTACCAAAAAAACAAAACGAAAGAAAGAAAAGCAAGCCCTCGGAAATGACAACGTCATCAGAGGCAAACCGGAAAGTAGCTATGCCTGAGTTAGAGCCCGTAGTCTATACTTTGGGGTGTATGCGCTAGAAGCTAGCGGCGTAGCCTGCCACAAGCTCGATGTGACGAAGTTTAGCTGAAATAAAAACCGCTGTAGCGGTCGCCAGTTACCGCTTCCTCTATAGCGTATCAGTACTGCCGGCCCCTGGGTACGTAACTTAACCGTATCGAGCATCAAAACATTCGCAATGCCTTGAAAGGCTTGCTTCAAAACGGAAGGCGAACAGCGATGTTCTAATCAAGGCGCCCTCGCATCACAAATAGCTCTTAGGCGCAGACAACTTTATGAATTCGCTCCGCCATGAGGCGACGCCGGCCACAGCTTCGACGGCGCAGCACACATCTGGCGAATAAGGGAGCCGCGTAGACCTTCGATTATTGCGCACTGGCGCCGTACAGGGCCAACAGGCCTACGTCGTGCTTGCGTGAGCGTGACGCAAGCATCGTCGTCACAGTGTACATACACTGCCAGCGTGGTGCAATTACACGCGCGGCAGTAAAAAAATGCGACTTTAACAAAAAGCGAGACGTCCTTGCGAACCAGCTGAGGGGCTGCGCAGCTCGGAGCGACTTGAAAAGACGATGTCTATCGCGCTCACGCTATATGCAAGCTAGGCCGGCCGCGGGGTACACGCACTTTCAGGGGCAAAAACGGCCGTGGCGATGGCGGCAGACAACGCTGTTGCTTTTTCGAAGTTTTGCCGCAAGCGTGCACTCGTTATGACTGCGCAGCGATAAAGAGCTCCAGGGAGCTGTGATCATGTGTCGCATACGGCTAGGCCTCCGTAGCACGAGGCGTAGCTGCACAACTTGTTAGCTACTTCTCTGGCTGTAAATACAAAAAAAAAAAGCATTACGTACCATAAGCAAGGCTAACTAAGCAACCGGCTGCGTTCTGCACGCGCCGATAGTGTAAGCTGGCCGCATTTCGCAGTACGAAAGCAGATATCTCGGGTCAAGGATGATCACGAGTGCGCCTGGTTAATAGTATTAGATAGGGAGACATCGCTTTGGCTCCGGCTTCGGATTGAAAGCTGATACGCTGAAGTAATAGTTTAGGTTTTCGATGGGAATGCCGCTTGTTGTCCAGAGGCGATGGCGTGAACGTTCCGCGCAGGAAAGGGGAGAAACGGCAGCACTTTGCCCACTTCCAGCTGTTTGGAGTACAATCGCTCTAGTTATCTTGAACTGCTCACTAGGTAGGTCACCGAACAGGAAATCGGATTAAGTAACATTGCAACGGAACTTCCAAAGTACCTCGATGCATAAATTATGAGTGTGTGTTTCGCCTAACGGCCTGCTTAATGGCTCAGCTTTCTTAAATGTGATCTGGTTTGGTTCCAGTTCGTCATACAGAGTTCTGGTGCGGCAGGCCATGAAAGCTGCAGATATACAGAATTTCAAAATCTGCTTGGAGTATTTCGAAAAGTAACGGAGGCCTGGGCCAATCAGTATGTATAACACGACAGTATCTTTTTCGCACGCTCCTGTCCAATCTCTTTCTCTCTCTCTCTCTTTCTGTCGATCACGTTGAATGAATGTGGCAGGAACATATAGCGCTTGCCATTTTGATTGGCCGAGGTTGCCATTACCTTCAGGAGTGCTGTAAACAGTTTATGAAACAAAGTACAGCTTTCACGATAGCAATATATTCACCACACCAGCAAGTTGTTCGCTTTTGATCATATAAATCAAGATAACGTAGTAACAGATTGCACAAGCTTCTCAATTATAGTGCGGTCCCCTTTTGCCTCGAAGAATAGATCACTGCCCACGTGTTTCATCCTGAAGTAGCATTGATTTTTTTTCATTCACGACCAGAGCGTCAAATTTGGATATCCTCGGTGTTCTTTACTTCCGAATTGCATGTCGACGGAAAAATGGCATCACAAACATCCAATTCAATAATAAGATGTTTGCGAAGCCATTCTTCCGTCGACCTGCAGTTCAATAGCAAAGAACACTGGTGAGAGCAAAATTTTTTACACTCCAACTTTGAAACATACTTTCTAAACACAAAGAAACACTGATTTTATTGACAAACACTCAGCTAACGATGTCTTCGAATAAAATTATGAAATTTGGGGTCAATGGTTTCATGTCGTTACGTTAAATATAAAGAACAAGACTTGGGCGATCCTTTCAGAGATGCTGCCGTAGATGCGAAGTAGATGCGAATTGGTTTGGTTTGATTCATGGGGTTTAGTGACCCAAAGCATCACACGCTATGACAGACGGCAAGGGGAGAGCTCCGGAAATTTCAACCACCTGGAGGTCTTTAACGTGCACTGACATCAGACGGGAAGGGGAGGGCTCCGGTAATTTCGACCTCCTGGGGGTCTTTAACGTGCACTGACATCAGACGGGAAGGGGTGGGCTCCGGAAATTTCGACCTCCTGGGGGTCTTTAACGTGCACTGACATCAGACGGCAAGGGGAGGGCTGCGGAAATTTCGACCACCTGGGGGTCCTTAACGTGCACTGACATCAGACGGCAAGGGAAGGGCTCCGGAAATTTCGACCACCTGGGGGTCTTTAACGTGCACTGACATCAGACGGCAAGGGGAGGGCTCCGGAAATTTCGACCTCCTGGGGGTCTTTAACGTGCACTGACATCAGACGGCAAGGGGAGGGCTGCGGAAATTTCGACCACCTGGGGGTCTTTAACGTGCACTGACATCAGACGGCAAGGGAAGGGCTCCGGAAATTTCGACCAATTGGGGGTCTTTAAAGTGCACTGACATCGCACAGCACATGAACACCTTGCTTTTAGCTTTGATTGAAAAAGCGGCTGCCGCGATCGGAATTCGATCTCATATCCTTAAGGTGCAGCAGTCGAGTGCGCTAACCACTGTCCTACCGCGGCAGGTGAAGATGTGAACTCTCATGCGTTTATTAAGCTGCGACTAATTACAGTGCCATTATGGACAAAGCAAAGGAGCCGCGCTAACTTGAAGCGTTAAATGGATATAACAAAACGAGAGTGTGGCTGTGTCTACTACTGTGCTGCAGATGTAAAGTGAAATGTCTCAACTTATTGGGAAGTAGTGTTCAATAGAAAGGGCAATTACAAATTAAAGACGTAGAGCACAAAACAATGAAAGGAACACGGTGAGAAGGTGCAATGTGAACGGATATTAATAAAGGTACGCCCGAATAAAATGTAGCGTCGCGACACTGTTCGGCCAGCTTTCAAAGGAACAATGTCTAGTGACAAAATATAAAGATAAAATGTTCTTACTGCAATTGCTTCAAAGGCGTGATTTTGGTGCACAATAATTGTGCCTCAATCGTACATGTAGCAACGGCAAATTTCCGCATTGTGATGGAAACACCTGTCACTATCTGTGCTTATAGCATCTGAGTCTACATTAACATGTGCAACACCATTGTACTCATGCCGTTGAGTTAGCGCGAAAGCTCGCAACGCTTAGGGAAAAAGAATACTATTAGCCTGACATTTAGATACTTTAGTGTATGCTGTGGCTCTTGTGAACATACTTTCATTCGTGCAGATTTCATCCCGAAATGTTCGAGACTGTATCGGAAACTTGATAAATATGAGACAATGGAAGAAGAGCCTCCGCTTATCGGGTCTGGTGACAAGGATCTTGCGAATGTTTGAGTGCGTATATTGCACAGTGACGCACAGCCTACGTAAAGAAGCCACATTAGGTGCAAGAGATTGCATTTTTGTCCATCGAAAACAAGAAAAAGAGCAAAGAAGGGAAACGATACAAAAATCCAAAAAACAGTATTGCTCGCCATGAAGCCAAAATAGGAAAGAACATAAAAAAATATGTTGGATTTCTTTGAATCTTTCAATACGCTGATAGAAACATTCCGTAGATAAATATATAGTTTAGATGTAACTTCTGGCAGGCGGTGAAAAGTAATAAAAATTTGTTAGGATTTGAGCATGGCTTGAATTAGTGGAACAAGCAAAGTCTCTGTTAAGCATGGTTGCGCAAGGTTTAGCAAGGCTGTATATGGCTTGACGGTTTAATTATCGGGAAGGTCGAACTTCGCCTTGAGGCTAGACGCGAGAGCCCCTGTAACACTGCCTTTTCGTCCGGCGTTTTTTTATTTTTTTTTATTTCTTTTCTTTGAATTAGGTTTTTGGGAAAGGAAGGTGTAGTATTTGTCTCGCTTTTGGACGGACTTCGTCCATGAAAACCGTCACCAACTCGCCCAAGCTTCCGTCCATTTTGGATGGACACCTACACTTTATTAAGTCCTGGTGAAGCAACTTTTTTATTTCCTTGACTTTTTAAATATTGTCCAAATATTAAGCGGCATACACCTGCAAGATGGTGAGACCTATTCATAGCCCAACGGCTCGTTCCTGCAACTGGCTCTTACATAGCTCTAGAAAGCACTCAGCAGCATGCACCCGTGCTTATATCAGGCAACGGCGAGTCACATGGTTAGCCCCAACAGCTATGCGAAGAGAGCGAGTCACGTGAAAGGCGCACCTGCCGAGCATGCGAGTACAAGTATGCTTACAGGGTCACTGCTGCAGAAGGACATGACATTGAGTTTTGCATGCGTAAAATTGCTGCGTGCATGATTGTCGCGCAGCGCTGTTAGAAAGCTGTGTAAGCAAATGGGGGCCCGTATGTTCCACTGCTAACCAGTAATCCACAACGTGCTGACTCTCGCATTGCTAAACGATCACCGGAGAGAAAATACAAAAATTGCTGCGTACAAAAAATTATTTTAACCTTTCTTCCATTTCGAAAATATTAAATATGTCATTAATAGACACTCAAATTTCATGCTATATGTCAGTATCATGGCAAAAATGAAGTTTTTTTGCGAAGTCGCAAAGAAGCTGTTGCACTTAGGCGCTGTTCGAGAAATTATGCGACTAAGTGTACCAGTGTAATTTAAGCGCCGCGCTTTCCTGGAGGCGGTCGGCTGCAAATACGTGTGTGGTGAGGAGAACGACCGGCAACTATCTCAGTGATTGCAACAGTAAAGACCCATACTACATGCTCCGGCTACAGAGTTACTGTTCGCTGAATAGGAGCCGGAGATGCAGGGAGTGTGGAGAATTTAAAGGCAATTTAAGCTATCAAGGGTGAAAAAAAAGCAACTGCGAGGAGGACAAGAAGGGGTTCTACTGAACTCGAATTAAGTGCAAGCGATTGCATTACGGCTATAATACAGGTTCTCGTAATACACCTGCAATTTGCACCTGTGTCTTAGTAAGGCACATTATTTCCAACATAGTCGTCAAATGAAACCGCTTTGCGAACGGTCCTCCCTAAAATGTCACGCTGGTTGCGTGATATGGACTTTTCATAATTTTATCATAAAATGTTAGGTTGAAAATAAAACTAGCGACAGAGAACATGCTGCAGGCTTCTCCGCCAAAGCAAAGCGAGAGCTGAACTGATTGCGAGGCCTTCAGCACGAATTATATGCCTGCAAAAAAGTATATATAGTATAGATTCAAAACGTGTTTGAGAGGAGAGACGCTATTTTTTATTTCACCTTATACCACATGTCTCGGCGTTGTTGAGCAATTCAGTGAGTGCGAGTTGGTCGTTTTTAACCACACAGCCGACGAATCCAAGGCTGGAATGCTAAAGGCAATAAATTGCAACGCAGAAAGACTGTTGGGACGCACCGAGTTCGTGACAGCTGAGCATTTCTCTCAACGGCATCGAAAAGCAACCACAAATGGTGCTCCGGCGCGCACTCATCTGCATTTCATTGCAAGGTGCTATAGGTACTTCTGCGAAATAGTTGCAACAGATCTGACAATTCATCCACCCCACTAAAAAAAAAGAAGAAGAAAGAACAGTCGGGATGAGATCAACGTGCATCGTCGACCTGTGTTTGTGGCACAAGCTTCATGAAGACGCATGAGCGCGGCGCTCAAGTTCATTTTTGTTTTATTTTATTAATTCGAGATGGTTCGCTGTTAGGTATAGTGAGTCGCCTCAAATGCTAGGTTTATACACTTGAAGCGAGAAATGACGGTTGAACGCATGCCTCAAAGTAAGTTTGTATTAAAATGGCATATATAATTTTATACGCAGATGCCGACTTGGACAACCTTCTCGAATTATTTTTTTACGTACTCGCAGTTTGCGTATCACATTCGCAATAACAACGAACATATGGCCGACAAGAAAGCAACCAATTTGGAACAACTCGTGTAACCGGTCAGTGAGCGGCACGATAAACATGAGCTCTCGTTGTCCCCCTTCGTAATGGCTTTCCCAGACTTCAGCATTTCTCAATAACAGCGCACTATCATCAGGAGAGCCAAGTCACCTGTGAAAGCTATATTCCATTCCGGAAACTCGCTAAACAAAGGTGGTACAGCTAGAAATGGATGACCTGAGTGAGGCAGCACAAACGCCTGGCACAATTATTCATGCATGCAATTCATGCGATTCTTCAGTGACGTCATACATGCACACAGAAAAAAAAAAAGAAAAGAAAAGGAGAAAAATCGCTGTTCACTCATACAGTCCTGCCCTTCCCTCTTTCTTGCTTTTAAAGCGCAGAGGTTATCGATTATCGGTGCAGGCATTAATAATCAGCTGCGGCATATGTTATGTTCATATATTTCCTTAATGACGTCGAAAAAGTCGATAATAGAATGATATGCAAGAATTGTATACTGTAATATAACGCCTCACTGCCATGAAGAATCGATATTAGAAGGATGGCTAATAACTGTATGTTGAAAAGCGAGCGTACATTTTAGCTATATGATATAGTCACAAGCCTTGACCCTTCGGTAGGCGGAAGACGATGTCCATAATTTTACGTCCTCGGAAAAATATCACTTTGAAAAGAAACCGTGTATTTACTAACAACATTGACGCGCATTTCCGTGGTGGCTTGCTTTTTCACAGCTTATATCCTACAAATACTTTGTTTTTTTCTTTTTTGCACGCAGGCTTTGCGCTTAGTCGAAAGACAAAAAAAAAGAAGAAAAGTCGGACAAACAGTACCTAGAAGCCCTGTAAAAATTCACTCTTTCCACACAGATTTTCTGCTGAGCGCTGAACACGCATTCCCCGCGCTTGCATAATTTACGTCAGCCTCGCAACGCAGAACGGAAGGCGGGTGTAATATATAACATCGCGACACGGTAGTGAAGCTGGAGGTGACCAATTTTCCCTGATGCGCTAGGTACACACAAGTTTCGCAATGCTCCGAACTGTTTTGGAGGAAAAAGGACAAAAATGCTCCGAAACGCTCGCGCTGACCGACGGCCGGACGTCGTCGATTGATTCTCGCGTCTTCTTTTACTTTCTTCTTTATTCCCGCGACACGGAAACTCTAGTGGCTACTCGTCCGTCCGTGAGACGACAAGGTGACGTGCTACGGTGACGCCTCCTCTCCGCGCGTTGAGGAAAGTAAGGACACCTTTCTCGACCAGGGCCTCTCTGGGTTCCTTTGTTTTCGGCGTATTTCATCGCGCAAGAGGAAAGAAATCAGAAGCCACTCGAGGGCGTCTGGATCGAGCTTCGAAGGATGGCTTTTCTTGCTGCTAGCGATGCGCGAACGGCACCTTTGTTAGGCGCGACCTTCGATACGCCGCGCTCGGTCGAACTTCCCGGTGTTGCTACTACTGAGTGCTAAATGACTGCAGGTGTACGAGCTGGATCTGTGGATGTCGCGTCTCTCTTTATAAGGGGAGAGAATTCCAACAACGGATATAAAAGTAAGAAGGAAAGTGTACGGCGCCTCAGCGTGCTTAGCTATCTTACCTTCGCTCAAAAGGAAACCAGAAAAAAAGTTAAGTGTATGCGTTGTTTATACTCGTATTTTGCTAAGAGCACAAATAAGCATTAGCTTAGTGGTTCAGCACATGGTGTGTCCATGCACTAGACTGCATTTACCCGACCTATAGAATGCTGCTCTTGGGTATGAAGTTGCGAGGCATTCGAGGCTGTTTCGGTTGGTTGCTCGAAGGACAAAAGGTCGTGGAGGACACGAATAAAAGTTGCCAAGTGGAAGGAAACAAAATAAAATTGTAATGAAGACAAAGACTTATGATGCTTTAATTAATGAAAACATATATCCCAGTGTAGAAGCTTGATCAAGTTGACGCCGGGTTGTTCTTAAAACAGCGCAAACAAGGGAAGGACACAGGAGTAGACGTACATACGGGAGCTGGCTCAAGAGCTGAAATTTATTCAGCACACTGCCACTTATAGATGCCGAAGGGAAAACTGAACAAGAAAAGATGCGAAACTGGTGCCAAAGCTACAGAAAGAGTAAAAGCAATAAAATATTCGGCAGATACACTTGAATCTGCTTATGTGTGAGGGTGCGAATGAATCACTGTGTGGCCGCAGTGTCGCTGAAAATACTTCTAACTTCATTAAAGTTCTTTCCCATAACGTAAGTGTTTGAGCGTTTGTTGTATACATCGGACTGGCGATATTCTGACCTTGCCGCTACAAAGCGACGGCAGTTTCAGAGTTTGCACGGCATGGCGGCAAGACCGTAGTCGATGTGCATGAGAGGTTTCATCTGTTTTATCTCGCGCAATGGTTTAGTGCGTCGAGACAAGCCGTCATTAATGACTGCGTATGCAAAGCTTCCGCGCTCCCTGCTTGCATTCGACGATAGTTATTACTGTAACGTCAATAGGCATCCTAAACACGCATTAGTAAGTTATACGTGCCACACCGCGCTCACTATGTATCCATCTATTAGAGCCAACTCTCCTTCGTGACTTGTGTGCAGCGTTCCAGCCTTGCACGCAGAAGGCCTGGGTTCGAACCCCAAAGCCGACCAATTTACTTCATCGAATCCGAAGATGTTATCGGTACCATCGAGCTTTGACAACTACAACAACCACACCAGCAGCAACAACGACGGTGGTAGACGGCTTTTCGCGTATTGGGGCTTACAACCCAGTCGGAAAAAACTACAGAACCTTTTCTGATGTAACGACAGAATTTCTGTGCGGTTTTTGACGGGAAACCTGTTGTGACAACAGAACATTCTGTAGTAACATCAGAAATTTGGGTAGTTACAACAGAAAAGTGCTACAGAACTACAGACAACAGAAATATACTACAGAAAAACTACAAAACTACTGAATAATCTGATGGTTTCGACAGAACTACAGGATATTTTGTTTTATTTTTGACACAGTTCTGTAGCTTTTTTCGATTGGGAATGTTTTTGTATTACATGAAAATTGAGGCCGTTCGCTCTGTTAGTAGAAAGGAACACCATATTTAGTATGGAACTGATGGCCGACCGGCACTGTTGTCCTAATTCGAAGTTGAGATGATTGATTACCTCTTCTGCGAGCGCCCATAACACTATTAGGCGAAAAACCAGATGTGCAATTCGTGGAATTCTCTGCAATGCGCTGCCAGGTTACGCCAATCTTTACATCTTTATTTGACTTGTTCAGTCAACCAGTCATTAGGCACCTGCTTGCTTGAACAGAGTATTTCACCACCACAATTCAAGAGAGTTAAATCGCTTCATTCTACGGAAGAAGGAATTGACGCCGATGATTATTTGCAAAGTTGATTACTTTTTTGGGACGAGGCTTGACCCAGTTGCGTAGTCTGGACAACTTTGTCTAACGGAAAAAACCATGATTTAGAGTAGCTTTAAAGCTGCGAGTAGGAATTAAAACATGTTCCAGAGGTGAGTCCAGTCCACAGGAACCAGAAAGAATAGGAGTAAACTGGTCGAGCATTTTGTACAACGTATAATCGAAGGAAATGGATCGAAACAGCTGCAATTCAAATTAAATGCACAGAGCTGAAACGCTGATCATTCGGCACTCTTAGTATCAAAATAACGCAAAAGCGCTCAGTAATACACTGCACGTATTTCGCGACAATCATCGCCTCGCCGGCTTAGCAACTTCGTGTTGTGCACTCTAAACATGAAAGGAGTAAAAACGCGGGTAACTAATTCTCTAGCGCACCCCTTTTAGGAGAAGCTATAGAGCAGGTACCAGAGTTGATTTTGTACACGCAATACTTCTTTGTTGGCCCGCCCTAAACGTATATAGTGACCAAATGCAATTAAAAAAAATATAAAGAAGCCTAAAAGCGGTGAATTAAAGTTCCAGAGGTTGGAAGGCTGAAGAAAATTGAATCTTATGTTAAAACATCGCTCGCTACAAGGACGTCGCGTGTGTTGACGAGAGAATCTATTTCCGCTCCCAATCCTAAGTAGTCCACATTTTTAGTAATCACAACCTGCCCCAGACCTTGGGCAGCCCACCAATTCATGTCATTTTTACTCCGTTATAGGATAATCTGTGTTTGCAATGTAGATGTAAGCATAAGGTTCCATGCCTCTCAGTAGAAGTACGCAAAGGTTGCCCAGGACATCTAGGCCACTTATGCTGTCGGTCAATGCCACCCGATATAGCACGCGGCTGGGCCTCGCTAGCAGCGTTCGGTCTCCCACTTGCTTTTTCTTGCCCCTCCTTGCACCAATGTAGTCTGCCCTGTAGGGACCTACATGCGAATTCCTAGTGTAGATAACGATGCAAAGCGTGGAAGGCTGGTTTGGCACAGAGCACAGCCTGTGCGACCGATAGTGGTTCCAGTCGAACGAGAGTGAAACCTTGTGGCAGTGGACCTCGCTGTGAGCACTGGTTTAAGCTGACAAAACTTGACCGAAGGAGGACTTTGAGCTGCCCGCTGATGTGTACATATCTACATATACCTGCCTATCCACCTAACCGCAATATAGGCGAAATGTGTGCGCTCCCCCAGCAATGAGGGCCAGCTGGCCTAAGCATTGCCAATTCTATCGTTAGATATCTTCATTTTACGTATATATCAGCTCAGCAGGCACTGACCATCTCGAATGCCCTAAACTAAAACAAAGCTCTTTAGATGGTTCCTTGTTTACATGAGTGCGTAATCTAATACTGTTTAAATGTTCACTTCTAAACTGTGCGAGCCCTGCCACGGTGGTGCAGTGGTTAGGACGCACCACTTCTGCACCCAAGGATGCGGGATCAAATCCCGGGCCTGTTATATAACCCCGGGTGGTCGAAATTTCTGGAGCCCTCCACTACGGCGTTTCTCATAGCCTGAGTAACTTTGGGACGTTAAACCCCACAAACCAAACCAAACTGCGCGAATCCAGGCCCGCCCTATATACGGCTCTCCTGTGCACTAAAAATTCAGGATAATAAAGTTTTAGTCGGAAACAGCATAACCGACTATGCTCTTTTCTCCGCAGCACTTGCGCCCAACTTTAACCGGGACTAATGCCAAGTCCAGCCGTTGCCTCGGGTGAAACCAAGCTGCCGCTTACCTGTTGGTCCAGCATTGAAGAAAATGGCCAGGCGCACCCTACGAGGAAGTGCGACGTTGCGAGCAGCTTGTGGCGTGTGGCAGCACGGCTTCTAGGGATTCCTATATAGGTATTCATGGCCCGTCGCGACTGTGCGGCGCGTCATTGTCAATCCCCTCTTCTCCCAGCCCTCTCTCGGTGGCGGCTTAGAGTATCGTGTTCAACCTTCTCGCCTGCCTGCTTATTCCGCTTGCTTCGGACAGAGTGAAACAATGAGACTTTTCAATGGGCTCATATGACCAAACCCGCGCTAGCAGCATCAGCAGCTGCTGACGTGATGAGTGAGATACACGTTTAAATAATGTAATGGAGCTCTTCACGGAACGTCTGGACTATTGCCAGGTGCTAATACATGCACTGGTTACCAGATATCAATAATTGTACGAGTTAGCAAGTACCAGTACCAGAATCCAAGTACGAGTATCGGTAACCAGCCTGCACGCGTGGAAGTAAACGACTAAGGTATGAGAACACTCGCTGCTGCAGGTTTCGTGTTGAAAATAAACAAGAAAAGAAGGAAAACGCTCCGACGCTGCCGAATTTGCCTTCGCATGCTTTAAATGAGAAAACAAGCTAGCTGTGCCGGAGCCCAGCAGCTGCTTCCCCACTAGGAATCATTTGTGTGTCTGAAAAATCCATATATTTTACTGCTATCCTTGCGCAGCAACCTATGACGTCGTCAAGCCGTTGACGGTTAGCTATACGCTATGCTATAGACATGAAGCCCCCCTCTAATAACGCTGTACGAATGCATGACCTAGGTATAGGTTCGAAGGTCTTATTTTGTATCCAAGAGCCCCAAAGGATTCCATTCCCATCGCAAAGAAGTTGTTCAACGTGGCAGCGCCTGCAAGTCGACCATGTCATGAGCCTGCACGTGACGTCACACAATCCAAAGACTAATCATGCAGTGCCTCCTAATGTCACCTGCACACTGCCAAAGGTGTGCGCTTGATTTTTGTTTTTCTCGTAGCTTCGCCACCAGATTTTCTTAAGGACATGGACTTTAACCCCCTCGCGTTAATAAATTACCTTACAAGCGAGTAGCTGGCAAATGAACTCTGATTATATTGCATAACACCTGGTTCCAGTCCCAAAAGCTTATTCACAGCAATGCAAACAAACTTCCACTCTCGGTAGCTTGACGAAAGGCCTGCAGAGAGCTACAGGCGACGAAGCCACATATACTCAGTCACAGCCTACGATTAAATTGGTCGCGCCGGCTTCCACTCTGGAGGCATGTCATTTACACAGATACAATCTTGGCTTACGAATGGGGCTCTAGACGGCGTGGCAGTGTTGTTTTGCACGCAGCGGCCAAGCAAGAAAAAAGCCCCGATGTGCGATCGGGAGCCGGCAACCGTCGCCACTGCTGTGCAGGCTGGAAACTTTCCGTGCTCAATTTACGCACGCACCCGCAGATTCTCTCCCATGCTCCCTTCCTGTCTCGACTCCTTTGCTCTCTACATGGTTGGACCTAGGCCTACATAGTCCGGAAAGCGTGAAATGAAATGACAGGGCTTTAGCGTAGTGAAACCAAGTACAGCGTGCGAAAGCTGTTGCGCACAGACGGCAGGTGATGGATATGACGACGTATACACTGCACCGCCAGAGAGTGTGTTGCAGTTCGACACGCGGGGTGGTCAACTATGAGCAATAATTATAAAAAGAAGAGCGGCGATAGCTATGAGGTTCCATACTAGCTTCCTACGAAAAATGTCGTCAGTTGGAATCCGTTTCGACGGTTTTCTTTTCTTTTTTTTCCTGAGCTCGGCGGAGGTTTCACACAAGATTAGTGGTTGGGTCTGATTGTGTTAGGTAGTGCTTTCAGATTAAAACAAAACGTAAACAGGGCTGCATTACTAAATTCCTGAATGCACCGTATCAAAGCAAGGACGAAATTTACGGATACTATCTTCGACGTTTCAATATGAAAGCTCTAATTTTACGAAATTTGCAATTCTTTGCCCAGGAGTTCATTAGCTGGAACGGTATAGCCACAGACTCCTTCAAAACTTGATTTCACGAATCAATCGCTACAGTCCATGTTCAAGCCGGAGCAGTCTGTCTAGAAAAAAATAAAGAGACGTTCTCATTCGAAATTACGGGGTACAGTCACTTGACTGTTAGTTTTCCTCGTTATACTCTATATCGTAACCAGTGAATTGCATTATATTGTATTATATTGTATTGTACTGTATTGTAATGTACTGCATTGTATTGTATTGTACTGTATTGTCCCAAAGCGACTCAGGCTATGAGAGACGCCGTAGTAGAGGACTCCAGAAATCTCGACCACCTGAGGACTCCGGAAATTTCGACCACCTGGGTCGAGATTCCGGAGTCCTCCACTACGGAAATTTCGACCCAGGTGGTCGAAATTTCCACTACGAAAGGTAAGGGCAATCTTTGCCCATGAGAATCACCCGCCCAACATGACTGTGCGTCTTCTCACTTCTGCCTACGTCGGCGACAAGAGTGTAGAAGTCATTACAGCGCAACGCTTCCTGATTAGCCAAGGTCGCCTTACTTTTCGCAGTGCTGCAAGCGTTTTGTAAAACGGAGTTAGCTGCTTCCGACTCGGCCACTTAACGTCTTTAGATTATTAATATTAAATAGGTGGAAAGCTGGCGGCACTGTGCTTCATTCATCACGCAGAGATCCAGGAATACCGGGAAGATGAGGCTTCGGATTTGGCTTGTGGGTAATTTGTGGATTCACAATTGGCGATACATTGGTTCTCAAGGCCAATATAGAATATACGTTGGAAAATTTTCCGTAACAATTTATTGAGGAAGTGAAAGAAACACTAGGTAGACATAATTTTACGTGCGCAGAAACGAGAACTTCTACGGCTCAGGTGCCGACTGCGAGGCATCATCCACCTTTTCGGACCAAGATTATAGTCAAGCCAAACAGGAAACCCGCGCGGGATGAAGGGCTCTTTATGAAATTCCTATAGACGGTGGAGCCAACGCAGTTCTCGCTCTAAGTAATATTGAGAGACAGTATGACCTAACGGCGCGTCATCAGAAACACAAGCTTTCGCTGCGTTCTAAGTGATACAAAAAGGACGAAGGCATCAACGGCAGCCAATGCCGTTTGTCGCTTCACTTCAACGGCTGCGCCTATGCATTTTTGCTTTGAAGATGAGTGGAAAGCTTTATCCCTCTTATATTTATTACCGAAGCACAGCAGAATATACTTACCATAGCGGATAAGACAGTCGCCTGGCTCCTTGACGATGTGTTTTCGGAATGACTTAGAGGAAAGGCGCCCAAGGAGCGCTAGTTAATATTTTGGCCCTAAACCGCATCTATTAGCGTGAAGTGCGGCTGTGCTATTTTACATCGTATCTCGTATTCCTAATCAGAAATTTTATAAATTAGATTCGTCGATAATGTCGAGTGCCCTCGATTCTGGCATGTATGTTTGCTACTTAATACCAAAAATAAAACTGAACAAGGATATTCATGCCCTTTATGAAGTTGGAGACATTGGAAAACGTGCAACTTTCCTGTTCTCTGCGCCGGTCCATTTTCTCGCTTCGTTTTCCGAACATACCACATATTACAAATTGGCAGGTGTACCGTCTTTTTAGTGTCCTCGACAGCAGTTGGTTCTTCTATTCGGTTCCCTTCATTAGCTGAAATATACCTATGGCATAATCTCTATTTTTTTTTTCTGGATAGTCTACCTGTAAACGGTCCTTCAGTCGCTCCCCTTCCTCTCCCTTTAAGACGGGAGCACTATTCTGTAGCGTAAAATTTATCGATTCTTTTCAAACACAACCTGCAGCTGTGCGCTAGAAGAAAAAAAAAAAGAGTAACCGAGCTAGCCCAAGTAGTTCCATCAGTCCTAGTAAGCTCCGTATATTCCCTGAAAAACCCGATGTCGTAAAAAATTCCCTTTCTCTCCATTCACATTTATGTCAATACCAAAGAACAGCTTTTTTTTTTTTTTTTTTTTTTCAGCGCTACGCCAATAATGTTTCTCATTTTCAAAACATGCATGACGCCCGCTGCTCAGTAGAAGGAGAATAATGCCCACTTGTGTTTCACAAAACCAAACTTTAATAAATATTGGCAACGATAACACATGGCATGCAAGAGGACCATGCCGAGTCCACAAGCGCTGAAAACCACGCGTCATGTAAGTAATCTGCGAGGATAGAAAAAAAGCTCTAAATCGGTCTTTAGGCCGCCCCGAACCTCAGAAAACCGGCGTATAGAAAGGCAACGGTTGAGAAAATGTTGGAGAGTATTCCACATACTTCCTAATTTCATCCGCCCATCTAACTTTCTGCTGCTCACTGGTACGCTTGCATTGCCTTTAAATCCAATCTGGTACCCTTAGCGACTATCGGTTATCCTCTCTTCGCATCGCATATGCATGTCCTGCCAATGTTTATTTCTTTTTGATTTCGACTACAATCTCATTAACTCGAGTTTGTTCCCGGACCCACTCCGCACGCTCCCTATATAATAAGGTTACATTGACCATTTTACGATCCGTAGACATCTGCGTTGTCCTCAACTAAAATATAACCCTTTTCGTCAGCCTCCACGTTTCAGCTTGATAGGTGAGTACGGGAAGATGCAACTGTTATTCACTCTCCCGTTGAGCGACACCGGTAAGCTGCTAGTCATAATCTGCGAGTACTTGCCAAATGCGCTCCATTCCAATCGTATTATCCTAGTTATTTCCCTTTCGTGGTTCGGATCTGCCAGCTACTGCCTGTTCCCTGTATAAGGCTGTTATACAGAAGGCTGTTGAACTGCCTTCTGTATCATCATTTTGAGGCCTACATTTCAGTTTTGCTTCTCAAGGTGATTATCCGTTATTTGTAATTCGTCCCCCGAGTTACTTACGAGGGAAATGTCATCAGCGAATCGCAGATTACTGACCTATATTCTCCATAAACCCTTACTCCCAACTGTTCCCACCCCAGGTATCTGAGAACTACCTCTAAGCAAGCGGTGAATAGTACTGCGGAGATCGTGCTTCCTTGCCTAAGCCGTTCCTTTAAGGAAATTGTATTCCTTTCTTTAAGGAGGACTATGTTTACTGTACAGCAGCTACAAATATCTTCGAGTAGTTTCCACATATGGGTCATATATACACCATGATTACGCAATGTCTGCATGAATTCTGTGGTTTCAAATGAGTCAAATGTTTTCTCGTAATCAATGAGTGTCATGTATCGCGGCTGGGTAAATTCTGAACATCCCCTGGTGGATGGTATGGGTATGATCGATGAGCACCATTCTTGAAATGCTGCCTGATCCTTTGGTTGATTGAAGAATAGGGTTGTCCCGAATCTATTAGCTAGTACCTTAGTAGTACCCAGGGTATTTACCTTGTGCGTCACGGACAGTAAGCTGATAGGTCAGATTTTTCAAATCCTTAGCGTCCGCTTTGCTATGGATTAAGATGAAGTTAGCTTTCTTCCAAGATTCCGGTGCCGTCGATGTCATGAGGCATTGCGCATATAGAGTGGCCAGTTTTTCTGGCACGATGTCCCAACCGTATTTCAACAAATCTGCAGTTACCTAGTCCTCTACAGCTCCTCAATATTTTTCATAGCTTCTAAATTTTTGTGAAATTCGTTCTTCCTCGATGGCGGAACGTCTGATTGCTCCTCACTATACAGCATATCTCATTATCGTCCTGACTTTTCCGGCTACTGTATAGACAGTGTAGAACTCGTCTGATACTTTGACTATCTTATCCACGACCCCGTATGCAAAAATGGATTATTACAGCACTGGTGCGAAACCTTGACAGAGTCCGCATTCCTAACTTCAGCTGATTTCTTAGCGTCAAGGCTCGCTGAACGCATACGTGGCATGAAGTGAAATGAACTTGACACGGAGAATGCAATGCGTTAAACGACGTCAGCTAGCACGTCACGTGACGCTCAAAGCTGACGGAAACGCACTGTTTATCGCCTCTTGCGCAATACCTGTCGGAATAAATTACGACAATACCGGAGGGTGTATGCGCGTGCGCACTAATTCATTACGTCGGAAAATGCTCGTGCAAGACTATTAGAATATCATGAAGAGCCGGCGATATAGGGCTTTCTGTTGCTTCTTCCAAACGGACCCATTCTCCTTTCCCCTCCGCTCCTTGAAGAGTAATCCCGGTACATTGAAACGGGGGGTACTTTTACCGAAAGAGCCCAAGAACGTTAGGCACGTTTCTTAGCTATTTTCTCGAAAAGCCGGAGAAAGTGGTAGCTTACGAATTAAGTAATAGGTTATGATTTGGCCGTTCGCCAACGAGAGAAACGCGAAATGCTCCTTAGTAGGACATAATACGAGAAAAAAATCTACAGTTAAGAATATTGCGAAAAAGATCTACATCTACACCGCATTTCCGCTCTTCTTCCGAGCTACCCTTCCTCTCTTGGAAGCCTCCCAAGTGTGACAATCGTCATCTTTCGCAACATCACACGGCGGCTTATAGAGGGCCGGAGCTGTAACAGCTGCTGAGCGTGAGATAAGCAGGTAAGAGGAGCTGACTATGTCACTTTCACAATAAAAATCACGTTTCGTGCGTGACCCAACCAAAAATCGCGCGCGGCGCGCTTTTTAATAGGAAGACCGTGGTACTGATTGAGGATCCCGTCGCTGTGCCAGAAGAAATGAGGAAACCGTCTCTGGTTCTGAAGCCATGTGGGCCATTTAAGACGTGTAGCCATGACCCCAACTATATTACTCTAAACACTGATCACCCTATAAATGACTAAAGTTGGAGTACTGTGCCATCCGGTGTACACTTTACAGGAGCCGGGTACTTTTGTTTTTCTTTTTATTGAAGCTCTGTGATATATCTTCACCAGTAACTATGGGGAATGATGTACTTTTCGCCACATGGGCGTATTCCCGCTTCAAATGGCATTCATTTAGGGGAATTGAATATGAAAGGATCCCGTCGCGGTAGTGCCGTTGTTAGAGCGCTCGGCTACAGTGCCCAAAGATTCGGGATCGAAACTCGGGCCCGCTTGCACAAACAATCTTAAGACTGTCTTAGCTAAGTCCAGACTTAACTGGAGTCTAAAGAATAGGCCACTAGCATGGCCGCTTAAGACTGGAGTCAAGACTGGGCTTCAGTCCTGACTTGAATAAGTCGCTTGTATGATTACGACTCTAGTGCTGTCTTGGTTAAGACACAAGGACGCCAGGTGTCTAAGTAGAGAAATTAGGGAAATACAGGGATGCGCTGGCACTGTCCCTGCTGTAAGATGTACACATTCCGTCAATTTTGTGTTGTGTAAAATTCGTGCCATTGCTTTTTGCGGCATAAGATTGTGTTACGAGGAAAAATTCCCCAAGTGGTTGCTGAGGCCGTTCTGGGAAGCCACTCTGGTGAACATGAACCCGAAGCGTTCGACGTTCGGAACACGAGCCGTCTTAAATTAGCTTGGTCTTTCTAAAGGCACCATTTAAGTCTGGACTTAGCTCGGACTTTATCGTGCAAGCCGGCCCCGGTCGCGGCGGCCGCTTTTCAATGGAGCCGAAAAACAAAGTGCATGTGTACTGGCCGGTGTCAGTGCATGTTATGAACACCAACCAGGTGGTTGAAACTTCCCGCGTCCTTCACTGCGGCGTCTCTCATAGCCTGAATCGCTTTGGGACGTTACGTCCCATTAAGCAAAAGAAATCAGAAAATTGGAGAGTATTTTAACCGCGGCACATGAAGTATTAAGATTAGCAGTTACAGGCAATTTAAACAGCTACTGAAATCTTCGTAACTGCTAGAACTTCGCATATTTTGCAGGGCCAAGACCTCTCCCATTTTCCTCCCATTAACCCGGGCCTGTGCTAGCTGCATTCACTTAACCTCTGAAAACGTCTTAAACTCATACTCCCGCTTAATTTCTGCCGCCCCTGCTACGTTCTCCTTCCATTGGAATCCGATTTGTTACACTAAGTGACCATCGGGTATCCTCTCTTCGCAATACATGTCTTTCAAATGCATAATTCTTCTTCTGCTGGCCGTAGATATCCCGCAAATTTAGTGATAAAAACATATCATACAGCATATTTGGCCCATAATAGGGAGTGCGCAACAAGACATTTCGCTCCGCGTTTGCTCCCATTTAGGATTATTCGGATTTACAGATGCTAATTTGAAGGCAAGTAATTAAGGGGTTGTAATCGACTATGGATGCCTATAATGCGCAAGTGCAGCTTTCTTGTACATCAGTATTCTTTGTGAGGCACTTGGAGAGTAATGTAGGGTATTGTTATGAACACAATGTTGAGAATGTTCCAACCTTAAGAACTGTAGCATAAACATTGACTAAATTTGTTTTCTGCGCTGGCTCCTGCAATCAAGACTGCCGTAGAAAATTACTGAGGTACGTTTGTAGTGGTTGTGGTGGAAAACTGCAAGCGCCCCGAAGGGAATTTGCGGATACGGTCCGATATATTGATAGTTGTGGCCCAGGGCTTAAGATAAGCGGAGAAAATTCACTGGAAACAATTTCCGTCTGATAAAAAAGAATGCGGCTGCTCAGAATTTCAAGGTATACATTGGGACGCCGTTTGTAAGGGCGGAGCCAAAAGATCATAAGCATCTCTTCTTCGTCACCTACCTTTATATGAGCAATTTTTCTAATTGAGCAACAATCAGACAAGTATAGTATTCCAATGCATTAGATCCTACTTCGCTACACGTTTATGCAAATACCCGATATTTTCTTTACTCTGTCGCTGAATTGGCGAAAACGATTCAGAAAAAACCCGCATTATTCGCCAAACATTGGGTCTGCTGCTGATTTTTTTTTTTATCCAATCTCCTCTAGCACCTGAGCAGATGCACGTTTCGAATACCAACACAGCAAGCCTACTCGATCCGGAGTCATGTATTCTAACGGTTGCTCGTTCTTCGTGCAAGAACAGCGCAAACATGCACGTAGGCAATGTTTTATCAATAGCCTTAATACATGTGTCACGAAGGGGGGGGGGGGGGGGGGATGGAATTTCCTTATTGTTTTGTTTTTTGTTTTTTTTTCACGGTGTTTCTAACATTTGCGATGCAAGGGAAAAAATTGGAAATTTCGAACACGCATTCCCCAGTGCAGGCCGGGAAAAAGACCACAAAACCCCTGAATATCGAAATGCCTAGAATCACTTGAAGAACGTGCCAACTTAGTCCGTGGATAACGAAGTAAAAGAAACACGGCATTTAATTCCAGCTAGTCTTGACAGCAATTCCATGTCCACAGAAACCGTCCCTGAGCCGGTCGGCGAACCTAGGCTTATTTATGCGGAAACCCCCTTCCCGGCCAGCAGCTTGACCTTGAAGACGGATAACGTCACTTCTTCGCAAAAGTACTGATCGTTTCCAAAAAATGAAAGCGTCTCTAAAAATAGCTATGTAATGTTAGTACGAGTACCAGGCGTCACAACAACCTCTTGGAAGGGAAAAAGACAACATTCGTGGCACAGTATAGCGCGCTGCGCTGTTCGTCTGCCTGACGAACTTGTTAACCCGAATCACTTATTTGGCTCATGCGTCGCGTGCACAAAGTGCGACCGCCTAGTGGTAGCCAAAATATATCAGGATTTTGTATCGAAGCTGTGACGTCACCGTTCTTTGTGCAGCACTTAGCGTGGTATACATTCCGTTCCTATTTAGCATCCATCTTATAGGTTAAATGATAGTTTGGGACAGGGATTCGAGCTGACCACATATGTACCTCCATGAGTATGACGTTAATTGTAGCTGCAGATGTTCACCAAGAAGAGTGACAAGCAATGTGCATTTCCTTTCCGCCAAAACCAAACCCGCTCAAAAAGTTGTCAAAGTAATAACTGCCCCACAAACAAGCCTCACCCGATAATTAAAGGCTTCACAAAAAAAAAAAAAAAGAGGATGTTTTTAATTCTTTTTCCAGGCCACTTTTATATTTCACCAACCATCGGCGATGTTAAAAGAACGGCTGAACTTCCGGGGGAAAAGCGTTTATGAAAATGCTGAGAGAAAGGGCTAAAGTAACAATAATTACAGGAAATCCAAGATCAGTAAGTCGATACAATCACGCCTAATTTTCTGGCTCGCATTCCTATGGATTCTATTCTTTTCTGTGGTACCCGTACCGGTCCTGAAGCGCGCGGCGAAGTCACCTTGCCGGAGGCGTAAGAAGAGGGAACAAACTAAAATATCAGAAAAAGAAAGGCGGCTCTCATTGCCTGTTTTGGGAAGAGTCTCGCCTTCTATGGCAGCCTACATTCGCGGAAAAAGGTAGATGCTGCTCAGTCGTTAACGCAGTAATGGCGGACGACTTGACTCCTTAGCTCGAGGCGTCAGGCCTGGCAAAGTATACCCTTGTCCCCAAGAACAGGGCAGACAGCTGTGAAAGTGTAAGCGAACGACCCAATGTCGACATGAAACTGAGTTACCCGGAAAACGGCAAGTGTCGAATCGCCGGGCCATCTGGGCGCATTTCCTGACCTTGCCCGCCAAGGTAAAGCGGCTTGCCTGACGATCGCATTAATTTCTGCTGCTGCTTTTTGTTTGGCATGATCGTGGAGTTTCCCGATGTTCAAAGGGCGTAAACAGAATTCCAAAGAAAACTCGAACAATTGATTAGGAAAGAGCTTACACGGCCAGGAGAGTGTTACTTTTTTACCTATCTTATTGCATATGACAGCCATCCCAGCGTTCACAACTTTAAAACAGGATTTAGTTGTTACAGTATTGAAGAAAGGCTGAATTCATTTGGTCGGCGCTTGATCATAAACCCACGCACACCCACACGATCAAAAAATTTAAGTTTTTTAACACCGATCAAAGCATCAAGTCAAGCTTGCAGGATTACACAATGCTGCTACCATAAGGGCAATACTCTTGCACTCTTCTTGGCCACGGCTTATTTCCTAATTATAAACATGATGTACATCTTTAAGAGAGACATGGGGAGCAAACGGAAGTATATGCCTGTATCGATACGGCATCATATTATAAGCGCAAAAAGGCCGCAGTAACATCGGAAACGGGACTTTTGAAGAACAGAAAGAAAGCTGAAAAACCAGATAATGCTGTCGTCATCACAAGCCAATTACTGAAGTAACTTGATTGCATCGACACCGGATTTTCGAACGACATCCCGGAGACTGGTATGCATTTGCATTCATCTGAAATAAGCCGAAACCAGTCCGTTTGTTCAAGCAGTGGTGGGATGATTCCTAATTTCTATTTTCTGTCCGATAGAACGGCTGATAAAACCAGAACAACACTGCAACAGCTGCGGGATAAACCTAAATGTGGCTAGGAAGAGTTGTTGAATAAGAGAACAGTAATTACGTGGGGTTGTCTTCTATGTCCCTTCCACGTCTTCGATTACTTCGATTAATTAGGTCGAATACCGCTTCCAAGGCGATCGCTTCCGTGGTCTTAAAGTAGCTGACACTCAAGCCCATGTACTGTTCTAAAACGGCAGTCCTGACGCTACTGAAGGCGACCGATATGAAATGCCGATAAGCAATCATTGCGGGATGGTCTTTGTATTCAAATAGCCGCCGGGTCACAGTGCAGCAGCACGTGCGAAGGGTGTGCACGGCACAAAAGAAGCAAAGAAACGCCGCTGTCGCTCACGTGGTCACAGGTAAGGCCGGCCCGGCCAGCAGAAGCCGCGCTCCGTGACGGTGAGATTTGGCTCAATCCGGGGGATGAGATCGTCGCTCACTGCCGCCGCCGCGTTTCGCGAACATGAAAGCGAAGGGGGCAAGAAATATCGCACTTTCCCGGGCAGTCAGTCCATAAACAAAAGTGGAGAGGAGAAGAACGGGAAAGAGAGTCGCACTTACGTAACTTCCCTTAGGCTACTACCGGTGCCCCGTGATTGGTCGCCGCCGCCGCGAAGGCAATCGAGTCGCGCGGGCTACCTTGTCGAGCGGCCAAGAGGAAAGGCAGCGGTGGCGACGAAAGCGGGCGAAGCGCGTGCGTGCGTGTGCCCAGCTGGCCGTGCACAGCGTTCGAGGCGCTGCACATACATATATACGTTCGCCTTCCCTTCCCGTCCTCGGCGCGCATCGGACACCGTATCAACGGAGCGCAGCGGAAATTTCACGCGCGCGAGCCCACCGGAAAAAGAGCAACAACTTTTTTCGTTGTTCTTGCTGAGCCTGTTACGTAGGGGAACACGACCTGTCACAAGACTCGCTTTCTGTTTGGTATACACGCCGAAAACCGTTTTCGAAACTTGTTTACATCGGTAGGGTAAGAGAATGTAAAGAATTTCAAGCGTATTGTTTTTCACGTAACCCAAAACCAGTGGGCCCTGTGTACGGTATGGTGCGGTTTAAGGGGTCAGCGTATTCAAGCGGGCACATATGCTATGGAATATGTTATAGTGGAGGGCTCCGGGTTGTTTTCTGCAAGCTGGAGCCACTTCACGTGATGTCACATCGAAAGTACACTGGACTTTCTCTCGTTAGCCTTTAATGTGCCGTGGTCATTACTACCCCGGTTTCATTCCGCTACCTTGAATTGATTATGGCCAGTCACGAAGAAAAATAACACTAACTCATTTCTCGGCTGAGAACAGAAGTTATCTTTAGTTTCCCCGGAGCGGAATATCTCTGCTATTTGCCCACTTTTATTTTTATTTTTCACATTAATAATATGTCATTCGTCCACCTTACCGTCTGTTAGCAACCGTTAGTCTGTTGCGCATTAGTGGTGTATGTCGGGGATTATTTCTTTTCGAGGTTTCAAGAAAACCTTCATTAACCGAATATTCGCACCCTTGAACAAGGTGCTGCCACCCTTTTCGGGAACCAAGCCGCGACACAGAATGAAGCCGAGAAGTCCTGAATTCACGAAGACGGTGGCGACAGGAGCGGGTGTTCCTTAGACCTCCACAACTCCGCCTCTTTGATATAGCTCAAGTGTATCTCACGACATAAACGGGCCACGGACGTGCGAAGTAGGGTCGACTGCGCGTCACGTAAGGGGGACAGGGTCGCTAAATATAAAAAAAAAAAATGCAAAGAATGGGGGAGGGTAGACGCTCTCCATTCGTGCTGCTACCTCGAGCCGGGGTCAAGCGTGGCAGCTTAATTACGTTCTTGTTCGAGCGTTGCAACAACTACCCTAGCACACAGTGGTGACGTCGTCGTCAATTAAGCGCTAGACTGGGAGCTTCCTTTTCGCTTTTAGCGCAACACCTTTCCGCATCCAGGTAACGTGGGTCCTTGAAGTCTCAAGTCTTAATGTGTCGAATAATGCACGTAGTGGTCTAAATTCGTTGAGATTACCACGACTGGTAAATTTCTAGGCGCGGAAGAGCGGTGCATTATGGATATTCTTAGGAGAGAACCTAAATGAAGAACAGTCTTGTAAAGGGAGTCTAAGCAGTACAAGAAAGGGCAATGACATTCTAAACGATGCCAACTGCCTGCCGAAGCATGACAGCCACTGCCGAAAGAGGAAGATGAACTTCGGAAATGCTATCTTAGCAAGCCATCCTTTAGAAATGCCAAGGATTGTGCCAATACACCACGTGTCTACGTCGGTAATGCCGCAAGTGTTCTTAATGCTCAACAAGCATTTAACGTTCCTAAGAAATCTGCGCAATCGGCTAAAGAAGCCCTATTGGCGGCATCGGTCAGGGGATGATTGGCATGTGATTGCGCGGGGAGGTCTTGAATGCGATTCGACTACATATGGCGCATTCGGTTTGGGGGGAGGACGAGAGCAGAGGCTCGACAGAGCAGTGCAGGAGCACGCCGAGCGAGGGTGTAACTGCCCTCCCACGGGAACGCTCTCTGCGTGTAGAGAACAGCGCGCCACGACCATGTGACTGCACCTCTCCCCGGCATTCTCAGCTTGCTTCCAGTGGCGGCAGTTGCAACCCGAGGAGAGGCCAACGCTCCGTGTAGAACCGCTTTTTTTGTATGCCTTTGTACTCACAGCGCGGCGATCTGCCTCTTTTGGCCCTTTTGACGCCAGCAGCGACTCTCAAACATGCATACAGCACCTGAGCAATGCTTTCTGCTCGCCGAGCGCCGACGCTTTGCAGCCGCCATTTTGAGCGTCGCCGACTCAAGAGAGAGAAAAGAAGATGGCGCGGATATGACGCTTTATGTCATATAACTTCTTCTACACTCGCTTCAGACGAGGAAGCAGCCGGGAGTGCACTCGGGTGCACTCAGCGGAGGAAAAGCTCTCCTCCTCTACCATTAGAAGCCAGTGATTGTACTCCTGCTCTCCCACTTGAGGGCGCCCGCTTGTCTGAGAGCACTTTCGAAGTGCGATCGAGTGCGCCTGCTCTCCCACTCGAATTCGCCATTAGTCTATGATTTTTTAGTGCGCTGATAAGGGCATTGTGAGCATAATCCAAGTCGATCATTGGAAATGCATGTGCCGTCGCTTTGATTTGCTAAGGTGCTTCATAACATCATTAATGCGAATGAAGTCATTAGCCGTTGCCACAGCAACTTACAACCAGCACCCTTCGTTCGGAGCTCGCTCGCTGCTGCAAAAAATTACGAGCTGGTAGTTGGCCATGTGGTAGTTGGCAAGTCCCAAGGCCGGACACTAATTGGTCGGTGGACTGTGTGGCGTCCCGAGAATGATGACATGATCTAGTTGGAATGAGTTCCAGCTCCGTCCATTTGAAGGGGGAAATGAGAATCGCGTATCATCGAAGATCGCGTGCTCTCGCACTGAGTGGCTAAGTTGTTTCGTGACGTCACAACCTCGTGACCTCTCGCGGGAAATTCAAACTATGGCCGCTATAGCTTAGCCTATTGCTGACCGAGGATTTCCCATGACCTGGCCTTTGACGTTGACTGCATCTACCACTTACCCTTTGACCTTCACGTGAACACTGAACCATAAGAGTACTTCTCAGCACTCTGCCGTCGTAACTGGATTAAGCCACTCATAATATTTTATCAGATAATGTATTCTATTCAGATGAAGAAAAGGCGATGGTATAGTGTTAATACAATCCCTCAGCCCTAAGCAAATAGCGGAAATAAACACATCTACCTGCCAACAAGTTCTCCTATTCTCAAGGACATGCAAAGTAACTCGTAGGTGGGCGTTTTCGACAAAAAGAATAAAGTTGATGCCAACACCTACTACGAAAACTTAAATAATGGCGTAGAAAGCACGTGCTGTAGGAATTAACGATATTTTTGCTTGAACAAAATGCGATATTTCATTATAACGGATAACTTACCTAACCGAGAGTTACTCTTTGCCTGCCGATGAAAACGTGTATGGCTGTAAATTTAACCAAAGCATTATTTAGAACGCCCGCCAAAAATATCAGCTTAGAAATAACAAAACGAATTGGTATAGTGGTATTATGGAAAGCAGAACATTAAAAATGCCAGCATTAGCGAAAAAAAAAAAAAGCATTGCTATAACATAATGCATTCGCTGTCGCGCGCAAAGGTGCACAGTAGTCGTGAACATGCAAAGGGAGGAGGGAAGAATAAAATTGCGGTATGAAAGAAATACCAATAATTGTGTCACATATTTAGAAGAATTTACGGGCAACGCTTGCTGAGGAGCAACTTTTTGAGCTTCCTGAACCCTTGCCACAAATACAAACTAATTAAAACTGAAACTGAATAAAACCTAAATGAAAAAAAAAAAGATCGCGTCCTTTTATTTTTACAGATACGACAGTACACTAACTTACACCGAGATAAACACGTTTTCAACATGCTCCTGGTTTCAAGCTTTTTGTGAACCTTATTACGAAATACTGAGGAGCCGCATTTATTGAATTTGTTTTATTTCTCCCTCTCCCCCCCCTTCCAAATGTTCTTCTTTCTTTCTTTCTTTCTTCTTTCTTCCTTCTTCTTCTTTCTTTCTTTTTCTTTCTTTCTTTCTTTCTTCTTTCTTTCTTTCTTTCTTTCTTTCTTTCTTTCTTCTTTCTTTTGTTCTTCTTTCTTTCTTTCTTTCTTTCTACACAAGCCCTGTTTAAATTGACCGACTGTGGAGATCGATTTGAGCGGGCTCGACCCTACCGTGGTTTACACGAACCCGACTCGACGAGCGGCGATTAAGGAGGCGCCTCGCGTCGAGAAGAAAAACTAGCAGATATGATTTTCTCGCACATCGCTGGAATTTCCATAGTGTTCTCCTCACCTACCATACCCCGATTCGACTCGACAGTGTTTACATGCTTCTACAATGGCGGCGGCCAGGATTTAATCTCGCATCCTTGGGCGCAGCAGTACAGCGCCTTAACCACTGCATCACCACGTCGGGGGCGTCATAAATTAGTAGCAGACAGACCGCGCTTTGGTGTGGCCGTGTAACTGAGCAATGAATCACAATATTCGCCAACCACTATCAACCATAAAAAAGTAAAACATAGCATCAAACATCAATTATTGTCGCGTCAGTTTATTACTTATAAGATACCATTCCAATAGTGTCCCCAGGAATCAGGTGAGAAGTTGCAGGTCACCTTAAAAAAAAAAAAAATCGAATGTGAAGTTTTTATAAAGGTGTCCTTTACTAGCGTTCCTAACCGGAATTAAAACAGAGTTCACATTACACACACAAAAAAAAAAAAAAAAAAACAGCAAGCAAACAGCGGTGATACCGGAGACACGTGTGCCAGCAGATGCCACGCAACATGCGGTACCTTTTTCTTTCTTTTCTCTTTGTAGCGCGGGCTGGCTTTCATGACAGAAAGCGAACCTGCCTAAATTGTTACTAAGGTCCAAATATTTCAGGCCACTGTTTCTTTTCTTTTTCAAATTGTGCCTACAGTTTCTAAACCCGTACTTTTTCCTTGAAGTCATTGTAAAAAGTTAGGCAATTAATTTTTACTAATTAATCACATTTGCAAAACTGAGTAAATACTGCGCACTATATTCCGCTGCTCTCAACATTCTTCGGTTGACCCCCCCCCCCCCCCCCCCCCCAATCTTTGCCACGGAAAAAAAGCACAAAAAAAAACAACAACACTGTCGATTTTTAATGGGGCTTCCGATACGGAGTTCTTATTATTATTATTACTATTGTTAATATAATAATAATAATAATAATAATAATAATAATTATTATTATTATTATTATTATTATTATTATTATTATTATTTTTTTTTTTTCCAAGATGGCGCCCAGTAAGGACGCATGTGCGCTGTGCTCCCGCCCGTTTTTTGGCAAGCAGCAGTTTTTACGATGTGCCGACTGTGCGAAACGTGTTCACACGAAGTGCGTCACCTGGGCGGATGACGAGCTGCAACTTCTGAAGTCCGGCTCTCGGCCATTCTTGTGTAATTTGTGTGCGTCGTCGTCGTCTGACGGTGTTAGTCTTAGCGACGGTGGTGCTAGAGTCCCTGGTGCCCCGCTCCTGCCCAGCCACCCGACCGGTTTTCCCCCTTCAGCCGCGACCGGCGAACATGGCGGTGAGTTTGCCTCGCTACGGGCTCTCCTCCTCGACGCGCTTGAGGGAATCTCTTTTCTGAGCGATGAGGTTGCCCAGCTACGGGAAGAGAACGAGCGCCTTCGTGTAGAGAACTCGCGGGCTTTCGTACAACAAGCCGAGGTTATCGCCTCTTTACGTGCCGATGTTCGCGGCCTACGCCAGGAGCTTGTGCGGTGCGCTGCTTCGCAGTGTGAGCGTCCTCTCGTCGAGCGTCCTCTCGTTGTCTCCGTGGGCAATCCTACCCGTGAGGAGCAGCCATCTGTGGACTACTCCGCCGCTCTTCATCGAGGGATGACTCCTGGAGATATTCCCTGTTCATCTTCTGCCTCTGCTCCTCGCCGTGCGGTTGACTTACCCAGTGAGATGAAGAAGCACCGAAGTCGAGCCATTACTGGCGCATCGAGCTCATCTGTCCTGAACGTTGCCATTTACCAAAAGAAGCGTCCGAAGACTATTTTCGTCTCTAAACTCAGTCCCGATACTACATCGGTAGACCTTACCAACCATCTAAAATCAGTGAATATTACTCCCATTTCCTGCCGGCAGCTGAAAACAAGGTACGACTCCTACTCGTCCTTCCATATTGAAGTTGATGAAGAATCCTACAGTAAGCTTGTTGAGCCTTCGATGTGGCCGATGGGTTGCATATACAAGGACTTTCGTGGGAAGCTTTACGATGATATGCTTCATCCCTCTGAACTGACGCAAAATTGCAGTGGCCCCTAATTTGGATATCTATTATCAAAACGCCCGAGGTCTTCGGACTAAGGGATCAGAATTTTTTTCTAGCGTCTTGTCCTCTTGTTATACCGCTGTTGTGGTTACCGAAACCTGGCTGTCAAGTGATATTCCTTCCAATGATTTCTTTCCAAATAATTACTCTGTTTTTCGTAGCGACCGCCCTGAAACAGGTCCCAAATCAAGAGGAGGTGGAGTGCTCATTGCTATTGACAGTTTTGTGAAGTGTGTTCGACGTTCCGATCTGGAAACTGTTGAAGAATGTGTGTGGCTCGAGCTCACTTTAAATCGACATGAAAAACTTTTACTTGCAGCTTTCTACATTCCTCCGAATCTACCTCCTTCAGCCTATGATGATGTTCTGCTCTCAATCGAACATGTTATAACCCGTCATAGCAAACACAAACTTCTTATTTTAGGTGATTTTAATACTCCTGGTATCAACTGGAACTCACTTATTTCTTCTCACAACAATCATTACATATTAAGTAAGTGTAACGCTCTACTTGATTTCATAGCCTTTAACTCTTTGCAGCAACACAATTTCATTGAAAACTGTTGCGGTAATATTCTTGACATCTGTCTATCGAATTTTGAAAGTGTTCGAGTCTCGAGTTCGGACATACCGCTGACTCGCTGTGACAAATTTCACCCTCCGCTTCTAGTTACTACTGCTGTCTCTGCCTCACCTTCTACTAACTCAGATCGGGTGGGGAATTCGCCCCGTTTCGCGTATGCACGTGGTGATTATGTCGGTCTTTTCAATTTCTTCTCTTCCGTCGACTGGTCCCTTTTAAATGACATTAATGATTCAGATGGACAAGTCAGTCGCTTTACAGAAATAGTTCTTGATGGTATGCGTCGGTACATACCTTTGCATACTCCTACGCGTAGGAAGTTTCCTTCCTGGTTTTCAAGGGAACTAATAACGGCGTTAAAGCTCAAGGAACGGGCCCATCGTAAAGCGAAACCCCCTGGGTTTCACAATTGGGCAGATGAGTTTCGCCGTGTGCGTTCTCTTTGCAAACGCTTATACAAGCGGGACTACGACTCCTATCTTGAGTCTTTAGAGAGGTATGCCTCAAATCGTCCTAGTCAGTTCTGGCGTTACGTTCGCAAGCGTTCCATTAAATCAGATTTAAGTATCAGCTTAGTTGACTCTCAGGGTTCGGAAATTCGAGATGTTGCCGACAGTTTTGCACAACATTTTTCCTCCGTTTACAAACATCCACATTGTGATTCCGTTTGCCTCCCATCTGGTGCACTATCTAATTCCATTCTCTTTGACGAGGAGTTGATAACTGAGAGTCTTAAGCGTCTGAGACCATCTTTGTCTCCTGGACCTGATGGCATTCCAGCTGCCATAATAAAAGCCTTCAGTTATATCTTCGTACCAGTACTGACTGCCATATTTAATAACTGTTTAAAAAATGCTGCCTTTCCTCGCGTGTGGAAAATGGCACGCGTGTTTCCTGTCTTCAAGTCTGGAAACAAAACTGATGTTTCCAATTATCGTCCGATTTCTCTTCTATGTGCAACCTCTAAGCTTTTCGAATTAGCTTTGCACAGCGTACTTTCCTTCCATCTCAAACATATCATAGTACCGAATCAACATGGCTTCATGTCGGGTCGCTCTACTTCCACCAACCTAGTCACGTTTATGACGTATGCCTCTGCAGCAGTCCTTCAGAGGGGTCAGGTTGACACTGTGTACTGTGATATGAGCAAAGCTTTCGACGTTGTTACTCACTCACTACTTCTTGAAAAACTTCTACTCTCTGGCGTTGAAGTCTCTCTCGTAGCCCTCCTACGCAACTATCTCCTTGATCGCTTCTGCTTTGTCAGTGTCAATGGACAGACTTCTTTCGTTTACCCTGCAACGAGCGGAGTTCCTCAAGGTTCAGTACTAGGCCCGCTTCTCTTCTCCGTTTTTATTAATGATGTTTCCTCGGCGATAAAGAACTCCTCGTTTCTTCTTTATGCTGATGATATAAAAATATTCAAGGTAATACATTCTTTTCAAGATTGCGTGTTGTTGCAATCGGACATATCTGCTTTTTCTGATTGGT